>NC_059210.1:29041516-29664751 GCF_020615455.1 Coregonus clupeaformis
CCTACCTGTTTTTCGATCCTGTCTTGAATGTAAAGAGATGCAAAATACTGGCCCACTTTTTAACATGCTCTTTGGTCTTGCTTCTGATTCCATCATGATTTAGGAACCCTTGCCTAATATGATGCAGGAGACTACAGAGTCTGAGGATGAAATTTAGCAGGTTGCTGTTTTTGGTAAGATTTGTCTCGCTTTGATCCTGTGTTCATCTTGAGATAGTATGTTACTAGACGATCCTGCTTTGATTTAGCTGTTTATGTTTAAGAGTTATCTTTGTGAGATGATGCCTCTGCTTAATATGTTACTGGATATCTAATTAGGTTGTTCAGTCTTCATTGGGAGAAGAGAGAAGAGAAAGTGCTCTTACAGAGTGAATACTGTATGTTATACCAAAATAACTTGAGATCAAAGCAAACTCAAGTGCTCCTCATGTTGGACGAGGAAAGTTCTGGAGAAACGAAAAATTGCCTTGACAGGCATTCAGAACCTATCTCTTACATGTCATGCCAGTTCCTCGTTTCTACAGACCCTGTTTCCATGGTACCTGTAGTTGGGGAGATCATGGAAACCATTGTCTCTTTGACTGTTTGTTGTGTTTTTTTGCCGTCCGTGTGCTGCAAGCGAAGAGCAGCATTAGCTCTTATTAACATTCACTTTGCTTCCCCTTGCACTCTGAGAAAATGATTTGCTATCAAGTGTATTCATCTGTGGAGCGTTGTTGTGTTGAGAGCTTCACGAAGCGGCTCAGAGAGACAGTGACTGGCTGTGGCAGAGAACAGACAGGGAGCTGGGCTAGGTTTCAAGTTTCAAGTTTTAAGTTTTAATGTCACATGCACAAGTACAGAAATGCCTTTCTTGCAAAACCCAGCAATGCAATAATCAATAACAATGTATTACTAGAAAAAAAAACACAAGAAATAAGAATAGGAAATATGAAATGCACAATAAAGTAAGTAAGTAAGATGACTATATACAGGAAATATTTAAAAAGTCAGGTGGAGATAAATGTGCTGAACGTTGATCTGGAGGTGCAGTCTCCACTCTAAAGTCCTCCCGAGTGGCGCAGTGGTCTAGGGGACTCTCTAGCTGTGCCACTAGAGATCCTGGTTTGAATCCAGGCTCTGTCATAGCCGGCCGCGACCGGGAGACCCATGGGGTGGCGCACAATTGGCCCAGGGTAGGGGAGGGAATGGCCGGCAGGGATGTAGCTCAGTTGGTAGAGCATGGCGTTTGCAACACCAGGGTTGTGGGTTTGATTCCCACGGGGGGGCCAGTATGAAAAATAATGTATTCACTAACTGTAAGTCGCTCTGGATAAGAGTGTCTGCTAAATGACTAAAATGTAATGTAAAGAGCACTCCAGATGTATTCCAGCACTGTCATGGATCCCCCCGGTACTGCTGCTCATTCCGTTCACCAGTTCCGGAGGTCTACGTCACCGGCTTTCTAGGCATCACTGACATGGACCATTACCACCAACCCAGGACTGTCTTGTCTATATGTTCCCCGTTGGTCTTGTGAGTACCGTGTATAGTGCTCTTGTTGTTTACGGGTCTCGTCCCGTGTATTGTGTAGAGGTTACACCTCGCTCTTTGTTTGGGTTACATCCCTTTTGTATATATATACGTGTTTGTGTTGGGTGGAGTAAATAAAACCCCTAATACGTATTCCTGTGCCTGTCTTCAAAATATTATACAACGTGACAAGCACAAGGCCACTCCCTCTCAGCAGCAAAATAAATGAAGCCCTGTTGTGTGCTTTGAATAGAAAGGCTCCTCACCATCCTACACAGAGAGAACATCCATTTTACACTGACAAATAACAGGCGATACTGTTAATGACATCTCCCTGCAGTAATTGTGCTTTTAGAATAGCACACACTTGTACACAGTACACAAGTATGGATGGTTATTCAAGGGATGGAATGATAGAAATAATGCATGCCATTGTTTCAAATCAGAATGTTTGTGTGAATATGCTTTATTTCTATTCTTTGATCCGCAGCTTCAAACATATTGTTTTAAGTGTAATTTGCCTCAAACCTGTCCGTAGACTTCAAAGACTGGCATTGTTCTGAGTCAAGCACAAGGTTACATCCAGTGAATCATCATCTTCCCTGAGGCTGTGGGCTAAACTCCTCTCTGAAGGGTGAAAAGAGCAGACCATGAGCGGAACCAAACCCTGACTGGAGACTGCTACTGTCACAGTTCTCTCTCACACACATCAGATTGAACACCGTGAGAAAGGGAACAGGAGGTAAAAGTAGATATGTGGTTCAAGATGAGTCCAGTTGTTCTTTCAGCCTGTTTATTAGCTATTCTGTGACTTTGTGACTACTTATTGGGGCCGTTTGATGATGAAGCTATAGACTAGTTTCATATTATGAGGGCCTGTGATTATACATGGGGTTCCATTGTTCTATTACTAATTACTTTGCTACTTTGGTGTCTTTATTTCTGGAAGACAAAGACATTCCGTGTCAGACTCCTCTTTGTTACCAATGTAGTGTAAATAATGTATCTCAGTTCTTTTGCATTTACATCCGTCCACGAAAACTTCATAATCTCATTTCCCTTTTACTCCCTTTATAAAAGTTTATGCCCATTCTGCGAGGGCGTTCATAAGACGCCACTGAGATGAGGGCGTTCATAAGACGCCCCCCAAGAGGGTCCATGGTACAGCGTCTCTGGCCGTTACAGCCAGTGTGCTGGGCTGGCAGTCCCCTCCCAGGTAATGGAGAGTGCTGGGGGGAGCAGATGTGTTCAAATGGCCTCCAACAAAACAAAAGGGGAGACTTGGAAATAGAGTGGTTCTCACCCCAGGCTACCCTGTGGGTAGTGATGCCCAGGTGACCTATAGAGAGTGTCCTGCGGGTGACAGAAGAGAGACAGACTTCACTCAAAGCCATAATGGTGGATAGAGGAAACACTACACACTAGAGCAGACACAGCAGAGCAGTTGCTCAGCTCTTTAGTAGAACGTTGTCGACAGTTTAAAGAGTACTTGTGTTTCATCGCCCATTGAGTTTAAAAATGGCCTTGCATCATGTTTTCCTGCCTGCTCATCAGGGCTCCTGTACTGAGTACTCACCTGGTCGTTGTTTCCCTGTTGTTTCCTGTTACTTTCCGGACGTTACCCTGTTATTTCAGCACTGTAAACTAAAGTGCTACCATCTTTGTCTGAAGTTTTCTTGGAAAGCAGACTATTTTCTCTTCCAATGTCACAATGCACGTCAGTCAATCACATCACAATGACAATTTTAATGACTATTTGAATTGTAATTCTCTTCAAGTTGATATACTGGAAGTAGGCCATGAGATGAAGCTCAGTGGTAAACATCTCTGTTTATTGTGTAAACAGGAAGAGAATTTGAGTGACAGCTCCTCACCTTACTAAGGTTTGAGCTGGACCGCTGCCTCTCTCATATTGATTTTCATTATCTAGAATGAAAATCAAATGAATGTTTGTTTGTTTGGGGATATGCTTGATATACCATCTATGGCTTGTTTTCATGCTTGTTGTCCTCGCCCCTTTGTGTTTATTCTTGCACACTTATTATATCAAAGTGTGTATTTTACTGTTGAACAATATTCACTCCTCATAAATCTCTGCTTGCTGAGGAAACCAACAAACAAAGTTTTGCAGCTTGGATTAATACTGAAATATCTCAAAGCAGTAGCATTCAAATAAAGTGTTACCCAGTAAAAATCAATCAGACAAGTTTGTGAAGAGGCAGCCACATCCATCTCTATAGAACCGTATTACTTTCTTCATTATTCTGACCTGAGGCAGCAGGCTCTGCATTGTGACACAATGGGATTTACGTCAGTAGAATAACCCTGTACAACTCCTTGTATTTCTGCTGCTGGTCCTGTTCTCTATCTCTATGCAGCATACCACCCTGCATACCACTGCTGGCTTGCCTCTGAAGCTAAGCAGGGTCGGTCCTGGATGGGAGACCAGATGGTGTAGAGGGCACTCTTCCCTCAAGTCTAAGGAGATCCCCATGGCAGTAAAGGGGACATTGCCCTGTGTAGGGTGCCATCTTTCTGATGGGACGTTAAACGGGTGTCCTGACTCTCTGTCGTCATAGAAAATCCCATGGCACTTATCGTAAGAGTAGGGGTGTTAACCCTGGTGTCATGGCTAAATTCCCAACCTGGCCCCATTCCATCAAGGCCACCAAATCATTCCTAATTGCTGTATATCACTCGTCACCTGATGTGTGGTGAGCGTTCTGGCATAAAGATTGTTGCCGTGCATCACCCAGGTGGGTACTGCACATTGGTGGTGGATGAGGTGAGTTTCCCTTTTACTATGTAAAGCACTCAGTTGGTAGGAAAGTGCTATATAAATTATAATTATGATCTCTGTCTCCCTACTACAGTGTTGTAATAATGACCGGTCTCGAGTCCGGTCTCGAGACCACATATTGAGTGTCTCGGTCTTGTCTCGGTGTCAGATACATTTGTACTCGGTCTTGACTCGGTCTCGGACAGTGAGGACTCATAATTTCTTCCCGTGGCCAGCCGAGACCAGCGGAGTAAAAAACTCATAATTATCAGATTCCATTCAGTCAGCGAATAAAACCGCTTCACTAGGCCAAATATATACACTCCTTTCTTGAAACATTAATATCTTAACAGCCTTTATATCTATTGTGGCGAACCTAAAGGCCTTCAGTGTGTGACAGGTTCGTGATTCTGAAAGGACAGCAACCGTAATACCAGCGCACTCATGTAGGAGAGTGCACTTTATATAAAACACAAAGGGCCAGTGGTGTGGTGGAGGGTATATGCAGTTAGGTATTAGCCGTAAATGCTAACTAAGGCAACAATGGGTATGCAAAGAAGGTATTGAAAAAGTTTAGTCCGAAGTGTTGGTTAGTAGGCTATTTGTGATGTGCAATTGTCATCATGCGCTGTTTGCATCAGGGGCGTAGACATGGATGGGCCTGGGTGGACAGAGGCCCACCCACTGGGGAGCCAGGCCCTGACAGGCCGACCCAATCAGATTGATGTGGTTTAAGCATTGTTGTGGACTTAGACCATCACATTTTTGTATTTTTTCTATTAAAAAAATGATTTATTTTGAGAGTGAAAATCTGAAAAACCAAAGGAAAACTGGATTTTTCAGTGTGCCTTTCCTTCGCTGGGCATGCATTTTGGGAACTTTTTTGCAAAATTAGAGTATACTCACTTCTCCAGGCACCACTACACCACTGCATAGGGCTGATGGAAAGACAGCAGTCACACACAGCATGATGTTAAAGGATAAGCAGTCCATAAACTCTGACATAATAAGCCAGAGGGCCCAATCATAAGAATACAAAAACACAACCATTAAGCATTTCCCTATCGAAATGTACAACTATTACTTCCAATTGCAAAAAACAGTTCACGTTTAGCACACAAAGTAACCGGTGACCTAAAGTTTAAAGTGGAACTGACAGCATTTTAACTATTTTGCAGATATGAAACAAAACAGACAATCATAATATCAGTCAACAATATCAAATTCCCATTTTATGCTCCAAATATATAGGTTAATATTATTCACAAATACATTTCTTGGTAGTCCAAAAAATATTCCTATCAGGTTGTAAATCACAGCTGGCCTGGTACATTGTTTGCTGCCTCCATTCGGGATGCACTGTTTCAGTTTCAATGACTCAATATTCTGGACAAAAACGGACGAATACAACTACTGTGGCTTGCGAAAGTATTCACCCCCTTGGCATTTTTCCTATTTTGTTGCCTTACAACCTGGAATTAAAATAGATTTATTTGGGGTTTGTATCATTTGATTTACACAACATGCCTACCACTTTGAAGATGCAAAATATTTTTTATTGTGAAACAAACAAGAAATAAGACAAAAAAAA
Organism: Coregonus clupeaformis; assembly: GCF_020615455.1. NCBI lineage: Eukaryota > Metazoa > Chordata > Actinopteri > Salmoniformes > Salmonidae > Coregonus > Coregonus clupeaformis. The sequence continues at coordinate 29,047,398 of NC_059210.1, forward strand.
CAGAAAACATAACTATTCCCCCCCCCCCACCCCCGCCCCCCCAGACATAGTACCTTCTTCCATATGTTTGGGGAGTCTCCCACATGCCTTTTCGCGAACACCAAACGTGTTTGCTTATTTTTTTCTTTAAGCAATGGCTTTTTTCTGGCCACTCTTCCGTAAAGCCCAGCTCTGTGGAGTGTACGGCTTAAAGTGGTTCTATGGACAGATACTCCAATCTCCGCTGTGGAGCTTTGCAGCTCCTTCAGGGTTATCTTTGGTCTCTTTGTTGCCTCTCTGATTAATGCCCTCCTTGCCTGGTCCGTGAGTTTTGGTGGGCGGCCCTCTCTTGGCAGGTTTGTTGTGGTGCCATATTCTTTCCATTTTTTAAATAATGGATTTAATGGTGCTCCGTGGGATGTTCAAAGTTTCAGATATTTTTTTAGAACCCAACCCTGATCTGTACTTCTCCACAACTTTGTCCCTGACCTGTTTGGAGAGCTCCTTGGTCTTCATGGTGCTGCTTGCTTGGTGATGCCCCTTGCTTAGTGGTGTTGCAGACTCTGGGGCCTTTCAGAACAGGTGTATATATACTGAGATCATGTGACAGATCATGTGACACTTAGATTGTACACAGGTGGACTTTATTTAACTAATTATGTGACTTCTGAAGGTAATTGGTTGCACCAGATCTTATTTAGGGGCTTCATAGCAAAGGGGGTGAATACATATGCACGCACCACTTTTCCGTTATTTATTTTATTTTTATTTTTTGAAATAAGTTATTTTTTTCATTTCACTTCACCAATTTGGAACATTTTGTGTATGTCCATTACCTGAAATCCAAATAAAAATTCATGTAAATTACAGGTTGTAATGTAACAAAATAGGAAAAAGGCCAAGGGGGATGAATACTTTTGCAAGACACTGTAAGGCTGGGAATGTCAGTACAATCAAACTAGCAAGGGCAATGATCACAAGTCATGGGCCTTCCTCTGACACCGCCTGGTATAGAGGTCCTGGATGGCAGGAAGCTTGGCCCCAGTGATGTACTGGGCCGTATGCAATACCCTCTGTAGTGCCTTGCGGTCGGAGGCCGAGCAGTTGCCATACCAGGCAGTGATGCAACCAGTCAGGATGCTCTCGATGGTGCAGCTGTAGAACCATTTGAGGATCTGAGGACCCATGCCAAATATGTTCAGTCTCTTTAGGGGGAATAGGTTTTGTTATGTCCTCTTCACAAGTGTCTTGGTGTGCTTGTACCATGTTAGTTTGTTGGTGATGTGGACACCAAGGAACTTGAAGCTCTCAACCTGCTCCACTACAGCCCGGTCGATGAGAATGGGGGGTGCTCGGTCCTCTTCTTTTTCCTGTAGTCCACAATCATCTCCTTTGTCTTGATCACGTTGAGGGAGAGGTTGTTGTCCTGGCACCACACGGCCAGGTCTCTGACCTCCTCTCTATAGGCTGTCTCGTCGTTATCGGTAACCTACCACTGTTATGTCATCGGCAAACTTAATGATGGTGTTGGAGTGGTGCCTAGCCATGCAGTCATGAGTGAACAGGGAGTCCAGGAGGGGACTGAGCACGCACCCCTGAGGGGCCCCCGTGTTGAGGATCAGCGTGGCGGATGTGTTGTTACCTACCCTTACCACCTGGGGGCGGCCCGTCAGGAAGTCCAGGATCCAGTTGCAGAGGGAGGTGTTTAGTCCCAGGGTCCTTAGCTTAGTGATGATATTTGAGGGCACTATGGGGTTGAACGCTGAGCTGTAGTCAATGAATAGCATTCTCACATAGGTGTTCCTTTTGTCCAGGTGTGAAAGGGCAGTGTGGAGCGCAATAGAGATTGCATCATCTGTGGATCTGTTGGGGCGGTATGCAAATTGGAGTGCATCTAGGGTTTCTGGGATAATGGTGTTGATGTGCCTTTCAAAGCACTTCATGGCTACAACAGTCCTGTAGCTTAGCATCTGCTTCATCTGACCACTTTTTTATTGACCGAGACACTGGTGCTTGCTGCTTTAGTTTTTACTTGTAAGCAGGAATCAGGAGGATAGAATTAAGGTCAGATTTGCCAAATGGAGGGCGAGGGAGAGATTTGTACGCATCTCTGTGTGTGGAGTAAAGGTGGTCTGGAGTTTTTTCCCCTCTGGTTGCACATTTAACATGCTGGTAGAAATGAGGTAAAACAGATTTAAGTTTCCCTGTATTATAGTCCCCAGCCACTAGGAGTGCCACCTCTGAATGAGCGTTTTCCTGTTTGCTTATGGCCGTATGCAGTTCATTGAGTGCGGTCTTAGTGCCAGCATCGGTTTGTGGTGGTAAATAGACATCTACGAAGAATATAGATGAAAACTCTCTTGGTATATAGTGTGGTCTACAGCTTAGCATGAGATACTCTACCTCAGGCGAGCAAAACCTCGAGACTTCCTTAGATAATGTGCACCAGCTTTTGTTTACAAATATACATAGACCGCCACCCCTTGTCTTACCAGAGGCTGCTGTTCTATCCTGCCGATACAGTGTATAACCCGCCAACTGTATGTTATTCATGTCTTCGTTCAGCCACGACTCGGTCTCTAAGTGGTCGCTTGTCAGATATATATTTTTAAGTGTCATATTCTTCCTGGGGGTGTATATGAACAGATTTTTATATGATTTCATGTTGCTAAAAAGCTGTCAGTTCCACTTTAAATGCAACAATGTTTCACACACAAGTTATTTTCAAAGAGATGGCTATCAACAGCAAGCGCGTTGCAATAAAAAACACTGTTTCTCTCACCAGATGATGATCATTTGAAACTTAACTTCTTGTTGAAAGTTATTCTTGAAAAGGGAGAAGCTAATAAATTAGCAACAACATCCTCTTTGATAACACCTGCTGCAGCTGCTGCAAACTAGCTGACAACAAATGGTAGCTAGCTAGACTGTGGGAAAACTACTGCTCGCTATTGCGCAGTGACCAGTTGGCCTTCAAGAAGGCAGAAGTTTCCATAAAAAGGGTCCCACTCATTAAGTCAAAATGTGATTGGTTGATTCCACTGTCACTCCAAAGTTTTGCCCTAATACAGTTGAATGGCAGATGCTTTTATCTAGCTTCTGATGGCATAGCCAATGGCTAGCTAGATTTATCTCCCCAGAGACCAGCAAAGAAAAATCCAGATTGATTTTTTTTTTCTCTTCAGTGTTAACCCTTTCATTTCCATTCCAACAAAAACTGGACCTCTATACTTTTTTTGTAACCTTTATTTAACTAGGCAAGTCAGTTAAGAACAAATTCTTACTTACAATGACGGCCTACACCGGCCAAACCCGGACGACGCTGGGCCAATTGTGTGCCACCCTATGGGACTCCCAATCACGGCCGGTTGTGATACAGCCTGGAATCAAACCAGGGGGTCTGTAGTGACACCTCAAGCACTGAGATGCAGTGCCTTAGACCACTGCGCCACTCGGGAGCCCATTGAATAAATAAATCAGAACATCATTGAAAATAATAATATAATTATCATTATTATTATATTATTATACTCATTATTTTATAAATCCTTAGCCCTTCTCTGAAGGCGTAGAAGGCCCATTGTTCCTACTGTGTTTGTGTTAGTAATAATTTCTAGAGTGGCTCTATTTTCCCTCAGCATACATTTTTTCACTATTCTGAATGTCTAATGAATCCATATGTTGTTCTGAAATATGAACACAGAAATACTGGACATTTTGAAGTTTTATTATGGTGGTGATTTGACAAAATTACAATCATGGTCTTGAATTGGACTAGCATTTTTCTGGTCTCGGTCTTGATTCGGTCTCGGACCCCTTGTCCCCCTCCCAGTCTTTGTCTTGACTCGGACTCAATTTGCTCCGGTCTTGGTTCTGAATCGGTCTAGCGTTAGGTGGTTTCGAACATAACACTGCCCTACTGGACTGTTCTTATCTCAACCTTGCCGTTTGCCCTGCTACTCTCTTACTTCCTTATTTGTCTGTGTCCATCTCCTATCTCTCTCTCTCACTCTTCCACACACATCCTGTCTCTGTGGTTCATTTCATTTTACTCCTCTCACTGCTTCCCTGTCACATGCTCCCATCTCCCTGCCACATATCTGCCCTGTATTGATTGCTTCCTGTTCTTTGAGCTGCTCGGACGAATAGCGGCTAATAGGTTTTCAGTTTCATTCACTGCTCTGGTGTTCCAGAATTAGAGTGGGTTTCTCAGAATAATTAAGAGATGTGTCTCTTCAGAGAGCCCACTTTTTGCCTTGTCTTGATTTAGAGCAGCTAATGGCAGGATTGCCTTAGTGAGTCTACTCAGAACAGAACAGCCAATCAGAGAGCAGCTCTGGCCTGTTCTTGTGCAACACAGACTGAACACACTTGAAAACACCTGAGATTTGAAAACCCCCCTTTTGAAAACTTGAAAACACCCATTTTCACTCAATGCCCATGACAGGTCCATGGTCCAACATTCTGTACAGTACCTACATGTAAGGCACAGGAGGTTGGTGGCGCCTTAATTGGGGAGAACTGGCTTGTGGTAAGGGCTGGAGTGGAATCGCTTCGTTCCAGCCATTATTATGAGCTGTCCTCCCCTCAGCAGCATCCACTGATGTAAGGACACTCAATAACTAATGCCAGAGCCTGCTGGTACAGTACAGTAGTTGTGTCTGAGTGCAGCAGCTCAGTAAGATGATACAGGTTTGTCAGATATTTGAGACAGATGTCAGATACAGATGTTGTCAGTTCTGTACCAGCAGCCTCCCTTTCCACATCTCTGCAGCCCAGCAGGCTCAAAGTTTGAGAGCGCTTATACAGTGCCTTGCAAAGTATTCATCCCTCTTGGCGTTTTTCATATTTTGTTGCATTACAACATGGATTTTTTTTTTTTTTTTTTTGGGGGATTTCATGTAATGGACATTCACAAAATAGTTGGTGAAGTGAAATGAAAAACATAACTTGTTTCCAAAAATTCTAAAAAATAAATAACGGAAAAGTGGTGCGTGCATGTGTTTTCACCCCCTTTGCTATGAACCCCCTAAATAAGATCTGTTGCAACTAATTACCTTCAGAAGTCACATAATTAGTTAAATAAAGTCCACCTGTGTGCAATCTAAGTATCACATGATCTGTCACATGATCTCAGTATATATACACCTCTTCTGAAAGGCCCCAGAGTCTGCAACACCACTATGCAAGGGGCACCACCAAGCAAGCGGCACCATGAAGACCAAGGAGCTCTCCAAACAGGTCAGGTACAGATCAGGGTTGGATTATAAAAAAATATCTGAAACTTTTAACATCCCACGGAGCACCATTAAATCCATTATTAAAAAATGTAAAGAATATGGCACCACAACAAACCTGCCAAGAGAGGGCCGCCTACCAAAACTCACGGACCTGGCAAGGAGGGCATTAATCAGAGAGGCAACAAAGACACCAAAGATAACCCTGAAGGAGCTGCAAAGCTCCACAGCGGAGATTGGAGTATCTGTCCATAGGACTACTTTAAGCCGTACACGCCACAGAGCTGGACTTTACGGAAGAGTGGCCAGAAAAAAGCCATTGCTTAAAGAAATAAATAAACAAACATGTTTCGTGTTCACCAAAAGCCATGTGGGAGACTCCCCAAACATATGGAAGAAGGTACTCTGGTCAGATGAGACAAAAATGTAGCTCTTTGGCCATCAAGGAAAACAGTATGTCTGGCGCAAACCCAACACCTCTCTTCACCCTGAGAACACCATCCCCACAGTGAAGCATGGTGGTGGCAGCATCATGCTGTGGGGATGTTTTTCATCGGCAGGGACTGGGAATCTGGTCAGAATTGAAGGAATGATGGATGGTGCTAAATACAGGGAAATTCTTGAGGGAAATTCAGAGATTTGAGACTGGGACGGAGGTTCACCTTCCAGCAGGACAATGGTGGAGGTTCACCTTCCAGCAGGACAATGTGGTTTAAGGGGAAACATTTAAATGTATTGGAATGGTCTAGTCAAAGCCCATACCTCAATCCAATTGAGAATCTGTGGTATGATTGCTGTACACCAGCGGAACCCATCCAACTCGAAGGAGCTGGAGCAGTTTTGCCTTGAAGAATGGGAAGACATCCCAGTGGCTAGATGTGCCAAGCTTATAGAGACATACCCCAAGAGACTTGCAGCTGTAATTGCTGCAAAAGGTGGCTCTACAAAGTATTGACTTTGGGGGGGGGGTGAATAGTTATTTTGCATCTTCAAAGTGGTATGCATGTTGTGTAAATCAAATGATACAGACCCCCCAAAAATCAATTTTAATTCCAGGTTGTAAGGCAACAAAATAGGAAAAATGCAAAGGGGGGTGAATACTTTCGCAAGCCACTGTATGAGACTAACACGTGTCACAAACACACGCATGCGCAGTCACGCACGCACACACACACACACACTCACACACAGACACAGACACACACACACACATACAAACATACAGTCTGTGAACCCTCTTCTGTCATGTCACACATGCATGCGCAATCATGCAGACACACACACACACACACCACACACAGTCTGCTCTTCTGTCATTTCAATCACCAAACCAAATTTTGTAAAGTTAGTGTGTGTGAATTTTGAAAAGTTGGTGTGGGAGAGATGGAAAAAATATTGTTATTGATCAATAATGACAAACCTCCTGGCATTGACAACTTAGATGGAAAGCTACTGAGGATGGTAGCTGACTCTGGCCACTCCTATCTGTCATATATTTAAGAGGCAAGTCTTTGTCCTCAGGCCTGGAGAGAAGCCAAAGTAATTCCGCTACACGAGTGGTAAAGCGGCCTTTACTGGTTCTAACAGCAGACCTATCAGCTTGCTGCCAGCTTTTAGCAAACTGTTGGAAAAAATGATGTTTGACCAAATACAATGCTATTTCTCTGTAAACAAATGAACAACATACTTTCAGCATGCTTATAGAGAAGGGCACTCAACATGTACTGCACTGACACAAATGACTAATGAATGGTTAAAAGAGATTGATAATAAAAAGATTGTGGGAGCTGTACTGTTAGATTTCAGTGCAGCCTTTGATATTATTGACCATAACCTGTTGGTGAGAAAACATATGTGTTATGGCTTTTCAACCTCTGCTGTATCGTGGATTCAGAGCTAACTATCTAATAGAACTCAGAGGGTTTTCTTTAATGGAAGCTTCTCTAATGTCAAACATGTAAAGTGTGGTGTATAGCTATGCCCTCTACTCTTTTCTATTTTTACCAATGACCTGCCACTGGCATTAAACAAAGCATGTGTGTCCATGTATGTTGATGATTCAACCATAAACGCATCAGCAACCACAGCTAATGTTGTCACTGAAACCCTTAACAAAGAGTTGCAGTCTGTTTTGGAATGGGTGGCCAGTAATAAACTGGTCCTGAACATCTCTAAAACTAAGAGCATTGTATTTGGTACAAATCATTCCCTAAGTTCTAGACCTCAGCTGAGTCTGATAATGAATGGTGTGGCTGTTGAACAAGTTGAGGAGACTAAATTACTTGGTTAAATTACAGTTGTAAACTGCCATGGTCAAAACATATAGGTTCAATGGTTGTAAAGATGGGGAGAGGTCTGTCCATAATAAAGAAATGCAGCTTGGTGAGAAGGTGACAACAGTTGGTGCGAATATTCGCAAATGGCAGAAACACAAAAGAATGTCAATCTCCCTCGCCATGCAAGATCTCACCTCGTGGAGTTGCAATGATCATGAGAACGGTGAGGAATCAGCCCAGAACTACACGGGAGGATCTTGTCAATAATCTCAAGGCAGCTGGGACCATAGTCACCAAGAAAACAATTGGTAACACAATATGCCGTGAAGGACTGAAATCCTGCAGCGCCCGCAAGGTCCTCCTGCTCAAGAAAGCACATATACAGGCCCGTCTGAAGTTTGCCAATGAACATCTGAATGATTCAGAGGAGAACTGGGTGAAAGTGTTGTGGTCAGATGAGACCAAAATGGAGCTCTTTGGCATCAACTCACCTCGCCATGTTTGAAGGAGGAGGAATGCTGCCTATGACCCCAAGAACACCATCCCCACCGTCAAACATGGAGCTGGAAACATTATGCTTTGGGGGTGTTTTTCTGCTAAGGGGACAGGTCAACTTCACCGCATCAAAGGGACGATGGACGGGGCCATGTACCGTCAAATCTTGGGTGAGAACCTCCTTCCCTCAGCCTGTCACGAGTTACAAAGCCAGAACCCAGAAGCAGACCAGGACAAGGTAAGTTGAACGAAGGTGAGTGTTTATTTACAAATTCAAGAGTGATGCTGAATAATCCAGGGAACAGAGCGGGCGGCGTTGATTAGTTGTTGGGGGTGCAGTGGTTGTTCCAATCATGGCTCGGCAGCCGCCGACCACCAGGCAGAGGTAGGATGAAGGTTCCGGACGAGTGACTGCAGATGGAACAAAACGGAGGTAAGTAAACAACAAACCAACAAGGTGCAAAACAACAAAACTAACGCTAGAAGCTCTAAGACTGATACTCTGGTAAACCTACTGTTCATGGCTAACGATCCGGCAGGGAATGGATGTTAGGCCAGAGCCTAAGAAGGGTGATGATCAGGACCAGGTGTGCAGATTGCTGATGGGATGCAGGTGCGGAAATCAAGAGAGCTCCCCGGAGCGTTCCAGAACCCTCGGGAAACTGGAGATCACGAGCAGAAAAACTAGTCCACAGACAGGACCCGACTCAGACTGCCGGGATCGTTACAGTACCCCCCCCTCCGGCCGAACGCCACCGGGCGGACTCCCGGAGCGCCAGGATGGAGGCGGTAGAAGTCACGGATGAGGTCAGCATCTAGGATCTGTCGCCGCGGAATCCAACTCCTCTCTTCAGGACCATACCCCTCCCAGTCCACGAGATACTGGAAACCCCGGCCCCGCCGTCTGGAATCCATGATGCGTCGCACCGTGTAGGCAGGACCACCTCCGATCATCCGAGGAGGAGGAGGAGGAGGCGGAGGAGGCAACAGAGGACTGAGGAAAACAGGCTTGAGGCAGGAGACATGAAAGGTGGGATGGACTCTGAGCGTCCTCGGGAGTTTGAGTCGAACTGCCACCGGATTGATCACCTTCTCCACCACAAACGGACCAATGAACTTCGGTAACAACTTCCTAGACTCAGTCCGTAAAGGAAGATCCCGTGTGGCCAACCAGACCCTATCTCCGATGGTATAGGTGGGAGCGGGGATCCGGCGACGATTCGCCTGGAGCTGATACCGGTCCGAAACTCTAAGGAGTGCCTTTCTGGCCCGATGCCAGGTCCGGTGGCAACGACGAATATGGGCCTGAACAGAAGGCACTGAGAGCTCCTTCTCCTGAGAAGGGAACAAGGGAGGTTGGTAGCCATACAGGCACTGGAAGGGAGACATCCCAGTGGCAGATGTAGGGAGAGTATTGTGGGCATACTCAACCCAAGGCAACTGAGAGACCCAGGAGGTGGGGTTGGAAGAGGCCAGGCAGCGTAGCGTGGATTCCATCTTCTGGTTGGCTCTCTCCGCCTGACCATTAGATTGGGGGTGAAAACCAGATGTGAGACTGACTGTAGCTCCAATGGCCAAACAGAAGGACTTCCAGACAGCAGAGGTAAACTGAGGGCCACGGTCGGAAACGATATCACTGGGCAAACCGTGGACCCTGAAAACCTCCCTAACCAGGATCTCGGACGTCTCCGAGGCAGAGGGAAGCTTGGCAATTGGCACAAAGTGGGCGAACTTGCTGAATCTGTCCACGATAGTCAGAACGACCGTGTTCCCCTCAGAAGCGGGCAACCCAGTGACAAAGTCCAGGGCCAGATGCGACCATGGTCGCCGGGGAATAGGAAGGGGGTGAAGTAGTCCAGAGCTGGGCCGATTGGTACTCTTATTCTGCGCACACACTGGACAGGCAGCAACATAACCCCGAGTATCCTCGGCCATGGCAGGCCACCAAAAACGTCTGCGAAGAAACGCCATCGTCCGAGCCACGCCAGGGTGACAAGCCATCTTGCTGGCGTGGGACCATTTGAGGACCGCAGGGACGAACCGACTCAGGCACAAACAACCGACCGGGTGGACCGTTACGGGACCGGGCTGCGTCCGAAGGGCCGCCATCACCTCCTCCTCAATCTTCCACCTAACAGCTCCCACGACGCAGTTCCGGGGGAGAATTGTCTCGGTCTTGGACCCACTCTCCTCCGTCTTGGAGAACATCCGAGACAAGGCGTCCGCCTTGCCGTTCTTAGATCCAGGTCGGAACGTCAGGGAAAAATTGAATCGTCCGAAAAACAACGACCACCTGGCCTGACGGGAGTTGAGACGTCTAGCCGATTGCACGTAAGCAAGATTCTTGTGGTCAGTCCAGACAATAAACGGTTGCTCCGCCCCCTCCAACCAGTGGCGCCACTCCTCCAAGGCAAGTTTCACCGCGAGAAGCTCCCGGTTACCCACATCGTAATTCCTCTCCGCAGGCGAAAGGCGACGAGAGTAGTAGGCGCAGGGATGGAGTTTACTGTCCGTGGAGCATCGCTGCGACAGGATGGCGCCAACTCCCACATCAGACGCGTCCACTTCAACGACGAACTGACGGGCCGTGTCCGGTTGAGAGAGAATCGGTGCGTTGGTGAATCGCCTCTTCAAATCCAGAAACGCTCGATCCGCCTCCGGATTCCACTTGAAGCTCCTGATACTGGAAGTCAAGGCAGTTAACGGAGCGGCCACCCGGCTGTAATCCCGGATGAATCTGCGGTAGAAATTCGCAAACCCCAAAAATCTCTGGAGCTGCAATCTCGTACCGGGCTGGGCCCATTCCAGAACCGCTCTAACCTTCTCCTGGTCCATCCTAATCTCTCCCCTGGAGATGATGTACCCGAGAAAGGATGTCGTGTGGGCGTGAAACTCGCACTTCTCGGCCTTCACGAACAGGCGATTCTCCAACAATCGCTGCAGAACCTGCCGGACATGCTGGACGTGGTCGGAAGGTTCCTTCGAGAAGATCAGAATGTCATCCAGATAAACAAACACAAAGAGACCGATCATATCTCTCAGGACGTCGTTCACCATACTCTGGAATACCGCTGGAGCATTGGTCAGTCCAAACGGCATCACCTGATACTCGAAGTGACCCATCGGTGTATTGAAACCCGTCAACCACTCGTCTCCCTCTCTGATCCGGACCATGTGATACGCATTGCGTAGGTCTAGCTTGGTGAACACCGTAGCACCCTGTAAGGAGTCGAAGGCAGAACTCATCAAGGGCAGGGGATACTTGTTCTTGACCGTGATGTCATTCAACCCCCGATAATCAATACACGGTCGAAGAGAGCCATCCTTCTTACCCACAAAGAAGAATCCTGCCCCCCAGGGGTGATGACGAGGGACGAACGAGACCAGCAGCTAGGGACTCCTTGATGTAGGTCTCCAAAGCCTCACGTTCAGGGCGGGAGATACTGTATAACCTTCCCTTGGGGTAGACCGCTCCAGGGAACAGGTTGATGGCACAATCATATGGTCGGTGGGGAGGGAGTGACAGAGCCTTCTGCTTACTGAACACTTCCCCCAAATCGTGATATGTCTCGGGAACCAGGGACAAATCTGGGGGTTTAGCCTCAATCACCTGACTGGGAACCGAATGGGGACAGGCAGTCTTGAGACAGTTAGCATGACAATCAAGGCTCCAACTCGTTACCTTGCCCGTCACCCAATCGAACGTGGGATTGTGGTCCTTCAGCCAGGGGTATCCAAGGACCAGAGGAACATGGGAAGACGGCAGAATGAAGAATGAAATCATCTCCGAATGATTCCCCGACAACAGCATCTTAACCGGTTCAGTCCTCATCGTGATACGTGCCAGACTACTGCCGTTCAGAGTGGTCGCTTCAATGGCTTCCGGCAATTGCTCCTTGGAAAGCCCCAGCTGTTCCACCAACTCGGCATCAAGAAAGCTTCCATCGGCACCTGAATCGATAAAAGCGTTAATCGCTAAGCTCTGATTCCTGTTCACAAGGGTAGCCGGGAAACGGGTCTGACAGAGGTATTGAGAGGTCAAAACTGGCTCGCTAAAAGTCCTCCCAACTTTAGCGAGCCGCGCAGTTTGACGACCGCCGGGAACAGGTGGCGAGGTAATGTCCCGAACCACCACAGTAGAGGCAACAGTTAGTCCTACGTCTGAGTTGGCGTTCCTCCTTGGTTAACCCGTGCCGCCCTACTTGCATTGGTTCCGAATCGGGAGACAGGACCTCTCCACTAATCCTGTGTGGTGGACGATGATCGACGTATTCTGGTCCAATCCCCGACCCGACAGGAACCTGAGAAGCTGATCGATTGGACGGACCCCATTGCTTCTCCCTCCTTCGCTCTCGGACACGATTATCCACCCGAATAGACAAGGCTACCAAGCTGTCCAGGTCACTAGGCTCCGGATAGGAGATCAACTCATCCTTGAGCTGCTCCGACAGACCCTGGTAAAAGGCCGCTTGCAGAGACTCCTCATTCCACCCACTCTCCACAGCCAACGTCTTGAACTCGATCACGAAGTCGGCCACGCTGCGAGTTCCTTGGTGAAGCGAAAACAGGCGCCTAGCTGCGTCCCTCCCTCGGACGGAATGGTCGAAAAGCTTCCTCATCTCGGCCGTGAACCCCTGGTATGAAGCCATGCAGGGGTCTTGTCGTTCCCAAACGGCTGAAGCCCACTCCAGCGCTCGACCACGCAGCAACTCAATCACAAAGGCTATCCTAGCCTTGTCTGTGGCATAAGAGTAGGGCTGTAGATCGAACACTAACCCACACTGCATAAGGAAAGAACGGCATCTTCCCAGCTCCCCCTCATATTTATCCGGCGTCGGAACCTTGGGTTCACGGAAGGACACCGCTCCAGACGCGGCAGGCGAGATGGGTGAAACCGGTAGTGGATCCTCCACCGGAAACTTGCGTTGGTTCTGGACCTCCGTCAGACCGGTAGAAAGGTTCCGAACTGACAACGCGATCTCCTGTAGTACCGTGCTATGATGGCCCAACATCTTCTCCTGATGGGTAATGGCATGGCGAACAGAGTCCAGGTCCGCTGGGTTCATTACTGGCCGGATCGTTCTGTCACGAGTTACAAAGCCAGAACCCAGAAGCAGACCAGGACAAGGTAAGTTGAACGAAGGTGAGTGTTTATTTACAAATTCAAGAGTGATGCTGAATAATCCAGGGAACAGAGCGGGCGGCGTTGATTAGTTGTTGGGGGTGCAGTGGTTGTTCCAATCATGGCTCGGCAGCCGCCGACCACCAGGCAGAGGTAGGATGAAGGTTCCGGACGAGTGACTGCAGATGGAACAAAACGGAGGTAAGTAAACAACAAACCAACAAGGTGCAAAACAACAAAACTAACGCTAGAAGCTCTAAGACTGATACTCTGGTAAACCTACTGTTCATGGCTAACGATCCGGCAGGGAATGGATGTTAGGCCAGAGCCTAAGAAGGGTGATGATCAGGACCAGGTGTGCAGATTGCTGATGGGATGCAGGTGCGGAAATCAAGAGAGCTCCCCGGAGCGTTCCAGAACCCTCGGGAAACTGGAGATCACGAGCAGAAAAACTAGTCCACAGACAGGACCCGACTCAGACTGCCGGGATCGTTACACAGCCAGGGCATTGAAAATGGGTCGTGGATGGGTATTCCAGCATGACAATGACCCAAAACACACGGCCAAGGCAACAAAGGAGTGGCTCAAGAAGAAGCACATTAAGGTCCTGGAGTGGCCTAGCCAGTCTCCAGACCTTAATCCCATAGAAAATCTGTGGAGGGCGCTAAAGGTTCGAGTTGCCAAACGTCAGGCTCGAAACCTTAATGACTTGGAGAAGATCTGCAAAGAGGAGTGGGACAAAATCCCTCCTGAGATGTGTGCAAACCTGGTGGCCAACTACAAGAAACTTCTGACCTCTGTGATTGCCAACAAGGGTTTTGCCACCAAGTACTAAGTCATGTTTTGCAGAGGGGTCAAATACTTATTTCTCTCATTAAAATGCAAATCAATTTATAACATTTTTGACATGCGTTTTTCTGGATTTTTTTGTTGTTATTCTGTCTCTCACTGTTCAAATAAACCTACCATTAAAATTATAGACTGATCATGTCTTTGTCAGTGGGCAAACGTACAAAATCAGCAGGGGATCAAATACTTTTTTCCCTCACTGTAGTTAAGCTGCAGCTGTTCCAGAACAGAGTGGCACGTCTTGCTCTTCATTGTAATCAGAGGGCAAATATTAATAATATGCATGCCAATCTCTCTTTTCACAGTCCACAGGTCCAGAACAAATTCAATGAAACAATATTATACAGAGCCATGAGTGCATGGAACTCCCTTACATCTTATTTAAGTGCAAATTATTTCAAAAAACAAATAAAGCAACACCTCAAGGCACAACGCCTCTCCCCCATGTGACCTACTTGTTGTGTGTACTGTATGTACTGACATGCATGTTTAACTGATAGATGTATGCAAATTGTAAAGTATTTTGTCTGTAATGTATTTTTAATTATGTGTAGGACCCCAGTAAGACTAGCTGTCGCCATTGGCGTCGGCTAAAGGGGATCCTAACAAATCAAATCAAATCAAAAATCTAAAGTAATGCCACATTCACTGCTCTGACTCTGTTTTCCCTTGTGCTCCCTACTGTATGTCAACCGAGTCAAAAGGAACTCAAGTCTATTGCATGCTCTTTTATAACGATATCTGAGAGGGGTTTGGCAATATTGCTTTTATCGAATCTTTTTGTTGAGTATAGTTAGAGATTAGTTCATCCACTGACAGTAAGGTCAGCTCACATTATAAAGATTTGAAGTATTGATCTCAGAGTCATATAGTTTTCAAATATGACAGAGTGTCATGCTGTCACGATCGTCTAGAACAGATGAGGACCAAGGCGCAGCGTTGCAGGCAAACATACTCTTTATTACGAGACACGATCAAAACAACAAACGATACGTGACAGTTCACGGTCTACCATAAACAGACTAGAAACAAAATCCCACAAACACGAATGCAAAACAGACTGTATAAATATGGCTCCCAATCAGAGACAGCCAGCAACACCTGACACTCGTTGCCTCTGATTGGGAGCCACTCTGGCCAACATAGAAATAGCACCCATAGACACAAAACACATTGATCTACACACCCTGGCTCAACATAACAGCGTCCCCAGAGCCAGGGCGTGACACATGCTGGAGTTTGTCAGGTAAATCTGCAGCATGTTTTTAAGACAACAATCGCAATATAATTGTTTTTCTACTGAGAATACATATATTTTTAATTATACAATGAATAATCTCATTTTAATTTGATGTCACTGTTTTGCTGTGTCTTATTTTGGTGGAGTATTTATGCAGCAGCATGTTAAATGTCTTATTTTGATCATAATCATGTCATTTGAATATCACAGAGCTGTGGTACTATATGTCATATCTCAGTATGGGGCTTCTCAAAAAGAGGAGGAAGGAGGGGTAACCTTGTTTTTGACATCCTACTTCAAAGCACCTTGTTGCTTCACATCTCCCCACTCCCCTGGTTTTGTGTTTGCATCCAAATGAAAGACTTTGGTATTCCTGTAAACCTGTGGTTCCACTTTACCTGAACTGTAACGTACATCCTAAAAGCGTCATACTATTGTTGGAATCATACCATAAAGTAAACTTACACAATGTTGTCAGTATTCCTCTGAAAGACTTTGAAACAGTTGACTCATCAAGTGGTGAACAGTACAAAGGAAAGCTCTTTAATTGACTTCAATCTTTAAATCTATCTGCCAATGATAATGAACATCTTGTTTAGAGACATTAAATTATTTCAATTTCTGAGATTTATTATTTAGCCTGTTGTTTCTTCCTTCTTTGTGAACAAATTGTCTAGACATTGAATAGTCTCTAGAGACATTGAAGGGAGTCTCCTGATTCATCCCATCAAACCTTCAATCAATCTGACAGTGATCATGAACTGTTTCTACCCTCTTATCCTGTGTCTGCATGTTCTAGACTTTGAAGGTAGCCTGGTCTGATTCAAATCAGTCACAACAACACAGGTAGGGATGGAGGGAGAGAGGGAGAGAGACAGACACAGAGAGAGAGAACCTCTCTTGAAAGACAGTGCGGAGGGCCTTCAGATCTAATCTGTTGTCTAATGATGCAGGCCAGAATTATTAATTAAACTTCGGAGAACTGAAGCAATATTCTATCATGCCACTCCTCAGATTAATGACTTGTTTTAAAATGAGCTTCAAGAGACTAACCTTAGCGAAACATTAAAACATTGATACATTGAAACATGTCTTATGGCATGAATAAATATATTTTGTTTAATTATGATAGGATCTACCATAGTTTCCCATATTTTTCTTAATCAATGTTAAGAAATATACTTATTTAAGGTTGTTGATCCCTGTAGCGTCATATCTGTGTCAATCTAAATGGCTGATGCAAATTGAAGACATTCATTGCACTGCTTGATGCATCGTCTGAGTCTCTGGTGAAGTGAGGAGCAGTCAGTCTTTGAAATGGTTGAATTGCAGTGCTATCTCTCTCAATCCTCTCTGTCTGTCTGTCTGTCTGTCTGTCTGTCTGTCTGTCTGTCTGTCTGTCTGTCTGTCAGTTAGAGGGTTTCAGAGCTGTAGGATAGATTACATCAGACACAGAGCAGCTTAAGACTGACCGGGGTTAGTATCGTCATAATGATTGGACCAAGGCGCAGTGTGATATGCGTACATCTCTTTAATAGTGTACTAGCAACACGATACAAAATACAAAACAACAAAACGAAACGTGAAGTCCTCGGTCATGAACACAAACCAACACGGAACAAAGACCCCACAAAACACAAGTGCACAACAGGCTGCCTAAGTATGGTTCCCAATCAGAGACAACAAGCAACAGCTGATTCTCGTTGCCTCTGATTGAGAACCACCCCGGCCAACCTAGAAAACACATGAACTAGAAACTGAACATAGAACACAAAACATAGACCCTACACACCCTGGCTCAACATATAAGAGTCCCCAGAGCCAGGGCGTGACAGTACCCCCCCCCCCCAAAGGCGCGGACTGCGACCGCGCCAACATAAACCCAACAGGGGAGGGGCCGGGTGGGCATTCCGCCTCGGAGGAGGATCCGGCTCCGGGCGTGACCACCACCCTCTAACAACCCCCCCGTAGCGCCCCAGGTCTGGTCCCGCTGGCTGGAGCTGGACTGGACATCGGTGGAGCGGATTGCTTAGGCTCCGGTGTGGAGCAGCTGACCGGTACCTGACCAGGCACCGGTGAAACAGGCACGGGCTGTGCCGGACTGACGACGCGCACCACAGGCTTGGTGCGGAGAGCAGGAACGGGCCGGACCGGGCTGACGACGCGCACCATTGGCTTGGTGCGGGGAGCAGGGACGGGCCGGACCAGGCTGACGAAGCGCACCACTGGCTTGGTGCGGGGAGCAGGAACAGGCCGGGCCGGGCTGGCGACGTGCACCATTGGCTTGGTGCGAGGGGCAGGAACAGGCCGGGCCGGGCTGGCGACGCGCACCATTGGCTTGGTGCGAGGGGCAGGAACAGGCCGGGCCGGGCTGGCGACGCGCACCATTGGCTTGGTGCGAGGGGCAGGAACAGGCCAGGCCGGGCTAGCAACGCGCACCACAGCCTTGGTGCGAGGGGCAGGAACAGGCCGGGCCAGGCTGGCGACGCGCACCACAGGCTTGGTGCGAGGGGCAGGAACAGGCCGGGCCGGGCTAGCGACGCGCACCACATCCTTGGTGCGAGGGGCAGGAACAGGCCGGGCCGGGCTGGCGACGCGCATCACAGGCTTGGTGCGAGGGACAGGAACAGGCCGGACCGGACTGGTAACACACCTCAGTACCTCTCGCCGTGCCTCTACACTCTCCTTCCCTCTACTGACCAATGGCCCCCGTAACCTGGTGGCCTTCTCTCCTCGTCCACAAACTCGCCCTTTATCTGCCTCCAAGCAGCCCCGTCGTCCATGCCGTGTGCCCCCCAAATTTGTTTTATTGGGGGTGCCTCTCGCCTGTCCGACGACGGCCCGGTTGGCGCCGCTTCTCCTCTCCTGCCTGGGTCTCCCCCTTCATCGCCCTCCGGTAACGGACGGCCTCCTCCTCCGTGATCTGCCCCCAACCGAGGAGGACCTCCACTAACGTTACCTCCGGCGTTTGCTCCTGGACACGCTGCTTGGTCCTGTATTGGTGGGATCTTCTGTCACGATCGTCATAATGATTGGGCCAAGGCGCAGCGTGATATGCGTACATCTCTTTAATAGTGTACTAGCAACACGATACAAAATACAAAACAACAAAACGAAACGTGAAGTCCTCGGTCATGAACACAAACCAACACGGAACAAGATCCCACAAAACACAAGTGCACAACAGGCTGCCTAAGTATGGATCCCAATCAGAGACAACAAGCAACAGCTGATTCTCGTTGCCTCTGATTGAGAACCACCCCGGCCAACCTAGAAAACACATGAACTAGAAACTGAACATAGAACACAAAACATAGACCCTACACACCCTGGCTCAACATATAAGAGTCCCCAGAGCCAGGGCGTGACAGTCTGTCTGTCTGTCTGTCTGTCTGTCTGTCTGTCTGTCTGTCTGTCTGTCTGTCTGTCTGTCTGTCTCTCTCTCTCTCTCATTCCCTCTAGCTCTATGTTGTAACTCTTGCACTACCTGCCTGCCTGGAGAGGGACCTGAATGGCAGCAGACCTGGTTATTATCCTCTGTGCAATGTCTCTCAGCCCAGGGCCTTGACATTTGGCTTCAGCATGGGCCCTGCACTGTACAAAGAGACTGGGAGGGGGCATAGGCAATCAGTCGAGATATGCACAGAGATACTCTGACATTGAAAGCCATGCAGGAGAGGTACAGAGAGAGACAGGGGGACTGGGAGTAAAATGAGCCCTGATTGCCCCCCCTGGTCTGATGTGATGTAATTTGATCGTAATAATCACTTGTGTGTGTGTACCTGTGTGTGCCTCTGTATGTATGAGAATTGATGTGTCCCCTTCCATGCATGATGTAGAGTAGCAGCCAGGAGCAGAAGCTTTAGCTCATAGGAGGAGGACAGACAGACAGACTGGTGTGTGATTGTGGATGATGAAAGAGAGGTGAGATGTAAATCACTGGGAGGGTTTAGTCTTTGGTCCAGGCCTTTCACCATTACCTGCCCATTCCTAATCAAAGCTCCCAAACAGAGGGAATAGAACAGAGCAGATACTGGGGATCAGAACACATACAATCTGATTCGATACCTGTCATTTAATTTCAATCATTTCATTGTTTTGTGAAGTTGCTGTGGCTCTCTATTTTGAGCCAGGGGATAGAGGTGTTCAGAGTTGCCATAGCTGTTGGTTCAGTCTGAGTTAAAAGCATCTTCAGTGATGGATCAACTCTTTCCTCAGACATGGTGGTGGCTGCATCATGTTATGGGTATGCTTGTCATCGGCAAGGACTAGGGATTATTTTAGGATAAAAATAAAAGTAATAGAGCTAAGCACAGGCAAGATCCTAGAGGAAAACCTGGTTAAGTCTGCTTTCCAACAGACACTGGGAGACAAATTCACCTTTCAGCAGGACAATAACCTAAAACACAAGGCCAAATATACACTTGCGTTCCACACCAAGATGACATTGAATGTTCCTGAGTGGCCTAGTTACAGTTTTGACTTAAATCGGCTTGAAACTCTATGGCAAGACTTGAAAATGTCTTTCTAGCAATGTCAACAACCAACTCGACAGATCTTGAAGAATTCTTTAAAGAATAATGTGCAAATATTGTACAATCTAAGTGTGCAAATCTCTTAGAGACTTACCCAGAAAGACTTACAGCTATAATCGCTGCCAAAGGTGATTCTAACATGTTTTGACTCAGGGGTGTGAATACTTATGTAAATTAGATATTTCTATATTTCGAAAAAATCAGGCTGTAACACAACAAAGTGTGCATTAATCAAGTGGCATGAATACTTTCTGACTTTGGTCAAACAAAGATAATAATATCTCCAAAAAGAGGGAGCTGGTAGAACATATGATATGATTGATGGCAGTGTATGTTAATAACCATGGTGTTTTGGGGTTTAGTGATTTCTGCCTAAAAAAGGGATGATACACTACAGTTTATAAGCACTTCTGGCTATTGAATTTCACAGCCACTGTCACAGTTCCCTCAGCCAGAACCCAAAAGCAGACCAGGACAAGGAGAGTTGAACGAAAGTGAGGGTTTATTCAGATATAACAAAAGGTGCAGAATAATCCAGGGACAGAGCGGGCGGCGTGGGTGAGTAGTTGGGGGTGCAGTACTTGGTCCAGTGATGGCTCGGCAGCCGCCGACCATCAGGCAGAGGTGGGGTGAAGGTTCCGGACGTGTGACTGCAGGTGGAACAAAAACGGAGGTAAGGACACAAAAACTCGACAAAGTACAAAACAACAAAAACTCACGCTAGAACTCAAAACTGATACACAGATACACCTACTGTTCATGGCTAACGATCCGGCAGGAACTGGATGTTGGGCCAGAGCCTAAGAAGGGTGATGATTAGGCCCAGGTGTGCAGATTGCTGATGGGAAGCAGGTGCGGAAACCAGAGCGCTCCCCGGAGCGTTCCCGAACCCTCGGGAAACTGGAGATTACGACCAGGACCCGACTCAGACAGCCGGGATCGTTACAGTACCCCCCCTCCGACGAACGCCACCGGGCGGACTCCCCGGAGCGCCAGGATGGAGGCGGTAGAAGTCCCTGATGAGATCCTCATCTAGGACCTGTCGCCGCGGAATCCAACTCCTCTCTTCAGGACCATACCCCTCCCAGTCCACGAGATACTGGAAACCCCGGCCCCGCCGTCTGGAATCCATAATGCGACGCACCGTGTAGGCAGGACCACCTCCAATCATCCGAGGAGGAGGAGGAGGAGGCGGAGGAGGCAACAGAGGACTGAGGAAGACAGGCTTGAGGCAGGAGACATGAAAGGTGGGATGGACTCTGAGCGTCCTCGGTAGTTTGAGTCGAACTGCCACTGGATTGATCACCTTCTCCACCACAAACGGACCAATGAACTTCGGTAACATCTTCCTAGACTCAGTCCGTAACGGAAGATCCCGTGTGGCCAACCAAACCCTATCTCCGATGGTATAGGTGGGAGCGGGGATCCGGCGACGATTCGCCTGGAGCTGATACCGGTCCGAACCTCTAAGGAGTGCCTTTCTGGCCCGATGCCAGGTCCGGTGGCAACGACGAATATGGGCCTGAACAGAAGGCACTGAGAGCTCCTTCTCCTGAGAAGGGAACAGGGGGAGGTTGGTAGCCATACAGGCACTGGAAGGGAGACATCCCAGTGGCAGATGTAGGGAGAGTATTGTGGGCATACTCAACCCAAGGCAACTGAGAGGCCCAGGAGGTGGGGTTGGAAGAGACCAGACAGCGTAGCGTGGATTCCATCTTCTGGTTGGCTCTCTCCGCCTGACCATTGGATTGGGGGTGAAAACCAGATGTGAGACTGACTGTAGCTCCAATGGCCGAACAGAAGGACTTCCAGACAGCAGAGGTAAACTGAGGACCACGGTCGGAAACGATATCACTGGGCAAACCGTGGACCCTGAAAACCTCCCTAACCAGGATCTCGGACGTCTCCGAGGCAGAGGGAAGCTTGGCAATAGGCACAAAGTGGGCGAACTTGCTGAACCTGTCCACGATAGTCAGAACGACCGTGTTCCCCTCAGAAGCGGGCAACCCCGTGACGAAGTCCAGGGCCAGATGCGACCATGGACGCCGGGGAATAGGAAGGGGGTGAAGTAGTCCAGAGCTGGGCCGATTGGTACTCTTATTCTGCGCACACACTGGACAGGCAGCAACAAAACCCCGAGTATCCTCGGCCATGGCAGGCCACCAAAAACGTCTGCGAAGAAACGCCATTGTCCGAGCCACGCCAGGGTGACAAGCCATCTTACTGGCGTGGGACCATTTGAGAACAGCAGGACGAACCGACTCAGGCACAAACAACCGACCGGGTGGACCGTTACCGGGACCGGGCTGAGTCCGAAGGGCCGCCAGCACATCCTCCTCAATCTTCCACATAACTGCTCCCACGACGCAGTTCCGGGGGAGAATTGTCTCGGTCTTGGACCCACTCTCCTCCGTCTTGGAGAACATCCGGGACAAGGCGTCCGCCTTGCCGTTCTTAGATCCAGGTCGGAACGTCAGGACAAACTTGAATCGTCCGAAAAACAACGCCCACCTGGCCTGACGGGAGTTGAGACGTTTAGCCGATTGCACGTAAGCAAGATTCTTGTGGTCAGTCCAGACAATAAACGGTTGCTCCGCCCCTCCAACCAGTGGCGCCACTCCTCCAAGGCAAGTTTCACCGCGAGAAGCTCCCGGTTACCCACATCGTAATTCCTCTCCGCAGGCGAAAGGCGACGAGAGTAGTAGGCGCAGGGATGGAGTTTACTGTCCGTGGAGCATCGCTGCGACAGGATGGCGCCAACTCCCACATCAGACGCGTCCACTTCAACGACGAACTGACGGGCCGTGTCCGGTTGAGAGAGAATCGGTGCGTTGGTGAATCGCCTCTTCAAATCCAGAAACGCTCGATCCGCCTCCGGATTCCACTTGAAGGTCCTGATGCTGGAAGTCAAGGCAGTTAATGGAGCGGCCACACGGCTGTAATCCCGGATGAATCTGCGGTAGAAATTCGCAAACCCCAAAAATCTCTGGAGCTGCAATCTCGTACCGGGCTGGGCCCATTCCAGAACCGCTCTAACCTTCTCCTGGTCCATCCTAATCTCACCCCTGGAGATGATGTACCCGAGAAAGGATGTCGTGTGGGCGTGAAACTCGCACTTCTCGGCCTTCACGAACAGGCGATTCTCCAATAATCGCTGCAGAACCTGCCGGACATGCTGGACGTGGTCGGAAGGTTCCTTCGAGAAGATCAGAATGTCATCCAGGTAAACAAACACGAAGAGACCGATCATATCTCTCAGGACGTCGTTCACCATACTCTGGAATACCGCTGGAGCATTGGTCAGTCCAAACGGCATCACCTGATACTCGAAGTGCCCCATCGGTGTATTGAAACCCGTCAACCACTCGTCCCCCCTCTCTGATCCGGACCAGGTGATACGCATTGCGTAGGTCTAACTTGGTGAACACCGTAGCACCCTGTAAGGAGTCGAAGGCAGAACTCATCAAGGGCAGGGGATACTTGTTCTTGACCGTGATGTCATTCAACCCCCCGATAATCAATACATGGTCGAAGAGAGCCATCCTTCTTACCCACAAAGAAGAATCCTGCCCCCAGGGGTGATGACGAGGGCCGAACGAGACCAGCAGCTAGGGACTCCTTGATGTAGGTCTCCAACGCCTCACGTTCAGGTCGGGAGATACTGTATAACCTTCCCTTGGGGTAGACAGCTCCAGGAACCAGGTTGATGGCACAATCATATGGTCGGTGGGGAGGGAGTGACAGAGCCTTCTGCTTACTGAAAACTTCCCCCAAATCGTGATATGTCTCGGGAACCAGGGACAAATCTGGAGGTTTAGCCTCAATCACCTGACTGGGAACCGAATGGGGGCAGGCAGTCTTGAGACAGTTAGCATGACAATCCAGGCTCCAACTCGTTACCTTGCCCGTCACCCAATCGAACGTGGGATTGTGTTCCTTCAGCCAGGGGTATCCAAGGACCAGAGGAACATGGGAAGACGGCAGAATGAAAAATGAAATCATCTCAGAATGATTCCCTGACAACCGCATCTTAACCGGTTCAGTCCTCATCGTGATACGTGCCAGACTACTGCCGTTCAGAGTGGTCGCTTCAATGGCTTCCGGCAATTGCTCCTTGGAAAGCCCCAGCTGTTCCACCAACTCGGCATCAAGAAAGCTTCCATCGGCACCTGAATCGATAAAAGCGTTAAGCGCTAAGCTCTGATTCCTGTTCACAAGGGTAGCCGGGAAGCGGGGTCTGACAGAGGTACTGAGAGGTTGAAACTGGCTCGCTAAAAGTCCTCCCAACTTTAGCGAGCCGGGCAGTTTGACGACCGCAGGGAGCAAGTGGAGATGTAATGTCCCGAGCGACCACAGTAGAGGCAGCAGTTGGTCCCACGTCTATGTTGACGCTCCTCCTTGGTTAACCCGTGCCGCCCCACTTGCATGGGTTCAGAATCGGGAGAGAGGTCCTCTCCACTAATCCTTTGTGGTGGAGAATGATCGACGTGTTCTGGTCCACCACCCGACCCGACTGGGAACTGAGAAGCTGATCGATTGGAAGGACCCCATTGCTTCTCCCTCCTTCGCTCTCGGACTCGATTATCCACCCGAATAGACAAGGCTACCAAGCTGTCCAGGTCACTAGGCTCCGGATAGGAGATCAACTCATCCTTGAGCTGCTCCGACAGACCCTGGTAAAAAGCCGCTTGCAAAGACTCCTCGTTCCACCCACTCTCCACAGCCAACGTCTTGAACTCGATCACGAAATCGGCCACGCTGCGAGTTCCTTGGTGAAGAGAAAACAGGCGCCTAGCTGCGTCCCTCCCTCGGACGGAATGGTCGAAGAGCTTCCTCATCTCGGCCGTGAACCCCTGGTATGAAGCCATGCAGGGATCCTGTCGTTCCCAAACGGCTGAAGCCCACTCCAGCGCCCGACCACGCAGCAACTCAATCACAAAGGCTATCCTAGCCTTGTCTGTGGCATAAGAGTAGGGCTGTAGATCGAACACTAATCCACACTGCATAAGGAAGGAACGGCATCCTCCCAGCTCCCCCTCATATTTATCCGGCGTCGGAACCTTGGGCTCACGGAGGGACACAACTTCAGAAGCGGCAGGCGAGATGGGTGAAACCGGTAGTGGGTCCTCCACCGGACACTGACGTTGGTTCTGGACCTCCATCAGGCCGGTAGAAAGGTTCCGAACTGACAACGCGATCTCCTGTAGTACCGTGCTATGATGGCCCAACATCTTCTCCTGCTGGGTAATGGCATGGCGAACTGAGTCCAGGTCCGCTGGGTTCATAATTGGCCGGATCGTTCTGTCACAGTTCCCTCAGCCAGAACCCAAAAGCAGACCAGGACAAGGAGAGTTGAACGAAAGTGAGGGTTTATTCAGATATAACAAAAGGTGCAGAATAATCCAGGGACAGAGCGGGCGGCGTGGGTGAGTAGTTGGGGGTGCAGTACTTGGTCCAGTGATGGCTCGGCAGCCGCCGACCATCAGGCAGAGGTGGGGTGAAGGTTCCGGACGTGTGACTGCAGGTGGAACAAAAACGGAGGTAAGGACACAAAAACTCGACAAAGTACAAAACAACAAAAACTCACGCTAGAACTCAAAACTGATACACAGATACACCTACTGTTCATGGCTAACGATCCGGCAGGAACTGGATGTTGGGCCAGAGCCTAAGAAGGGTGATGATTAGGCCCAGGTGTGCAGATTGCTGATGGGAAGCAGGTGCGGAAACCAGAGCGCTCCCCGGAGCGTTCCCGAACCCTCGGGAAACTGGAGATTACGACCAGGACCCGACTCAGACAGCCGGGATCGTTACAGCCACTGACTGAATTTGGCAATAGTGGCTTTTTTACTCCATGCTGCATTACTAAAATCCAGAAGACACTCTGTCAGTTGTTATCTTAAAAGCTGGTATTGAATGATGGTGGACCTCCCAATACTTAACCCATGAAGACTCTGTAACACTGTAGGCATATCACTGCCCAGTGGTTTCTCGGGGGCAGCCTGTGTGACTGTGTTGGAGTGTGAGGTGTTGCAGGTGATCTGTCTGTTGGGGTAGTCTATGTGAGGTGTTGCAGCAGGTAGGCTGCCAGTGTTAGTTGTTGTCTGGGGCCCATTGTCTGTCTGTTTGTCTGTCTATCAGTCAGTCAGTCTATCTGTCAGTTAGAGGGTTTCAGAGCTGTAGGATAGATTACATCAGACACAGAGCAGCTTAAGACTGACCGGGGTTAGTATCTGACAGGCGTGGAAAACGACACGCATTTCGGAATGTAAAATCTAATTTTATTTGTCACATGTGCCGAATACAACAGGTGTAGACTTTACAGTGAAATGCTTACAAGCCATTTCCCAACATTTTTTATTTTTTTAATAGCATAATAAAAAAGGAAATAGTGACAGAATAATATAACAATAACGAGACTATATAGAAGGAGTACCGGTACCGAGTCAATGTGCAGGGGTACGAGGTAGTTGAGGTAATATGTACATGTAGGTAGGGGTAAGAAGTGACTAAGCAATCAGGATAGATAATAAACAGAGCAGCAGCGTATGTGAAGAGTGTGAAAGAATGTAAAAGTGTGTGGCGTCAATATGCATGTGTGTGTGTGTGTGTGAGCGTATGTAGTGTGTGTGTGTGTGTGTGTGTGTGTGTGTGTGTGTGTGTGTGTGTTGGAGTAACAGTGTAGTGTGAATGTGCAAAGAGCCAGTGCAAGAGAGTCCAAAAAAGGGGGTCAGTGGGTTTATAAGCAGGAGTAAAGGAGGATACAGGGAAAGGGGGATACCTAGTCAGTTGCACAACTGAATGCATTCAACTGAAATGTGTCTTCCACATTTAACCCAACCCCTCTGAATCAGAGAGGTGCGGAGGGCTGCCTTAATCAACATCCACGTCTTCAGCGCCCGGGGAACAGTGGGTTAACTGCCTTGCTAAGGGGCAGAACGACAGATTTCTACCTTGTCAGCTCGGGAATTCGATCCAGCAACCTTCCGGTTACTGGCCCAACGCTCCTACCCGCCAGGCTACCTGCCGTAAAACCAGAGAAAGCTGAACTGTAATCAAAGTGCTATAATACAAGTATGCACCTTTTTTTTTAAATATTGTGTTCTGAACTAGACATACCAATGACAGCTTTAGTCAGCAATCTACAGAATATGATATCTGTAAGCAGCTATTCCCAGCAGACTTGAAGTGATTGATGAAGGATACACACCGAGCTTATTGTAATGAAGACACTGTGTCAGGAGGAGATGTCTGAAAACAATAATGCCTATTTATCCACATTTAATTGAAATTTCTCTCACAAAAAAATACTTCTTTTTTTTAATCACTGTAACCTTAAATGTATTTATTCTAATAATTTAAAATAATATGATTAATTTGTTTGACAATGGATGGAATTACATTTAATTAAATGACCTAGCATAATTTACTTTCAACTGTTTATAGCTAGCTATATTACCCATTATTTATTTATTTCATAAATGTTCTTCACAGCTCTCAGAGCAAGTCACACAATGACCATGAATATGCCAGTGGACCTGAGGTGGAGTAGGTATTTATAGAGGAAACAATATCTTAGTGCATATTTCCTTTGATAAAAAGAGAGTATTTTGGCTGGTTGCTGGTTTGGAGGGGCAGGCATCCATTGTACTGTTGATGTGAAAGAATCCTCTTGGTCTGGGCACCAGCAGGCTCCAAGGTACTTGAGATGCAGTAGAGGGACAAACACAAGCAACTACCCACTCATGTTGTATTTCTTCCTCTATTCTCTCACTTTTACCTCCATCTTTCACCAGTGTACTGATATTGGTAAGTGCCATTTGCTGGCCCACCAGAAGGCATAATCCTTTGACAGGAAGTGTGTGTATGTGTGCTGATTGAGCTTGGCTCTGGGGGTGCCAGGTTGGGTTGGGCTTGTGGTCCTGTGTGCAGCCAGAAGAGGGCATGGTTCACTCCACTGAACATGTCATCACAGCAAGGGATCATGTCGTCTGGGCAGATGTTATCAGAATGATACAGTGGAGTTTATTTGCTGTTTATTGCTGTGGGATTTGTGGCATGCTGCTGAATTGTAACTGAAGCAGAGATAGCAGCAGATTCCAGCAGACATTTTGTTTGTGTGTTTCATATCAGCTCTAACCCTGGTTGAATGGTTTGTCAGACTGTTGTGAGCGCCTACAGAAGAGTTTAAGTGCTCATGCGGAACAAAGTAGTCATACCAAACAAAGGAAAGTCATTTTTTGAAATCCACAAACCTTTTTTCATATTTCCCCCAACCATTGGTCAATGTTATGTTCCAATATGACATCAATCTCAATGGCATTCTTCAGTCGGATAACTCTATACCCAGGATTCCATGTTCCCTTTCACATGTTACTAAAATACACCCTCAGGCTCTTTTTCCCCAATGCTGATGATTCTCTTGTCTGGGAAAATATTAATAAAAAATACATATATTCCATAGATAAATAATTTACATTCTTTATCTGCCAACCCATGTGTTATGGTCTGAATAGTCTAGACCTTTAAAGACAATTAGGGTGGCATGAGCGATGAGAAGTTGAGGAGGAACTATTTGAGTCAATTCCCCTCACTGTCAGCTCAGTAGTCATTAAAGCCAATTGTGTTTCAGCACAGCAATCTGGTCTGCAGCTCCTAGAGTCCTACTTATGCTACTGCTGTTTCCATAGCATGTGAATTATTTCCACTAACCCAAGTGTTGTAAATGAATGAATGGGAAAAGTTTTCGTATAACACTTGTTACTTACAGCCTTATTCTACAATTTATTAAATTGTTTTTTCCCCTCATCAATCTACTCACAATACCCCATAATGACAAAGCAAAAACAGGTTTTTATAATTTTTTGCTAATTTATTAAAAAGAAGAAACTGGAGTATCACATTTACATAAGTATTCAGACCCTTTACTCAGTACTTTGTTGAAGCGCCTTTGGCAGCGATTATAGCATTGAGTCTTCTTGGGTATGACGCTACAAGCTTGGCACACCTGTATTTGGGGAGTTTCTCCCATTCTTCTCTGCAGATCCTCTCAAGCTCTGTCAGGTTGGATGGGGAGCTTTGCTGCGCAGCTATTTTCAGGTCTCTCCAGAGATGTTCGATTGTGTTCAAGTCCGGGCTCTGGCTGGGCCACTCAAGGACATTCAGAGACTTGTCCCGAAGCCACTCCTGCGTTGTCATGGCTGTGTGCTTAGGGTCGTTGTCCTGCCGGAAGGTGAACCTTCGCCCCAGTCTGAGATCCTAATCGCTCTGGAGCAGGTTTTCATCAAGGATCTCTCTGTACTTTGCTCCGTTCATCTTTGCCTTGATCCTGACTATTCTCCCAGTCCCTGCCACTGAATAGTCCCCACTGTGTTCTAGGGGACTCCAATCAAGATGTAGAAACATCTCAAAGATGATCAATGGAAACAGGATGGACCTGAGCTCAATTTCGAGTCTCATAGTAAAGGGTCTGAATACTTATGTATATAAGGTATTTCTAACAACCTGTTTTTGCTTTGTCATTATGGGGTATTTTGTGTAGATTAAAATAATTTAATCAATTTTAGAATAAGGCTGTAACTTAACAAAATATGGAAAAAGTCAAGGGGTCTGAATACTTTCCGAATGCACTGTATATCTTGTCAGGGTACATACATCTACCTCTGTGCCAAATGTGGTGCTTTTATCACAAACTTTACTGTTGAGACCACATTTTCAGCTTAGCTGCGCACCACTAGTATACAAAATAGTGATTATATTTCATTGCTCCATATTGACACATGAAATCATGATAAATGTTTATTTATGACTAAGTTCTATAATTTAGAATATTATTATATTATTATATTATTATTATTATTATTATTATTATTATAAAAGGGTTTTGAAATTATGAAATTTTTGGACAAAATTGACCCCTGTTAGTGCTTTTAGGGTTATGTGTGTGTGTGTGCTGATAGCTATCTCACTGCATGCTCATATTGATAGTAGGTACCTCTGTCATTCCTATCAGCCTGTCTGAGCAGATAGGTCA
This sequence comes from Coregonus clupeaformis, assembly GCF_020615455.1. Lineage (NCBI taxonomy): Eukaryota > Metazoa > Chordata > Actinopteri > Salmoniformes > Salmonidae > Coregonus > Coregonus clupeaformis. Next base: position 29,077,164 of record NC_059210.1, read on the forward strand.
AAGGTCAATGGGGGTCAATAGGGGTTAATCACATCAGGAGCCCAGTAATTTGACCTTTGGCATGCAACCAGGGATCTGCACAAGATGACGTACAGAGGGTTTGGAGTCACAGGACTCACAGGAGCTCTTACATTTACATTTTTAGTCATTTAGCAGACGCTCTTATCCAGAGCGACTTACAGTTAGTGAATACATTTTTTTTTTTATACTGGCCCCCCGTGGGAATCGAACCCACAACCCTGGCGTTGCAAACACCATGCTCTATCAACTGAGCTACATCCCTGCCGGCCATTCCCTCCCCTACCCTGGACGACGCTGGGCCAATTGTGCGCCGCCCATGAGTCTCCCGGTCGCGGCCGGCTGCGACAGAGCCTGGATTCGAACCAGGATCTCTAGTGGCACAGTTAGCACTGCGATGCAGTGCCTTAGACCACTGCGCCACTCAGGAGTTATATCACTCTTCTACAGTTATATTAGTGTAGTTTATTAGGATCCCCATTAGCTGCTGCACATGCATTAGCTACTCTTCTTGGGGTTCACTTAAAATGTACAAATACATGGCAAAGTACAGAACAGTAATAGATAAGATCAAAGCCTGAACAACTAGTACAGTTGATCTTTGTGTCAAAAACGCAGAACATCTTTTTATAACAGACATACAGTGGGGAAAAAAAGTATTTAGTCAGCCACCAATTGTGCAAGTTCTACCACTTAAAAAGATGAGAGAGGCCTGTAATTTTCATCATAGGTACACGTCAACTATGACAGACAAATTGAGAATTTTTTTCTCCAGAAAATCACATTGTAGGATTTTTTATGAATTTATTTGCAAATTATGGTGGAAAATAAGTATTTGGTCACCTACAAACAAGCAAGATTTCTGGCTCTCACAGACCTGTAACTTCTTCTTTAAGAGGCTCCTCTCTCCTCCACTCGTTACCTGTATTAATGGCACCTGTTTGAACTTGTTATCAGTATAAAAGACACCTGTCCACAACCTCAAACAGTCACACTCCAAACTCCACTATGGCCAAGACCAAAGAGCTGTCAAAGGACACCAGAAACAAAATTGTAGACCTGCACCAGACTGGGAAGACTGAATCTGCAATAGGTAAGCAGCTTGGTTTGAAGAAATCAACTGTGGGAGCAATTATTAGGAAATGGAAGACATACAAGACCACTGATAATCTCCCTCGATCTGGGGCTCCACGCAAGATCTCACCCCGTGGGGTCAAAATGATCACAAGAACGGTGAGCAAAAATCCCAGAACCACACGGGGGTCCTAGTGAATGACCTGCAGAGAGCTGGGACCAAAGTAACAAAGCCTACCATCAGTAACACACTACGCCGCCAGGGACTCAAATCCTGCAGTGCCAGACGTGTCCCCCTGCTTAAGCCAGTACATGTCCAGGCCCGTCTGAAGTTTGCTAGAGTGCATTTGGATGATCCAGAAGAGGATTGGGAGAATGTCATATGGTCAGATGAAAACAAAATATAACTTTTTGGTAAAAACTCAACTCGTCGTGTTTGGAGAACAAAGAATGCTGAGTTGCATCCAAAGAACACCATACCTACTGTGAAGCTTGGGGGTGGAAACATCATGCTTTGGGGCTGTTTTTCTGCAAAGGGACCAGGACGACTGATCCGTGTAAAGGAAAGAATGAATGGGGCCATGTATCGTGAGATTTTGAGTGAAAACCTCCTTCCATCAGCAAGGGCATTGAAGATTAAACGTGGCTGGGTCTTTCAGCATGACAATGATCCCAAACACACCGCCCGGGCAACGAAGGAGTGGCTTCGTAAGAAGCATTTCAAGGTCCTGGAGTGGCCTAGCCAGTCTCCAGATCTCAACCCCATAGAAAATCTTTGGAGGGAGTTGAAAGTCCGTGTTGCCCAGCGACAGCCCCAAAACATCACTGCTCTAGAGGAGATCTGCATGGAGGAATGGGCCAAAATACCAGCAACAGTGTGTGAAAACCTTGTGAAGACTTACAGAAAACGTTTGACCTGTGTCATTGCCAACAAAGGGTATATAACAAAGTATTGAGAAACTTTTGTTATTGACCAAATACTTATTTTCCACCATAATTTGCAAATAAATAAATTAAAAATCCTACAATGTGATTTTCTGGATTTTGTTTTCTCATTTTGTCTGTCATAGTTGACATGTACCTATGATGAAAATTACAGGCCTCTCTCATCTTTCTAAGTGGGAGAACTTGCACAATTGGTGGCTGACTAAATACTTTTTTCCCCCACTGTACCTCTCCCCATCTTCACAACAACTTTGTAAATATGACTTGACCATGATAACTGACCATTCACTGTTACTCCTAGGACTTCAGCTTCTTCAACTTGTTCAATGGTCACACCCTTTATGCACAACTCCAGATGAGGTTTAGGTCTAAGGGAATGCTTTGAACCAAATATAGTGCTTTTGGTTTTAGAGGTATTTAAGACCAGTTTATTGTTAATTACCCATTCTCAGTGAGCTCACTGACTGTAGGTGCTGATGTGTAGAGTGTGCAATCATCAGCATACATAGTTGTTTTAGCTTCTTGTAAGACAAGTGGGAAATCATTTGTAAAAATAGAGAAGGGTAACGGCCCGAGGCAACTGCCCTGAGGGATACCACACTGTACATATCTGATGTTAGAGAAGCTTCCATTGAAGAATATTCTCTGAGTTCTGTTTTTAAATCATATTTTGTTTTTCCTTTTCTTATTTTTTTTTACATTCCAAAAACAAACTAATACATACGAACGACAACTTACAGACACATGCAAACTATGACTACATCTCATCTGCCCAGACACGCTTGCTCACACCCCCATCCCTAGTGCCTGCATTATTGTTTGCCATTTGGTTTTAAATTGTACCAATTTGTCTTTCTCAGTCGCCCATGCTATTTCAATATTTCAATAATATATCATTAGATTTTTCCATTGTGTCAATGATGGCGGATTAATAGACTTTCAAGTTTTTAGTATACATTTTTTCAAAAAGAGTGTTGAGAAAATAATCGTCCAGCCCATTGGGTATCTCACTACATATACTACATATACTCTCTGAGTTCTATTGGATAAGTAACTGTCCAACCATGTGATAGCAGGTGATGTAAAGCCCTAACAAGTGAGTTTTTTCAATAAGAAATTATAATCAATCTGTCAATACAACTCCAACTATCATCTCATTGTCCATGTATTTTCATCCATTTCATCTGAGTCAGTGCAGTACAAGTTGAGTGCCCTTCCCTATATGCATGCTGAAAGTCAGAAGTTAACTTGTTCTTTAAAAAATAGCATTGTATTTGTTGAAACACAATTCTCTCCATCAGTTTACTGATTGGGCGGCGGTTAGAGCCAGCAAAGGGTGCTTTGCTATTTTTAGGTAGTGGAATTACTTTAGCTTCCTTCCACGCCCAGTGGACACACACACTCCTTTAGGCTTTGGTTAAAGACATGGCAAATAGGGGTGGCAATACAGTTTGCTACCATTCTCAATAGTTTCCCATCTAGGTTGTCTATACCTGGTGGCTTATCATTATTGATGGATAACAACCGTTTTTCCACCTCTTCCACACAAACTTGACCAAATTCTAAATGGCAATCCTTCTCTTTCATTATTAGATCTTAAAAACACAAATATGATGGTTCACTGTTCAATGTTGGAATTTCACTTCTCAGTGTGTCCACTTTACCGGTGAAATATTCATTGAAATTGTTGGCTATATCAAAAGGCTTTGTTATAAATGACCCATCAACTTCATGGAACGATGGAGATAAATGGACTTTTCTGCCCATAATATCATGTAAGGTGCTCAAAAGTATTTTCCCATTGTTTTTTATGTCATTTATCTTGTTTTGATAATATACTTTCTTGTTTTTTTTGTTAAGTTTAGTCACGCTAAATAGTTGCGCTATTTTACATCTAACTAAGATGTTTGGTGCAGTATTTCTCAATAAAAAATGTTATCAAGAAAACAAGTTGTCTCTCATTGAATGACAATAAATACTTTATTGAAGAATCCCTACTGTTGACCAATCACCAACGAAGGGGTGTAGACTTCAGCTAACGACTTCGGCTTGCCTCGAGAAAAAATGTTGTGTACCCGATCAGCCCAAAAACACCTTACTGGAATCGAAAACTAACAAAAACCTCACAAAATGTTGTCATAATATATACACTAACTCTTCCGAACTGTTTCGGCTGGGAAGCATGCGGACGCCTTAAAAGTTCTCACAGATAGTTTCTTAACAGGTGCATGTATTATCAGATTCACTTCCTGAGTTATCTCTATCTCTATCACTACAAGCAGGAGATGAAAGCACAGAAACTATGTTTCAAGCTTACATTTACATCTTTGTTTAGAGAGTCATGATTAATGATTAGAAATATGATGTAAATGTGTCAATTGCATATTTATATTAACAAAACATTCAGTATATTGATTAACTCTGCATTGTAGAAGTGACATTTAACATTTCAACTCACTCTCTATCAGTATTGGAAATCATGGCTTGGTCTGGTACACAACTATTGACTGACTATTCTAGAGCTTCTAGCCAAGTAACATGTACAGTATAGGGAAGACTGTGACTAATACTGGCCCACTGGAGACAGCAGTGGATAGATAGATAGACCCATGCATGGGGAGCTGTGTAACCCATGGGCCTCTCTAGCCCAGTCAATAGAGATGGCTGCATTAGCCAGGGAGTGTGTAGTGTGATGGTCTGTGAAATTACTGTGCTGGAGCATCCCCCAACAGTATTCTACTCTGTCTGTCCCAACTGACAGATCCTATAATTAAAACAGAGACACTAATTATTTTGGAGTGATATGTCAGCCATGCTCACAAGTTCAATGGATGACAGCTTGTGTGTTTTGAATGTATGTTTAAGTGAGTTACTCACTGTATTTAGGTCTGTGGCGTATGTGGGTGTGGGGTGTCTGTTAGCGAGTTACTGTGTGTGTGTGGAATGATAAAGAGATTGTCCTTCTCTGTCTGTCTGTCTGTCTGCTGAGAGCTCTGTGACACACTGGGCCTCTGTAATTAGCCTGTAGAAGGATTACTGCTTTACCCACTACTAATGGTTCATCTTACAGTTCAAACACCTGCCAGGGGATCAAACCCACACGTCTCTGCCTCTCTGCCCTCCATTATCTACTACTGACCATACGTCCATTTACACTAAAGCAACTATTTAGCACACTTAATGCAGTCGGATACAGTTTTTGCACTTTTGGCTAATTTGTTGCTCATTTGACTGAGGTCCAGACTAATACTCCATAGCAAAGAATCATCAAACATTAAGGTGAACAGTCAAATCCAATCAAATGTTATTTGTCACAAACACAGTTTACAGCAGGTAAAAAGTGCAGTGAAATTATTGTGTGCTAGCTCAATCAACATTACAGTACAATAATCAATATCAATAATAAAGAGTCAAATGTAAAATAACAAGTAATAGAAGAGGTAGTGTCATAGTAATAGGCTGATAAGCATGACGGCTAAAATGAAACAGCCGTGCCGAAGAGACTGAAACCAGGCTTGTGTTTTTTTTATGGGTACTATGACTCACTGTAGAGTGGTCCAAACTCAATTTTCAGGCTCCACAGAGATGTCTTGCTGTTCTCAGATGAGATTTGTGTAGTGAGAGAATATGAGGTGGGAGAGAGATTGGCGTCCCATCAGCTAACAAATTCTCTTGCCTGTAGAGTGGAAGTGTGAGGCTCATCACTGAGGCGAAACATGAGGATGGAGAGTTGAAGAGATGTCAAGGATTGACTGGGATTTCAGCTTAGACTGCAGGGGTGGCTCTCCGTTCCTGTTCCATTACCAAATAACATGTGGTATATCGTTATGACCAGCATTAGGGAGAGAATGCATTAGTAAAGGATACCATTCTCGGCCTTTGTCTCAGTGCTTGTTGTTAGATCAGCATTGAACAGGCTCATATTTTCATCATACTTGTGATTTGGTAACTCAATGTAATTCCACGTACTTCCATGTGGTTGACAAAGTGACTGACTTTATTGGTCTTGAATGCTTATCATACAGATGTAGGATCTTAATTTGATCACCCTGTTGCAGGAGAACTTTCCTGCAATGCAGTACATTTAAAACTTATACGTATTTGAGGTTTAAAAAGGCTTCTGAAGTTTGTAATTTCCACATTGAAATTTCAGACTTGATTTTTCCTTATGAAAAATCTATCCCTACAAAAATGTCCATTCATTATAATCCACATAATAATTCACATTTCCTGTTGCTACAAGATTATTTTCCTGCTGTAGAAAACTGGCTCAAATTAAGATCCTACATCTGTAGGTAGTGCCCAAGATAGTGCTGCAAACTTCTAACGAACTTGTGTCTGTTTCCATAGGAACTGTGGTGATGACAATGACAGCGGAGGATGCTGATGACCCCAGGTTGCAGAATGCAGTGCTGCGTTACAACATTGTGAAGCAGTCGCCCGACAAACCCTCGCCCAACATGTTCTACATCAACCCAGAGAGCGGCAACATTGTCACTGTGATCTCCCCCACGCTGCTGGACAGAGAGGTGAGTGTGTTGGGCTGGGCTGGGCTGGGCTGGGAGCCTCTCCAGACTGATCTAATGGGGCCCCAAAACACTGCTGCTGTCTCACTGTCTCACTGCCTCACTACCATGATGTTTTAAAGCACTGTTGTTATTGTCAGTAAAGAGACTGGAGATAGGCGAATGGAGGAGGCAGGAGAGGGGGTGACTGTGCTGGGGAGATGAGGGGTTGAGGGAAGGCAGGGGGTGGATTTCTGTGGTGCATTCTAATGAGCAAGCGGAGGCAGCATCTCTCCATTCCTTAACCGGAGCGAGACAACGGCATGATTGCTTTTTCAGCGGGGTGACGAATGCCAGAACATCGATTCGCTGTGCTCGTGGAAGAGGAATATTAGCTGTTGTCAGACACTTAGAGCTTGGTTTAATTGAGGTGATACACACTTATCCACCAGCATCGGCTGTGTCCAACAAGTCCAACAGAAACCTCTCAGCTGGAACAGGGAAATCACTATCAAATGGCAATGAGTGGATCTCTGAGCTATAACTCTCATAGATGATTAATTGATAAATGTGTTAGTACTGTGTGTAATTCAAACATTGAGCGCCTGGTCTGTGTGCTCATAAAGGATGCTATTGATTTCTGTTGAGTTAGAGATTGCATGATTAGAGGGTTGTATTGAATGTGATCACCCCTTTATTGCATGTTTATAGTTCATGCCTCTAAGTGAAATGAGTCATGTCTAGACCTGTGTTACAGACAAAATCCCATATACAGGTAACTGCCAAAATAATGGAAACACTTTAGTAAATGAGGGATACAAGTATATTGAAAGCAGGTGCTTACACACAGGTGTGGTTCCGGAGTTATTTAAGTAATTAACATTCCATCATGCTTAGGGCAGGCCATTTTTTGGGCCATTATGTTGGCTACCATGACAATGCACCCATCCACAGGGCATGAGTAGTCACTGAATGGTTTGATGAGCATGAAAACGATGTAAACCAGGGATGGACAACTTCAGTCCTCAGTGGCCTGATTGGTGTCACACTTTTGCCCCAGCCCCAGCTAACACACCTGACTCCAAAAATCAACTAATCATTATCTTCAGTTTAGAATGCAATTAGTATAATCAGCTGTGTTTGCTAGGGATGGGGAAAAAGTGTGGCACCACTCTGGCCCCCGGGACTGGAGTTGCCCATCCCTGATGTAAACCATATGCCATGGCCGTCTCAGTCACCAGATCTCAACCCAGTTGAACACTTATGAGTGATTCTAAAGCAGCAACTGAGACAGCAGTTTCCACCACCATCAACAAAACACTAAATGATGGAACGTTTCGCGAAAGAATGGTGTCACATCCCTCCAATAGAGTTCTAGACACTTGTAGAATCGATGCCAAGGTGCATTGAAGCTGTTCTAGCTCGTGGTGGCCAAACGTCCTATTAAGACGCTTTATGTTGGTGTTTCCTTTATTTTATCAGTTACCTGTAGATACACTTGTTATTTTTCCTCAGCAGTAATTCTGTATAATATGGTGTTAGCATACAGGTGTGGTAACCGTGGGCAATGTGTGAGTGTGTCTGTGGCATACAGCAGTGCCAGCTGGGATTGCAGATAGAGTGACGTAAGGCTACAGATGTAGGATCTTAATTTGAGCCAGTTTGCTACAGCAGGAAAATAATCCTGCAGTAACAGGAAATGTTAAGTATTATATTAATTATAATTTATGGACATTTTTTGTAGGAGCCTTTTAAAATATTGAATACACTACAATTCTCAGCAACAAAGGAGATCCTACATCTGTATCTTCTAGGTGTCTGGAGAGCTGTAAAACTTCAGCTACTTCAGAAGAGACTCATAAGTATGTATCACACATGTCACCCCTCCGTCTGGCACACCAAACAACTTTTTTGCTGGATGGAAAATGTTGTTCCTTCACCCTGTAAATGCATTGGACATAATTCAGGTTGAGCTGTAAGTGTATTTAGATAGACATTCTATGGTGCCCCGGGAGGCAAAGCAGTCCATAGAAAATGGGAAAATCTATTTTGTCACATTGAAATCAAGTTGATTTTCCCTCCACCGCTCTCACTAAGGCGTTAAATGCTGTCTTGATATGCACATCTATTTCCTCCATATATATTTTTCCCTCCACTTTGCCTGCTCCTCTCTCCTTTCTTTCTGCCTCACACTTTTTGGATCAATGGCAGACTATATCTTTGACAACTAATATCGTACACAGATTGGGCTATTTTCCTAGGGGCTGTGAAAGTAGCGTATATTGTATGTCGCCGATCAGACAGGAAAGCCAGACTTTAGAGATCAGATCTGTCTCTGCAAGCCTCATAGAGCAGTAGTCTATCAGTAGTCAATCTGATGGACACACACAGTCTCACAGACGCTGGCCAGAACTACACAACACTCTCATGCTCAGACATTTCACTCATGGCAAAATCAATTTGTTAATATCAAATGCTTTGGCTTGTTCTTTATAAAGGAGTCAACTTTAAGCTGCAGTGGATGTAAAGGTATGTTTGCTTTTTTTTAAGCTGCTGTACTACCCCTGGCCTTTGCAGTGGCAGATGTGATGGGTTGATTTGACAGGCACAATGTGTGAGTTATACTAGCTGTCTGTCAGATTGATGGCCCTGAATAATGGGCTCTGTGTGTGTTTTTATGTGTGTGTTTTTATGTGTATATTTTTCATGTTAATGTTTAGAGCTGTTGTCTCAGTCTCCTGGCTGTGGTGCATGGTGATTAATGGACTTCCGAGTCCATTGTGCTGTCACGGCCTGCCTCCCCTCGTCAAACGGCCAACCTCCCCTCCCCTCATCACGACTATCCTACATCCTGTCCACAGTCATCAGTACCTGGAGCACAGCGGAGTAGAGCTTCCTCTCTCCTCTCCTCCGACAGACAATTTCACCTTGGACCTGCCCAGGACCCGGGGGCTATCACTCTACAGCCCACAGAGGCACTGTCAGCCCAAGCTTTATCTGGCCTACACCCCCTCCTTCAGTACCAGTCAGCTTCTCAGATGAATCAGGCTCATGGTGTGTGGTCATCATGGCACTGTGCAGTTTACCAACTCTCTGTGTGGTGTCCCTGCAATTAATGTTATGTAAAAAAAAACATGGATATCGTTGGTTTGCATCCCATATCTGACAGCTCAAGCTGAGTGAGTGTAAGATCTCACCCATAGATACTACACTAAGGGTACAAAACATTAGGAACACCTGCTCTTTCCATGACATAGACTGACCAGGTGAATCCAGGTGAAAGCTATGATCCCTTATTGATGTCACTTGTTAAATCCACTTCAAATCAGTGTAGATGAAGGGGAGGAGACAGGTTAAATTATGATTTTTAAGCCTTGAGACAATTGAGACATGGATTGTGTACAGTGAGGGAAAAAAGTATTTGATCCCCTGCTGATTTTGTACGTTTGCCCACTGACAAAGAAATGATCAGTCTATAATTTTAATGGTAGGTTTATTTGAACAGTGAGAGACAGAATAACAACAACAAAATCCAGAAAAACACATGTCAAAAATTTTATAAATTGATTTGCATTTTAATGAGGGAAATAAGTATTTGACCCCTCTGCAAAACATGATTTAGTACTTGGTGGCTAAACCCTTGTTGGCAATCACTGGTTTGTGTGTATCAAGAATGGTCCACCACCAAAGGACATCCAGCCAACTTGACACAACTGTGAAAAGTGTTGGAGTCAACATGGGCCAGCATCCCTGTGGAACAAGTCCATGCCCTGACAAATTTAGGCTTTTCTGAGGGCAACTCATTAGGAAGATGTTCCTAATGTTTTGTACACTCAGTGTACATTCCTACATTCCTCTATCATCTGGAATTATTCACAGGACACCTCTTACATGTTGTGTGCATGTACCATACTTAGTGGAGGCTTTTGGTCTATACCTGTCTCCACTCCTCCACTTCTCCACTCATCTCCCCTCATTACAGCCTGTGATTCCTGCTGAAGCACAATGAAAGGTCAGTGGGAGGTCGTGTGTATAATGTTGTGCTGCTACTTATCTCCTTTGGATCTCCTCTGACCCATGCTGCTGCTGCTCTGAGGATGTATTGCACTCTGAGTGACAGACAGGTGTCGTGTATTGTGTTGCTATGCTCTTAAACCCATTGGGGAACTCCACGTTGGTTTATAATGCCAACACTTTCATTAGTGAGGCTTGTGTTCCATTGCTAAAGCACAGAGCAGTATTAAGCTCTATGGTTAGCACAAAACAGTGAGTAGTAATGCACACATTATTAAATGTGAGTCAAAAAAAAAAGGACATAATGGCAAGTCATATTTGCTTCAAGTATGTGCCAATAAAAAGTAATTTTTGTAGGTTTGAATCATTAACACCGTGCTAATAATGATTTGAACAGCTCTGATATGTTTCAAGCTGTGTCTTTAATCTAGTTTCCTTTGCAGTGGCTTGCCAGGTGTCACTGACACACAAATGCATGCTTGCACGCACGTACAGTACCAGCCAAAGGTTTGGACACACCTACTCATTCCAGGGTTTTTCTTTATTTTTTACTATTTTCTACATTGTACATTCACTGCTCCTGTTACATACTATGAAATAACACATATGGAATCATGTAGTAACCAACAAAAAGGTTAAACAAATCAAAATATATTTTAGATTTTAGATTATTCAAAGTAGCCACCCTTTGCCTTGATGATAGCTTTGCACACTCTTGGCATTCTCTCAACCAGCTTCATGAGGAATGCTTTTCCAACAGTCTTGAAGGAGTTCCCACATATGCTGAGCACTTGTTGGCTGCTTTTCCTTCACCCTGCGGTCCAACTCATCCCAAACCATCTCAATTGGGTTGAGTTTGGGTGATTGTGGAGGCCAGGTCATCTAATGCAGCACTCCATCACTCTCCTTGGTCAAATAGCCCTTACACAGCCTGGAGGTGTATTTTGGGTCATTGTCCTGTTGAAAACAAATGATAGTCCCACTAAGCGCAAACCAGATGGGATGATGTATCACTGCAGAATGATGTGGTAGCCATGCTGGTTAAGTGTGCCTTGAATTCTAAATAAATCACATGCAGTGTCACCAGCAAAGAACCACCACACCATCACACCTCCTCCTCCATGCTTCACGGTGGGAACCACACATGCGGAGATCATCCGTTCACCTACTCTGCGTCTCACAAAGAAATGGCGGTTGGAACCAAACATTTCAAATTTGGACTCATCAGACCAAAGGACAGATTTCCACCGGTCTAATGTCCATTGCTCATGTTTCTTGGCCCAAGCAAGTCTCTTATTCTTATTGGTGTTGTTTAGTAGTGGTTTCTTTGCAGCAATTCGATTCACACAGTCTCCTCTGAACAGTTAATGTTGAGATGTGTCTGTTACTTGAACTCTGTGAAGTATTTATTTGGGCTGCAATCTGAGGCTGGTAACTCTAATGAACTTATCATCTGCAGCAGAGGTAACTCTGGGTTTTCCTTTCCTGTGGCAGTCCTCATGAGAGCCAGTTTCATCATAGCGCTTCATTGTTTTTGCGACTGCACTTGAAGAAACATTCAAAGTTCTTGACATTTTCCGGATTGACTGACCTTCATGTCTTAAGGTAATGATGGACTGTTGTTTTTCTTTGCATATTTGAGCTGTTCTTGCCATAATATGGACTTGGTCTTTTACCAAATAGGGCTATATTCTGTATATCACCCCTACCTTGTCACAACACAACTGATTGGCTCAAACACATTAAGAAGGAAAGAAATTCCACAAATTAACTTTTAACAAGGCACACCTGTTAATTGAAATGCATTCCGGGTGTCTACCTCATGAAGCTGATTGAGAGAATGCCAAGAGTGTGAAAAGCTGCCATCAAGGCAAAGGGAGGCTACTTTGAAGAATCTCTAACATAAAATATATTTTGATTTTGTCACGAGTGTCAGTGTAATGCGGTGGGTCGAAGTCAGGCGCAGGACACAGAGCTCAATGAAAACGTACTTTACTAACAAGTAAAGAAACAAATACAAAGTACCTCCACACAGAGAGGAGCAAACCCGCTCACCAAACGACACACGAAACGAAATAACAAACACGCACAAAACACAATGGGAGCCACCGGGTTAAATAGGGAAGGAGTAATTACACAATGGGAAACAGGTGTGTGATAATCAGACAACAACAGGTAGAACATAGAAACATAGAACATAGATTGGCAGTAGCTAGTATTCCGGTGACGACGAACGCCGAAGCCTGCCCGAGCAAGGAGGAGGAGCAGCCTCGGCAGAATCCGTGACAGATTTGTTTAACATTATTTTGGTTACTACATGATTCCATGTGTTATTTCATAATTGTGATGTCTTCACTATTATTCTACAATGTAGAAAATAGTAAAAATAAAGAAAAACCTTGAATGAGTAGGTGTGTCCAAACTTTTGACTGGTTCTGTACACACACACGCACGCACGCAGGCAGGCAGGCAGGCAGGCAGGCAGGCAGACAGGCAGGCAGGCAGGCAGGCAGGCAGACAGGCAGGCAGGCAGGCAGGCAGACAGACAGACAGACAGACAGACAGACAGACAGACAGACAGACAGACAGACAGACAGACAGACAGACAGACAGACAGACAGACAGACAGACAGACTCATTGAGGAAGCAGTGATGGGGGTGTAGAGTACGGTATACAGGCCCGTGGTGCTGCTGGTCTGGCTGGGACCTAACTGGTGTGGACAGACTGTTAATGATGGTGACTCTGTGGATTTCTAATTCTCTCTGGGACCTGTCACTGGTAACGGCAGCCAATCGATAGACCTGGCAGCCCCTCCTCCTCTTCCATACGGATGAATTACAAAGAGCCAAAATTAACGTTCAAATCAATGTCCTCCATATGTGGGATCTGGGGAGCAGAGGTCTGTCCACATTCACTGCTCCTGTTACCTCTGCTCCTAATGAGAGTGACCCAGCCAGGAAAATAACATCTCACTCAACATCAAATAAACAAAGGAGATGATTGTGGACTTCAGGAAACAGCAGAGGGAGTACCCCCCTATCCACATCGACGGGACAGCAGTGGAGAAGGTGGAAAGTTTTAAGTTCCTCGGCGTACATGTCACTGACAAACTGAAATGGTCCACCCACACAGACAGTGTGGTGAAGAAGGCGCAACAGCGTCTCTTCAACCTCAGGAGGCTGAAGAAATTTGGCCTGTCACCTAAAACCCTCACAAACTTTTACAGATGCGCAATTGAGAGCATCCTGTCTGGCTGTATCACCGCCTGGTACGGCAACTGCACAGCCCACAACCGCAGGGCTCTCCAGAGGGTGGTGCGGTCTGCACAACTGTGATGAGGTGATTTCGAAGGAGTCAGGTGCAGGAGGGTAAATCACAGAATAACAGGATTTATTCTGGAACACAGTTACGCAGTATTGCGTCAAAACACTCTAGTGCGCAAAACAGGCGCACTGGAAAATACAAGGCACACAGGGAAATATCCTGGCGATACAAAATACACGGAGCTCCACCGAGCTTTTCTATCCTCCACAATAAACAATCACACACAAAGAAAAGGGGGCAGAGGGAACACTTATACAGGTACTGATGAGGGGATATGAACCAGGTGTGTGTAATAAACAAGACAAAACAAATGGAATGATGAGATGAGGAGCGGCAGTGGCTAGAAGGCCGGTGACGACGAATGCCGAAGCCTGCCCGAACAAGGAGAGGTGGCAGCTTCAGAGGAAGTCGTGACAACAACGCATCACCGGGGGCAAACTACCTGCCCTCCAGGACACCTACAGCACCCGATGTCACAGGAAGGCCAAAAAGATAATCAAGGAAAACTACCACCCGAGCCACTGCCTGTTCACCCCGCTATCATCCAGAAGGCGAGGACAGTACAGGTGCATCAAAGCTGGGACCGAGAGACTGAAAAACAGCTTCCATCTCAAAGCCATTAGACTGTTAAACAGCCATCACTAGCACAGAGAGGCTGGAGCCTACATACATACTTGAAAATCAATGGCCACTTTATTAAATGGAACACTAGTCACTTTAATAATGCCACTTTAATGTTTACATATCTTGATTACCCATCTCATATGTATATACTGTATTCTATACTATCTTAATAACGTTTACATATATTGCATTACCCATCTCATATGTATATACTGTATTCTATACTATCTATTGCATCTTAGACTATGCCACTCTGATAATGATATATATTCTTATTCCATTCCTTTACTTAGATTTGTGTGTATTAGGTTTTTGTTGTAGAACTGTTAGATATTACTTGCTAGATATTGCTGCACTGTCGGAACTAGAAGCACAAGCATTTTGTTACACTCGCAATAACATCTGCTAAGCATGTGTATGTGACCAATACATTTAATTTTATTTTATTTTACCTATCCTGAGTGCTTCAATTTCTCTGTCCGTACGTACGTCCGTACGTTTGTCTGTCTGAGTTTAAACAGATGGGTTATCAGAGCTGCTTGTTAAATTCATATCTCTATCAGACACAAAATAACACTTAACAAGAAAATGGGTACAATAACAAGACATTTGTTTAAGAGTGACAGGAGGACAGACAAACATTATTTTCTGGGTTTGTTGTACCTGTGTATCTATCTCGTTGTAACCAATCATGTTGATACGATGGCCATGATAGCTGGTCTTCCTGTCTTCCCCTTCTTTGTTCTTGATGCTCTTTGGATGTGTACCTTCCATTTGTCAACGTGGTCCTGCTAGTTAGCAAATGAAGGTACATGGTATGACAGGGATCCAGAGCGCTCAGCTTGATCAGCAGTACATAATGAGTAATGGAGGCACGGCAGAATGACCCCAGTGTTTATTAGTGGTAATCTTGCTAGTGTGATTTAATCATGTTGTTTGGGCTGATAAGAAAGCAGTGCTTGTGAAATGGTTTATTTGGCTTGGTGATGAGAGTGGCTGTGTGTGTGTTGTGAACTCTGGCTTTGGCAGGTTATCCTCATCACAAGTCTACCATCCATTCTGCCTGCCTGTCACTCTTTCCCTCTCCCTCTATTGCTTCCTATATTCCTCACCCTCTCTCTCTCTCTCTCTCTCTCTCTCTCTCTCTCGCTCTCTCTCTCTCTCTCGATCTCTCTTGCTCTCTCTCTCTCCATCTATAATATAATAGTAATAATATACTGTATATAATAATATATGCCATTTAGCAGACGCTTTTATCCAAAGCGACTTACAGTCATGCGTGCATACATTGTAAGTATGTGTGGTCCCGGGAATCGAACCCAATATCCTGGCGTTGCAAGCACCATGCTCTACCAACTGAGCATCTCTCTCTCTCTGTCTCTCTCTCTCTCTCTCTCTCTCTCTCTCTCTACCTCCGATTCTCAGCGCTTCACTTCGGACATCCAATTACTCCCAGGTCATAGCGTAGTGATTTCATTCAGAGCAGCGGCATTCACCCCCGCCCTCAAACAGCCATACAAATTACCGCCCCTGCCTCTCAGCCACCGCCCGCAAAATGTTGTTTTCAAACATTCCTCGTCCGCCACCTAATCTGATCCCTCAGACATAATTGAATGTCAGTCGCCACATAAAGATTCCTTCCTCTCCTCAATTAGCAGCTGGTTCCCTGTGTCACCACAATGAGACAAAGCAGACAGAAAAATATTTACTCTTCCTCCAGGTAGGGGAGAGAGTTATTACATTATGTCATCTATATGCAAATAATACAGCGGCGACTTCAATTGATAAAATGTCATTATTGCAGATCTGATGTGTGCACTCCAGTTTATAAACTCCCTTTTATTTCCCTATTATGATCCAGAGATTGAGGCACCTGGCTTCAGAAATAGAATTGTGGTGCTCTGAAGGGAGCTGTGGAGAGAGGGAGAGAAGGAGCGGCATGGGGTTCTCAGATAGAACGGAGGGAGGGATTCTTCTCTGCTGCCTTACTCTTTCCTTTCTCCCTTTTCCCTTTCTCCTTCTCTTTCTCTCCTCAGCCCTTTCATCTTCTGACATCGTAATGCACCTTTAGATTGGCTTCTTGGGACTCTCTATGCTTCCAGTCTGCCTATGATCAGAATGTCAGGTCAGAAAACTTTTACAGAGGTCTACTGTTTTACAAAGCTGATTATTTTCAGCCAAATGCCCAAATATTGCTACAGGAAAATGACAGTATTTACATTCAAGTAAGCACAACACATCAACATCAAGAGCAGGTCTGCTTTAAATGATTAATGTAGGTTTATAGTAAAAGTGTACACTCTTCTAAATAATTGCTATCTAGAACCTAAAAGGCTTCTTCGTCTGTCCCCATAGGAGAACCCTTTGAAGAACCCTTTTTGGTTCCAGGTAGAACTCTTTTGGGTTTCATGTAAAACCCTTTCCACAGAGGGATCTACATGGATCCCAAAATAGTTCTACCTGGAACCAAAAAGGGTTCTACCTGGAACCAAAAAGGGTTCTCCTATGGGTATACCCGAAGAACCCTTTTGGAACCCTTTTTTCTAAGAGTATATATTGGAGGGAGGTTTATGGCCTTTCATTGTTATAATAGGTGACATTTGTGAGAAGGACACTACAAACAGATTATCTAGAAGACAAATGAACTGACCTGAGAGAAGAACTACCTACTTTACTACTTTACATCAATGTCAATTAGCATCTAAGAGAAATGGGTCAGTCCATATTCAACAAACACTCTCTATGATTTATCCTTCCTCTTTCTACCTTTTTCTCACACACCCACACTCCTTTTCTCTGACACAGAAGCACACACATTGTTGGACACTACTTTGTCTATCATACTATTGGCTCTGATACTGGTCCTCTAGAGTCTAGAAGAGTGAAGTACTATGCTGAATCTATTCCATGTATTCCATGTAAGCAGATGATTCACTCACAAAGTCCTGATCATGCAAAGCCTTGCCTGAACTGATCCCAGGGCTATGGTGTGATGTTTGTGTGAAAGTAAGATGGCACATAGCCAGTGTGCCAGCGGCTGTGGACAATGCCCCCTGTCTAGATCCCCCTCTCGCTCTGGTGGGATGAAGACGGTGGACACAGTTCACAGACAGTGATGGAATATGGCACCTCCTCCCCCTCCTCTCCTCTGGGCTCTCCTCTCCTCCTATCCTCCTCCCCTCTGCCGCCCTCCTCCATCACGCCTCTGTCCAGTTACATTAGTGCGGAAATGAGATTCCACTAATTAATTAGAGCTCAGAGTGCTAAAGATGAAGATTACATCCCAATGAAGGTTAGGAGTGTCAGTCACTTTTTTTCAAGCTGTGAATTTCTGTAAATAAATTGAGCCCCCTGGGTATTGTGGGTTGTTCATTTTCTTTTGTTCATTTTTTTAAATTAATTGAGTCTCACAGACAGAGTGGCTCAGTCAATGGGGGTCTGAGACAACATAGGGAACAGCCCAGATCAGCATTGTCTTCTCCAGAGGAGAACAGAGAACATGGATGGAACAGAGAATAGGGAAATGAAGAGATGAGAAAGATTGCCATTAAGAGACAGATGGAAGAAACTGAGAGGAATAAGGAGAGAGAATCGTTGCGAGGGAGAGAAATGTAAAAATACACTGAGAAGGAGAGAGAAGCAGATAAAGACTGACTTCATTAACCCCACAGAAAACTGGAGAGCACAGTTTAATCTACATTAATAATTTAAAGCAGACCTGCTCTTGATGTTGATGTGTTGTGCTTACTTGAATGTAAATACTGTCATTTTCCTGTAGCAATATGTTTATAAAACTAACAAGGTACAGTTCAGACGTATTCCCTTTGACTGAGCAGTACTGTACTTTGACAACTGTTGTGATGTGACGTTAAAGTTATCAGGGAAAAAGAGAAAACTTCATACGTTTGCCAAAGAAAATACTTATTTATGTACTATTTCAAATAATCTAATTTATATTTCCTATTCAAATAAACAATTTACCGTAATTCATTTGGGTCCCAAAGCCAACGGCTATTCACTAACATCTCCTTCCCTGGACAAGAGAACATACAGTATATGCTATGAGCTGGAGGATTTCCAGGAAACCTGGCACCAGCTCTCAATACTTCAAGTACACATCTTTTATTTTTCAAATGGCAGAGGAGTAGAAGCAATTTAAGAGCAATCTGTCCAGAGAATGGTTTAATATAATGGGCAACTGTCATCATTTATAAAAAGCGGACAGGTAAGTGCTAGCCTCGAACTCTCAAGTCAAGGTTGTTACTTGCTAATTCAGAATAAATATCTCAAATTACCTTGTGCCCTTATGTTCTGAAAGGACATGGAAAGCTGGGCATTATAAATATCCCTAGTTCCAATAATCTATGTGTATTAGTGCAGCGGTAAAGTGAGGACATGGCTGTACGGCAAAGAATAAAATGCTACAAAGTGATGTGGGCCATATTCCATTGCAGTTCCAGGCAAAAAAGGGTATGTTCTCTCCTCTGTGGTGTCTTGGATGTCTGAACCTACTGCAGTAAGAGAGAGTGGTATCACTATTAAGAAGTTGTTAGCCAGGACACTGGGATTATAGGGGAACAAAGTGCTAGCTTAAACATCTCATACACTTGCTATACCTCAGCCCGGCTTACCCCACTAATTCTGTCCTTGATTATAGATGTATTACTACTTGTTCCACCCTGTGCTTATCTTGGTAGGGATTGTGGTTCAGTCTAGTGTTCCTGCATGGATGTATGGGTACAGCTGAGGACTAAGCAGAGATAGGCTATCTGACAGGATTAGGACTACACTCAGATGACCAATGAACTGAGAGATGGTCCCCTGACTTGACCAGATGTGAAGAGAGAGAAGGAAACTGTATTTATCCTATTTTCTCAGCCTGGTATATTTGTATTTCTCTCATCACCATGGTCCCTTACTCAGAGATGAAGCCAGGATTCTTTCAAACCGCGACAATTTGGGTCACTGATCACCATTTTGTTCCAGTAATTGGTAATAGTGAGGCTTTACATTACCTATTACTGTAACCCGGTCCGAAGATACAGTAGAATAAGTTGTCTGCTAGCAGATATAGGACTGCTATTGGATATTGGACTTTTCTCCACACCAAATACCAACATACACATACAAACAACAACCCACAGACGCACACAAACAATGACTACATCTCCTCTGCTCACACCCCCATCCCTATTTCCTGCATTATTGTTTGCCACATGGCCTTAAATTGTACCAATTTGCTTTTTAAATATTTAAATAAATGTGTTAATGATGGCAGATTGATTGATTTCCAAGTTTTTAGTATACGTTTTTTCATGACAAGAGAATCGTCCAGCCCATTGTGTATCTCACAACACCCCCATATACCATGTCTTGAAATATGCAGACAGACGGATTACAAGTAAGTTTACATTGTAATACTTCTTCTGACAGCCAACTTTCTAGCTCATTATTAGTATTACTGTACACTTAAGACGTCAATTTTGTCTCTTGTATAATACATTCTATGCATTATTAGTTTATAATGGATTAAGCGTAACTTGTCGTTAACTGTCATTTATGTTAGTTATGCTCCAACATTCCCTTCATGTTGTGCCAACATCAGTTATTTTTTAATCTTGGTTCCAATCGTTTATTTTTTTTCTAAGAGATTGTCAGTTGGATATGCTCTCTGCAAGGTTTTGTATATTTTACCTATCATATGAACATCATTTTCTCACTCAAATACAATTCACTAAAGGTTACTCTGAGGTCCATAAAATTTCAAATCGAAATTTCGTGATATGTAACTTTTAAGTTGCATGTATTTGAAAATATCTACATTTGTCAGTCAAAAATTGCTTTTATTATGTCATGGAAATAAATGTATTTCCTATTACCAAGTCATTTACGGTTTCTATGCCTTTAGAATTCGGAAAAACTATCCAAGGATTGTGTTTTTAGGGAGTAATATTGTAGAATACGTTTCATTTTCTTCCATATTGTTATAGTGTTTACATTTTAGTCCTTTAGCAGACGCTCTTATCCAGAGCGACTTACAGTTAGTGAGTCCATACATTATTATTTGTTTTCATACTGGCCCCCCGTGGGAAACGAACCCACAACCCTGGCGTTGCAAACACCATGCTCTACCAACTGAGCTACATCCCTGCCGGCCATTCCCTCCCCTACCCTGGACAACGCTTGGCCAATTGTGCGCCGCCCCATGGGTCTCCCGGTCGCGGCCGGCTACAACAGAGCCTGGATTCGAACCAGGATAGTGGCACAGCTAGCACTGCGCCACTCGGGAGGACACTGCGCCACTCGGGATGAAGTTGTTAATGTTCTTAGCTTTATCCTTTGAAAATAGACACATACGAATATTATTGGGATGAGCATGCACATCTTCAATATGTACCCATTGTTCCTCTTTAGTGCATTTAACTATAATAATATGCCATTTAGCAGACGCTTTTATCCAAAGCGACTTACAGTCATGTGTGCATACATTTTACGTATGGGTGGTCCTGGGGATCGAACCCACTACCCTGGCGTTACAAGCGCCATGCTCTACCAATTGAGCTACAGAGGACTATATGTTGCAAGTAAAAGCCTTGGGTTGCAAATTGATACAATTCCAAATCTGGAAGGTTAAAACCACCCTCAAACAGATGTAAAACTTTCCTTTTTATTCTAAGCATTTTATTTGCCGATATAAAGTCTTATGACTGAGTATAAATTTTTACAGAATGTCTTCGGTGGGGTAATTGGTATTACTGAACTTTGGGAGCCATGACATTCTGAAGAGGTTTATTCTACCTGTATGATTTATGGGAAAATTGTTCCATTTAATTACATCTGCTTTCATATTGTTGAGTAATGGAATAAAGTTATATTTATATATGTGTTGTTTGTTGTCACTTATTAAGCATCCTAAGTATTTCATATTTTTTGTGGTCCACTTAAAGGATTGCTGTAGATCGTGAGTTATTCTTTTCATTTTTCCTATTGCCATTATTTCGTTTTCTTCAACGACTATTCTGAAAATATTTTTAGCAAAGGGGCATTGAGTTTTCAATATTGGTCAGGTATATCAGGAGATCGTCTGCGAATAAGTTGAGTTTATATTAATGTTTACCAATACTGATACCTGTTACATTTGGGTCCTGTCTAATTATTTTTGCAAGCGGTTGCCAGTGCAAACAGGATGGGGGAGTGAGGACAAATTTCTAAAGCAATTTCATCAGATAATGTATTATTTATGTATATTTTTGAAAAGAAAAGGCCATTCAAGACGGTCAAAAGCCTATCCGGCATCAACAGCCATTATTGATAAATCTATATCTTTTTTTATTGCATATTGTATTAAACTGAAACATGTTCTTGTATTTGTTTGTTAGTGTCTATTTTTAATAAACCCTGTTTGATTGATATTGTATCAAGTCTGGTATCAAGTTTGCCATTCTATTGCTTGCGAGCGTTGTTATTATTTTATTGTCACAATTTATTAAACATATTAGTCTATAATCAGCAGGGGACTCTCCAGATTTTTCCTGGTTTTAATACAACTTAAATAACTGTTTGATACATGGAACTATGAAGTACTGAATTGAGTGACGTGTGTTGTCATTTCTGTAAATAAGGGCTCTACTTTGTCCCAGAATAGAATTCTATTGGAAAGCCATCCATTCCTGATGATTTTCTCCGCGTGAATGTTTTAACAGTATCGAATATTTATATATATATATATATTTTAACAGTGATTTCTGTTTTTAGTGATTATTTTATGTCTGCTGATCATTGTTGAGTCTAAGAAGGCTATAGGATCCGTCCAATTGTTGTTTAATGTTCGTAGAAGCTTTAAAAATTATAATTACTGCATTTGTATATTTATCTTTAAAAATTATAACTGGTTTAGCGTGTTTTTGTTTTGTGAGAGCCGCGATATACAGTACCAGTCAAAAGTTTGGACACACCTACTCATTCAAGGGCTTTTCTTTATTTTAACTATTTTCTACATTGTGGAATAATAGTGAAGACAGCAAAACTATGAAATAACACATATGGAATCATGTAGTAACAAAAAAAGTGTTAAACAAATCAAAATATATTTTATATTTGAGATTCTTCAAAGTAGCCACCCTTTGCCTTGATGACAGCTTTGGACACTCTTGGCATTCTCTCAACCAGCTTAACCTGGAATGCTTTTCCAGCAGTCTTGAAGGAGTTCCCACATATTCTGAGCACTTGTTGGCTGCTTTTCCTTTACTCTGCGGTCCAACTCATCCCAAAACATCTCAATTGGGTTGAGGTCGGGGGATTGTGGAAGCCAGGTCATCTGATGCAGCACTCCATCACTCTCCTCCTTGGTCAAATAGCCCTTACATAGCCTGGAGGTGTGTTGGGTTATTGTCCTGTTGAAAAACAAATGATTGTCCCGCTAAGCCCTCCAGGCCCCGTGTAGCTCAGTTGATAGAGCATGGCGCTTGCAACGCCAGGGTTGTGGGTTCGATTACCACGGGGGGCCAGTATGAAAAAAATATATATAATGCACTCACTAACTGTAAGCCGCTCTGGATAAGAGTGTCTGCTAAATGACTAAAATGTAAAATGTAAGCCCAAACCGGATGGGAAGGCGTATCGCTGCAGAATGATGTGGTAGCCATGCTGGTTAAGAGTGCCTTGAATTCTAAATAAATCACAGACAGTGTCACCAGCAAAGCACCCCCACACCATCACACCTCCTCCTCCATGCTTTACGGTGGGATCTACAGATGTGGAGATCATCCGTTCACCTACGCTGTGTCTCAAAAAGACACAGCGGTTGGAAACAAACATTTCAAATTTGGACTCCAGACCAAAAGACAGATTTCCACCGGTCTAATGTCTATTGCTTGTGTTTGTTGGCCCAAGCAAGTCTCTTCTTATTATTGGTGTCCTTTAGTAGTGGTTTCTTTGCAGCAATTCGACCATGAAGTCTCCTCTGAACAGTTGATGTTGAGATGTGTCTGTTACTTGAACTCTGTGAAGCACTTATTTGGGCTGCAATTTCTGAGGCTGGTAATTAACTTATCCTCTGCAGCATAGGTAACTCTGGGTCTTCCTTTCCTGTGGCGGTCCTCATGAGAGCCAGTTTCATCATAGCGCTTGATGGTTTTTGCGACTGCACTTGAAGAAACGTTCAAAGTTCTTGACATTTTCCGGATTGACTGACCTTCATGTCTTAAAGTAATGATGGACTGTCGTTTCTCTTTGATTATTTGAGCTGTGCTTTTTTGGTGTTATTTCATAGTTGTGATGTCTTCACTATTATTCTACAATGTAGAAAATAGTAAAAATAAAGAAAAACCCTTGAATGAGTAGGTGTGTCCAAACCTTTGACTGGTACTGTATTTACCAGGTTTATTTGCCATTAAGTAGTATGCTTTATTTGAGTTTAACCTGCAGTTGTTGGCTCTCTTCAAAAATAAAAGATCGTATTCCTGCTTAAGTTCAGAAATGGTATTTTCTTCTTTACTTTGTAAAGATTTTTTATGGGCTTTTTCTAAGATAGTGATTTCCTTTTCTTTAATTTGTATTTCTAGGTCTAGATTGGCCTGTTTCATCACCCAGCGGTACAGTGGATCGATGGCTCTTCTTAACTATTGCATTAGAGAGATGTGTGTGTTTCTCTGCATTTGACCGAACACGTGTTTATAGCTGATTATTCACATGTATACAGTGTAACGAGACCAGACTGCTACAACAGCAATAGGTCCAGTTAGGTTTGAGAGAAATATTGGGTCAGCAGTCAGTTGATCTAGTCTCAGTTGATTTGTTTAATACGATGTTTATTCTCACAGGAGATGTTAAATCATTTGGTTGTGATTATGTGTGTTTGAGACACCCATAATGAACGTGGAGATTGATTACATGATAAACATAATTAAGTGGCTTCAAAACAGCTCCTAAAATAATGATGTTCTTGAATTGGTATTTGGGGAAAAAACCTTTTCAGAATTCCGAAGCAAACTTTGTTGTTATAGCCGTTTGACTTTATCTCTGTCCTAAGGAGTGACTGAGAGGGCAGTAGAGAGAGGGAGGCAGATAGCGAAAGAGAGGGTGGGAAATGCTGGGAGAGGTAGAGGATGGAATAATAACCAGGTGTGGATCCAGAGCCTGCATCAGGCCGAGGGCTTCTTTATGTGGCAGTGAGTGCCTCAGCAGCGTGGCTATGGTAAAGTGCTGTCATTAGCCTGCCGTAGAGAGAGAGACTGCACGCCCACTCACTTCCTCTCTCTGCTTCTCTCTCCATCTCTGTCCTCACTGACCCAAGACAGAGGGAGTGCCTGTAAACAGCCTTATTTCTTCTGTGAACTTCCGTCCCTCCATAAAAGTCCTCAAGTTATGAATCAATTTGGCTGTCTGGAAAAAAAGTGTATTGATTTGAAAAGTTTGTTGTTGGGTAGTGTATACTTTTTATTGTTCCCATTCTCTTTATTGTGAGGAGATTCCAGCTTGGTGCATTGCCTCAGGTAAAGTCAGCAAGGTGCACTACCATCCAAAGCATATTTGATCAGGTAACCCACCTCTACAAGCAGGCCTGTCCCACTGGGCACAAACTAGTTGAATCAACGTTGTTTCAACGTAATTTGTAAATGTATTGTGACGTGAGTCTACGTGGAAAATACATTGGATTTGAAAAAAGTCTTCAATGTAAACTAAAGTTCAAACTAATGTAACATTCAACCTGAAAATTAGTAACACATCCATGGCCACATTATGAGGTTACTGTAACTATAAATGTCTTCTTGTATAATCATATTAAGTGTGCATGTTCAAGATAGCATGCATAGGTTGTCACAGGTCTGTGGAGATCTTCACAATTGTGGTTAGAATCTGCACAGAATCTCGAACTGCATTGATCACTTGCAGCATGTACTTTTAATGTAATCTCAACTGCAATCCAGGTCATTTGGTTCTGCTATTAGATGAAGCACAGTGATAAGTAACAAATGAATACATCAACAAAATATCTGACATTGTATTCCCATTTACATTTTTCAATGTTTGAAAGCGCAGTGATAGACATTTAGGTGGCAGCTAAACCAGAAATCTGACATTGTTTTTTCATTGGAATTTGGTTGAAACCATAGTGATAACACATTAGAAATTCAACTAACTTTTGGCTGTCTTTTTGAGTGGCTGAGTATAGGTTATAATCGCATTGATCAACGTCTCAACCAAATATTACCCAATTATCCACATAATTGGAGTTGGAGATGTATGCTTATCTTTTTTCAAGGAAGACTGTCCTTCCTCTCTGAACATAACACATTAGGAGACCATTGGTTGATATCCAAAAATATTTATACAGATGCTACAGAGAACATACTGTAGGATCCATGGGGGGGGTGGTATAGAGTATAGAAGATCACCACATATTTGTACTTTTTATCTTTGATCTGTTAAGCCCCAGTGGCCTTGAACTGTAAAAACAACAATGGAGAAACTGCTACTGTATCTTCAAGCATTTCTACATGTAAGGGCTGATGATTTCATGGCTTGGGGATGGTATGTGCTTTACTAAATTCTTTCATCCCCATAGCTTTCCCTTCTCTCCATCTTTCTCAAGCGGGGGGATGCTTCCCTTTCTTATTCATCACTAGAGGAGATCATAATGCATCAGAGGAAATGAAGAAAATATCACTAAATGATAAGGAATGCTCCAGGCATGGAACTAGATTAAGAGCACTGAAATAACGTTATATGGAAGGCAACCCTAAAGACATACAGGTAACTGCCAAAATAAAGGAAACACTTGAGTAAATAATACTGCTTTCACTAGGATTTACGGTATTCAGCCTACACATTTTTTATATGACCCCCTTACAAACAGGCCAAATTTTACCACTTTCTTGCCTGCATACACCTTTTATACCTTCCATGCTCTTGCCGGCATGCCAGGGATGAGTGGTAGTAGTGGTTTGCAGATGCGCGTGGACGTCTGTTTTAATAAATTCATTGAGAATATACACCATCAAAAAGAAATGTATTAATTCGTTTAGGCAGATCCTAAGAAACATAAGACTAATCAAATGTATTTTCAAAATAATAAAATAGCATATTTTTTGTTTAATTAGGCCTATAATACAGGTCTGTGCAGCCATGGCTGCACCATCCAAATGAAATCACTAGTTTGTTATTTAATTAATTAAACAGACAAGACACACCTACCCAATTACACGTAATCTCTTTCCTACTCTCACTCCACTTTGTTAGGGAGCAGGCGTAGGGTCTTACCGTCATCTTGATACTGATAGAAAATAATAGCAATCCTATTTTCAAAAGCATGTGAGTTTCGTTCATATTTCACAACCTCCGTGGGCTTTTGGAGTTGCCTATATGTGATTGAGCAGAATAATAGGCCTACACTTGATTTAGGCTACATTGTTGCATCATAAATGTTTCTGATCAGTGATAGATGAACAAACAAATAGATTAGCTATACCAACTCCACTTATTTGCCCAGCAAGAAACCTATTAACCAAATAGCCTATACAGACGGAGATTCAGTGAAACAAAATCACATTGATTGATTGAGACAAGTCACAGGCTTTTGGTCTGGAGTAGGTTTAGGCTACTAAGCGACTGCGAGTGAAGAGCAAAACAATCCACTTGTTAAACTACATAACATGGTAAAATTTTCTAATAAATGAGCCAACTAGACAAGATGATCATGAGCAGCACTCTAATTGTAACCAATATCCAAACGGAGATTCAGTGGGGTGGGGGGACCACACGCAGTTAGGCTATTGCTTCAAATGTAATACAAGGATTGGTTGACAACAATTTGATACATGCCTTCAATTGCATTAGCCTACTTTTTTTCCAATATTATCGTCATTCCGTGAAATTTATTCCCACAGTAATTCTTTATGTATCCATCCAGTTGTGGTAAAGAAAACAGTGCATGCTTAGTGGTGGGCTATGCGAAGAGATGTGTGAAGTGATATGCCTTGCAAAGTTTAGAACTTGCAGGAGGATAGTTAACGGGCGCAGCCTAGCAACCATCAACCGCCTCAACATTATGGCAATGTTTCATATTAAGCCGTAGGCAGAACTTTACCGGAATGATTACTGGGTCGTTTGCCGGAAATAAAAGTTTTGGCTTTGATACCAGTAATACCTTTTAGATATAAGGAAAATGTGGAAAGAAGTTGGCGGAAAAACGTCTTAATGTGAAACGGATATGAGGGATACAAAGTATATTGAAAGCAGGTGCTTCCACCCAGGTGTGGTTCCTGAGTTAATTAAGCAATTAACATCCCATCATGCTTAGGGTCATGTATAAAAATGCCCAGTTGCCCATTATTTTGGCTACCATGGCTAGCAGATCTCAGTGACTTTGAAAGACGGGTCTCAAAGGAGCGTGTGTGTGTGTGTGCGCGCGCGCGCTGTGTGTGTGTGTGCGCGCTGTGTGTGTACATCAGATCAGTCCCATTTAAGATCAGTGTACCCAAGGATATATTGTGTCTCATGTAGGATCAGACTAGTCCAAGTATCAAGGAAAGAGAGACCTTAGTGTCATTTTGGAAATGGCCCCATACTCAGCTGTGAATGGCCTCTACAATAACCTCTTCACAGTCCTGCCTGGTTCATGATTCTTTTCTAAGTGGACAACTACCCATGTGTGGTATATCACATCATATTGAGGTTTCTCTGTTGTTCTTTGTGTAAACCACACTCTCTTTCGACTCCATCTCATCAGCCTCCCCTCCAGCTGTGGGAGGCGCTCCACTTGGCCTTTGTTTTGTTAGAAATGTGCTGGGATTGGAACGTGATCCTCCTTGAGGGAAGGAATTCATTTCTCACCAACCTTTTTGTCTTGTTGCCAATCCTGGCATTCCCAGGAACCTCTGGTATAAGTGTAAAATCCAGTGTATGTAATGTGAGAAAGTTAGCTGATTGAGCACGATATGGGGTGCTCAGTAAACCAAGGCTTCCCCTCATTCACATTGACATACACTACCGTTCAAAAGTTTGGGGTCACTTAGAAATGTCCTTGTTTTCGAAAGAAAAGCATTTTTTTGTCCATTAAAAGAACATAAAATTGATCAGAAATACAGTGTAGACATTGTTAATGTTGTAAATGGCTGTTGTAGCTGGAAACGGCAGATTTTTTATGGAATATCTACATAGGCGTGCAGAGGCCCATTATCAGCAACCATCAGTCCTGTGTTCCAATGGCACATTCTGTTTGCTAATCCAAGATCATCATTTTAAAAGGCTAATTGATCATTAGAAAACCCTTTTGCAATTATGTTGGCATTCTCTCAACCAGCTTCATGGGGTAGTCACCTGGAATGCATTTCAATGAACAGGTGTGCCTTGTTAAAAGTTAATTTGTGGAATTTCTTTCCTTCTTAATGCGTTTGAGCCAATCAGTTGTGTTGTGATAAGGTAGGGTTGGTATACAGAAGAAATCCCTATTTGGTAAAAGACCAAGTCCATATTATGGCAAGAACAGCTCAAATAAGAAGAAATGACAGTCCACCAGCCTCAGAAATTGCAGCCCAAAAAAATGCTTCACAGAGTTCAAGTAATAGACACATCTCAACATCAACTGTTCAGAGGAGACTGCGTGAATCAGGCCTTCATGGTATAATTGCTGCAAAGAAACCACTACTATACACTGCCAGTCAAAAGTTTGATTCAAGGGTTTTCCTTTATTTTTACCATTTTCTACATTGTAGAATAATAGTGAAGACATCAAAACTATGAAATAACACATATGGAATCATGTAGTAACCCAAAAAGTGTTAAACAAATCAAAATATATTTTATATTTGAGATTCTACAAAGTAGCCACCCTTTGCCTTGATGACAGCTTTGCACACTCTTGCCATTCTCTCAACCAGCTTCACCTGGAATGCTTTTCCAACAGTCTTGAAGGAGTTCCCACATACAGTGAGGGAAAAAAGTATTTGATCCCCTGCTGATTTTGTACGTTTGCCCACTGACCAAGAAATGATCAGTCTATAATTTTAATGGTAGGTTTATTTGAACAGTGAGAGACAGAATAACAACAAAACAAATCCAGAAAAACGCATGTCAAAAATGTTATAAATTGATTTGCATTTTAATGAGGGAAATAAATATTTGACCCCCTCTCAATCAGAAAGATTTCTGGCTCCCAGGTGTCTTTTATACAGGTAACGAGATGAGATTAGGAGCACACTCTTAAAGGGAGTGCTCCTAATCTCAGCTTGTTACCTGTATAAAAGACACCTGTCCACAGAAGCAATCAATCAATCAGATTCCAAACTCTCCACCATGGCCAAGACCAAAGAGCTCTCCAAGGATGTCAGGGACAAGATTGTAGACCTACACAAGGCTGTAATGGGCTACAAGACCATTGCCAAGCAGCTTAGTGAGAAGGTGACAACAGTTGGTGCGATTATTCGCAAATGGAAGAAACACAAAAGAACTGTCAATCTCCCTCGGCCTGGGGCTCCATGCAAGTTCTCACCTCGTGGAGTTGCAATGATCATGAGAATGGTGAGGAATCAGCCCAGAACTACACGGGAGGATCTTGTCAATGATGTCAAGGCAGCTGGGACCATAGTCACCAAGAAAACAATTGGTAGCACACTACGCCATGAAGGACTGAAATCCTGCAGCGCCCGCAATGTCCCCCTGCTCAAGAAAGCACATATACAGGCCCGTCTGAAGTTTACCAATGAACATCTGAATGATTCAGAGGAGAACTGGGTGAAAGTGTTGTGGTCAGATGAGACCAAAATCGAGCTCTTTGACATCAACTAAACTGGGAGGAATGCTGCCTATGACCCCAAGAACACCATCCCCACCGTCAAACATGGAGGTGGAAACATTATGCTTTGGGGGTGTTTTTCTGCTAAGGGGACAGGACAACTTCACCGCATCAAAGGGACGATGGACGGGGCCATGTACCGTCAAATCTTGGGTGAGAACCTCCTTCCCTCAGCCAGGGCATTGAAAATGGGTCGTGGATGGGTATTCCAGCATGACAATGACCCAAAACACATGGCCAAGGCAACAAAGGAGTGGCTCAAGAAGAAGCACATTAAGGTCCTGGAGTGGCCTAGCCAGTCTCCAGACCTTAATCCCATAGAAAATCTGTGGAGGGAGCTGAAGGTTCGAGTTGCCAAACGTCAGCCTCTAAACCTTAATGACTTGGAGAAGATCTGCAAAGAGGAGTGGGACAAAATCCCTCCTGAGATGTGTGCAACTACAAAAAACGTCTGACCTCTGTGATTGCCAACAAGGGTTTTGCCACCAAGTACTAAGTCATGTTTTGCAGAGGGGTCAAATACTTATTTCCCTAATTAAAATGCAAATCAATTTATAACATTTTTTACATGCGTTTTTCTGGATTTTTGTTGTCGTTATTCTGTCTCTCACTGTTCAAATAAACCTACCATTAAAATTATAGACTGATCATGTCTTTGTCAGTGGGCAAACGTACAAAATCAGCAGGGGATCAAATACTTTTTTCCCTCACTGTATGCTGAGCACTTGTTGGCTGCTTATCCTTCACTCTGCGGTCCAACTCATCCCAAACCATCTCAATTGGGTTGAGGTCGCGTGATTGTGGAGGCCAGGTCATCTGATGCAGCACTCCATCACTCTCCTTCTTGGTCAAATAGCCCTTACACAGCCTGGAGGTGTGTTTTGGGTCATTGTCCTGTTGAAAAACAAATTATAGTCCCACGAAGCGCAAACTAGATGGGATGGCTTATCGCTGCAGAATTCTGTGGTAGCCATGCTGTGCCTTGAATTCTAAATAAATCACAGACAATGTCACCAGCAAAGCACCCCCACACCATCACACCTCCTCCTCCATGCTTCAGTTGATGTTGAGATGTGTCTGTTACTTGCATTTATTTGGGCTGCAATCTGATATGCAGTTAATTGCCGATTTCTGAGGCTGGTAACTCTAATGAACCTGTCCTCTGCAGCAGAGGTAACTCTGGGTCTTCCTTTCCTGTGGCGGTCCTCATGAGAGCCAGTTTCATCATACCGCTTGATGGTTTTTGCGACCGCACTTGAAGAAACATTCAAAGTTCTTGAAATTTTTCCGTATTGACTGACCTTCATGTCTTAAA
This sequence comes from Coregonus clupeaformis, assembly GCF_020615455.1. NCBI lineage: Eukaryota > Metazoa > Chordata > Actinopteri > Salmoniformes > Salmonidae > Coregonus > Coregonus clupeaformis. Next base: position 29,108,777 of record NC_059210.1, read on the forward strand.
GTAATGATGGACTGTCGTTTCTATTTGCTTATTTGAGCTATCTTCTGTATACCAACCCTACCTTGTCACAACACAACTGATTGTCTCAAACACATTAAGAAGGAAAGCAATTCCACAAATTAACCTTTAACAAGGAACACCTGTTAATTGAAATGTATTCCAGCTGACTACCTCATGAAGCTGTCATCAAGGCTACTTTGAAGAATCTCAAATATAAAATATATTTTGATTCGTTTAACACATTTTTGGTTAGTACATGATTCCATATGTGTTATTTCATAGTTTTGATATCTTCACTATTATTCTACAATGTAGAAAATTGTAAAAATAAAGAAAAACCCTTGAATGAGTAGGTGTGTTCAAACTTTTGACTAGTACTGTATATACTGAACAAAAATAAACACAACATGCAACAATTTCAAAGATTTTACTGAGTTACAGTTCATATAAGGAAATAAGTAAATTGAAATAAATTAATTAGGCCCTAATCTATGGATTTCACATGACTGGGAATACAGATATGCATATTTTGGTCACAGACACCTTGGATCAGAAAAATAGTCAGGATCTGGTATGACCACCATTTGCCTCATGCAGCGTGACACATCTCCTTCGCATAGAGTTAATAAGGTTGTTCATTGTGGCCTGTGGAATGTTGTCCTACTCCTCTTCAACGGCTGTGCGAAGTTGCTGGATATTGTCGGGAACTGGAACAAGATTTCATACATGTTGATCCAGAGACTCCTAAACATGCTCAATGGGTGACATGTCTGGTGAGTATGCAGGCCATGAAAGAACTGGGACATTTCCAGCTTCCAGGAATTGTGTACAGATCCTTGCGACACAGGGCTGTGCATTATCATGCTAAAACATGAGGTGAATGGCACGACAATGGGCCTCAGGATCTCATCACAGTGTCTCTGTGCATTCAAATTGCCATCGATAAAATGCAATTGTGTTCATTGTCCATAGCTTATGTCGGCCCATACCATATCCCCACCGCCACCATGCGGCACTCTGTTCACAACATTGACATCAGCAAAATGCTCACCAACACGACGGTTAGACTTACTGCCAAATTCTCTAAAACAATGTTGGAGGTGGCTTATGTTAGAGAAATGAACATTAAATTCTCTGAAAACAGCTCTGGTGGACATTCTTGCAGTCAGCATGCCAATTGCACGCTCCATCAAAACTTGAGACTCTGTGACATTGTGTTGCTTCGTGATATGCCACACATGTCAGGTGGATGGATTATCTTGACAAAGGAGAAATGCTGTCTAACAGGGATGTAAACAAATGTAAGCACAACATTTTAGAGAAATAAGCTTTTTGTGCGTATGGAACAGTTCTGGAATATTTTATTTCAGCTCATGAAACATGGGACCAACACTTTACATGTTGCGTTTATATTTTTGTTCAGTATATATATATACAGTATTGTTTTTATTTATTTATTGCTATGTATTACTGCACTGTTGGAGCTAAAAACCCAAGTGTTTCACAGCACCTGCGATAACATCTGCAAATCTGTGTATGCGACCAATAAACTTGATTTGATTTGATTTACATTATGGGCACCGCAGGGATCACGGCCACATTATAACCATATCTGTAATATTCACACTGTGGCTACGATGCTCTTTATAATGTCAAGCATTCAAAGGGCAAGCATACAGCAGGAGGAGTGGAGGGACGGAGGGAGGGAGGCAGATGGCTGCGGGGACAGCAGAGAGAGTGTTTTCGAATAAAATCTGATTACTATAAAACCTCCCCACACACAGCCAGCCCAGACCTGATTTATCAACCCCCCAGTGAGAAAGAGAGAGAGAGAGAGAGAGAGAGAGATAGAAAGACAGAGCTAGAGAGACAGAAAGAGAGACAGAAAGAGAGACAGAAAGAGAGACAGAGAGAGGACTCACCTCAGGGAAACAAAGGTGAGGGCTGGGGAACCTGGGCTATGGCAATAACTCCTGCTGCCAATTAGCACTGTGGCCAGGGAACTGTGGGGAGCACTAGCACTAGCAGGTACACTGTAAATTATGGAAGGTATAGCTACTCACAGTAGGGAGGCTTAAAGGAGGAACCACATGACACATTTGATTATTTATGCCTGACAGTTGTCACCCTTCAAGTTGAAGAGACAGGATTGTACAGTACTTGTGTCTGTAGATTGCTACTGCTTGGAAGGTTTTTTAGTCTAAAGCTCTGGCCAAATGATTGACATTAAACAGTCTTGATTCACTCATCTCTGTCTCTAAGGGGGGTCAAGAAACAGGCACCTCCTCTCCTGCAGCGGTCCAGCTGTAAGCACCTGCCAGTGGAGGAATGAGTGTCTGTAGCTAGCCTCATCCTCAACACTGTGGGTACTAATGAGAATAGCATAGACTGGCCTTAAGAGAGGGGATTTACCCTGAGCACAGCAGAGCAGAGAGGAGCAGCCAAGGACTGGAGGACTGGAGGCAAGCTATCAGACATGCTGTGGAGGTTAACATGGCACAGGGCACATGTACTCCTCTGTCTCATTTCTCTTAGAGAAAGAGAAAGAGAGAGAGAGAGAGAGAGAGAGAGAGAGAGGGGGAGAGAGAGAGAGAGAGACAGAGAGAGAGAGAGAGAGAGAGAGAGGGAGAGAGAGAGAGAGAGAGACAGAGAGAGAGAGAGAGATAGAGAGAGAGAGAGAGAGAGAGAGAGAGAGAGAGAGAGAGAGAGAGAGAGAGAGAGAGAGAGAGAGAGAGAGAGAGAGAGAGAGAGAGGCTGCTGCTGATGGCCCTGCTCTCTGCTCCTTAGCTCTCCCAGGGCTGGTACTATAGTGTCTTGTGGAGCTACAGCAGCCTCTCAGGGAGGTTGATGAATGGCTGTGATAAGAGCTGTGGGCTCTGGGCCTCCAAGATATGCATATTCCCCTAGCAAAGGAAAGCTGCAACTCATCCACTGCCCTCGTCCCCCCGCCCGCTCCCTGACAGAGCCCCTCGAACCGCCACATACCACCAGCCCACTGCGCCGCACTGTGCATTTTGTGAGAAATCTGATTATCTGTGTCTCATCAGCCGTGTGACTCAAAGCCCTGAATTTCGATGAAAGAAAAGAGAGAGAAAAAGAGAGATGGAGTAAAGGAATGAGGGAGCGAAGGATGAGGAAAGAATAGCTGTAGTGAGGGTGTTAGAGAGGAGAGCATGAAAGCTGCTGTGTGGTATCCATGAGGGCCATTACAGACTATGTTCCCTGGCATGATGACATTATAGGAAGCCTCTCCTCCTGGTGAGTAGAATGCTGCAGGATCAATAAACATGCCGGAGCATTTCCCAGGCAGGAACTGGGTGCAGCCCACAGGGCTTTGGACAAAGCCAGCGTAGCATTGGGCTTAATGACAGTACACTAGCCATAAGCAAGACTAGCCAGACACTCATTACACTGTCACCATGGTAACTGATCATTCTGTCAACAAGAGGGATTACCATCAGGTGCTATTACACCAAAAAGTAAATGATGTATTAATCATGCCATGAGTGAGCACATGCATTGGTGTAAACACAGCCTGTTATGGTTATATGAGCAGCCCTATATGATAATCCTATAGGTCATATTTTATATTTGTGTGTGCGTAACTCTGACTTTCATGTCGATCATTCATCGATGTCAATGGGATATGTGTGCGAAAATGTGAATTTTGCAGACATATACTCAGGTCCAAAATTATTGGCACCATTGATAAAGAATAGCAAAAAAGACTGTATAAAATAAATAAAACAAATACTGAGCTATATTGTATGCACATTTTTTGGGAAATTATATTATTTTATACAATTTTAAAGCATTTAGTTTAACAAGTAATAATGGCCAAAGAGCTCTATTTTCATGTCATCCAACAAAAGTTTGAACGGCATTGGCACTTGACTTGGAACCGGTGCTATGGTCAGATTACATGAAAATAGAGCTCATTGGCCACGCACACCAGTGGTGGGTTTGGCATCAAAATAAGGATGCATAAGCAGAAAAGAACCCCATACCTACTGTAAATTATGATGGTGGATCTTTGATGTTATGGGGCTATTTTGCTTCCACTGGTCTTGGGGCCCATGTTAAGGTCAACGGCATCATGAACTTTACCTAGAACCAGGACATTTTAGCCAAAAACCTGGTTGCTTCTGCCAGGAGGCTGAAGCTTGGCTTAAAGTGCATCTTCCAGCAAGACAATAACCCCAAGCACACATCAAAATCCACAAAGACATTTTTATTTTCCCTTTATTTAACTAGGCAAGTCAGTTAAGAACAAATTCGTATTTACAATGACGGCCTACACCGGCCAAACCCGGACAACGCTGGGCCAATTGTGCGCCGCCCTATGGGACTCCCAATCACAGCCGGTTGTGATACAGCCTGGAATCAAACCAGGGGGTCTGTAGTGACACACGCCTCAAGCAGTGAGATGCAGTGCCTTAGACCACTGCGCCACTCAGGAGCCCAATTGACCACAAAGTCAACATTTTGCATTGGCCATCTCAGTCTCCGGACTTGAACCCCATTGAAAACCTGTGGTTTGAATTGGAGAGGGCAGTCCATAAGCGCAGAGGAAGGATAACAAGGATCTGGAAATATTCTGTATGGAGGAATGATCTAAGATCCCTCCCAATGTGTTCTCCAATCTCATAAAACATTTTAGAAAAAGGCTGATTGCTGTTATCTTCGCAAAGTGAGGTATCCAATCATGCCAATCATTTAGACCCTTATCTTTTTGAGAAATGAATGTATTACTTGTTAAACAAAATATATTTCTCTGAGCAATTGTATTAGTATAAAATAATATAATGTTCAACATTTTTGGAGCATACAATATAGCTCAGTATTTGTATAATATATGTTATACAGTCTTTTTTCCTCATCTTAATTAATGATGCAAATTATTTTGGACCTGACTGAGTCAGCCCAAAATGAATACAACATCTTGGTAATTCCACCAAAGGTGCCTTTTGAGAAGTGCAGCTTGGTAAAAAAAAAATGTTTGATTTCATTCTGTCATAAAGACCACATGTTCAAGTTAATAAAAACAAGTTTTCCCATCTCAAGAGGTAAAATAAAAATACTATAGTAAGTACAGTGGGGGGGGGAAAGTATTTAGTCAGCCACCAATTGTGCAAGTTCTCCCACTTAAAAAGATGAGAGAGGCCTGTAATTTTCATCATAGGTACACGGCAACTATGACAGACAAATTGAGATTTTTTTTTCTCCAGAAAATCACATTGTAGGATTTTTAATGAATTTATTTGCAAATTATGGTGGAAAATAAGTATTTGGTCACCTACAAACAAGCAAGATTTCTGGCTCTCACAGACCTGTAACTTCTTCTTTAAGAGGCTCCTCTGTCCTCCACTCATTACCTGTATTAATGGCACCTGTTTGAACATGTTATCAGTATAAAAGACACCTGTCCACAACCTCAAACAGTCACACTCCAAACTCCACTATGGCCAAGACCAAAGAGCTGTCAAAGGACACCAGAAACAAAATTGTAGACCTGCACCAGGCTGGGAAGACTGAATCTGCAATAGGTAAGCAGCTTGGTTTGAAGAAATCAACTGTGGGAGCAATTATTAGGAAATGGAAGACATACAAGACCACTGATAATCTCCCTCGATCTGGGGCTCCACGCAAGATCTCACCCCGTGGGGTCAAAATGATCACAAGAACGGTGAGCAAAAATCCCAGAACCACACGGGGGGACCTAGTGAATGACCTGCAGAGAGCTGGGACCAAAGTAACAAAGCCTACCATCAGTAACACACTACGCCGCCAGGGACTCAAATCCTGCAGTGCCAGACGTGTCCCCCCTGCTTAAGCCAGTACATGTCCAGGCCCGTCTGAAGTTTGCTAGAGTGCATTTGGATGATCCAGAAGAGGATTGGGAGAATGTCATATGGTCAGATGAAACCAAAATATAACTTTTTGGTAAAAACTCAACTCGTCGTGTTTGGAGGACAAAGAATGCTGAGTTGCATCCAAAGAACACCATACCTACTGTGAAGCATGGGGGTGGAAACATCATGCTTTGGGGCTGTTTTTCTGCAAAGGGACCAGGACGACTGATCCGTGTAAAGGAAAGAATGAATGGAGCCATGTATCGTGAGATTTTGAGTGAAAATCTCCTTCCATCAGCAAGGGCATTGAAGATGAAACGTGGCTGGGTCTTTCAGCATGACAATGATCCCAAACACACCGCCCGGGCAACGAAGGAGTGGCTTCGTAAGAAGCATTTCAAGGTCGTGGAGTGGCCTAGCCAGTCTCCAGATCTCAACCCCATAGAAAATCTTTGAAGGGAGTTGAAAGTCCGTGTTGCCCAGCGACAGCCCCAAAACATCACTGCTCTAGAGGAGATCTGCATGGAGGAATGGGCCAAAATACCAGCAACAGTGTGTGAAAACCTTGTGAAGACTTACAGAAAACGTTTGACCTGTGTCATTGCCAACAAAGGGTATATAACAAAGTATTGAGAAACTTTTGTTATTGACCAAATACTTATTTTCCACCATCATTTGCAAATAAATTCATTAAAAATCCTACAATGTGATTTTCTGGAAAAGAAATTCTCATTTTGTCTGTCATAGTTGACGTGTACCTATGATGAAAAGTACAGGCCTCTCTCATCTTTTTAAGTGGGAGAACTTGCACAATTGGTGGCTGACTAAATACTTTTTCCCCCCACTGTATATTAGCCTATTAAGTGCCAAATAAATTAACAGGGTTAACAGTAACAGGATTGACCGAAACAGGGTTGATGATTTAATCTGAAATCATCCATAAATCCCGTTGTGACAGGATAATGGAAGTTTGTTGTGTGCAACAGGGAGTGGCAATTGAATGCAAGCTTCACAAATAAATTGAAATTGTTAAAACATTTCTAGCCTGTCTATCTATGGGTAACAGGGTTGACTTGTTATGCTCGACCTGCTCAGATTTCCACCACAAAAAAGCTTCACCATATTAAAAACGAGAGTTCTGTTCATGTGACAAGGGTGACCTTAAAATGAGGGACAGACATAAATGAATCACTAATCACATAAAATAAATTATAATCTTCAGAAATGACTTCGTCAAAGCAACAAAATAACTAGGGCTTTACAATGATAGTGAAAACTTCGGAGAAATGTTGGGGTTAAGTGGGTAAAATCATCCTAGAAGTCGCAGAGGGTGCACGGAGGGACATGTCAAAATGCAGAATTTTTTGCACTTTAGCAAGTCTTTATTGAATTATCCATGTGGTCTATATTAAAGGGCCCTTCGTTTAATATAGCAGACTTTTAAAAATCTATATTGGTGCACAATTTCTACTTAAAATATCAAAGGGTTATAAAATACACTCTTTTCGTGGAACGACCCATCTAACATTTCTCCCAGATAGCTCCATTCTCAATGAACAGAAGACCATAACACTTGTCATGAAAGCTGCAATATTCCAACACTGGTGATTATCTGCTGTCATAAAGTTGGCATTGCCTCATGCACAGTCATCCAGACAACATAAGTTGAGTAGGCAGCAATTGTTTGGTTTCAGATAGATTAGGGGTGTGGGTGCCTGGGTGCAGTCAGACACTACTGAGGTTCCCTCCTAAGAGGCACAAAGACCCCCCATCCTGTCTCTCCATCCTCACCCCCCACTAATATAATTAAAGACAAAGAGTGCTGTATCATTAATGAGCTTAGTCCACAAATTGTTTATTCAAGATGAAGCGTGTCAAATCTGCATGTTTGATTTCCCTAATACCTCTTATTAATTAATTAAATCTATTTAGTAATTTATTTTGTACAATGCTATTAGAGACTGAAGGCTGCTGGAGAAACTCTGAAGGATATTTGTTTGACATAGGGGAATATTTCCATGCAGGTGACATTTAGGCTTCTTATCTGAAGTGATATAAAGTAAATAATGTGCTCTCTCAGTACCCATCATGTCTGCTGTAATATGTCCCTTCTCTCCATTACCACACTCAACAGATGATGGGTGTCAATTTGTATTATTTTTTAAAAATGTTTTTAAAAATATTGCTACTTTGCTCCTTGCTATCTTGACCCTGAAAATATATGACCTTCTGAGACTGAGCAATTCTGAAACAGCCGTGAAATCTCTATTCAACGCCTGCTAACACATTTATACATCCGTCTTAAACCATTGAAATAGAATCCAATAGAATCTTCTGGATTATATTTCAATGTCTTAAACTGTCTTCCCCTGTGCTTGAAAGTAAGAACCACTTGAAATCGCCTTTTCAGTGATGGTAGAAAAATAATAGGGAAAAAAGATAGTTCCAGTAAAATAGAGAAAAATACATGCTAAGGGAAAGTATTTGAAGTATAGATTCCATCAGTTCTCTCATCTCCTTTCATGTGTGTGAAAAAATGAAAATTATAATTGGCAGATCATTATGAAATTTTCATGACTGGCGTTTAGAGCAGGGAAAGCACATCCATATTCAGTCAGTATAGCCTCCCAATTGAATGTGACACATAGTGATGATGTGTCTGTTGTGTGCAGGGTATAGAGTGGTAGTTCAGTGGTGGTTCACATAAACCTATGGGGTCTGTGGGTCCATGGAAACACATCAACTACCAGGTACTTACTATAGGCTTTGCAGTATGCCACTGAAATTGTTGCCTTGTTAAAATTTGCTGTGTTTTCTGTCGTCATGAATCTTGTTCTGGAGGCAGCTTTTCAGAGTGGTCACTAGCTGGCACAGCCACAAAGTCATAAAATCTCATTTTAACCTTAACCCTAACCTTAACCATACTGCTAACCCTAATGCCTAACTAACTTCAAATTAAGACCAAAAAGCACATTTTTGTTCTAATGAATTTTAACAATATAGCCAATTTTGACTTTGCAGTTGGCCTGTCTAAGGGGAAATGCCTCCAGGACAAGACTCATAAAAATAAACATCAACCTGCTGTTCTGTCAGCAATCTGGCTTGTCCTGGGGGTCACTCAAAACATTCTAGGTAACATAATGTTGCTGAAATGAATCTTACAACCTTAGATTCATACTAGAGGGTTTTAAGAGTTAATATCACATGGTGGTGATGAGGATATTTTGGGATGGTCTAATTCTGAATATTGATTGATATCAGATTGCCCCAGCGTGAAAATCAATGCAGCTAAAGAATGGAGCTGCATGGCAGCAGACAAATTGTTGTGCTGTTGCTCAGTTGGCAGACGTGAGCTGTTTTCCTAACTATTAGTCTATTCTTGTGCATTAGTATTCCCATCTTGTAGCTCAGCAGATGCCTTTACCCTCCGTGCTATACAGTTTTACATATTATTTATCCTAACAGGTGGATATGAATTAAGATGAAGTGTGAAGTTAGGCTGGTCAAGTGCCTCATTGAAACATACACAGGAGGACTATCATCAGGGAAATGAACCTGGCATCTGATTTCCACACCTCTGCACTGCAGCTAGTGTCTATCTGATGGTTTGTGAGGATGTACAGTATGTCTGTCTGTCGGCTTGTCTGTGTGTCTGTCTGTCTCTCTGTCTGTTTCTCAGGATGTATGTCTGTCTCACTCTCTGTCATACACTATTTCAAAAGTGTATGTGCTATAATTCTTTTCAGTTTGTGGTCTTGTGTTCAACACTTACAGTAATAATATGTGTATGGCCTGTGAATTAGTTTTGTGTGAGTATCACACTGTTCAGTAACAGCAGACGAACAGACAAACAGACAGCTCTCAGCGTCGTTGACTGTTTCATTAGTCTCTCAGAGGGAGGCCTTATCCCTCATATCACACCCTGCCACACTGCCACACCCAGCTGGGACTGGCCGGCATCAACACCACACTAAAATTAGCATGCACATACTGTAGAGGACAAAAGTGCTCTGAACACTACAGTTCACTCCTTGCTCTACCTACCCAGCGTCCTCACCCAACTCACCATCCACACCGACAGCAGTGTGTTAACTTTGGTGTAGTTATGAAAGTGGTTTTTAGCCGGGCTAATGAAAGTCACGCGCAGAATATTTGTCTGCATTCCACTTTAGAGGAACTTAATATTTTTCCAGAAATGTGCATGTTGAGTGGTGTGTGAGAGCCACATTACCATGTGGTGCCTCATTAAATATTCACTCATCAAGGGGCCTTTTTTAGTTGGTTTCCTTTCGCAGAAGTACAAATCGGTGGTAATCAACCGTGGTGACATTTTCCAGCAATTATGCCCATGCCATCTAAGGAGTTGAGATAAATCCCTCCATTTGCCTCTGCCACCATGACAAGATGTTAACACCTTCCTTCCCAGGAGAGAGAGTGAGTGAGAAGGAAAGAGAGAGAGAGAGAGAGAGAGAGAGAGAGAGAGAGAGAGAGAGAGAGAGAGAGAGAGAGAGAGAGAGAGAGAGAGAGAGAGAGAGAGAGAGAGAGAGAGAGAGAGAGAGAGAGAGACATACAGTCATGGTCAAAAGTTTTGAGAATGACACAAGTATTGGTCTTCACATAGTTTGCTGCTTCCGTGTTATGAGATATTTTTGTCAGATGTTACTATGGTATACTGAAGTATAATTACAAGCATTCCATAAGTGTCAAAGGCTTTTATTGACAGTTTATGCAAAGAGTCAATATTTGCAGTGTTGACCCTTCTTTTTCAAGACCTCTGCAATCCGCCCTGGAATGCTGTCAATTAACTTCTGGGCCACATCCTGACTGATGGCAGCCCATTCTTGCATAATCAAAGCTTGGAGTTTGTCAGAATTTTTGGGTTTTTGTTTGTCCACCCGCCTCTTGAGGATCGACCACAAGTTTTGTTTTGTTCCCCGAGCCACTTAGTTATCACTTTTGCCTTATGGCAAGGTGCTCCATCATGCTGGAAAAGGCATTGGTCATCACCAAACTGTTCTTGGATGGTTGGGAGAAGTTGCTCTCGGAGGATGTGTTGGTAACATTCTTTATTCATGGCTGTGTTCTTAGGCAAAATTGTGAGTGAGCCCACTCCCTTGGCTGAGAAGCAACCCCACACATGAATGGTCTCAGGATGCTTTACTGTTGGCATGACACAGGACTGATGGTAGGGCTCACCTTGTCTTCTCCGGACAAGGTGTTTTCCGGATGCCCCAAACAATCGGAAAGGGGATTCATTAGAGAAAATGACTTTACCCCAGTCCTCAGCAGTCCAATCCCTGTACCTTTTGCAGAATATCAGTCTGTCCCTGAAGTTTTTCCTGGAGAGAAGTGGCTTCTTTGCTGCCCTTCTTGACACCAGGCCATCCTCCAAAAGTCTTCGCCTCACTGTGCGTGCAGATGCACTCACACCTGCCTGCTGTCATTCCTGAGCAAACTCTGCACTGGTGGTGCCCCGATCCCGCAGCTGAATCAACATTAGGAGACGGTCCTGGCGCTTGCTGGACTTTCTTGGGCACCCTGACGCCTTCTTCACAACAATTGAACCTCTCTCCTTGAAGTTCTTGATGATCCGATAAATGGTTGATTTAGGTGCAATCTTACTAGCAGCAATATCCTTGCCTGTGAAGCCCATTTTGTGTAAAGCAATGATGACGGCACGTGTTTCCTTGCAGGTAACCATGGTTAACAGAGGAAGAACAATGATTTCAAGCACCACCCTCCTTTTAAAGCTTCCAGTCTGTTATTCTAACTCAATCAGCATGACAGAGTGATCTCTAGCCTTGTCCTCGTCAACACTCTCACCTGTGTTAACGAGAGAATCACTGACATGATGGCAGCTGGTCCTTTTGTGGCAGGGCTGAAATGCAGTGGACATGTTTTTTGGGGATTAAGTTCATTTTCATGGCAAATTAATTGCAATTCATCTGATCACTCTTCATGACATTCTGGAGTATATGCAAATTGCCATCATCAAAACTGAGGCAGCAGACTTTGTGAAAATTTGTATTTGTGTCATTCTCAAAACGTTTGACCACGACTGTACATACAGACGTGCTTAGGGATGTATGACAGTCTATGACTGTACGACGGTCTATGACTCACTGGAACTAAGGCACGATCCACATCTGTCCTCTCCCTGCAGAAGGGATGGATTTGACAGATCACAGATGCGAGAGTAATGTGCCTGTCTTATCCTAAAGTGTCCAGCTCCTATAGGCTGCTCTGTGTCTGAACACTTTGAAGTGTCCCAGCTCCTATAGGCTGCTCTGTGTCTGAACACTTAGACGTGTCCCAGCTCCTATAGGCTGCTCTGTGTCTGAACACTTAGAAGTGTCCCAGCTCCTATAGGCTGCTCTGTGTCTGAACACTTAGAAGTGTAGACTGCTACTTTGACTGTGTGTGAACAGCTGGAAGGCTCCTGTCTGTTTACTGCCTCCTGGGGGAGGCATGAGAGAAGCTCCAGCCTGTTTGTTCCTCTCACAGAGAAAGCAGCCCTCTCTGAAGTGGATCCTGTAACAGACTTGATACGTCAGACAGACTTTAGCTCTCAATGTGTGGTCTTGGCTTCACATTTTCTCTCTTCTCTCTGTTGATAGAGTTACAGCCAACAGAGAGAGAGAGAGAGAGAGAGAGAGAGAGAAAAAAACAAATACATTTCTGCTTCTTCCAGGGCGGGTCTCCAAGACTTTGTTGTGCTCTCTCTCACTGCTGCAGCAAGATACTGTGGAGCCTACAGCTCTAAGTGGTGGTAAAGAATACTACCCTTCTATTCTTGCCCATAGGCAGCGTTAGTTTGACCATTACCATGGCAGTGAAATTAAGGTCATTGCTCTGATTATTTAAGCAGCCTCTGGCTTATGGTCATGAACGCTGATTTAATTTTCTGTTCTACACGTTTATGGCTGTACTAATGATCATGATTATTAGAGCAGCACACAGGTTATAGTCGCCATTCGTAATGTGCTAGCACCCTCTGGCCCCCTTCAACAGCTGAGCTATAATTATGACCCTTCTCTCCCTCTCCACTCTTTATCTTCAGGCAAAAATATATAATCTATCACACATACATAGCCACAGCCACACACACACACACACACACACACACACACACACACATGGAAGGACACAGCAACAACACACACCTACACATGCTTGAACACACACTCTGCCGATCCCCATAGCATCTCTATAATGTTCTCCCAGGTCCGCTTGGTAAATGGGGGCTGTGGGAGAGGACAGCCTTCCCAGGGGTTGAGACAGGGGCTTTGCCAGTGCTCAGTGTCGCTGTGTGAAACCAGGTGAGCAGACACTGATACCACATAAAAGATAATACCTGCAAAGCCAGACCTGTCTACCACGGCTAGCAGAATATTGAACCTTACTAAGCTCCTTTCCTCACATACACACGCATGCACACATGCACACACACACACACACACACACACACACACACACACACACACACACACACACACACACACACACAGACTTACACACACACACACACACAAGCATGCACAGACTCACAGACATACAGACACACTGACACACACACAAACACAGAAGGACACAAACACACTATCAGCAGGGGATTGAGATGGTGCAGTTCACTGCTCCGTTACTGTGGCAATTGTCTCACAAGAAGGGAAGGAGACACAGAAAACAAACAAACAAACAAACAGGGAACCTGTAGTGTCGAATGCTGCAGTACGATGTAATCCACTTCTGAGGCTGATACGTGACGTGCCATTAATGTGTAGTGTCATTGATGTGGCATTTGGCAGTTCCTTTTCTGTGTGACTGCTGCTCTGAGGGAGCACTGTGCTCGGCAGGGTTTGTTTTCTAACTTTGAGGAAAGTGAGTGAACTTGGGGAAGGTGTGTCTCCCACACATGGTTTCCCTCTACCTGCTCCAGCTCCAGCTTCTGAGAACAGGTCCCATAACTGTAGCACCACCACTCCCCCACAGGACACAAACACCACTGAGTTCCTCAAAAGATTTAGAACACAATACATAGAAGAAGAACAACTCAGGCCTCTCGTCACAGCTCAGACACCAATGTTTTTTTTCGTTTGTTTGCTTGTTTTTTGTTTGTTTTTTGTTTGTGCCTGCTTTGATCCAGCTACCCCTGTGGTAGTGTTGCGCGGGTCAGCTGTTCGTTCATCCGCACCCCTGCCCGCAATTGCTAATAACCCATCCGCAACCTCCCGACTATATGTGATAAAGTGAAAATCTGAGGCCCGCACCCAACCCTAACCCGCAAATATAAAAAATGCGCTACAGTCAAAGATGGCAGAACGATTTTATGACAGGGGGTGCATGATTTATTTTGGCCTGATTTAGATTTGTTTCTGCTTATAATTTCTGACATTTTGGGAGGCTATTTGTTAGTCAACTTGTCTATAAGTAGATAGCCTACATGTATCTTCTCTTTTGTCATTATATGTTGCCCTAGAAGACTAAATACAGTGCTTTGCAAAGGTATTCATCCCCCTTTGCGTTTTTCCTATTTTGTTGCATTACAACCTGTAATTTAAATAGATTTTTATTTCGATTTCATATAATGGACATACACAAAATAGTGCAAATTGGTGAAGTGAAATGAAGAAAAAAAACTTGTTTCAAAAAATTCAAAAAGATGAATAACGGAAAAGTGGTGTGTGCATATGTATTCACCCCCTTTGCTATGAAGCCCCTAAATAAGATCTGGTGCAACCAATTACCTTCAGAAGTCACATAATTAGTTAAATAAAGTCCACCTGTGTGCACATGATCTGTCACATGATCTCAGTATATATACACCTGTTCTGAAAGGCCCCAGAGTCTGCAACACCACTAAGCAAGGGGCACCACCAAGCAAGCGGTACCAAGAAGACCAAGGAGCTCTCCAAACAGGTCAGGGACAAAGTTGTGGAGAAGTACAGATCAGGGTTGGGTTAAAAAAAGATATCCGAAACCTTGAACATGGGAAAAATATGACACCACAACAAACCTGCCAAGAGAGGGCCGCCCACCAAAACTCACGGACCAGGCAAGGAGGGCATTAATCAGAGAGGCAACAAAGAGACCTAAGATAACCCTGAACGAGCTGCAAAACTCCACAGCGGAGATTGGAGTATCTGTCCATAGGACCACTTTAAGCTGTACACTCCACAGAGCTGGGCTTTACTGAAGAGTTGCCAGAAAAAAAGCCATTGCTTAAAGAAATAAATAAGCAAACACGTTTGGTGTTCACCAAAAGGCATGTGGGAGACTCCCCAAACATACTCTGGTCAGATGAGACTAAAATTGAGCTTTTTGGCCATCAAGGAAAACGCTATGTCTGGCGCAAACCCAACACCTCTCATCACCCCGAGAACACCATCCCCACAGTGAAGCATGGTGGTGGCAGCATCATGCTGTGGGGATGTTTTTCATCGGCAGGGACTGGGAAACTGGTCAGAATTGAAGGAATGATGGATGGCGCTAAATACAGGGAAATTCTTGAGAGAAACCTGTTCCAGAGATTTGAGACTGGGACGGAGGTTCACCTTCCAGCAAGACAATGATCCCTAAGCATACTGCTAAAGCAACACTTGAGTGGTTTAAGGGGAAACATTTTAATGTCTTGGAGTAGCCTAGTCAAAGCCCAGACCTCAATCCAATTGAGAATCTGTGGTATGACTTAAAGATTGCTGTACACCAGCGGAACCCATCCAACTTGAAGGAGCTGGAGCAGTTTTGCCTTGAAGAATGGGCAAAGATCCCAGCGGCTAGTTGTGCCAAGCTTATAGTGACATACCCCAAGAGACTTGCAGCTGTAATTGCTGCAAAAGGTGGCTCTACAAAGTATTGACTTTGGGGGGGGTGAATAATTATGCATGCTCAAGTTTTGTGTATTTTTTGTCTTATTTCTTGTTTGTTTCACACAAAAAATATTTTGCATCTTCAAAGTGGTAGGCATGTTGTGTAAATCAAATGATACAAACCCCCCAAAAATCCATTTTAATTCCAGGTTGTAAGGCAACAAAATAGGATAAATGCCAAGGGGGATGAATACTTTTGCAAGGGACTGTAGCCTACATAATTTGCAGAATAATTATACAGAGCATTCGGAATGTATTATGATTAAATATTTTTGCAAATTTATAAAAAATAAAATAAAAAGTATTCAAATCCTTAACTCAGTACTTTGTTGAAGCACGTTAGGCAGCGATTACATCCTTGAGTCTTCTTGGGTATGACACTACAAGCTTGGAACACCTGTATTTGGGGAGTTTCTCCCATTCTTCTCTGCAGATCCTCTCAAGCTCTGTCAGGTTGGATGGGGAGCGTTTGCTGCAAAGCTATTTTCAGGTCTCTCCAGAGATGTTCGATCGGGTTCAAGAGACTTGTCCCGATGCCACTCCTGCATTGTCTTGGCTTTGTGCTTAGGGTCGTTGTCCTGTTGGAAGGTGAACCTTCGCCCCAGTCTGAGGTCCTGAGAGCTCTGGAGCAGGTTTTCATCAAGGATCTCTCTGTACTTTACTCCGTTCATCTTTCCCTCGATCAAATCAAATCAAATAAATGTGTATTTGTCACATGCGCCGAATACAACAGGTGTAGGCCTTACAGTGAAATGCTTACTTACAAGCCCTTAACCAACAATTTAAATAGTCTGGGTAGCCATTTGATTAGCTGTTCAGGAGTGTTAAGAAGCCTTTTGGACCTAGACTTGGTGCTCCGGTACTGCTTGCCATGTGGTAGCAGAGAGAACAGTCTATGACTAGGGTGGCTAGAGTCTTTGGCCATTTTTAGGGCCTTCCTCTGACACCGCCTGGTATAGAGATCCTGGATGGCAGGAAGCTTGGCCCCAGTGATGTACTGGGCCGAATGCACAACCCTCTGTAGTGCCTTGCTGTCTTAGGCCGAGCAGTTGCCATACCAGGCGGTGATGCAACCAGTCAGGATGCTCTCGATGATGCAGCTGTAGAACCTTTTGAGGATCTGAGGACCCATGCCAAATCGTTTCAGTCTCAAATCAAATTAAATCAAATCACATTTTATTTGTCACATACACGTGTTTAGCAGATGTTATTGCGGGTGTAGCGAAATGCTTGTGCTTCTAGCTCCGCCAGTGCAGTCGGAGGGGGAATAGGCGTTGTCGTGCCCTCTTCACGACTGTCTTGGTGTGTTTGGACCTGACTAGTCTCCCAGTCCTTTCCGCAGAAAAACAGCCCCACAGCATGATGCTGCCACCACCATGCATCACCATAGGTATGGTGCCAGGTTTCCTCCAGACGTGATGCTTGGCATTCAGGCCAAAGAGTTCAATTTTGGTTTCATCAGACCAGAGAATATTGTTTGTCATGGTTTGAGATTCCTTTAGGTGCCTTTTGGCAAACTCCAAGCGGGCTTTCATGTGCGTTTTACTGAGGAGTGGCTTCCGTCTGGCCACTCTACCATAAATGCCTGATTGGTGGAGTGCTGCAGAGATGGTTGTCCTTCTGGAAGGTTTTCCCATCTCCACAGATTGCTCAGTTTGGCCGGGCGGCCAGCACTAGGAAGAGTTTTGGTGGTTCCAAACTTCTTCCATTTAAGAATGATGGAGGCCACTGTGTTGTTGGGGACCTTCAGTGCTGCAAAATATTTTGGTACCCTTCCCCAGATCCGTGCCTCGACACAATCCTGTCTTTGAGCTCTACGGACAATTCCTTTTGACCTCATGGCTTGGTTTTTGCTCTGACATGCACTGTCAACTGTGGGACCTTATATAGACAGATGTGTGCCTTTCCAATTCATGTCCAATCAATTGAATTTACCACAGGTGGACTCCAATCATTTTACATTTACATTTTCGTCATTTAGCAGACGCTCTTATCCAGAGCAACTTACAGGAGCAATTAGGGTTAAGTGCCTTGCTCAAGGGCACATCGACAGATTTTTCACCTAGTCGGCTCGGGGATTAGAACCAGCGACCTTTCGGTTACTGGCACAACGCTCTTAACCACTAAGCTACCTGCCACCCCGGCAATCAAGTTGTAGAAACATCTCAAGGATGCTCAGTGGAAACAGGATGCACCTGAGCTCAATTCCGAGTCTCATAGCAAAGGGTCTGAAAACTTATATAAATAAGGTATTTCTGTTTTTTATTTTAAATACATTTGCAAAAATGTCTAAAAACCTGTTTTCGCTTTGTCATTATGGGGTATTGTGTGTCGATTGATGAGGGGAAAAAATAATGTAATCAATTTTAGTATAAGGCTGTAACGTAACAAAATGTGTTAAAAGTCAAGGGGTCTGAATACTTTCTGAATGCACTGTACATTTATGGATCTTTTAAATAATTGCTTCTCTTTATTCAACCCGCCCTCCACCCACCCGCCCTTCAGCCACACAATATTTAATGACCCTAAACCCGTCTACCCCGCGGATATAACCATGGAAACTGCGGGTTAGGAGTCAACCCGCTCATCACTACCCTGTAGACGGCCTGGCTTCTCCTTGGCTACCACCAGAAAGGTCTGTCATCAACCGAGGTTGACCATCAGAAAGCATCACCAAAAAAACATATGGGGGATTGGAAGTTATGCAGACAATTACATTGATGGAAGTTACAATCTATCTGCAATATTAAAGCTGATCTACCCCCTAAAAAAAAATAACAAAAAAGCATCACCATGCTATTGACTCTCCTCTCATAGACAAGTTGGCTGACAACGTCACGGAAATTATGCGCGCATCGATGTGGCCGGAGGATGTGCATTGTTATGATTCTGAATGGTCAGATAGCTAGCAACAATGACCAGAAGCTGCAATGTGGGGAATCGTAGGTGGCTCGTTTCAGCTCGTTGGATCTTGTTATTGATACCTTATCTTGTTTTGAGGGGTTTTGACTGATGTCATGTCAATGGTAATATGGCTCAAATTCGCTAGCTAGCTAATCAACAACTGTAATAATGTATTTGAGAGACAATAAGTGCTCATTGTGCAAATATATTTATGTTTTCAATATACATTTGGAGACAAAATAAGGTTTTGTTGTTAAACTACCAACCTGTCTATAGGCATGTTCCCCTATAAGGCTCCATGCCAGCTTCAGGGGATCAAATGAAATTATTCTGTCAGCTGATTAATTAATCCTAATTGGTGGGTGAGGAGGAGTTGTTGGACCCCAAGACCCTGCTGGATGCCCCCTCCACCTCCGCTCCCTGGCGAGCGACGCCCCTGTTTGATCTGCACTAATCTAATTAACACTTAAACAGGAACACCTGTGCTCTTCACTAGAAGTGCTAGTGCCACCTCCCAGATGTGCCTTTGATGGCTGTGACGGTGGTGGGCGGGCGGCGAGGGAGGAGAGCTGTTACTCTCTCTCTCTCTCTTAACGGGGGCAAGCATAGCCTAATGGGGTCTATTTCAGTCCCCAATATGTCTATAACTGGTGGGTAATTGACAGCGATTAGGCTGTGGTCTGATGATGCACCTGATTAGATTACTGTAGGTCTTTTTCTGCTCGGTTTCACTGCACCCCTTAAACCAAACCTTGACCCCTATTAGCCCCACACTCATCAGGAAGAGCTGGGGGACACCAACGCCACCAAGCTTATCATCGCCAGCTAATTGGGCTGAGTGTGCGTGTGCCTGTGTGGGTGTGTGCTTATGTCTATTCATATGAGGAGAATTCAGAATGCATCCATTATCTCATTGACCATACATTTCTACATTTTTCAAGGAAAATGCACTGTACTGTATGCCCCTGTAGATATTCTTCAGTTTTCATTATTTCTTATTGCTCGCCTCTTGAATAGCTAGCATTCCAAAATGTTAATTAAAGAGGAATAAACTGATTCTTGCTTTATCCTTCAAGCTCTTATCAAGTCAGAATATCCTAGGAGTCTTTCAAGCTGGTGAATTTAAAGTGTGTGAATCCTACAAACTTATCCTTGAGAGCACTTTTGACAAATCAAGGCTTTGCATTAAATATTTGTTTTTATAACAACCACATTCATCTGGCCATATTCATAGTTTTAGTAACTTTTGAAATATCTGAGGATTCTGAGGTTTACCATTAGCTGTTTAGCACTAGACAACTGACTATTCCACTGGCTCTGGTGGGCCAAAGGGATGAATCATCTTATAAGCATAGCATGTCCAGGAAAAAAAACTTTAAATCAATACTAGTCAAAGATCACAGAGACTCAGGCAGGAAACAACAAAAAGGACAGAGAGAAAATAAATGGATCACCCTCTGTACTGTATGTGCCTCTTGAATGGCTTGCTGGAAAATTGGGACTTCACCCTCTTAAGGGTTCAAGGGTTCTCTTGTTTGAGGTTCTCTTAAGGGAGATCCTTTGATCTCACTATCATCTTCTCCCACAGAGGGTTTTTAATTCATAGTTACCAAGCACCACTTTGCCAAAATAGCATTTCAAGTTTACATAGAGCATCTATTGTTAGATGCCGACTCATTCCCCTGATGATCCCCTAAATTGAAATGGCATTACATCATGGAGTGGTTTGCAGCAAAACCTGTGAAGCAGCAGTTTACCCATGGGGCACCATGTGGTCTGATGGATATGTTTGGACCAAACCGACACAGTCATGTTTGCTAGTCCTGAATCATTATGGTTGGTATATTTATATATTGCTGTATCAGAGCCTTAGTGCCTTAGTCATTGGGGCTGTTAGTTACTGGATTCCTCTTCATCTCTCAGACTAATTATTGTGTACATTTACATTTACATCATTTAGCAGACGCTCTTATCCAGAGCGACTTACAAATTGGTGCATTCAACTTATGATAGCCAGTGGGACAACCACCTTTTTTATTATTTTTATGGGGGGTGGGGGAAGAAAGATTACTTTATACTATTCCAGGTATTCCTTAAAGAGGTAGGGTTTCAAGTGTCTCCGGAAGGTGGTCAGTGACTCCGCTGTCCTGGCTTTGTGGGGGAGCTTGTTCCACCATTGGGGTGCCAGAGCAGCGAATAGCTTTGACTGGGCTGAGCGGGAACTGTGCTTCCGTAGAGGTAGGGGAGCTAGCAGGCCAGAGGTGGATGAACGTAGTGCCCTCGTTTGGGTGTGTCTGATCAGAGCCTGAAGGTAAGGAGGTGCCGTTCCCCTCACAGCTCCGTAGGCAAGCACCATGGTCTTGTAGTAGATGTGAGCCTCAACTGGAAGCCAGTGGAGTGTGCGGAGGAGCGGGGTGACATGAGAGAACTTGGGAAGGGTGAACACCAGACGGGCTGCAGCGTTCTGGATAAGTTGTAGGGGTTTAATGGCACAGGCAGGGAGCCCAGCCAACAGCGAGTTGCAGTAATCCAGACGGGAGATGACAAGTGCCTGGATTAGGACCTGTGCTGCTTTCTGTGTAAGGTAGGGTCATACTCTGCGAATGTTGTAGAGCATGAACCTGCAGGATCGGGTCACCGCTTTGATGTTAGCAGAGAACGACAGGGTGTTGTCCAGGGTCACGCCAAGGTTATTTGCACGCTGGGAGGAGGACACAATGGAGTTGTCAACCATGATGGCGAGATCATGGAGCGGGCAGTCCTTCCCCGGGAGGAAGAGTAGCTCCGTCTTGCCGAGGTTCAGCTTGAGTTGGTGATCCGACATCCACACTGATATGTCTGCCAGACATGCAGAGATGCGATTCGCCACCTGGTTATCAGAAGGGGGAAAGAAGAAAATTAATTGTGTGTCATCTGCGTAGCAATGATAGGAGAGACCATGTGAGGATATGACAGAGCCAAGTGACTTGGTGTATAGAGAGAATAGGAGAGGACCTAGAACTGAGCCCTGGGGGACACCAGTGGTGAGAGCACGTGGTGCGGAGACAGATTCTCGCCACGTCACCTGGTAGGAGCGACCTGTCAGGTAGGACGTAATCCAAGAGTGAGCAGCGCCGGAGATGCCCAACTCGGAGAGGGTGGAGAGGAGGATCTGATGGTTCACATTATCAAAGGCAGAGGATAGGTCTAGAAGGATAAGAGCAGAGGAGAGAGAGTTAGCTTTAGCAGTGCAGAGAGCCTCCCTGACACAGAGAAGAGCAGTCTCAGTTGAATGACCAGTCTTGAAACCTGACTGGTTTGGATGAAGAAGGTCATTCTGAGAGAGATAGCAGGAGAGTTGGCTAGAGACGGCACGCTCAAGAGTTTTGGAGAGAAACGAAAGAAGGGATACTGGTCTGTAGTTGTTGACATCGGAGCTAGGTCTTAAGCTAGGTACCTGATGACTCATACATGCTATATAGCTAGGTCTTTGCATCATTAGTAGGCACTCCCTGAATCATTCCAAAAGTTCCAGAATCACTTGGATATGAAGTATGTTTACTTAATGAGCTGAAAGTAAGTCAGGAAAAATTATCTGTGGTTCTAAAGTGTCTCAAAATCACTAGGTACTCATGACATGTTCATAAAATCAATTTTAAGATTGCCACAATGTGTCCAACCTCATCTGACAGACCCAATTCAGAACTGGGAGTTGTGTAACAACAGGATAACAACTGAATTTGTACGAGAAGTTTATGATAGAAAACCTAGAGTAATATAATTTTCTCCATTTAACATTGTAGTATGAAAATGTTTTGTCTGAACCAAAAAAATAGTATATTTAAATGACCTTGCAGAGAATTGGAAAATAGATGGGAAATAGACATGGGCTCTAGTTCCATTGTAGAAAACAGAAAGAGGTAGAGTGAACCTTGTGGTTCAGCTCAACAGCACTCCAATTTGGGTTGAACACGAACTCCCATCCGCTTCTAAGTCTAGTGTGTCAACAACTACAATGTTTGTCCTTTTCAACTCTAAAATAAAAAATTATCTCGTCCACTCATCCACTCACTATTATCAGTTTTCTTACTTTTTCATTAGTGTGTCGTCATTTATTTCTGCCTCTCAAGTGTTCTTTGTACACTCCTGCACTCTCTGAAAAGCAGACGAGAAATGGGTCAACTACTAAGTTCAAGTGCCCTGAAAAGAATGTGATGTTCCTCTCGCAGTAATTAAGGATTGGCATGGCGATTAATCAAATATATGTTGTGATGCATGCTGGGTACTGGGAGCACACCTTAACACTCCTGCCAGCTAGTTATGGCAGATTTGAGGTGGGCTGGCACTATGTATATTTTTTTCAGAGAGAGTAGAGAGAGTAGAGAGAGAGAGAGAGAGAGAGAGAGAGAGAGAGAGAGAGAGAGAGAGAGAGAGAGAGAGAGAGAGAGAGAGAGAGAGAGAGAGAGAGAGAGAGAGAGAGAGAGAGAGAGAGAGAGAGAGAGAGAGAGAGAGAGAGAGAGAGAGAGAGAGAGAGAGAGAGAGAGAGAGAGAGAGAGAGAGAGAGAGAGAGAGAGAGAAAGAGTGTGTGTTTTGTTATAGTGAAGGACAGTCAGCTTTTGTTTTCAAAGGCCCCTCATTACGTTCAGGTAGTGCAGAGAGCCAAGTGAGCTCTCCTGGGTAAACAGAGAGGGGCTGAGTTTCCTCCTGCCTGTCTCTCAGCCATCTCAATTTTTTTTATTGCTGTAAAAACAATGCTGCCATGTTGCTACTGCTGGTATGGTATGAAGCCCTCATCAAGGTTGTGAGAGCATTGTGTGTTATCTTCTAGTGTCCAGAGTGATGTGCCTGAGCTGGATCCCCTGGTGTGATCCGCTCACTGCCTAGCAGGCTGGCTCACCTCTGAGCATATCCAGATGGGGCTGGTTGGAGACTATATGCCATGATCTGATGAGCTGAGCTGTGATATGTGTACTGTATTGTCCATTAATGCCTCTCTGGGCCCTGGGCCATTGGTAGTAACATTGTTATAGATGAGGTGAAAATAAAGATTGATTGAGAAAAACTAACTGAGATTTGGGTTTCTTCTCAGAAC
This sequence comes from Coregonus clupeaformis, assembly GCF_020615455.1. Lineage (NCBI taxonomy): Eukaryota > Metazoa > Chordata > Actinopteri > Salmoniformes > Salmonidae > Coregonus > Coregonus clupeaformis. The sequence continues at coordinate 29,132,470 of NC_059210.1, forward strand.
AATGCTCCTATTCCAATTCATATCAAGTCCAGAGAGAGAAAGAGTAGGGTCAAGTGCCTTGCGCAAGGGTACAACAAATGTCTCACATTGGGCTCAGTGATTTGAACCAGGGACCTTTCGGTTACTGGCCCAACGCTCTAACCAATAGGCTACCTACCACCATGAATGCCAAGAGGTCTTGTATTGCTGTGGAAGATGGCACAGTACTAGCAGAGGGCAGAGTAACTGATAGGGAAATGTCCTTACTGCATCCCTTCTCTTTCTCTCTCTCCCTCTCCATGCTGATCTATCTACCAGAAGGACGGACAGTGAATGTGTTTTACAGTCTGTCAGAGGTTTCATATCAGCAGAGATATAAAACTATCTCTATCTTCGGCTGGCTACCACTTTCTTACCTCAGCAAGGCCTCAGGATAAATGTGCTTGGTTAACTACAAAACTGAAGAAGACGGCATTATAAATTGAATTTTTTGGGAGGATCAGAAAAATATGTAAGTGAAAATATTAGAAAGACTAGCAGAAAGGATGCACCCTGGTTTACGTAATACAACACAGAGAAGGCTTGAGGGGTAGCTGACATTCAAAGAGATACAGTAGGCTGAACAAAGATGGAATCACAGAGGGAAAAGTAAATAAAGAGACAGAATAGAGAATGGGATATGATTAAAGGAAAAGAGAAAGGTAAGAAAAAAGTAATATTCAAAAGCTTAGAACTTAGTTAAGCCAAGTTAGACTTTCTTTGGTTAGACAGTGAGATATAGGAGAGAAAGACACTAGAAAAACATTTGAACAATGGTATGAATTCCATGAAAGAGAAGGAGAAGTGAAGAAAAGGGAATAAAAAGAGAGGTGTAAAGGTGGGAGAAATAGTGTTGCTCTGTGAGACAGTGTCTTTAGGGATATTCATATGATTCCAGTTGGATGTTCTATGCCTTTTGTGTCTGTCATTATGTTCCTGAGCACTGGAAGGAGGACAGAAGAATACCAACAGGGTTGGCAAGGGGAGCCATCTTCTTTTGAAGGGCCCAGTGTGAACAAAAAGATCTCTGGAAATGTAGTAATGGAATCACACCTATTCAAGAGGGTAATGTGGTATCTGAGACAGCGGATCACAACCCCTCTGCCTGACTCTGAGCTCCCATCTCTACCTCCTTTGTGATGGAGGAGGCATTATTCCTGAAAGCTGTGGAATTATTTTAAGAGGAAATCAGATGACCACATGATGGGATTCATATCTCTAAAAGCCTGTCATTTAATTTGATATGTTCAATTTCATTTAAGTTTTGTTCAGTCCCATGGCTGGCTGCTTTAACTGCAATGACCCATGTTATTCTTTATTTCTGTGAAAAGATGATTACTGCAATGACAGAGAACATGTCATCTCCACTTTAAATTATCGCTGGCACACTGAGATCTCATTCATGAAAGCTCTTGAAAGTAAGCACATTTCAAGACGTAACCGTAGATTACACTGACCGTCTTATTATAGAAAGTATCCCAAGTTAGTGAAGTAATCTCATAGATCTCTAATAGCATAAACTCGAGAGACGGTAGTTATTCAGACGTTGTCACGCAACTTTAGGACTCTGAGCCCAACTCTCTTCCAGGTGGAGGATGTCTGGAGCTGGGTTTTTTCTCGACTCACAGGTCTGTGGAAGATCATCTGTTTATGAGGGTTTGATATATCCTGAGCAGTCTGTCACAGACACTATCTCTGGGGTGAACACCTACTGTGCTGCTGCCTCCTGTGTACATACTGTGCATCTGAAATGGAACCCTATTCCCCAGGACAGTATCCAGGGAGGACTCTGAGGCAGGCAGGGACACCAGTACAACAGCTCTTAGTTTATTAGAGAGGGATGAAGATTTATGTCTGGCACTGGGTAGAGCATTGGGTGTGGGAGTGAAAGAGTGGTTAGGTGGGTGGGTCAAAGGAGCCTAGATTTACTGCAGATTGATGGGAAGAGTCTCCCGCTGTGCTAAGCTGTGCCATGTTTACGAGCTGCCTCCCTGGTGCTGTAAGGAGAGAACACAGTGGAGAACACACAGTGGAGAACATACAGGGACATGTAATAAGATACAATACTAAGACAGTTCCTGTTGCATCATACTGTAGTCATGGGAGAGCTCAGTGTTTGTACTGTATGTCACATCATAATCACGGCTAGAGGACTGGACTCCAAATGATATGAATATGTGTTGCACTGTACTGCTTTCTCTAATGTTACAGTGCTGTAAGAATGCCACAGTGAACTACTTTGTCTGATTATATGATGTAGTAATAAAGCAGCTTATGTTTCACCATAATAGAGAAACGTGTTTCAGGAACGTAATCCGTAAGTCCATATACTGTATAAATATACATACCCAGCAGTGAACTTCCAGACAGACTTCCTGTACTGTTTCCAGTGTCTATGTTACACTATCACTCTATGTGTTGACATGATTATTAAAAAGCACCTGAGGGGCACTGATCGTCTGGTGTCCCCCTGCCTGGGGTCCGATTGATCCCTGTGTAATCAGTGATGGGAGCAGCATACTGCCTCATCTCCTCTGCTCTCTGGGTCTCAAGGATCCTGCCTGGCACCCTTGTGGAGAAGCCCTGTTTTAGGCTGTTCCTCCCAGGCTATGTGAGAGATCTGTGAGACGTGAAGAGGAAAATGGAGAGTTTTAAAAAGAGAGAGAATGGAGACAGAGAGCGTCGAGGACACAGGTGATGTCACACTCCTGTCCAGTGATAAGCCATTGCAGTGGAGGGTGGTGTGACAGTGTGTGTGTGTGTGTGTGTGTGTGTGTGTGTGTGTGTGTGTGTGTGTGTGTGTGTGTGTGTGTGTGTGTGTGTGTGTGTGTGTGTGTGTGTGTGTGTGTGTGTGTGTGTGTGTGTGTGTGTGTGTGTGTGTGTGTGTGTGTGTGTGTGTGTGTGACTGTGTGTGTGAGACTGTGTGTGGTTCGCATCGAGCATCTCTCTAATGAGACCAGTGGAAAAACAGAGACAGGAGAGGGGTTGGACAGGGTTGGGGACGGGGGCGGGGTCGTCACACAAATGGCCAATTAGAGCTAGTATTAGTAGTTCCATTTCCCCATCTCATGACTCTCAATTTCATTACAGAATGAAAATGAATGGAATAGTATACTGATGATGTCTTTGCTTTGGAACATTTCTGTGATTATATGGGGATAGATTGTATAGATTCATCTCATAGTGCCTTTTAGTGACTGATGTGCTGTGGTGTTCAAAACTGGCAGGAAAGAGGGAGGAAGAAGGAAGGGCGAGGTGCATTGTGGGTAGGAGATAGAGGAGACACAGGAGTGGGCTCCTGGGGTATTTAGTGAAACAGATGGATGAGTTTTATTAAACGTGGCACTTAACACCACACTGAGTGGGATCTCATCAAGGAAAAAAAATGTTAGCTTAACAACACTACATGGTTTAATTTATGCCCCTGGACCACCATTTCTATTAAGCATGACATATTAGTTATGTTGGAATAAAACATAATCATTTCAAACCTTGCTTACATTTGTATACGATCACGTCGCGTCTCTCTATTATGCGTGGGAATACTTGGGAACAGAGTTCTTAAATAAAAATCACTTGGAGCTGATTTCCTAGTGTTTTTTACAGTCTTTTACATTAAGATTCCACACAAATGTTTTTTGTACTTTTTTTGTTGTACTTTTTTTGCTAAGAAAACAGGGGAGGCAAAATAAAAACACCCGCTGGCCAGATGCGGGCCGCCATTTGGGAAACCCTGATCTATGCTGCAAAGTTGCAACTACATAATCTGTGCTGTAAAATTGCAACTAAATAATATATGCTGTAAAGTTGCAACTAAATAATCTATGCTGTATGCAAAGCTTCATATCCCAAATTGAACTGGACATTTAACGTGCACCTCAATCACACTCCACTTCTCCAACTTACTCTAATGCCTGGCCAGCTTCTGTCCTACAGGGTCCCTCCCCACTGCCTTCCCTCGCCTTAGAATTACCCGGGAAAGCCAAGATCCAAAGAGTATCTCTTCTCTTTTAATGTAGCTCATCATGAAAGCTGGGAGTCTACAGAAAATGTTAAGAAAAATGTTAGCGCTTTCATGTCTGCCAATCATACGAACCTTGACCTTATGTCATCTGAGTGATTGAGTGAGTCATCTGAGACACATTGAAACGACCCAGCCCCCTGGGTATTTAAAAAAGAATGAAGATAAACTACTGTATGTCGTACTTCCATACATCTATTCGTAATCATGTGTGCTGAAAGGTGTTCTACACAGACTGTACATTGTTTCATCTGGTTTACACAAGACCTGGATGCCTGACCTTTTCAAGAGATGTAGTGGTTGTGGGTTGGTTTCTGTACTGTGATGCGCTTAGATTATAACAGACACTTGACATCTGCTAAGTTCTATTTAAATGTATAAGACATCAGGGAAGGGCTGTCATATTGGAGATGTACAGTCGCCTACAGAGTACAGCACTACCACCCCCAGACAGGAGAACATACTAGCAACTCTACTTTGTTTTGTGTGAGTAAGTCACTTGGACTTTGTGACAATGTGATCATTATCTTACAGTACCTGTCTGGTTCTATGCCTTCAATGGTTTATTGATGTCTGACACAGTTGCTGGGCGTTCTGAGAGGCTATAGAAATGTACAAAGTGTCAAATAATAAGACACCAAGCGGATGCATTTCTATTATTATATGCTTACTCTGAAATTAATCCACACCAACGTCACAATCATGCAGTCTCACCTACATCTCAATTGCTTTTTCTCAGTCAGTCAATAATTTGTTAGCATTTTGTATTCAGTGGATTAATTTGATCTCCTGCAACGAATCCTGTGTCTAATGATGATTGTGTTGTGTGTAACCCCTGAAATTAATGGTTGATAATGACAGGCTTTATGACACTGTGTGTGTCTGTGTGTGTGTCCCTCCAGACGCTGCCCACCACGCAGTACGAGCTGGAGATTGTAGCCCAGGACATGAAGGGAAGAGACGTGGGACTGACAGGAACAGCCACGGCAACCATCACCATCACAGACAAGAACGACCACGCCCCAGAGTTCACCCACTCACTGGTGAGTACCTGCACCGCTGCCTGTTTCACGGACCCCTCTTCCCTGTCTTCATTGTTGTCCAAACAATAAAGGTGGATAAATGTCAAATAAACTCAGTCTAATGATGACCAGATGGAGTTGTCATACAGACTAGTGTGTGTATTGAGCTATATAACAAACATAAGTAAATAGTGAGGTCTTGAAATGGGACCACCGCTATCAGTTCTTATCGTGCTCCCTCTGTAGGGTCCCTTTCTAGTGCTCCTGTTCTGCAGGCAGGTTCACCAGTCCTTGTACTCCTTCAGTCCCAGCAGAGGCCATCACTCCTCAGTCAGATAGACAGACCTTGCAGAAAAACAGCCCCAGTCACATCTATCACTGTAATCGCAGACGCAGCTGGTGACGGGCATGATTCACGTACAGGTGATGGAGTAGGTTTCACACACATAAACACACACACTCACACGCACACACACACACCAGAAATCACCCAGTTATCCTCCCTGACCTCTGCTTTCCCATTTAAAATAATAGTGTTATAATTCTCAAAGCCTGCCCTAGGAAAGGCTCAGCATACATCAGTCGCCGGCCTGTGCGTGTGAGTGTGTGTGTGTGTGTGTGTGTGTCAGTGCGTGTGAGTGCGTGTGTGTGCGTATGTGTGCGTATGTGTGCGTGTGAGTGCGTGTGAGTGCGTGTGAGTGTGTGTGAATGTGTGTGTGAGTGTGTGTGTGTGAGTGTGTGTGTCCACATGTAATGAACAAAACATCACAGTAGTCACGTGGTATGGGTGCACAAGGGAGATAAGGGAATGTGTCTGTGAGTTTACGTGTTGCACTGCTATGATCATGGTGTTGGTTTCCTTTGTCACTATAGCCTCAAGGCTCTAGTAGAAACCCTGTATAGCACACATAACCCGATACAATCAAGGACAGGCTAACTGAATGAACAACAAAGACAAAATGAAAGAACAAAAATGTATTAAAATAGTTTGGGGAGGGGCCTCGTCACAGAGGGATGATCCTCTGAGCCAGATGCTGTGATGCCGGTTGCCCTATGCGGGGTAGCTGGCATCGAAACCCCTCCCCAGCTGGGAGAAAGAGGTTCCGATGACGGGCCTTCAGCAGGTGGCAGTGGGGAGGTGGAGGGTCGGCTGTGAGCCTTTTGCTGTAAGACACAGGTGAGAGAAACGAGTAAACCTTCATTTAAGTACATCACAAGATGTATTCCCATTGGTGAGAAGAAAGCAGTTCTTATTGAGCATGTAATAAGAACATATAGGAGAGCGATGAAAGAAGCCCTACGTGGAGCGAACATTGAAGAGAGTAGCTATGAGTTAGCATGATCCTGATGTTAGCTCACCCTTTTGAAAATGAAAGCACTAGAGCACTCAATGCTTCCGAATGAAGATACGATTTGACAAATCGTTAACTCAAGGGTGTCATGGAAATCAACATTTGTTGAATGAGCACTCAAGTAATCTTGAAGCTTGGAGCACTGGCCCCAGATGTGGAAGGCAGCACGCCTCGTGCTGCAGCTACTTTAGCTATTAACTACGAGACTGTGCTTCAAAGACAAGAGGCATGATGTTCAGCGACGACACGTTTAGTGACAAGAGCTTGTGATAGAAGTTGCGCCAGGCCCAAGTTATCAGTGGCATGACTGCACAACAACCATTGAACGATGTTCACACTAGTGACTTAGACATTGTGTGGGGTAGACTGATAGCCGACCAGTCTAATCATGCTGTTTGGAAGAGAAGGGAGATATCTGATTGCTACCAGTAGTTGTGGTATGACTGCCAATTAATGAACATTTATGAAAATGCCTAGAGTGATGAGAAAATAGGCATACTGAGGTCAAGAAGCATGAATGAAATATTCCCCACTGAAAAATGATTTGATAAAATAACAGTGATATTGTAAAGCACCACTTTAAAGTAAGCTACAACAAAGACAATAAAGGTGCAACAAAAGTAACCTACACTATTAGCCACGATAGGCAAAGGTATGTCAATGTATCTGAACAGAGACGATGTGGATGAGTCGGCTGTGAACCTTTTGCTGTAAGACGTAAGTGAGAGAACCATTGGTGTATAACCATTGGTGGGAATAGAGCAAGGTCATTTTTGCCCAGGTATGCCCATGGGTTGTTTAGCAAGTGGTAAAGTTGCATTATTCAGCTGTGCTCTTCGGCCATAGGGTAATAAGTGACTGACATTCTGCACGTGGCTAATCGATATAGTAAAGGAGGAGTGACATGACATTGTGCTGTTGATGAGAACATATCAACAACAACAAATATAAATTCCCGCTGCGCCCATGGAGAGGAAACAATGTGAATATGTTATGCTTACGGGATGAAAGAGCAAGACATTCAGACCGCCTTACTGATTGAACTTACGTTATCAACTACATTACCCACCAGCCACACTATCTCTGTTATTCAGAATCTTAGTGCACACAGAAAACTGCACTTAACAAACTTAACCTATTTGCCTGTTTGTGCGAACTCATGGTGCATTTGTCAAAAACTGCAACTGTTGCTTTTTTTCTTGAGGTGAAGAAAAAGGCATTAGGACCTGAAGCAGAGGTCGTAATGTTGAGTTGTGTGGTTTTTAATGGAAATGCCCGGCGCTGTTGTCAGGGTTCGAGACACATCACCTCCAATCTCCGCCAGGCCGGCTCCCATGATGCATTGCAGTCTCAGGGAAGCGTTGTAAGAAGTGGATCTTCACAGTGAAATGTTGCTCGGGCCGTGCTGGGGCCGTGCTGAGTGCACTCTGTCCCTGTCCTCACTTAATGCCTCCATCTTTTTTCTGGGGATCCATTTAACAGCATGGAGAAATGTTCCTTTTAAAAACATAGCCATTTAAGTTGCTAAACTCATCAGATAAGTCCTCCACCTGCTCAGCAGCCTCTAACCTGGTCATGAATCATCTCTTATGGCTTCATACTATTGTGGGTGTGGGTGTACATGAGTGGGCATGTATACGTGAATGTGAGCACATTCATAGATATTGAATTCCACTTGAATTCCAGTCTCTTGAAAAACCTTTTAAAATAATAGATCCCACTGGGCACAGATGGCAATTCAAAGTCTATTCCACGTTGGTTCAACATCACTTCATTGAAATGACGTGGAAACAATGTTGATTCAACCCAGTGTGCCCAATGAGATCCTTCTGGATATTGAACGTTTTCCAACTGGAAACTCTGTCAATAAACATATTTCTAATAGAAAATAAAAGCATCTCTTGTACGTGCTGCATTAAAGCAGAGAGGAAGACATGTTCTGGTTTACCTTTCATCAAGCGGAGAAGAGCTAGGCTGCCTACCCTCCAGAACACATAGGTGCTGATAAAGTGTTGGCATGACTCCACCACAACTCCACCACACTGTAGTCTACTTGAAGATGTGCCTAAGTCAACCAGTTGGGATTCACAATGTATCCTGCCTCCCCCTCATGCTGTTGAAATAGACTTTAGTGTAGTACGATATAATAAAGCTCCATAAAGACAAACATGGCTTGTAAGGGATCACACATCCTATACTGCTCTGTAAATACCATTCAAATGAGGAAATTCTGTTGGATTTGTTTTTCCTTGGTTTTTCAATTTTCTCTCTTACACAGTGTGAAACATTCCCCTGAAATGCAGTTACTACGTTCAGATAGATTCTAACTCATCAAAGATTCTTAGTGAAATGGACACATAGGTGCTGTCTCCTGTAGCTGGAAGGCAGGCTAGGGTCATCATAGAACAGACTTGTTTCATGTCTGGTAAAGATGGATTGTCTACAGTATGTTACATTGAGTAAGTGGTAAACATATCATAGTGTTATTGGTTTACTTAGACCATATAATGGGCATTGGTGGGTGCATACAGATACTATACACACTCATGATTCTGTCAAGTTGCACTAATACAGTGAGGGAAAAAGTGGTGTCACCAGCCTCTCTTTTCTGTGTCACTACAGGCTTTAGTTAGGGAGACATCAGGACAAGCAGAGATTATGTCATAGGGGCTGATACTGGGTGTACAGTGAGGGAAAAAAGTATTTGATCCCCTGCTGATTTTGTACGTTTGCCCACTGACAAAGACATGATCAGTCTATAATTTTAATGGTAGGTTTATTTGAACAGTGAGAGACAGAATAACAACAAAATTATCCAGAAAAATGCATGTCAAAAATGTTATAAATTGATTTGCATTTTAATGAGGGAAATAAGTAGTTGACCCCCTCTCAATCAGAAAGATTTCTGCCTCCCAGGTGTCTTTTATACAGGTAATGAGCTGAGATTAGGAGCACACTCTTAAAGGGAGTGCTTCTAATTTCAGCTTGTTACCTGTATAAAATACACCTGTCCACAGAAGCAATCAATCATATTCCAAACTCTCCACCATGGCCAAGACCAAAGAGCTCTCCAAGAATGTCAGGGACAAGATTGTAGACCTACACAAGGCTGGAATGGGCTACAAGACCATCGCCAAGCAGCTTGGTGAGAAGGTGACAACAGTTGGTGCGATTATTTGCCAATGGAAGAAACACAAAATAACTGTCAATCTCCCTCGGCCAGGGGCTCCATGCAAGATCTCACCTCGTGGAGTTGCAATGATCATGAGAACGGTGAGGAATCAGCCCAGAACTACGCGGGAGGATCTTGTCAATGATCTCAAGGCAGCTGGGACCATAGTCACCAAGAAAACAATTGGAAAACACACTACGCTTTGAAGGACTGAAATCCTGCAGCGCCCGCATGGTCCCCCTGCTCAAGAAAGCACATATACATGCCCGTCTGAAGTTTGCCAATGAACATCTGAATGATTCAGAGGAGAACTGGGTGAAAGTGTTGTGATCAGATGAGACCAAAATGGAGCTCTTTGGAATCAACTCAACTCGCCGTGTTTGGAGGAGGAGGAATGCTGCCTATGACCCCAAGAATACCCTCCCCACTGTCAAACATGGAGGTGGAACCATTATGCTTTGGGGGTATTTTTCTGCTAAGGGGACAGGACAACTTCACTGCATCAAAGGGACGATGGACGGGGCCATGTACCGTCAAATCTTGGGTGAGAACCTCCTTCCCTCAGCCAGGGCATTGAAAATGGGTCGTGGATGAGTATTCCAGCATGACAATGACCCAAAACACACGGCCAAGGCAACAAAGGAGTGGCTCAAGAAGAAGCACATTAAGGTCCTGGAGTGCCCTGTCTCCAGACCTTAATCCCATAGAAAATCTGTGGAGGGAGCTGAAGGTTCGAGTTGCCAAACGTCAGCCTCGAAACCTTAATGACTTAGAGAAGATCTGCAAAGAGGAGTGGGACAAAATCCCTCCTGAGATGTGTGCAAACCTGGTGGCCAACTACAAGAAACGTCTGACCTCTGTGATTTTAAACAAGGGTTTTGCCACCAAGTACTAAGTCGTGTTTTGCAGAGGGGTCAAATACTTATTTCCCTCATTAAAATGCAAATCAATTTATAACATTTTTTACATGCGTTTTTCAGGATTTTTTTGTTGTTATTCTGTCTCTCACTGTTCAAATAAACCTACCAATAAAATTATAGACTGATCATTTCTTTGTCAGTCGGCAAACGTACAAAATCAGCAGGGGATCAAATACTTTTTTCCCTCACTGTACACCCAGTATCAGCCCCTATGACATAATCTCTGCTTGTCCTGACGTCTCCCTAACTAAAGCCTGTAGTGACACAGAAAAGAGAGGCTGGTGACACTGCTGCCTGGTACAAGGGGACAACATACCCCTGCCACCCCCCACTTCCATCTCACCCCCCTCTGGCCCTGGATGATAACTGGCATCTAATTTCTGACTAGCCCGTTCCATTGTCCCATAGCAGCCACTGATCCGGTTTATCACTCCTGCCACTCAGGGAGACTGACAGCCAATCCTTGCCCTCGCTCCCCTGTGGTGACGTGACAATATGCCCTCCGTCCAAATGATAATGATATTAACAGTGATGGCTGAGACATGGAGGTCTGTCCTACCCAGGGCTAGGCTGGGCTCTCTGTCAGTGCTGGGCTGTGTCTCACTGAAGGCTGCCATACGTGTGTCAGGGATTAGAACTGGACTGCATGATTGCTCCACTAGCTCAGAGATATCCGGCTAGCTTCGTAACGGGTGTGAATGTATGTCTGTTGCTGGGGTGGAATAGGCTGTATCTGTGTGAGGGAGGAGAGTGATAGAGAGGGGGCAGGAGGGGATATGGGGTTAGGACCACCTCAAATGCCTTCTTTGTTTCTGCCTCAATCCTTTGTGCTGACAAAAGATATCCAAATACTTCAGATTTGGTATTTTCCTTGGGTATAACCTATCAAGGTAGATAAAAGAGTCAATACATTTGGCTTAGCCTTCTCTTTCTCTATCATATTCAGATAAGAGAAGCCATTTGGCATGAGAGTCCATTGGTCATGGTAGGAGACCATATTGTGTATAAAAATAATTTTAAACCTACGGTGTCTGAAGAGATCAGCAATCCATAGACTTCACCATGTCATTTAGATGTTGAGATGAATAGGCAACCTCTCATGTTTACCAGACTCTCAGACAGATATAAAGGGATGATTTAGCTAAACTAAATGCGTTTTAGCACCAAAATTGTCACAGAAATCTACTTTGTTTACATAGCACAGATGATAAGAACATCCATTTGTCTGTAATGATCTCCAAAATGTGACGCATTAACTCATCACATCGTTGACATAGCAACGGACTCTAAAAGCTAATCGAATCCCATTGTGACGCATGGGGGGACATGCATTGGCAGGTGGACAGTATTTGGCATGACAGGACCTCCAGAGAATGGCTAGAGTGTGTGAACACTTGAGTGGATTGTTCGTCCTTCAGGTCTGAAGCATGGAGAGTAGAACACAAGACACCTCTTCAGGGAGCACTGAAGAGTCCCCACTCAAATAGCTGATAGCCTTTCTGTTCTCTCTAGTTTTCAAATACAGACCTACCACCAACAAACCTGGTGGCCAACTACAAGAAACGTCTGACCTCTGTGATTGCCAAAAAGGGTTTTGCCACCAAGTACTAAGTTAAGGTTTGCAGAGGGGTCAAATACGTATTTCCCTCATTAAAATGCAAATCAATTTATAACATTTTTGACATGCGTTTTTCTGGATTTTGTTGTTGTTATTCTGTCTCTCACTGTTCAAAGAAATCTACCATTACAATTATAGACTGATCATGTCTTTGTCAGTGGGTAAACGTACAAAATCAGCAGGGGATCAAATACTTTTTTCCCTCACAGCTTGAGCTGGAGCTCTTCAAATGTAATAATAGTACAGTTATGCTCATTAACTTCCTTGGCCCATGTATGTAGGAGAGAGGGTGTGTGTGTGTGTGTGTGTGTGTGTGTTTGTGTGTGTGTGTGTGTGTGTGTGTGTGTGTGCACGTGTGTGTGAGTGAGTCTGCGCACAAAGTATTTTGGTGTTCATTCTGTCTAAAGGATGCACATCAATCAGATAAGATAAGCAGCTTTCATAAGCAAGCTGACTGGGTAAGAGAGAGAACTGCTGAAAGATGAATATAATTTGTATTTCGCGCCAGGGAATAATGATCTTTTAGCATGTAGGAGAATATTTTATCTCAACATACTGCTAGCACGTTAGTTAGTTACCCACATGTGAATAAGAAGCATGCACTGTTCAAATTAATCATCCTATCAAAAGTAATATATCAAACTAGAGTAATAATGATAAAAGTTCAAGCATATGATCTTTCTTTGTGGGCTTTTCAGTTGTTTTTGTGAAGTCAGGTCAGATGATGCCAGCAGGCAGAATGAGAGAGAGAACATCACTGTCCATAGAAATACATATATTTGAGAGTCTGCACCTCTGCTGTGATGTCACTGGTCCTTAGGGGAATAGTGTTGTCTCCTCAGGGACTAAAGTGACATGGCACTGTGTGTTTGCTGTCAGCTCAATCTATGGTGCCACAGAGATGTCACAAGGCACATTCCATTAGGACAAATGAACAGCTGCTCTTCTGTACTCTCTCCCTGCATGGCTGTCTCTCTGTCAGAACAACCAAATCAAACCACATTTAAATTCATAAGCCATTCTGTCTGACGGTCCAGGATCACTGTAAGTTTATCTCTCTTTTCTGTGGTCTGTCAGATGATGGGGGGATGTTGGGCTGCCGAGTAGGAGGGGTGGTGGAGGTGTAAAAAGATGAGTATGATGAGTGTGTGACGGGACAGTTTCTTATCACTGTGAACAGAGAGAGAGAGAGAGACATTTTTATTTCTCCTCTTCACTCCACTTAACGTTAATGCAGGCTGAGCAGTTAATTGCCATATCCTATTCACGTGTGGAGAGGAAGGCCAGGGACAGACAGGTAGTGTAGACACCGATCAATGACAGCACAGAGAGAGGACTTCTCAACACTGCAATAAAGTCAGGGTTGTTGCCTTCCAACAGGCTCATAGTGCCAGCTGGCATAGAATGCTGAATGAAAAGTTGGAAAGAAATAGAAAGTAATTTCCAAAGTGGTGTTAATGAGGTTTGATGTTGACCCCCTGCTCCCATTATATCCCCATATTAGATCAATATGCATTGTCAGCAACAAGTGGTGAGTGCACAGAGAGATATGCCAGGCCATTTTCATAGTAAACAAGAAGTATGCATTGTATGATGGCCCTACAGACAATCTCTGCCCACTGGGCTCAGACATCTGTTCAACGTCTAGTTTTGATAAAAATTTGGTTGAGTTGTCAATTAACGTGAATTCAACGTGAAACAAATGTAATTGGATTGAGGTTAAAAGTCGGGTGAAAAAATACGATTACTTTTTTCAAATCCAATCAGTTTTTCACATTGATTCAACATCATCACATATATGTTTTTTGTTGCAATGACGTAGAAACAACGTTGATTCAGCCAGTTTTTGCTCAGTGGGAGGGTTTCAGAGTGGCTGCTTCCTCCCTCCTTCACCTGTTTATGGTCTGTTGAACTACAGTCATGTCAGGCTACAGGCGGGGACATTGTTATTGTGATGGGTCCATATCGTATATCATGGGTAGCGCTAGAGTTCACCACCTTAAAGCATTGTCAAACTGTTATCAGCAGGTCAACTCAATGGGATCATCCAGTCAGCTGCTATGAGTCCCAGACTGACAGCTGCTGAATGTATGGCTCTAGTCCCCAGGCAGGCATCTGAGTTAAATCAGGGGGTGTATGTGTTTCTCCTCTGGCCTGCACTGAACTGCCCTGGTCTGGCCTCTACTGACCTGGTCATCCCTTCACTGTGTGTTAACAGAGCTCCCTTGCTCTACAATTGGATCTGGGGCTGGCTCTGGGTCTGTTTGTCTCTCTCTCCGATATACACAAGAACACACACAAACACCACAAGAACACACACAAACACCACAAGAACACACACAAACACCACAAGAACACACACAAACACCACAAGAACACACACAAATACCAGAAGAACACACACAAACACCACAAGAACACACACAAACACCACAAGAACACACACTAACACCACAAGAACACACACAAACACCACAATAACACACACAAACACCACAAGAACACACACAAACACCACAATAACACACACAAACACCACAAGAACACACACTAACACCACAAGAACACAAAACAAGAACACAGGGTCATGCACACACAAGTGCACACACACACGCAGGTGCGCACGCATGTACACACACACTCTCAGTCTATGTGTGTATGACACCCCAGGGCCAGTCTGAGTTAGTGGTTATTTCCCACATTCTCTAACACCGCTGGTTACTTTGTGCACTCTGAGGTGTTGGGGTCTTATCAGTAGCAGGGCAGGGGCTCAGTGGCAACAGGCGACAGAGATTGAATACATCCATCTAACCGCATGGCTGCTTGAGATGATTAAATGAAACCCGAATGGCCAGTTATCTCTGTCTGTGTGTGTGCGTGCTTCTAACAATTTATCCTCCTCAAATCTTTCAATACACCTTGTAATAAGAAATAAGACAGTTTCAAAGTATCACTGGAGAAGTGTAGACAGTGGCAATCCATTTACTCCTGCAACAAAATCACCACACTATATAAGCAGAAGAATATTCAAGGCAGCTCATTATTAGAATTCTTCAGGAATCCCTGATCAGTGGGACACCCCTGATTCCATGCTCTGTCTGTGGTAATGGCTTTTGTGGGTTGTCTTACGCCTGTGGAATGGGAATGTTCCCTCTCCGCGTCCACTGTGTAGCCGCAGCGCTCCGATCCACAGGGGTTCTTGGGGAGGGAGGCTGAGGTCTGGTCTGCAGCTATAGCAGCCTGCTATCCTGCTAATCAGTGTGTAAGTAGTGTGTAACTGCTGTAATCACAGGGGGAAAGCAGCCGTAGAACAGGATGTCATGGTGCTTAGCAACAGGCCATGTTCCCTCCCATTGAGGATCCCGTTTGAGGATAACAGGGTTAGGATTGTAGACTAGCTGTGTTACCCCAAGTATATTTTTCTTTCCCTCTTTTTCTCTGTTTCTTTTTCTTTCTTTCTCTCCATTAGAATAACATTTTGTTTCCGTCCTCTGTAGCCTAAATGACTGAGTTGTGTAAAGTGTGTTTTTGAAAGAGCTCTTTTCTAAAGACCGATGCATGGTGTTGGGAAGAGCGAGCGGTAATCTGTGACCCAAAATACAATCCTGACAGAATACACCATAATCTGGAATACAGCACTATCCTT
Source organism: Coregonus clupeaformis (assembly GCF_020615455.1). NCBI lineage: Eukaryota > Metazoa > Chordata > Actinopteri > Salmoniformes > Salmonidae > Coregonus > Coregonus clupeaformis. The sequence continues at coordinate 29,148,239 of NC_059210.1, forward strand.
AAACAGAGCGTTGTGTGCCTGATAGATTACTCTGTAAACTGTGATACAATAATGGTCCTGACAGAGAGAGAGGGAATTGCTTTCGGCTAGATGCAGTAAGGCTCCTAGAGTATTCCTCTGCTTCACAATGCACTCTACAACAAAGTGGCTGCCAAGCAGAATACATTCCTGATATGAGTCTGATTAAGGGTTCACTACAACAATAGGGTAGGAGTGACAATGAGAAACAAATTGAGATTCTGTGGGAATGGCATAGGATAGAGCTCCTTTGTGTGTGTGTGTGTGTGTGATGTGTGTGTGTGTGTGTGTGTGTGTGTGTGTGTGTGTGTGTGTGTGTGTGTGTTCTTTCCACACAAACTTGTGTTTTTGCTTGAGTCCCGCTGACTTACCTTTAAAGAAACATTAGTGCTGCTGCTTCTCCCCGGACTGCCTCAGTGCAGCCCTCAGACTGCATAACCTGGCATTCACAGACAGACAGTCTGCATCCCAAATGGCCCCCTATGTACCCTGGTCAAAAGTAGTGCACTATAAAGGGAATAGGGTAGGGATCTCTTGATGATGATTATGGTTTTACACCAATGACACAACATACACTGAGTGTACAAAACATTAAGAACACCTTCCTAATATTGAGTTGCACCCAACCCGTTTGCCCTCAGAACAGACTCAATTCATCAGGGCATAGATTCTACAAGGTGTCGAAAGCAATCCACAGGGATGCTGGCTCATGTTGACTCCAATGCTTTCGACAGTTGTGTCAAGTTGGCTGTATGTCCTTTGGGTGGTGGACCATTCTTGATACACACAGGAAACTGTTGAGCGTGAAAAACCCAGTAGCATTGCAGTTCTTGACACAAACCAGTGCGCCTGGCACCTACTACCATACCCCATTCAAAGGCACTTAAATATTTTGTCTTGCTCATTCACCCTCTGAATGGCACACATTCACAATCATACATGTCTCAATTGTCTGAAGGCTTACAAATCCTTCTTTAACCTGCCTTCATCTACATGATTGAAGTGGATTTAACTAGTGACATCAATAAGGGATCATACTGTAGCTTTCACCTGGATTCACCTGGTCAGTCTATGTCATGGAAAGAGCAGGTGTTCTTGGTGTTTTGTACTCTCAGTGAACTACACTGGCACTGTAGCACTTTGTACTTTGTATGATTTATTTATTGATCTCGAGAATGATGTGCTCATGATGGTGTATTAATGTCTGTTTTCATGTGGTGATTCCAAAGATACATTTTCAAATTGCGTGGACAATAACGTTTTTCTAATTCTAATTCTAATTTGGGACGCAGCCAGTGTCAGTGTCCCCTAGCCACATATTCTCTGAGTCAAAAATGTTAATGCAAAAAGGGTCAATGCAGATATTCCGGGTAGCTATTTGGTTAACTATTTAACTAACTATTTAGCAGTCTTATGGCTTGGGGGTAGAAGCTGTTCAGGGTCCTGTTGGTTCCAGACTTGGTGCATCGGTACCGTTTGCCGTGCGGTAGCAGAGAGAACAGTCTATGACTTGGGTGGCTGGAGTCTTTTAACCTTTTTAGGGCCTTCCTCTATCACCGCCTGGTATAGAGGTCCTGGATGGCAGGGAGCTTGGCCCCAATGATGTACTGGGCCGTAGGTACTACCCTCTGTAGTGCCTTGCGGTCGGATGCCAAGCAGTTGCCAAGCGGTGATGCAGCCAGTCAAGATGCTCTCAATGGTGCAGCTGTATAACTTTTTGAGGATCTGAGGGTGAAGAGGCGTTGTTGTGCCCTCTTCACAACTATGTTGGTGTGTGTGGACCATGATAGATCCTTAGTGATGTGGACACCGAAGAACTTGAAGCTCTTGACCCGCTCCAGAGAGAGGAGAGAGAGAGGAGTTTGACACTGGGTTCAACTCAATAGCACTTGAGAGATGTGAATGATGTAAGTGAGATAAAACATTACGCTTTTAATAGCCTCTAGATGTGAGTCACTTCAAGTGGAGCGGGATTCAGACTGGGCAACCTACCTTGAGAAACACCATACTCTATCCCTCACTTGTCAGTCCCAAGTCCACTGAAGTGATGATGATGATGATGATGATGATGATAATGTTAAAATCCCTTATTTTTTACCTAAAATCAAGGTTATACCACTGTCCCACTGAATGGGTGAACATGTTACTAAGGAACAATTTGTTGGACGATTTGAATAAACATTCCAAAATGTTACACTGAACCCACAAGCAGCTAACACAAAACAAATGGAATGTCTTAGTTAACTTTAGCTTACGTTTGCGAACTATTTCCCTTGTTGAACGCACATCTGCTATCTATATGTGTGTTGACCAACCTCTGCCCTCTGTCTGTGTCTGTGTGTCTAGTTCCAGGCCATTGAATAGAAACCACCTGTTTATAATAAATGTGTGATGACCAGTAATGTCTCTATGTGTCCAGTTCAATACCTCTATAATGACACCAGTGTTGACCAGTCTCGTCCCTTTGTCTCTGTATGTCCCTCCAGTTCCAGGCCAATGTGGACGAGGGCTCCACAGGTGTGGCAGTCAACCTGACGGTGGATGACAGAGATGACCCGGCGACGGGGGCGTGGCGGGCCATTTACTCCATCATCAACGGTGACCCCACTCAGAACTTTGAGATTGAAACCAACCCCGACAACAACGAGGGCATGCTCTCCATCGTCAAGGTAACCACAGGGCCCTGAAGTTCTTTCAATTGAACCTTCGCTAAGCCCTGCCCCAGAAATTTGGGCAACCAATTCCAGCGCTCCCGTGGATAGCAACTGTCGTCGAGTCGACACCTCGGATAAGCTCATGTTTAAAACCCATGGATCCGATGAGGGAAATTGAAAAACTGAGAGTTTTCATAAAAAAATACATGATTTAAATGGCTAAATAATTTAACAGTGCAGCAGGGGCACTCGCAACTATGTAGGGTGTTCACCCATAAAATTATGATTTCATTCAAGGTTTATAAATGTTAATTCAACAGAGAATTGCATTAGAAAAACAATAGTCCAAACCCTATGTCTCTACCATATATGGTTAAAATGTTAGACTATTTACTCTGAGAATTTAGCATGATTCGAGTTAGTGGCTGCAAGTTAGTGTGGGATAACATGTGCTTTTTCTAAATGAAATCCGGGGAATACAAAAAAAAATTGGGCCTTTATATATATATATATTAATTTACAAAGCTAACAGTCTGAATTTCAATATCTACACTTCACGAAAGCAATCTGTTCCAGTTTTCATGGTGTATTTCTGAGTCTTTCCCTTTGCCCCTCTCAACTTAGATTGATCGGCTATATCGGCAATGAAAGCCAAGGATCTGGAGATGAAATGTCGAGTGTATCATGTTGATTTTGATTGGTCCAAAGTGCGGAAACACCTCCAAATGTTACCACCTCCCAATGCCGAAAATGGAAGAGCTACAACCAAGAGTGGCGTAGTCTAAACTAGCAACGGTCACAACAAACTAGCGTTCTTATTTCATCAACACTGTTAAGTACAAGCATAATATTATAGTTATAATATAGGTTGTAATATTGTAGAGAATAATTGTATGTGATATATAATGACATAGTGCAAAGAAAACTACATTTGGACATTAATTTATTAGCACCCTATTGAATTGACAATTTTTTTCCTACATTCTAGAGCTTAGAGTGAACACCCTAAAACTATACCTGAAATACAGAGCCTGTTGAAGTCTTTTTTGATTCCGAATTTATACTATTGTTGCATCGCTTGCTTGCTAGCTAGCTGGTTAGCTAGCTCTCATTGAAAACATTGCTAGTTAGTTATAATTAGTTTTCTCTAAATGTATAGTGCCTTCAGAAAGTATTCATACCCATTGGCTTATTCCATATTTTGTTGTGTTGTAGCCTGAATTCAAAATGGATTACACATATTTTTTCTTTCTTACCCATCTACAAACAATACCCCATAATAACAAAGTGAAAACATGTTGTTAGAAATTTTTGCAAATTCATTGAAAATGAAATACAGAAATATCGAATTTACATAAGTATTCACACGCCTGAGTCAATACTTTATAGAAGCACCTTTGGCAGCGATTACAGCTGTGAGTCTTTCTGGGTAAGTCTCTAAGAGCTTTCCACACCAGGATTGTGCATCATTTGCCCATTATTCTTTTCAAAATTCTTCAATCTCTGTCAAATTGGTTGTTGATCATTGCTAGACAACTATTTTCAGCTCCTGCCATAGATTTTCAAGTAGATTTAAGTCAAAACTGTAACTCAGCCACTCAGGAAAATTCCCTGTCTTCTTGATAAGCAACTCCAGTGTAGATTTGGCCTTGTGTTTTAGGTTTAAGCAGACTGAACCAGGTTTTCCTCTGGGATTTTGCCTGTGCTTAGCTCCATTCCTTTTCTTTTTTTATCCTGAAAAACTCCACAGTCCTTACAAGCATACCCATAACATGATGCAGCCACCACTATGCTTGAAAATATGGAGAGTGGTACTTAGTAATGTGTTGTATTGGATTTGCCCCAAACCTAACATTTTGTATTCAGGACAAAAAGGGAATTGCTTTGCCACATTTTGGCTTTAGTGCCTTGTTGCAAACAGGATGCATGTTTTGGAATATTTTATTCTGTACAGGCATCCTTCTTTTCACTCTGTCAATTATACTGAAAAAATATATAAACGCATGCAACAATTTCAAAGATTTTATTGAGTTATAGTTCATATAAGGAAATCAGTCAATTGAAATAAATTCATTAGGCCGTAATCTATGCATCTGTGGATCAGAAATCTCGTCAGTATCTGGTGTGACCACCATTTGCCTCATGCATTGCGACACATACCCTTCGCATAGAGTTAATTATTCTTTGCAAATTTTGATGGCAAGGAAATATATTAATATTTAAGTGCGGCCTGCCGGACCTCGGTGAAGACCGAATGCGGCCCCTGGGGGAAAATGAGTTTGACACCCCTGCTCTAGTGGTTTGAATGGGGAATTGGGCTTCCCTGGAAAATGTTGACTGAGGTTGTAATGGTATAGGGGGCGGGGCTTAGCGAAGGGTCAATTATCTCTCTCAATTATCTCTCAAATGACTCTCCTATCTCTCTCAATCCTCTTAATGATGGATGAGCTAAAACAGGTATTGTTTGTGGTATCATTATAACAGGCAGGGTAGATGGTGATATTACTGCACAATCTGGCCTATTCACTGGAGATATGAACATACAGGTGGCACAGTAAAGATCCTGTAACACTCATAGCTTTTATTACTCTCATTATTCCAATAAATCCATACAATTTAGCAATATATACAGGATACAGGACTACAGGATAGCTGTAACCTTGCTAACATCATATGATTTTTCTCTAGCACACTGCAGTTTGCCCCTTTACGCCATCTCTTCTCCTGCCCTCCTCTTCCCATTTTTTCGTACATATTTTCTCTCCCCCTCTCCTCTTTGTTCCTACCGGTCTTATCATCCATCTTCTCCCCTCTGTTCCTTACATGTTTTCTCTCCTCACCTCCTTCCCTCCCCTTCTCTCCTCTCCCCCCAGCCTCTGGACTATGAGAGCTTAGTGTTCCACACGCTGCTGATCAAAGTGGAGAATGAGGACCCTCTGGTGCCAGATGTGGGCTACGGCTCCAGCTCTACAGCCACCGTACACATCACCGTCCTGGACGTCAACGAGGGGCCCGTCTTCTTTCCCGACCCCCTCCAGGTCACCAAGATGGAGAACATCCCGCTGGGCAGTTTTGTGGCCTTGCTCAACGCCACCGACCCAGATGTCCTCCAATCACAGAGCATCAGGTGAGTGAAGAGGTCAAGCACCAGGCAGAACATTCTGCAGCATCCAGGGTTACACTTCCAGTTCTGGCTCTGGTTGTAGCCTGAATGTCATCTCATGGATACTGATGTCCGCACTGACTGTCAGCTTGTCAACAATGAGCTGTGTGCAGGTCTGTTTATGTGCAGTAAATCTCATAAGGCGTTGATTCCACCGATGTTCCTCACAGTTATTGATTGAAACTTGTCAAGGGGGACAATCAGGGTTCAACTTAGTTTGACAAACAACAATGATGTACAATGAAGTTTGTTCTTACTCTTTTAATCTTTATCATCACTCACCTTCAGAGTTTGTCTATGGTATTGAAATAAATAGATTCTTCTCAGTGAGCTTCTCTATGTTAGTGTGACAAGGTGATTTAACAAAGACAACAAATTGGAAAGCATGACAGCACACCTCTTGGTTTCCAGACATCGCTCCATCTGTTCCGGCTCACACCTCTCTCCATCCCTCCATCCCTCAGTTGTCCCTCCCTATCTGTCACCAGACACACTATTAATGGACATCTTATACATGTCAGCCAACCGCCTCGCATAAAACTGCCTGTCTGGCTGTCAACTTTTTGGAAACACTCAAATTATTCCTCTGTCACCAGGGTGGCCTATTACTATAGAGGTGTGTTCAGGTCAACTCTATTCACCCCAGTCAAATCATACCTGGCCCACTTTAGAGCCTCATTAACTTTAACTATGTGTAACACTCTAATCATTCCCACACTGTCTGTCTAGGAGGTCCATTACTTTTTGCTATGTGTAACAGTCAAATCGTTCGCTGGCAGCCCTGGAGAGCCATTAGGTGAACTTCTCTACCTTTACAAGAGGGGAAAGTCGTGATTGCTTTATGGGCTTTTAGCACAGATTTATGCTCAATTTGTGATGCTCCAGTTAGTGAATCGTTGGCGTTACATAATATTTAAAATAGTTTTATGTAAATATATCAGGCCATAAATGACCTGATATAAAACGCACTAGATGATGACATTACAGCTACTGTATGATTATTGTTGCTTGTAGTTTATGAGCAGTAATACCTCCTCACTGTATTACAGCCAAAACCTCCTCACTGTATTACAGCCAAAACCTCCTCACTGTATTACAGCCAAAACCTCCTCACTGTATTACAGCCAAAACCTCCTCACTGTATTACAGCCAAAACCTCCTCACTGTATTACAGCCAAAACCTCCTCACTGTATTACAGCCAAAACCTCCTCACTGTATTACAGCCAAATGCAATACGTTGGCTTTACAGTATGTCGCCTGAGTAGGATTTTTGCTAAACTCTGGGTTTGAATTATTCTCACTGTCCTGGTTTTGGTATTGCCCTCTGGATATGGGGCTAAATATACCTGTTTGGTGAAAGAGACCAACAAGCAGTAATGGTTCTTTCCATCCCCTAATTTCTTCGGAAGAGTTCTGATGTTGAAGGGCCCTCTTTTCCTCCATTAATTCCTCTCCTTTTAGTTCATATTTATTTATCCTCTATTTCCTCCTTCAGTTGAGGCACTCATGCCCTTCTCTTTCATTATCTTTCAAAACCAGCTGATCCTCTTCCACATTTCATCTCTCCATCATACCCTCTCCTCATTTGTACTCTCTGTTCTATATCGCTGGTACTCCTTCCAACAGACGAAATGTATTAAATCTCCTTTCATTCACTATAGGATTACATGTGTCCTCCATTTCTTCTCTCTCATCCCTGAGTTAAATCCTGTTTTACAGGTCATTTGGATTTATTCATGGCCATAGAATAGTCTATATTCCAGCAACGACACACTTAGAAATAAATGTCCTAAGTAGAACCATACAATGTTCTTTGGTTTGACTCCATAAGGGAACCCTTTTTGGTGCTGGGTAGAACCCTTTGCAGAGGGTTCTATCTAGAACCCTCTATGTAGGGTTCTTCAAAGAACCCCCTATATATGGTTCTACCTAGAACCCTTGATGAAGGGTTCTGCCTAGAACCATCTATAAAGGGTTCTACCGAGAACCCTTTTATCTTTGGCGGGTTCTTCCTAGAACCCTCTATGAAGGGGTAGAACCCACCAGCCTTTATTTAAATGTAATTCTTTATGACAATACATTACGTACTGTATATCATAAGGCCTTTCTTTGATTGTCTAGTTATACCCTAACACAGTGGTGTTAGGAATCTCCTGGTTTACAGGCCACATCAGGCTCTGAGTGGCCTGAGTGGCCACTGAGTGGCGCAGTGGTCTAAGGCACTGCATCGCAGTGCTAGCTGTGCCACTAGAGATCCTGGTTCGAATCCAGGCTCTGTCGTAGCCGGCCGTGACTGGGAGACCCATGGGGCGGCGCGCAATTGGCCCAGCGTCGTCCAGGGTAGGGGAGGGAATGGCCGGCAGGGATGTAGCTCAGTTGATAGAGCATGGTGTTTGCAACGCCAGGGTTGTGGGTTCGATTCCCACAGGGGGTATGAAAAAAAATAAAATAATGTAAGTCGCTCTGGATAAGAGCGTCTGCTAAATGACGTAAAATGTAAATGTAATTATCCTGGCTTGCAAAGTGATGTGTAATTCCTATTGGAATCCAGCCAGAGTTAGGAAATCCAACAATGAATGACTGCCAGGGTAGGTAAGATTGAATACTGAGACTACCTCAATCTAAACTGGAACAACCATGTCAATAACAGGTGCAATAAATCCAATTACTAATAGATTGGATTAGTTTAGAAAACTGTATGTTATTTATCTTTGTGTAGCATAACATTTATCAACCAATCAATGTACATGCAAAAACACAGATACAGTATTACAGTAAAACAAACAATTCAGGAAATCTCCCTGCAATAGAGCCTGCTGGGAAATATTATATATGGTTCTATGTAGAACCCTTCTTGCCTTCCAAAGAATTCTTCTTGCCTTCCAAAGAATCATCAAAGAACCGTTTCTTCCAAAAACTGTTCTTGGATGTTAAAGGTCCTAGCTAGAACCATTTGACTTACAAAGAACCCTTCTGATCAAAACGGTTCATGGTAGAACCCTATCCCTCCGCAAATAACCCTTTTGGAACCCTTTTTTTCTAAGAGTGTACTTACCCATAGCATAGTCATCTTACAAGTGGTCTGCTTCTTTCTACCTTGCTGTCTTCCTCTCTCTCTTTTATCTGTTTCTCTCTGTATTCATTCCTCTCTATCTCTCTTTCTGGCTCCTATATGTCTTTTGAACTCCTTTTGCCAGTGAAAGGGATTCTGAAGTGCCATAGCCTTAACCTAAGGCTAGAGGAGAATGAGGACAGGGGAAGACGTTGTGAGGTGGAGATGGAGATGGGGAAAGAGTATATAGAGAGCAGTGACAGAGCAAAATGGGTAGAACGCAGCACATATGTGTTCCTAGTTCCTACTACCTGCTCTCCACACTATTCTAAGCAGGAATGACTAAAAGTTGACTAATTTGTTAAATAATCAAAGAAGGATGATGAACTACTAATACGTCTATTCATATAGTTTGTGCAAAGACTGAAGATCAGCCTTTAAAACCATTTTTACTTTTTCATTAGTCCTACCTTGAAACCAATGTTAATTGTGGATCCATCACATTATGACATTCCCTGATTCTTTTTAAAGACTGAGCCTGCTGGAGGTTGTTCCATAGATCCTAATGAGCTAGAACAAGAACGTGGCATGCAGAAGGAACAGGGTTCCTTTGATCTCGGTGCCTCACTCTTGTTCTTCCCTTGATGATTTCGAGGAAGTCTAATTCTGAAGATGTCATTAACAGCTATGATAAAATATGTTCACTAGGCTAGCTAACGCTGAGTAGATTCCACCTGAACCCAATGGAACTATAAATAGTGCTTTTTGATGTGGCTAACAGCATTCATTAGAGTCATATTGTGTCTGATACTGTGAGTAATGGAAGATGAGCTTCTCCATCTCACTCCTTAGGAGAGGTAAGTGCTGTAGAACCTATACGTGTTCTGTAATGAACACTCATGGGAAATTAGTAAAAAATAATTAGCCAATTTCGTCAGCCATGATCTATAAAGGTACAGAACTATAATACTGCACTTATTGTTTGTGTCAATGTTCATCTGCTCTACCTCTCTAACTTTTATAAATCAGATAGCATATTGTCGCTATCTATTACTTGTTACAATTAAAAGTGCTGAGGGTTTAAAGGAGTCTAAGGTGAGTGAGAGGCAGAGGCATAAAGAGACTTTGAGGAAAGAGAAAGAGGAGGAAGATGGAGAGAGATGGATATAGTTGGAGAGACCATGTGAAGGAGAGGTGTATGAGCAGCGTAAAGGCTCTTATCTGACAAGGTCAGACAGGGTAATAACACGTCTCTCTCTCTCTCTCTCTCTTTCTCTCCTCAGCACTGCTAAGTCTGACTCCCCCTCCATGTAGTCAGCACATGAACGCAGGCACGCACGCACACACACACACACACACACACACACACACACACACACACACACACACACACACAGTGCGAGAGAAAGAGCCCCATCACACACTGATCTAGTGGAACTAGTAGACAGGGCCAAATCTACAGCTGTACAAGTCTTTGCAATAAACTCTGTATGAAAAATGTATGCACTCACTAACTGTAAGTCGCTCTGGATAAGAGCGTCTGCTAAATGACTAAAATGTAAAATGTAAACCCTGAACTCCTGTGCCCCATTGCAGATGTGTCTGTCGTGACACATCACATGAGGGCAGACAGATATAACCTTATGTTATAGTTATCCTACTGGGACTCTGTTTGCTTTCTGTGATGCTGGTTTTGTTAGCTTCAGAGACATGGGATTATGTAATGGACTGCGTAGAAAGACCCCCCAGAGACCTGTATGTGTGTCAGTGTGTCTGTGGTCCTGTACATGTTGTCGCTGTCTGATGAAAAAAACATTATTTTTTTTTACAAATTGTTACTTTTTTACATTTATTAAATGTATTAACTTCCCTTATTGTACACTGAACATTTCATGACTCTAGGACCAAGGAAATGTATTGAAAATAGCTTCTGAAGTTTCATAATTTTATGTTTGTTAATGGGAAAATATGGTCATTTTATACATTTCATGAAAAGTTTTGGAGATGAGGTTTTCATCAGACAGCAACGATATATTTGATTGAATTTGTGAATCTAAAGGACAGTGTCATACTGTATTCTATAGGGGTGAATATGCAATACAGTCTAACTGAATTGACAGGTTGGCAAATATTATGGTAGTATGCTTTGGGACTTTTTCATGTTTTTGCTGATCTGGTGCTCTTCTTTCTCTAGTCCCCCAGGCTGTTTGTAAGGTAGAGTTGGCCCTGAGTAAGGGGAGCCTTGCTTTAAAGGGTGCCTCAGGAACATCACAAATATAGATACACCATTGGAATTCTGGGATACATAGCGGAGTGAAGTGAGAGGGAATGCCCTTGCATTCCAGGCAAACTTTTCCACAGATCTTTTTAGTTTGTTTTGTTTGATGTGTGTGCTGTTTTTCGTGTGGTTGTTTTCTAGTGATTTTGAGGAATAAATATCCTGGAAGAAGGTACATTTTGTTGACTTGAGTATTGACATACAGTATGACCTGCACCTTCGCCTGCATCTTGTCTGCACTTTACTGAATAGCATCAGTATGTACTTTAAATACTTACTTTGAATCAATAATGCTTATTACAAACTACAGAATGATAACCGTATTTGCACCTAAAATGACCCACACAAAAGTCCTAGCTTAGTTCTGCCTAAAGTTGAATTTATTGGGTGAATTGAGTTTATAGAAATCAACTTCATCACATTCACCCCAGCCAGCCTGCCAGCCAGCCAGACTGACAGGAAGTCCAAGCAGCCCAGACAGCCCCCAGTGGAATCATGCAAAGAACCAACTCCTCTGCCTTATAGACAGACCAGCTCCTATCCCTTAACCCATATCATTTTAAAGACATACTTGGTTTGTTTTTTCCTCCCTTGAAAGAACAGACTGAGTCTCAAACAGACCAACTTATCCACTTATTACTTGTTAGATATTACTGCACTGTCGGAGCTAGAAACACAAGCATTTCGCTACACCCGCAATAACATCTGCTAAACACGTGTATGTGACAAATACAATTTGATTTGATTTGATTAGATAACTCAAAACTTTCCCATCTCTTTTGCCATATTAAATTAAAAGTGCTGAGGCTTTAAAGGAGTGGAAGGTGAGTGAGAGGCAGAGGCATGAAGATACTTTGAGGAAAGAGAAAGAGGAGGAAGATGGAGAGCGGAGAGAGATGGATGTAGTTGGAGAGACCATGTGAAGGAGAGGTGTATGAGCAGCGTAAAGGCTCTTATCTGACAAGGTCAGACAGGGTAATAACACGTCTCTCTCTCTCTCTATCTCTCTCTCTCTCTCTCTCTCTACTCTCTCTCTCTCTCTCTATCTCTCTCTCCTCAGCACTGCTAAGTCTGACTCCCCCTCCATGTAGTCAGCACACGAACGCAGGCACGCACGCGCACACACACAGAGAGAGAGAGAGAGAGAGCCCCATCACACACTGATCTAGTGGAACTAGTAGACAGGGCCAAATCTACAGCTGTACAAGTATTTGCAATAAGCTCTGTAATAAACCCTGAACTCCTGTGCCCCATTGTAGATGTGTCTGTCGTGACACATCACATGAGGGCAGACAGATATAACCTTATGATATAGTTATCCTATTGGGACTCTGTTTGCTTTCTGTGGTGCTGGTTTTGTTAGCTTCAGAGACATGGGATTATGTAATGGACTGCGTAGAAAGATCCCCAGAGACCAGTATGTGTGTCAGTGTGTCTGTGGTCCTGTACATGTTGGCCCAGTTGAGAGCTGTGAAACAGGAAGGCCAGCTGCAGGTTGACAGATTGCCCTGTACTGTACCTGCTTCCAGGATTTCTGCTGATGTGCTGCAGCTCCAGTGGCTCTCACACCATCTGGACATTCTTAATGACACTGTTGTCACTCCACAGGAAGGGCTGCCCACCTGGAGTGGGATCTTTGCAACTCTCTTTCCTGGAACTATTGAAGTACCCCACTGTTTTATCATGGCTGAAGAGTAGCAAGTATTTACCCATATTCTTCAGGCACCTGCACATAGTACCAGTATACTGTAGCTCAGGACAATGTATGTACTCTGTGCTTTTTGAGTGGTTTTCGAAGAAGAACTGGGTAATGAGGACATGGCTTTAGTTGCCCTTTGGAGTTGTTCTCCTGCAGTGGCAGTCTTCAGGGCTTTTCTTTCATCATTCTTTCTTTTCATCATCTTCCTTTTTCAGACTGTGTACATTGTCAACTTCAAGATAGTGTCATTATAGTGCAGATGTCTTGGTGGTGCATCTTGTCATTTTATCTTTGAGTGTTTCTCATGTCCTTTTGTGTATTAAATAATATATGAAAGCTGAGCCTCTGATTTCCCCTGCTCTCTTTATAGATGGGAGCCTACAGATGAGTGGGGGAGTTCTGGTGGTTTGGATAAGTACTAGAGTAAGTAGATGGACAGCTTAGGTAAACTCCCTAAGATTAATGAGTATGGGTAAAAAAAGGACAGATAAGGGTAGAGATGGATGGAGAGAGGAATAGAAACAGAGATTTTGGGTGAAGTGGAGGTAGGTAATGAGAGAGAGGGATGAGGAGAGAGTGGTATAGTGAGAGAGGGATGGAAAGAGAGTGATACAGTGAGAGAGGTATGAGCAGGTGGTTGGCTGTGTTTAATAATGCAACAGTGCTACAGCCAGCTATAATTAATGGAACCTGTGCTCTGATTGGTTCCTAGAGGAACGTACAGTCTGGTCATACCGTACCCAAGAGTTCCTGGAATAGAGACCTTTAAAAAACCACAAAATATCTGCTTCCTACAAATCAGATTTACCATGGTGCAGATCCATTACTCCTGTAAGAGGTTGTGTGGCATCAACCGAAGGGAGAAACCAGGATAAGTGCTTTGACTTTTGAGACAGCCACAACTTCTAAAAGGTTTCAAGTGTAGTTGACAGTTCTGGAGAAGCTTTGCTGTTCTCTTGGTATTATCCAGCATCATACTTATGTTGTTGTTTAAGAACAGTGTCACATTGTTACTCTGGGATCATATCTCTTACTATCAGGTGTATCCTTTCTAACAGCTCTGTCTAGCTTTCTCTCCCTCTCCCTCTCTCGCTCGCTCTCTCTCTTCTCTTTGTGTTTCTGATAGATTCTCTCTTCTGGGTTGAGTGGAGGCAGATTATAGTCCAATCAGTTGTGTACTTTAGTTTCTCATTTTAGATTCAAAGTAATGGAGTGCCAAATATGTGGAGGGGGAAGGCTAAAGACACAAACCCATGATTCCATTAGATAATTAAAACAATCCCAAACGTGCCAAGAGGAAGAGAGAGAGAGACTGCGCTGCAAGGCCTCACTGAAGCGCAGATAAATTGCTTTTCTCCATGTTAATTACAGGGTTATGATTTTCAACTGATGCAAAGAGCTACGTTTTGTGCTTTATTATTATCATAAATTTCATTTGATGTGTTGCGTTGCTCAGGCATGATAATTTATGGAAATGTAATACAACGGCTGCTATTACCCTTACGGAGAGATGGGTGTGTGTGTACTTGTCTGTGTCTGTGTGTGCGTGTGTGTTTGTGCATGTACACGTGTGTGTTTGAGCATGTACGTGTGTGCGCGCCATATAGTGTTTCCCAACTCCAGTCCTCGAGTACCCCCAACAGCACACATTTTTGTTGTTGCAGCTGACAAACTCACAAGATTCAACTCATCAAGGGCTTGATGATTAGTTGACAAGTTGAATCAGGTGTGCTTGTCCAGGGCTACAACAAAAATGTGTACCGTCGGAGGTACTGGAGGACTGGAGTTGGGAAACACTGCTCTAGACTATGTCTGTAGCAGTGCTCTGTACCATTGAGACATGAAAACCAGCAATAAAAAGCCTATTTCATCCCCCATATCTTTATTTTTCTACAGTATATAAAACCCCAGGAGATACAGTCAGCCTTTACCCCGTATCACTGATATCTACTTTATGTCATCATGGACATGGACACAAATAAACAAAATGACACTGTTGTTTGGAGTCTCTATACCTAAACACATGGGATTACCAATGATACACCACTGTGTACAGTGTGGTTCAGTCGTCAACTCTCTGTCACTGTAATGTTTACTCAGTGTCTTTGTACATATTTGCTTAGGGGACCTGATGGTGGAGGTGCCACTGAGCTGAGAAGCCTGAGCTGAGAGGCCTGTCTAAATGACTGTAGAGTATTAGACCAGGAGAGAGGGAAATACTACCCTTCTTACTGAGTTTATTGAAACACAGGGAGAGTGCCTGCTTGATCTCCAACTTTAAAGCAGATATTCCAGGCTGTGATCGTGTCACTTGGAGTGACAAATAGGAGTGAGATCAGAGCAAACAGATTCCCCCCCTAGCCTGTGACTGCAGCAGTGATAGTGGTACTGACTAAGGTGAGTTTACTGCTCTGTGAGCACGGTCTCACTGTGTATCAAAGACACATCTTCCCCTGACTCTAATGTGCTGTGTCAACTGTTTGTTTCTATTATCTCTGTGGTATCTGTGCTGTAGTCTAGTCTACCTCCCAGTCCCAGTGTATTAGGGTTGGTCCTGGACTGGAGA
This sequence comes from Coregonus clupeaformis, assembly GCF_020615455.1. Taxonomy (NCBI): domain Eukaryota; kingdom Metazoa; phylum Chordata; class Actinopteri; order Salmoniformes; family Salmonidae; genus Coregonus; species Coregonus clupeaformis. Next base: position 29,163,670 of record NC_059210.1, read on the forward strand.
GAGAAGTTTGGGTGGGTTTGTAAGTGGGGTCCCCTCCTATCAGACCCTGATTGATGGATGGATGGGGAGTGACAGCCAGAGTGTTAACGAGGCCTTAATGAATAGCAGACCCAAACGATGCCTGGTGCGCTGCATGGTGGCGGTACTGACAAACAGGATGCTCTGACTCCCTCTGTCACTGCACCAAATAACTTGGTTTCAGACTCTTTGTTATCCTTACAACTCTGAAGACTCTAGCCACTTCTATACCAGTCAGAAGAACTTAGGTGTTTTATCTCTGAACACTCAAAAGCTGGTTTCTCAACCGGCGGTTGGATAAGGGAAACTAAGGGGGTGTTAACAACACTCGGTGGAGACTAGAGATCCTGACTGCCATTGTCACAGCCTGAGACATGCCATGTAGTTATCTTGACACTTACACCTCACCATTGTTACAGCACCCCTGCCCTCTCCCTTTATTGTCACAGCCCCCCCACCCCCCTACTCTACTGGGTGCTAATTCTATATAAACATGTTTTTATTTGTCAAAAAAGAAGAACAAGTGGTGTTCAAAAGTCAAATTCTAAAATGAAACATCTAAAAAAAGACACAATATCAAGACATTTCAACAACAAAAAAATACAAGTAATAAAGTGTAGTAAAAAGAAGAGTGTGATGTTCTGTGTGTGTATATGTAACGGTGGGTGAGTGAGTGGGAGTCGGTGAAAAAAGTATTTTGAGTAGCAGGTGTAAGTCAGTGAAAATACTCTCTAAAGTACAGGTGATTGTCTGTGGTCTATTGCACAATCAGATGTTCTGGGCAGGGCTGCGGTGGACGTGGACGGTTGCTTCAGTTTTCGAAGGGCCAAGCGCCTCATAAGAGCGCTTGGCCCTTCTTCTCCGGTCTCCTGACACAATTTGGTCCTCAAACTCCGGGGAGAGCCAGGGTGGGGAGGTTATTGAAAATGCATCCTCTGACATCATGTCTTCAGTTGCCCCTGCAAATCACTACTTCTCTTCAGCAGAGAGTTATTTTGACCGACTGGCCAGAGCCTGTGAAATTATAGCAGACAATACGTTATTCTGCCCAATAAACAAACTGTCTTGAACACAGGAATCTCAAAGCTAATAAAGCACACACTAAAATCTGTGGAAGAAGTCTCAATTTTTCAAAACTCAGTACTGTATTTAAAATGTATGGATTGGTTTACATTTATAAACTAACCTGTCTCTCTCTTTCAGTCCAATACTGATTTGCAGCTGCGTCTGAGGAGTCAGTATGGTGTATTAGAAATGGTTATACTGTATGCATCAAAATCCTTGAGAACATTTTAAGATGTAGAACTATGTTACAGTCAGTCCATGTCTTTATGGGACTACTCACCTTCAAACTCTGCCATGCTCCACTCTCCATCTGTGTACCTCAGTGGAGGCTGCTGAGGGGAGGACGGCTCATAATAATGGCTGGAACGGCGTAAATGGAATGGATACCATTCCACTTATTCCACTCCAGCCATTACCACGAGCAGTCCTCCCCAATTAAGGTGCCACCAACCTCCTGTGGTGTACCTTCATCTCAGCTGACTGACCAGCAGACAGTACATGGGTATTGTGCGGAATGTTCTTCCTGAAACATGACATAGAAAAAATTTGAAATTAAGTTTATGCATGATATTCACACCGGACCGAAATCCAAAATAGATAGATTCCAGATGTCAGTCAGCTAGCGCGTTAGCACTAACCCTAGTCAAAAAATCGTGTAGGATTAGTGATTTTTCCAATAGAATGCTATAGGATTCTCACAATCCTATAGGATTTTGTGTCACCTCTATCGGAATCCTATTGGAATCCTATTGGACAATTATTTTCCTATTGGAAATAAAATGGAATCATATTGGATCCTATAGGATTCTCGCAGTCCTATAGGATTTTGTGTCACCTATATCAGAATCCTATTGAAATTCTATTGGACTGCTTTTTGAATTCTATTGGACTGCTTTTTTACTATTGGGAATCAAAGGAAATCCTATTGGACCCTATATGATTCTTGCAATCCTATAGGAATTTGTATCACCTCTATCAGAATCCTATTGGACTACTTTTTTCCCGATTGGAAATCAAAAGTAATCCTTTTGGACCTTATATGATTCTCGCAATCCTATAGGATTTTGTATCACCTCTATCAGAATCCTATTGGAATCCAATTGGACTACTTTCTTTCCTATTGGAAATCAAAAGTAATCTGATTGGATCCTATAGTAAAAAAAAATGATTTTATTGATTATATATTTATTTTAACAATATAAAACGTGCACATACAAAATAGAACATACAGACGCACACCAACATCCACAACATCATCCTTGCCCTGACCCACCTGCTCACACTCCCATCTCCAACGCCCATATCACATGATTGACAAGAAAAGTATTGTCCAACCCATCGGATATCCAGGGGTGAAAGCCTATTCCAGGGTTTTCCAAATTTGGTCCTGGGGCCCCCCCTGGGTGCACATTTTGTTTTTTGCCCTAGCACTACACAGCTGATTCAAACAATCAAAAGTTGATGATGAGTTGGTTATTTTAATCAGCTGTGTAGTGCTAGGGCAAAAAACTAAGCGTGCACCCAGGGGGGACCCCAGGACCAAGTTTGGGAAACCCTGCTCAATTTAATCTGTAAAGCTGCAGCGTTACAGATACCTCGATATACATTTCAAGGTAAGATATGCAGCGTTTACCGTGAATGGAGTCTCCTCTAAAGTGGGAACATTGCCTTTAAATTTCAATCACGCTGTAAAGCTGAACTTCCCTAATGCGGATTGAATAGAGCCCCTAGGTGTAATCGCTGTTTCTCTAGTAGGCCTAGTAAAGAATTGTCCGATAACTTTGAACATGTATTACCATTTAATGTGGCATGAACACAACCAGTCATGATGTTTTCATCTGATTGTAAAACAATCACTTAAAAAAGGCGCTCCAATAGGCGACCCGCGCACGTTCATCCAATTCCAGCATCAAAACAGTGCACTGTGCACCTGCAATTTGATGAATGGAAAGAGACATCTGTTACAAAACACCCAAACGTGTATTGTAATGGCATTCTGGGATTGTCATTAAGCCTACACTTGAATCCTGAATTGATGCGTCCACTGCTGTCCGCGCGCGTCTCGAACCAAAATGCAATTTCGAGTACCAAGTATAATATATTATACTTATAAATATTATTTACATATACATATTTTACAAATTATCAAAAATGTGACCAGAGGACAATATTCAGAAAGTATTTCAAAACCCACACAAAGTAGGCTATTTGACCTACAACAATTCTTACTTCTGTAACAATGTAAAAATGCAAACAACTATTCAGAGAATATTTCAAAATGTAGATAACCTCTCTCAATAAGATTTAGTACAGACTAGGCCTGACACAAAATGTAGAAATATTTGCCTACTTTGACAACAATTCAGTGAATGCCACAAGTACTAAATAGAGACAGAGAGAGAGAGAAGATACAAAACACAACAACTGTTCAGAGAGAATTTTACACAATTTCCCTAAAAGATTTGTAGGACAAATTCTTATTTCACACTGTTTGCGTTTAGCCTACAACATGTCATGGAACTCCTGCAAAGTGGCACAGAACACGTAGGAGGTTTCTACACATCTCCCACTCTTTGCCCTGCGTCCACTCTGGATGCACACCACACACCCTCTCTTGCGCCCTTCAAACTCCACCTGCTTTCAAATTATGAGTTACAACTCTGTCCACACGCCATGGTTCCACACTCTTGGCTCCCCTCTTCCTGCCACTGTAGTCATATCACAAAGTGAATGCACAAGCTGCGTTTTGAATGCCTTAAGGGACCAGCGCCTGTGGTTTCTGGGAAGGGGCCTTTGCAGGGTCCCCCACACAATGTACACATTAATGATGACCATGTTGAGCATCCCCCAAAACACATACTTCCATCATTTTCTGTCTGTGCGTCCAACATTGTAATAGCTCCTCAGTTGGTCAAGATGGTCAACCACGCCCATTTTCTTGTTGTAATCCATTACAAACTCTGGAACAGATATAAGTTCTTACCACTTTTAAAAACAACTCCAAAACCCCTGCCACTGTCACTTTAGGCCCAGGCTGTGTGGTACCAGGGTAAATGGTGGGACTTGGGGCAGACACGCTCCATGGAAACGTAGGCTCCCCTCTCGGGTGTGCTCTCCCTCTCCCTCTTCCCCTCCCTCTTCCTCTTCCTCTCCATCTGCTTCCTCCTCTCCCTCTGCTTCCACCCCTCCTTCTTCCTCCACCTCTCCCTCTGCCAGCTCCACTGTGCAGGCATCTACCCTAACACGACAGCTAAGCTGTCAAATAATAGGAAAACGAGGCAATGTATAGCCTATGAATATCTGCACCTAGCAAACATGACAAACCATAACCTAAGCCCAACAGATTAACACTAATTACTCTAGCCTTCATTTAGGTGGCTAGTTAGCTGGTTGTCTGTATGGCTAGCTAGTGAAAGTGACAGCTGGGGTTGACGCTTCGTGAGCGCAGCCCAAATTTACCGCTACACACAACTTTTCTTGCCTGACGGACTAACTAGCTATTTAGCTATAGCAAGCAGTTTGGCCGTTTCCATATGAATTACATCGGTAGAAACAAGACAAAACAACCAACTAGTTAGCTGACTACAGTGCCTTGCAAAAGTATTCTTCCCCGTTGGCGTTTTTCCTATTTTGTTGCATTACAACCTGTAATTTAAATTGATTTTTATTTGGATTTCATGTGATGGACATACACAAAATAGTCCAAATTGGTGAAGTGAAATGAAAAAGATGACTTGTTTAAAATAATTATACAAAATAATTAACGGAAAAGTGGTGCGAGCATATGTATTCTCCCCCGTTGCTATGAAGCCCCTAAATAAGATCTGGTGCAACCAATTACCTTCAGAAGTCACATATTTAGTTAAATAAAGTCCACCTGTGTGCAATCTAAGTGTCACATGATCTGTCACATGATCTCAGTATACATACACCTGTTCTGAAAGGCCCCAGAGTCTGCAACACCACTAAGCAAGGGGCACCACCAAGCAAGCGGCACCATGAAGACCAAGGATCTCTCCAAACAGGTCAAGGACAAAGTTGTGGAGAAGTACAGATGAGGGTTGGGTTATAAAAAAATATCTGAAACTTTGAACATCCCACGGAGCACCATTAAATCCATTATTAAAATATGGAAAGAATATGGCACCACAACAAACCTTCCAAGAGAGGGCCGCCCACCAAAACTCACAGACCAGGCAAGGAGGGCATTAATCAGAGAGGCAACAAGGAGACCAAAGATAACCCTGAAGGAGCTGCGGAGATTGGAGTATCTGTCCATAGGACCACTTTAAGCCGTACACTCCACAGAGCTGGGCTTTACGGAAGAGTGGCCAGAAAAAAAGCTATTGAAATAAGCAAACACGTTTGGTGTTCGCCAAAAGGCATGTGGGAGACTCCCCAAACATATGGAAGAAGGTACTCTGGTCAGATGCGACTAAAATTGAGCTTTTTGGCCATCAAGGAAAACGCTATGTCTGGCGCAAACCCAACACCTCTCATCACCCCGAGAACACCATCCCCACAGTGAAGCATGGTGGTGGCAGCATCATGCTGTGGGGATGTTTTTCATCGGCAGGTACTGGGAAACTGGTCAGAATTGAAGTAATGATGGATGCCGCTAAATATAGGGAAATTCTTGAGGGAAACCTGTTTCAGTCTTTCAGAGATTTGAGACTGGGATGTAGGTTCACCTTCCAGCAGGACAATGACCCTAAGCATACTGCTAAAGCAACACTCAAGTGGTTTAAGGGAAAACATTTAAATGTCTTGGAATGACTCAAGTTGCATGCTCAAGTTTCACACAACAACAACAACAAAAATCACATGCGCTGAATACAACAGGTGTAGAACTTACCGTGAAACGCTTACTTACAAGCCCTTAACCAACAATGCAGTTCAATAAATAGACTTAAGAGAGATTTATTTTATAAAAAGTAACATTACATAACAATAACAAGGCTATATAGAGGGGGTACCGGTACCGAGTTAATGTGCGGGGGTACAGGTTAGTCGAGGTAATTTGTGCATGTAGGTAGGGGTAACGTGACTATGCATAGATAATAAACAGTGAGTAGCAGCATTGTAAAAACTAAGGCTTGGGTTTGGGTCAATGTAAATAGTCTGGGTGGCCATTTGATGAATTGTTCAGCAGTCTTATAGATTGGGGGTAGAAGCTGTTAAGGAGCCTTTTGGACCTAGCCTTGGCGCTTTGGTACCGCTTGCCGTGCGTTAGCAGAGAGAACAGTCTATGACTTGGGTGAATGGAGTCTTTCACAAATTTTTGGGCCTTCCTCTGACACCTCCTAGTATATAGGTCCTGGATGGCAGGAAGCTTGGCCCCAGTGATGTATTGGGCCATACGCACTACCCTCTGTAGAGCCTTACGGTCAAATGCAGAGCAGTTGCCATACCAGGCGGTGATGCAACCGGTCAGGATGCTCTCGATGGTGCAGCTGCATAACTGTTTGAGGATCTGGGGACCCATGCCAAATCTCCTGAAGGGGAAAGGTGTTGTTGTGTCCTCTTCACGACTGTCTTGGTGTGTTTGGACCATGAAAATTTGTTGGTGATGTGGACACCAAGGATCTTGAAACTCTCGACCCGCTCCACTACAGCCCCATCGAAGTTAATGGGGGCCTGTTCGGCCCTCCTTTTCCTGTAGTGCACGATCTCCTTTGTCTTGCTCACATTGAGGGAGAGGCTGTTGTCCTGGCACCACACTGCCAGGTCTCTGACCTCCTCCCTATAGTCTGTTTCATCATTGTCGGTGATCATGCCTACCACTGTTGTGTCGTCAGCAAACTTAATGATCTTGTTGGAGTCGTGCTTGGCCACGCAGTTGTGGGTGAACAGGGAGTACAGGAGGGGACTAAGCACGCACCCCTGAGGGGCCCCGGTGTTGAGGATCAGCGTGGCAAATGTGTTGATGCCTACCCTTACCACCTGGGGGCGGCCCGTCAGGAAGTCCAGGATCCAGTTGCAGAGGGAGTTGTTTAGTCCCAGGGTCCTTAGCTTAGTGATGAGCTTTGTGGGCACTATGGTGTTGAACACTGAGCTGTAGTCAATGAACCGCATTTTCACATACAGTGGGGAAAAAAAGTATTTAGTCAGCCACCAATTGTGCAAGTTCTCCCACTTAAAAAGAGGAGAGAGGCCTGTAATTTTCATCATAGGTACACGTGAACTATGACAGACAAAATGAGAATTTTTTTTTCAGAAAATCACATTGTAGGATTTTTAATGAATTTATTTGCATATTATGGTGGAAAATAAGTATTTGGTCACCTACAAATAAGCAAGATTTCTGGCTCTCACAGACCTGTAACTTCTTCTTTAAGAGGCTCCTCTGTCCTCCACTCGTTGCCTGCATTAATGGCACCTGTTTGAACTTGTTATCAGTATAAAAGACACCTGTCCAAACCTCAAACAGTCACACTCCAAACTCCACTATGGCCAAGACCAAAGAGCTGTCAAAGGACACCAGAAACAAAATTGTAGACCTGCACCAGGCTGGGAAGACTGAATCTGCAATAGGTAAGCAGCTTGGTTTGAAGAAATCAACTGTGGGAGCAATTATTAGGAAATGGAAGACATACAAGACCAATGATAATCTCCCTCGATCTGGGGCTCCACGCAAGATCTCACCCCGTGGGGTCAAAATGATCACAAGAACGGTGAGCAAAAATCCCAGAACCACATGGGGGGACCTAGTGAATGACCTGCAGAGAGCTGGGACCAAAGTAACAAAGCCTACCATCAGTAACAAACTTCGCCGCCAGGGACTCAAATCCTGCAGTGCCAGACGTGTCCCCCTGCTTAAGCCAGTACATGTCCAGGCCCGTCTGAAGTTTGCTAGAGTGCATTTGGATGATCCAGAAGAGGATTGGGAGAATGTCATATGGTCAGATGAAACCAAAATAGAACTTTTTTGGTAAAAACTCAACTCGTCGTGTTTGGAGGACAAAGAATGCTGAGTTGCATCCAAAGAACACCATACCTACTGTGAAGCATGGGGGTGGAAACATCATGCTTTGGGGCTGTTTTTCTGCAAAGGGACCAGGACGACTGATCCGTGTAAAGGAAAGAATGAATGGGGCCATGTATCGTGAGATTTTGAGTGAAAACCTCCTTCCATCAGCAAGGGCATTGAAGATGAAACGTGGCTGGGTCTTTCAGCATGACAATGATCCCAAACACACCGCCCGGGCAACGAAGAAGTGGCTTCGTAAGAAGCATTTCAAGGTCCTGGAGTGGTCTAGCCAGTCTCCAGATCTCAACCCCATAGAAAATCTTTGGAGGGAGTTGAAAGTCTGTGTTGCCCAGCGACAGCCCCAAAACATCACTGCTCTAGAGGAGATCTGCATGGAGGAATGGGCCAAAATACCAGCAACAGTGTGTGAAAAACCTTGTGAAGACTTACAGAAAACGTTTGACCTGTGTCATTGCCAACAAAGGGTATATAACAAAGTATTGAGAAACTTTTGTTATTGACCAAATACTTATTTTCCACCATAATTTGCAAATAAATTCATTTAAAATCCTACAATGTGATTTTCTGGATTTCTTTTTCTCATTTTGTCTGTCATAGTTGACGTGTACCTATGATGAAAATTACAGGCCTCTCTCATCTTTTTAAGTGGGAGAACATGCACAATTGGTGGCTGACTAAATACTTTTTTTCCCCACTGTAGGTGTTCCTTTTGTCCAGGTGGGAAAGGGCAGTGTGGAGCGCGATTGTGATTGCATCATCTGTGGATCTGTTGAGGCGGTATGCAAATTGTAGTGGGTCTAGGATTTCTGGGATGATGATGTTGATGTGAGCCATGACCAGCCTTTCAAAGCACCTTATGGCTACTGACGTGAGTGCAACGGAGCGGTAGTCATTTAGGCAGGTTACCTTTGCAGTCTTGGGCACAAGGACTAGGGTGGCCTGTTTGAAACATGTAGGTATTACAGACTCGGTCAGGGAGATGTTGAAAATGTCAGTGAAGAAACTTGTAGTTGGTCTGCGCATACTCTGAGTACACACCCTGGTAATCCGTCTGGCCCCGCGGCCTTCTGAATGTTGACCTGTTTAAAGGTCTTTCTCACATCGGTTACAGAGAGCGTGATCACACAGTCATCCGGAACAGCTGGTGTCTCATGCTTCCTTCAGTGTTGCTTGCTTCGAAGCGAGCATAAAAGGCATTTAGCTCATCTGGTAGGCTTGTGTCAATGGGCAGCTCGTGGCTGGGTTTCCCTTTGTAGTTCATAATAGTTTGCAAGTCCTGCCACATCCGACGAGCGTCAGAGCCGGTGTAGTAGGATTCAGTCTTAGTCCTGTATTGACGCTTTGCCTGTTTGATGGTTCGTCTGAGGGCATAGCGGGATTTCTTATAAGTGTCCGGATTAGTGTCCCGCTCCTTGAAAATGGCAGGTCTAGCCTTTAGCTCGGTGCGGATGTTGCCTGTAATCCATGGCTTCTGGTTGGGATATGTACGTACGGTCACTCTGGGGACAACGTCATGACAGTACTTGCTAATCTGAGAGCTATTCCACAAGTTTCACAGTATCAAACATCGACAACATCAAACATATACTACCGGTCAAAAGTTTTAGAACACCTAATCATTCAAAGGTTTTTCTTTATTTTTACTATTTTCTACATTGTAGAATAATAGTGAAGACATCAAAACATTGAAATAACACATATGGAATCATGTAGTAACCAGAAAAGTGTTAAACAAATCAAAATATATTTTATATTTGAGATTCTTCAAATAGCCACCCTTTGCCTTGATGACAGCTTTGCACACTCTTGGCATTCTTTCAACCAGCTTCATGAGGTAGTCACCTGGAATGCATTTCAATTAACAGGTGTGCCTTCTTAAAAATGTATTTGTGGAATTTCTTTCTTTCTTAATACGTTTGAGCCAATCAGTTGTGTTGTAACAAGGTAGGGCAGGTATACAGAAGATAGTCCTATTTGGTAAAAGACCAAGTCCATATTATGTAAAGAACAGCTCAAATAAGCAAAGAGAAACAACAGTCCATCATTACTTTGAACGTTCTTTCAAGTGCAGCCGCAAAAACCATCAAGCGCTATGATGAAACTGGCTCTCATGAGGACCGCCACAGGAATGGAAGACCCAGAGTTACCTCTGCTGCAGAGGATACGTTCATTAGAGTTACCAGCCTCAGAAATTGCAGCCCAAATAAATTCTTCACAGAGTTCAAGTAACAGACACATCTCAACATCAACTGTTCAGAGGAGACTGTGTGAATCAGGCCTTCATGGTCGAATTGCTGCAAAGAAACCACTACTAAAGGACACCAATAAGAAGAAGAGACTTGCTTGGGCCAAGAAACACGAGCAATGGAACTTTGTCCTTTGGTCTGGAGCAAAATTTGAGATTTTTGGTTCCAACCGGCATGTCATTGTGCGACGCGATGTGGGTCAACGGATGATCTCCGCATGTGTATTTCCCACCGTAAAGCATGGAGGAGGAGGTGTTATGGTGTGGGGGTGCTTTTCTGGTGACACTGTTTGTGATTTATTTAGAATTAAAGGCACACTTAACCATCGTGGCTACCACAGCATTCTGCAGCGATACGCCATCCCATCTGGTTTGGTCTTAGTGGGACTCTCATTAGTTTTTCAACAGGACAATGACCCAACACACCTCCAGGCTGTGTAAGGGCTATTTTACCAAGAAGGAGACTAATGGAGTGCTGCATCAGATGATCTGGCCTCCACAATCCCCCGATCTCAACGAAATTGAGATGGTTTGGGATGAGTCGGACCGCAGAGTGAAGGAAAAGCAGCCAATAAGTGCTCAGCATATGTGGGAACTCCTTCAAGATTGCTGAGCATTCCAGGTGAAGCTGGTTGAGAGAATGCCAAGAGTGTGCAAAGCTGTCATCAAGGCAAAGGGTGTCTATTTGAAGAATCTCAAATATAACATATTTTCTCATTTGTTTAACACTTTTTTGGTTACTACATCATTCCATATGTGTTATTTCATAGTTTTGATATCTTCACTATTATTCTACAATGTAGAATGAGTAGGTGTTCTTAAACTTTTGACCGGTAGTGTATATCTGCTTTTTACTTATTTCACTGACCTCAGCATTATCGCTTTTCAAAGTACAAGGACGTGTTCGAATCTGTATCACCAAACAACATAGATACAGCCTCTTTCACTGTGAAAAGTTGTGTCCACTTCGGCACCGTCATTTTGAGTAATTACGTTATTAATTTTTTTGAAAAGTCAAATGACAGCATAACCTGTTTCTGGTTTCTGGTTGATGACAACAGCCATGCGATTACGACAGCAGGTTGTTAGCAAGTTAGTTTTGCGATAATGACACAGATATTATTGTTAGAACAACAAGGCCGTTCGCAGCCGCTATAGTAATTTAAAGAAAGGCAGTCGATGGCTGCAATAGGTTCTAAAGAGTTAATTAGCCTAACTCCCAAGTTCAGCTCGCCACCTGTGGCTGTGCAGAGAATCTCCGGTTTTCTAACATTATTATTCTAACTGTTTTATCCTTCACTGTGCGCATAGCCACGGGAAGTAGGGGTGCTGAGTAGGGTTGAATCTTATAGGATCCAATAGGATTCCAATACAAGAATCCAATAGAAAAATCCTATCAGATTTTGGAACCAGTCCTATTGGACTCCTATGGGATTCTATCCTATAGGATTTTATCTTGTAGGATCCTATAGGATTCAAATACAAGAATCCAATAGAACAATCCTATCAGATTTTGGAATCAGTCCTATTGGACAGGGTTTCCCCAACTCGGTCCTCGGGACCCCAAGGGGTGCACGTTTTGGTTTTTGCCCCAGCACTACACAGCTGATTCAAATAATCAACTAGTCCTCAAGCTTTGATAATTTGAATCAGCTGTGTAGTTTTAGATCAAAAAACGAACCGTGCGCCCCTTAGGGTCCCGAGGACCGAGTTTGGGAAACGCTGTAAGCCAAGGTGGAAAAAGTTACAAAACTCCCGTAGCCTACCTCACAGAGCACATGCAGAAAAGTTGACAAAACAAAAAGGAGAACAGACAAGGTATTACACAATTATATCAAGCAGGTATAATTTTCACTTTTGTTTTGAGAACACGGCAAAAAGGCTCCAAAGTCTGCCGTGCTAATGGGTTCCCACTAGATAACACAGCAACAAAGTATGTGAATAGCATGAGGTGTGGCTAAAGTTAACCAGCTTGAGCTAGCTACCGAGCTAGCGTACAAACTCGGTAGAACAGAGTAGATCTTCCATATGACGTTGAGAAATAGTGCATTGTGGGTAGTTTAGAAGTTATCTGTAAATAAGTTAATAAATATATAATAACCTAAAAACATAACTATGTTTGTACTTATAGGTAACCAGATCATGACTACAGCTAAGTTATTAAGTATTTGACCATACTGTGTTGTTACATTGTTTAGTAAAAACTCATGCTTCCTACCCTTTAAACAGTTGTCCCAACTCTGTGGTCACTAAAGATCCCATGCCACTTTTTGCAAGAGTATGTAAGTGGGGTTAGGGTGTTGAGTACTGCTGAGCGCTTAGTGGTTTTGAGGTCTGTTCGGTTTCGGTTCGATTCTAAAAAAATAATCACAGCTTTCGATTTCAGTTTAGATCATTTTTTTGTACATTAAGTGCACTATGCATTATGTTGGTTGACTGCTGTAAGAACACAGAATAAAACAATAGACCCATGATGGTAATGACTGCCCATTACTGCTTATCACTTATTAACCATAATTTATTCACATTACTTTAATAAAATATTTCAGCTGTTGTGTATATTACATTATGATCATTGCAGTTAATTGTAGAATGTAGAATTCTATATAGAACATTGGCCTGTTGGAAACTACAACCCCCTACTACATCGCACAGTTCGGGCTTTATCTGATTTATCTCTAGAGAAACTGCGCATTGAGCTCAAAGAAAAATAAAATAAACTAAATGGAATTCAAATAATTGAACCAATGTCGGTCAATTAGTTGTTTAAAACCCGAATAATAACCAACATTTCGGTTAATCGCTCAGAACTAGTGGTGAGTTTCCCCTTACACTATAAAGAGCTTTGGGTGTCTAGAAAAGTGCCATGTACAGTGAGGGAAAAAAGTATTTGATCCCCTGCTGATTTTGTACGTTTGCCCACTGACAAAGAAATGATCAGTCTATCATTTTAATGGTAGGTTTATGTGAACAGTGAGAGACAGAATAACAACAAAAAAATCCAGAAAAATGCATGTCAAAAATGTTATAAATTGATTTGCATTTTAAAATCCCAGGTGTCTTTTATACAGGTAATGAGCTGAGATTAAGAGCACACTCTTAAAGGGAGTGCTCCTAATCTCAGTTTGTTACCTGTATAAAAGACACCTGTCCACAGAAGCAATCAGTCAGTCAGATTCCAAACTCTCCACCATGGCCAAGACCAAAGAGCTCTACAAGGATGTCAGTGACAAGATTGTAGACCTACACAAGGCTGGAATGGGCTACAAGACCATCGCCAAGCAGCTTGGTGAGAAGGTGACAACATTTGGTGCGATTATTCGCAAATGGAAGAAACACAAAATAACTGTCTATCTCCCTTGGCCTGGGGCTCCATGCAAGATCTCACCTCGTGGAGTTGCAATGATCATGAGAACGGTGAGGAATCAGCCCAGAACTACATGGGAGGATCTTGTCAATGATCTCAAGGCAGCTGGGACCATAGTCACCAAGAAAACAATTGGTAACACACTACGCCGTGAAGGACTGAAATCCTGCAGTGCCTGCAAGGTCCCCCTGCTCAAGAAAGCACATATACAGGCCCGTCTGAAGTTTGCCAATAAAGTGGAGAACTGGGTGAAAGTGTTGTGGTCAGATGAGACCAAAATGGAGCTCTTTGGCATCAACTCAACTCGCCGTGTTTGGAGGAGGAGAAATGCTGCCTATGACCCCAAGAACACCATCCCCACCGTCAAGGTAGCTTAGTGGTTAAGAGCGTTGTGCCAGTAACCGAAAGGTCGCTGGTTCTAAACCCTGAGCCGACTAGGTGAAAAATCTGTTGATGTGCCCTTGAGCAAGGCACTTAACCCTAATTGCTCCTGTAAGTCACACTGGATAAGAGCGTCTGCTAAATGACTAAAATGTCAAACATGGAGGTGGAAACGTTGTGCTTTGGGGGTGTTTTTCTGCTAAGGGGACAGGACAACTTCACCGCATCAAAGGGATTATGGACGTGGCCATGTACTGTCAAATCTTGGGTGAGAACCTCCTTCCCTCAGCCAGGGCATTGAAAATGGGTCGTGGATGGGTATTCCAGCATGACAATGACCCAAATACTTTTTTCCCTCACTGTAACTCCAATCAATTATTATTATTATTAAATGTTTTGCCATCTTCTATAGCTTGAAGACCATGGTACAAAATACCAAAAAGGTGGACTGCAAGGCTATAATAAACATCACCCGCATTATCTGCTTCCATATTTATTTATTTTAAATGAAAAAGTATATCAACCTACTGTTGGTCAAAGTCTAAGTCTGCTGGTTTATATATTTTGTTCTGCTTCATATACAAGTAGACCAGACCAAGCTGCTATCGCATTGATGTCTATGGGAGAGCCACCCTTTAAGTTGACCGGAACTGTGACCATTTTTTCAATGGTAAATGGCCTGAGTAACACATCTTCATTTATCTACCATTTTTTGGCTCTAGGTGCACAGATCCACAAGACTTCGCTCAAAGCCTTTATCGGTAATTCTACATAGAATATCTCTGCCTCAAATATTATTTATTGTCTGTAAAAATAGATTTAGTGTCGCTATCATGTCAAAGCGCAAGGCAGATGATCTCAAACCCAAGACTTGGCCCATGAAAGAGTGTGGCCACTGCCACAGACTTTTGGGAAAGATAACATAATGCTAAGTTATATGATAATGCTAAGTTCTATGATAAATTCACTCATCAGTGGACAGTTGAACGGCATGACAAAGCCACCTTTCCCAAGGAATTGCCATTGCAGCAATAATTATTTTGGCAGGGTGAACATGGTACGTGTGTTTATTATTACAGAGTAATTTGTGTCTCCTCTGTAAAAGCATTCATAATCTTGTCCCCCAGTAGCCTAACTAGTGTGCATCGATAATATATCATAACAATTTATAAAGTTGGCTACTTTATTGCCGGGCCTTTCAGGCCCCTTTTTATTTTCAATGTCATTCTAATATAAACTTTTATTAGAAAAGTTTTTTGTTAGTGTGATGTTTTTAACTTTCATGAAGCCTACTTGGGATTTCACCACCATCTTTTTATCTGTTCATCAACACAGATCCAGGTCAAGCTCACACAGGTTGCAACAAATGCCTACAGACATTTCCATGGAAAAGGTGAAAAGGCAGATTACTCCATCATGCACTGGACGGACAACCATGTACAGCAGCGTAAGAATGAAGTTCACAAAATGCAAGAGAGTATGTGGACACAGGCAGTGGTGTAAAGTACTTAAGTAAAAATACTTTAAAGTACTCCTGAAGTAGTTTTTTGGGGTATCTGTACTTTACTTTACTATTTATATTTTTGACAACTTTTACTTTTACTTCACTACATTCCTAAAGAAAATATTGTACTTTTTACTCCATACATTTTCCCTGAAACCAAAAGTACTCGTTACATTTTGAATGCTTAGCAGGACACGAAAATAGTCAAATTCACGCACTTATCAAGAGAACACGTGGTCATCCCTACTGCCCCTGGCGGACTAAACACAAATGCATCTTTCGTAAATAATGTTGGAGTGTGCCCCTGGCTATCCGTACATTTTCAAAATAAGAAGATGTTGCCGTCTGCTTTGCTTAATATAATGATTTTTAAGTGATTTATACTTTTACTTTTGATACTTAAGTATATTTTAGCAATTACATTCACTTTTGATACTTAAGTATATTTAAAACCAAATACTTTTAGACTTTTACTCAAGTAGTATTTTACTGGCTGACTTTCACTTTTACTTGAGTAACTTTCTATTAAGGTATCTATACTTTTACTCAAGTATGACAATTGGGTACTTTTTCCACCACTGGACACAGGCGAAGACCAAGGCAGAGAGGAAAACTATAGAGACTAACTTGGGGCCAGATTCTCTGAGCTATTTAAATTGCCATATTTCATGCCCATAGACATGGCTGTAGTGGACCCTATGCATAATCTTTTACAGGGGGCAGAAAATAATATTGGTTTGCTGGATGATGGAATACTAAGAAATATTCAGCTTAAAGTTAATGCACTGAAAGCACCTGCAGACATAGGCCAACTACCCGCTAAAATCTCATCAGGGTTTTCTCATTTCAGTGCACAATAATAGAACATTTGGAGTATGTGTTTACTCCTTATTCGCTCTTAAGGGACTTGTGGAGGATGCCGATTTTGTCAAAGCCTGTACCATCTTATGTAAGACATCTATCACAATGGAGCAAGTTGGAGAGGCTCATTGCCACAGTTCTGTGAGAGCTTTGCAAGGTTTTATGGAAAACAGTATTGCACACCAAATATGCACCTCCATAGCCACTTGAAGAAATGCGTTTTGGACTATTTACATTTAAGTCATTTAGCAGACGCTCTTATCCAGAGCGACTTACAGTTAGTGAGTGCATACATTATTTTTCAGACTGGCCCCCCGTGGGAATCAAACCCACAACCCTGGCGTTGCAAACGCCATGCTCTACCAACTGAGCTACATCCCTGCCGGCCATTCCCTCCCCTACCCTGGACGACGCTGGGCCAATTGTGCGCCGCCCCATGGGTCTCCCGGTCAAGGCCGGCTACGACAGAGCCTGGACTATGGTCCAGTATATGGTTTCTGGTGCTTTCCATTTGAACGAGCAAATGGTTTCATAGGTAAACAGAAGACCAACAATCACAGCATCTCAGTTTAGTTAATGAGAAAAGTTTTAACTGCCCAAGAGGTTAAGAGCATGGTCTGGCCAACTGACTTTGATGAAATTAGAAACTTGTTAGCAGGCGGTCATGAGAGAGATGACATACATGTAGGTCCTGATGGTACCAAGTACCAGTGTTGAATTTGCAGTGAGCTCAGACATTATTTGCCTACCCCCTTAACAGGTGTTTGTCATAGCAAGTGAAGATAGGAATGATCTTCACATGAATGTATCCAATCAAGGATCTCACTATTGTACAGCTGACAGAAAAACATGATATGGTAGACATGCTTGGAGAGGTTATAAGCACTGATCAAAGTAGAAGTTTTCGCTCATGTGTACTTGCAAAGTGCTTCGCCACTGACAGACAGGGGCCTACCATGCATTCAACCAGATGCAGAGCTAACACCAGGCATAGTAACACAGTTGTTCTCTTGTGATGTGCTTGTTGGTCCAGCACATCAAAACACACGCATTTCTCATGTCATGGCTCATGTAAATTGGTTCCAGAAACATCCGAATCAACATATGTTGATTTATGTTTTTTGATAGGGCTTATTAGCATGTGTAAAGTTCCATGACCTTCCAGAGCCGACTAATCAAGACTGGTCAAGCTCTGTTTTTATTCAGACTTCTCAATACTGAGCTTCTACTTCTTATCATTAAAGATATTCTGACTTGTACACACTCGGAAACAGGCCATTTTACGCAGTGTGTCTGACAGCTGAGTGATGGCCACATTGTGTTTATTTTCCCCACTCGGCCCGTCGCATTTATTTCCTTACTACAGCCCTGCTATTGCCCTGATATGGAATAGAAATATGACCAGGTGTGACAAAGGCAATTTCTCCTGTGGGCCAGAGCAGAGCCGTGTTAGGCTGGGCAGAATGGGGGCTCATGTGGCTGTAATTTTCCTATCAGGCCCTGAGTGGATGTCTTGATGACTAAGTTTTCTGATTATAGCTGCGGTTCTCTCAGGGGCAGACTAGACCAACGCCAACAGAGATCTCTCTCTTTTCAACCTTTTATCAACTGACAAGTAGGCATGTTTTTTCACAGTCCTGCTTAGACATCAGAGGTTATTAGACTCATTGTCAGCAGAGTAGCAGACAGTCAGAATGAAATGAAGAGAGCGTGAACAAGGTAGTGGAGGAAAAAGACAAAGAAAGAAAGAAGAGAGTGCGGCCCGGCTCTCTGTAATTATTCCTTTATTCACAGTCCTCTACACTGTTATCTCTTCTTCCCTCATTCCTGCTCAGTGAGTTCTGAATTCTGATGAAGTCTACAGACTGCCGAGGCCAAAAACAGGCCCTGAACTTCTGGGGAATTTCAAATGTACTAATGGCTGCCCGCAAATGTATTTTTCACATACGGTAGCTCACTGATAGAGGGGAGTATTATCATTGGCTTCCTGCCCTCTGGTTCTTTTAGCCAGTAAGTCACTGATCACTGCTGTCTGGAAGTGGAGAGAAGGAGCATGATTAGTGGCTTTGAAGTGTGCTGCCAAAACGTCACACCTCAGAAGTATGCACTTGTCTAAGTAACAGTGCACTCAGGATAGTCAAGGTGAGGGACATTTGCACTTTGCATCACTGCCAGACAGGTTTTGTGTGTGTGTACGTGTGTGTGCTTATGTGTGTACGTGTGTGCACGTGTGTGGGTGTGTTTGCCTGTGTCAAATCCAATTAGCAACGCGCATGCCCTGCCCACCTGACGATCTGTCTTTTTCAGTCATCTATTTCCTGTGTTTGAGGGGTGCAAAATCCACTTGTCACTTAAATCTCGCTGGATTGATTGCTTTCAATTTACTCCTGCGACTCTTTCATAGTCCTGCTTGTGCCAGACATTTTTTTTCCGTTAATGTTACGACCACTGGAACATTTGTCCTGTCAAACACACCCCGATAATGGCTGAAATGTGCTCAATGGAATACATTGTCTTTCTGTTGCATCTATAATGCTATAGCTTCGTCAGGATTTAACGCATCACCTCAACACTTACATCACAAGAAAGAGAAGAAAGATAACTTAATTTTGATGGGTATATATTTTTTGTGGAATTGAAAAAAGTAATAATTTAATACAATTGACATTTTTAAATATTAGATGCACTGAAATGAAAGCAACTTCCGAAAATGAACACTCAGGTTATAGTGAAATGATGTCTGATATCGCAAAACATTTAAAGTATGTATAGATAGGTGCAATCTAGAGCCAAGCGTGTTGATTTTTAATCCGAGGGTATTCTGCTATTGACACACTTGTTGAATTATGCAACAGAACGTGCTCCAGGTTCTGTCGTAGCTGGCCGTGACCGGGAGACCCATGGGGCGGCGCACAATTGGCCCAGCGTCGTCTAGGGGAGGGAATGGCCGGCAGGGATGTAGCTCAGTTGGTAGAGCATGGCGTTTGCAATGCCAGGGTTGTGGGTTCGATTCCCACGGGGGGCCAGTATGAAAAAAATAATAAATAATGTATGCACTCACTAACTGTAAATCGATAAGAGCGTCTGCTAAATGACTAAAACGTAAATGTAAAAATGTGACAACAACAGTAATTAATGAGGCAGTCTAGACAGTGCAGTGAGTGTAGGTAGGCCTAGACAGAGCAAGTTTTTGGTGGTTGCAGCCCTGTTCCACCCTTTATGTCAATGTATTCATATATGCAATTACACCCAGTGTATTTATGCAAAGTAAACACATATCATTTTTTAGATTTTAACACAAAATACAAATAAAATACATGATACCATTAGAAAATGTATATATGAGTGCATTCTAAGAAAATAAAAGTGACATTTTACAATAAATGTAAAACCTGAATTCCTATCAAAATCCCTGAACATTATTAAAATATTTTATGTGCTATAATTCAGTCAATATCAGATGGATTTTAAAAATGGTTTCATCCATTGTCCAACTGTTGCCCTTATTAGAATTGTTTTAAAAACCTTTTAACAATTTTGATGACCGTTGCTAATCCAATCTTGATCATCGCAGTCCTTCCTTGTTATTTAAAATGGCTGATTATGTAGCAGCATCTCACCCCATATGAGCCATCAGTGAGGAAGCCTGTAGCATTCTCCCTTCCCCACTTCTTCCACCTGCTCCAGCAGCAAACAGCCCCCGGGCTCCAGCACCCCAGCCTGAGATGGAGAGGCACAGAGGGGGGCATCAATATGCAGCACACCTCTGGAAATCTACTTGGATGACAGCGTAAAAAAGCGTAAGGGGAAAAAGATAAATGAGTTAGTGCCTATTTCAGCATTTCTACTGGAGACTTAGCAGATCTGTGGCTTGTAGATGTGGACCCGTGCATGGCTCCCTGAGCGGGCCAGGGGGTTGGTGTTGCACTGATTACTGTCTCCTAGCTCTACCCATCTAGCACAGGGGCCGGATTAGGAGGCGCGCAGAGCAGAGAGCAGTGGGGTCTGTCTGATGGGATGTGATGTACAGTAGGAGTCAGCGTTTCTCTCCAGCTGCTGGGGACATTTACAACATCACTCCTGTCACAGGAAACACTAATGAAAAAGGGTGCCATGCTGCACTGGAACAGATGTTAGATACACATCCATACTGTAGTTATACACTTACTAATTTACAGCATACACACATACTGTACTGTATTTACAAGTGTGGTCAAATATATTGGCACCCTTGCTGCATGATTCACTATTTCTTCTAAAAACGTTTGGTATTTACACATGTATTTGTTTGATTTACAACTACACAGGACCAATAAAGAAAAAATAATGAAATTGAAATTGAGATTTTTTACTTCAAAATAAAAAATGGCCTGGACTAAATTATAAAAAATTATAATTAATTTGGTTGGCAATGATTCTCGTTTACTGTGTAATTTATCTGACCTGTGGTAAGTTACAGGTGGCTACAGGGTAAAAATAGTAATTCAACCAGTTTTGAAAATAAACATATTTTATTTTCTCTACAGTGCACTTTCAGTCCTTAACTTAGCAAATGGTCTTATCCAGTGCACTTACGATAAGGATTTAGAATAAACCACTTAGTACAATCTTTCTCAGAAATAGTTACTGTCAGTAACAAGGGACATTGTGTTAAAAACAATGGTACCAATCAGATCTCTCGTTCTCTCTCTCGCTCTCTCCAATCAGATCTCTCATTCTCTCTCTCTCTCTCTCTCTCTCTCTCTCTCTCTCTCTCTCTCTCTCTCTCTCTCTCTCTCTCTGTCTGTCTGTCTGTCTGTCTCTGTCTGTCTGTCTGTC
The DNA here is from genome assembly GCF_020615455.1 of Coregonus clupeaformis. Taxonomy (NCBI): domain Eukaryota; kingdom Metazoa; phylum Chordata; class Actinopteri; order Salmoniformes; family Salmonidae; genus Coregonus; species Coregonus clupeaformis. Next base: position 29,184,920 of record NC_059210.1, read on the forward strand.
TGTCTGTCTGTCTGTCTGTCTGTCTGTCTGTCTGTCTGTCTGTCTGTCTGTCTGCCTGCCTGCCTGCCTGCCTGCCTGCCTACCTGTCTCTCTCTCTCTCTCTCTCTCTCTCTCTCTCTCTCTCTCTCTCTCTCTCTCTCTCTCTCTCTCTCTCTCTCTCTCTCTCTCTTTCTCTCACTCTCACTCTCACACACACACACACACACACACACACACACACACACACACACACACACACACACACACACACACACACACACACACACACACACACACACACACACACACACACACACACACACACACAGGCATACTGTATGCATAACCCATATGCATCTGATGCAATGGCAGTGTAATAGTCAATCCTAAAGGGGTCTCAACCTCATGCAGAGATAGCTATTTGAACTGTGTGGGTGAGCAGATTTCTCCTAAAGAGTGCTGCTGGGTTGTCTTAACGTCCTCTCTCAGGGTGGCACCGTCATTATCCTAGAATAGACTGCATCTTCCTGTGATGTAGGAAAAGCACTCCCCTGACTGCGCTGTCCTGTGTCCTGGAAGATCTGAGTCCTATAAGGTGTCCCCAGGGAGGCTCTAACCGTCAGATGAAAGCTGAAATGGGCTCAGACTCAGTTCTCGGTAGAGTAGGGTCAGGCCAGGATTTGCCTTACAGCACCGGAGAGAAATTCTGCCACTCAAGCAGAAATAATGTGGGCAAATCAACTTGCTATTGGAGATTTTACAGTGCAAGCAGAAAGTACAGGCCATTTCTGGCTCCAATCTTTTCTCACTTGTGTGTGAGTGCGTATGCTTGTGTGCGGGCATATGTGTGTTTGTAGTGAGCGAGAGAGAGAGGGAGAGGAGGAAGAGAGAGAGATGTGGATGTGATTATTGGGACAATTTCCTGTCACAATTTGCAATGTTGCTGATAAACATGTATGGGAAAGATATTTTTGTTATTTGCATAATGTATTTTTAATGTCCCTCTAATGACCTTAAGAGAAGGCAAATGGAGGATCCCTGTGTTTGTACACGTTGTGCTGCCTCATTTTGGGTTACCATGGAGCTGGCGTAATCCAGTACCATAACCTGGCCTCACAGGGCTGCTCTTAATGCTAGGCACTCACTATAGAGCCTAGACTAGAAAGCTAGCGAGGGAACATTTTGTGCATCACCACTGTTTACAATAATATTACAGTATGTGTGGGTGTCACTTACTGTATGTCTAAAACAGGAGCGTGGAAGGAGAAAGCATCTGTTATGCATTACCACTACTAAGTGTGTGTTTGAGTGCCTCTGATGCTTATGCACGGGGACTAAATAATAAATAATGGCATATGATTTTGTTGAGAGTAATAGGATTGGAGTGTTTTTATGCTGTATTTATACAAGAGCTCCCCCTCTCATAGCGTCATTCCGATACATACTGTATCTGATTAGCATCAGTGGCTGAGACTTTGATGTGGCAGAGCCCTGTCTCTGTCCTGTCTGTGTGATCCAGCTGGAGAAGACAGACAGTAAGACAGGGCCGTCCCCAGCTGGAGGAGACAGACAGATAGGACAGACAGGGCAGAGCAGGGTAGGCAGGGGAGACAGGGGAGGGCAGAGCATGGCCGGGCAGAGCATGGCCGGGCAGGGCAGACCAGACCAGACCAGGGCAGACCAGAGCAGGGAAGATCAGAGCAGGGCAGACCAGGGCAAGGCAGACCAGGTCAGACCAGGGCAGACAGGGAAGTACATTCTTAGAAAAAAGGGTTCCAAAACGGTTCTTCGGCTGTCCCCATAGGAGAACCCATTTTGGTTTGCAGGTAGAATAACTATTTTGGGTTCCATGTAGAACCCTCTCTGGAAAGGGTTGTACTTGGAACAACCGAAGAACCCTTTAAGGTTCTAGATAGCACCTTTTTTTCTAAATGTACAGGCCAGAGGGCAGGGCAAGACGGGGCAGAGCAGGGTAGACATTGCCTGGTTACCCAGACTCATTGCTCCGGCCAAACACCACGCCCACGAATGCTTTCGAACCCTCTGATTGGTCCCAGAAACCTATGGGTTGGTCCAGAGCCAGAACATATATGGGTAAACCAAAGTTTTGATGACTTTGATTTGTACAAGCCACTCGTCACCACAAACGACTTCAATGATGGCAGATTCAGACTGAAGTATGTAGCGATCGATAGAGCAGTGGAAGAATTCAGTGTGAGTTGTCAGGCAAGGGTAGACAGTACAGACAGGGCAGACAGGGAAGGCTGGCCAGTCACCAGTCAGCGGGACGCAGTCAACAGCTCTAATTATTCAGCAGCACCACTGGCCTCTCCACTGGAACCCACACTCCTCATTCCTCCTCACTGCACACACACTCCTACTCACAGCCCCTGGACGGGCCAACTGGAGGGATTTACTGCACATCTCCTCTGTGTGTGTGTGTGCATGCGTGTGTGTGTGTATGTGTGTGTGTGTGTGAGAGAGAGAGAGAGAGAGAGAGAGAGAGAGAGAGAGAGAGAGAGAGAGAGAGAGAGAGAGAGAGAGAGAGAGAGAGAGAGAGAGAGAGAGAGAGAGAGAGAGAGAGAGAGAGAGAGAGAGAGAGAGAGAGAGAGAGAGAGAGAGAGATTTTTTTTTAAAGATGGTGAAAGAGATGGCCAACTCTTAGCTCGCTGGGCTCTGAAATCTGATTTAGTCTGGACTGGACTGGGAGAAGGGAGGAGAGGGCAGGATATGGGTCTTTGTCCGGAGACCTGATGCTTGATGGGCTAGTTGGACCTGAGCAGAGAGAAGAGGGCCAGGGAACCAGTGTTCCTGAGAGGTCTATGGTGGAGGGTGATTATAGGACAGCCATATGAGGCTCTCTGTAGGACAGATGTTTGGTTACACTTTGCATGCAGCAGTGGAAGCCTCTATTCAGGGGACTAAAACTGTGGAGCTGGCCACACTCTCATGTAGATATAGATAGACATATCATACATAATTTACATGTCTAAATCAGGTGGAAGAATGACTTCCTTTCTAGGCTCCAATCCCTCAAAAACAAAACGGTGTTGCAGAAAACGGGTGGTTAAAAACTTTTATAAGCTTTATCATTTAAGCTGCAACTGAATAGATTCTATCAACAAATAGGCTTGCCGTCAATGCAAACCATTGAACAATGTATTACTGGATCAAGCGACTATCTGTGCACCCAAAGCAGCAGGATAATCATCTTGTTTTTGCCTCTTTCCAAGCGATGAGCTTCTCTGCGTGTGTGTATGTATTGTTGTGTGATGCCTGGTGGTGATGGAGGATTGATAACCAGGAAGTGTTTGTGTGTGTGTGTGTGTGTGTGTGTGTGTGTCTGTTTTGTTTCTTGCTATCTCTTTCCATATGCATGCAATCTGTCTGTGGTAATGTGTGTGTGGGTGTGCACTGTACAGTACTGTATCTCCGGTCATGTCAGGTGCATGCGTTTTAAATGCAGTATTTTGTTGTGTGAGTTTAATACGTGCTTGGTTGGGAGCGAGGAATAGGGAGATAGAGAGAGAGGAGAGGTGTCATTTCTCTTGTGGTGGAGGTGTGAGTGGAGGTTGATTACAAAGCCATTTCCCAAGGCTTTGTCTCGCTCTGTTAGCAGAAGAGCTCAGTTTCAAAGACAATTTGTCTACCACTGAGAGGGCTTTGTGTGTGTGTGTGTGTGCCAGGTGTGCTTGCGTGCTCGCGTCTGTGTGTGTGTGTGTGTGTAAAAGCACAAAGGTGCATGTGGAGTGTTTATTGGTAAACTTAAAGGGGTAAGAGGTGGGTAAAGGGTGCGTTTGTGTGTGTTTAGTACCTCTTGGTGTGTGCATGGGAAGAGGATTGGCCACTAAATCAGCGGTGTGTGACATGAACACAGATGAGAAGCCCCAGAGGCATGTGTCCATACCCTAGCCAATCACAATGCACCTCCCATCACCTCCCATCAGCTGGCGCTCAGGATCACATTAGCAGGGTCATGGAGGCTTTAGACTTCAGCCACTTTCCACACAAACACAAACTAGGTCATTTTTCTCTGAGAAGCTACCGGAGTTCATCCATCACACTCACACTCCAACCACAGTGTCCACAGCCATACACAGCCGTCCACTCAACCTCAGCCGCACCTCATACACACTTCAGATACAATACATGCAGTCTTGTCATGATGTGATTCAACAGCTCTGTGTCTTTGATAGTTATTGTCCTTTCAGTATCTCTTCATAGAAAAAGTGATCTTTCACAGGAAATTATTTTTCAATTGCACTTACTATCTTATGTCCAATAGGTGATCTGCATGTCTACAAAGCTTGAGTATACTGTATAGTGTCATACCATGGTATTACCCTGAATATATTCTGATCAGCTGTCATCTGTTCCCTGTTCAGGTTTGCGGTCCTGAGAGACCCGGCTAACTGGCTCAGCGTAAACCCGGTCAGAGGTACGGTGAACACCTCCGCCAATCTGGACCGTGAGTCGCCATACGTTCACAACAACAAATACACTGCCATATTTATGGCCACAGACAACGGTAAGTGAGACATTCAATAAGTCTCTTTTCATACAAATAGTGGAGTGCAGGGATGTCAAACTCATTTTGACCCGCGGGCCACATTCGGTCTTCACCGAGGTCCGAAGGGCCGTACTTTACCTTTATGGTAACATTTTACTTGACACCCAGCGTCATAACACATTATGACACGGTCATAACCATTTCATAACAGCTGACATAACTTGTCATAACCTGTCACAATATGGTCATAACACTGTCATGACCCATATATTTACAACTGTTATATATTGCGTTATGGCTGCTTATGACACCTACATAAGAGGGTCAAAACCCACATTTATTCAAATGTATTTTTTCCCTGCCAAGAAGTTTCCTTTAGTTTGAAAGTTCTTTGTTGTTGTTGTAATTAATTATTTACAGTAATGTTATTTTCCATCATTTTAAATAAAATACACTTTATGACATTGTCATGAAGCATTATGACCATCCTGTGTCACTTTACTTGGACTAAGAAAATACACTTTATGACACTGTCAAGAAGCATTATGATCATCATAATCATATAAACCAGATAAGCCTATCATGTACAAGCCCTTATGTCAGTCATCAGTCAAAAAGAAGGTGTCTTGTCCTGCTCTTGAAATCTGCTTCTGCATTCATCCCAGTCATCAAACCAAATCAAATCAATGTGTATTTGCCACATGCGCCGAATACAACATTGTAGACCTTACAGTGAAAGCCCTTAACCAACAATGCAGTTTTTAAGAAAAGAAAAAAAGTGTTAAGTAAAAAAATAAAAAATATAGAAATAATTAAAGAGCAGCAGTAAAATAAAATAACAGTAGGGAGGCTATATACAGGGGGTACTGGTACAGAGTAAATGTGCGCGGGCACCGGTTAGTCAAGGAAATTTAGGTAATATGTACATGTGGGTAGAGTTAAAGTGACAATATATAAATAATAAACAGAGTAGCAGCAGCGTAAAAGAGGGGGTTGGGGTGGGGGGGGCAATGCAAATAGTCCGGGTAGCAGTGATTAGCTGTTCAGGAGTCTTATGGCTTGGGGGAAGAAGCTGTTAAGAAGCCTTTTGGACCTAGACTTGGCGCTCCGGTACCGCTTGCCGTGCAGTAGCAGAGAGAAAAGCCTATGACTACGGTGGCTGGAGTCTTTGACAATTTTTAGTGCCTTCCTCTGACACCGCCTGGTATAGAGGTCCTGGATAGCAGGAAGCTTGGCCCCAGTGATGTACTGGACTGTACGCACTACCCTCTGTAGTGCCTTGCGGTCGGAGGCCGAGCAGTTGCCATACCAGGCAGTGATGCAACCAGTCAGGATGCTCTTGATGATGCAGCTGTATAACGTTTTGAAAATCTGAGGACCCATGCCAAATCTTTTCAGTCTCCTGAGGGGGAATAGGCTTTGTCGTGCCCTCTTCACGACTGTCTTGGTGTGTTTGGACCATGATAGTTTGTTGGTGATGTGGACACCAAGGAACTTGAAGCTCTCAACCTGCTCAACTACAGCCCCGTCGATGAGAATGGGGGCGTGCTTCTTTTTCCTCTATGCCACAATCATCTCCTTTGTCTTGATCACGTTGAGGGAGAGGTTGTTATCCTGGCACCACATGGCCATGTCTCTGACCTCCTCTCTATAGGCTTTCTCATCGTTGTCAGTGATCAGGCCTACCACTGTTGTGTCGTCGGCAAACTTAATAATGGTGTTGGAGTCGTGCCTGGCCATGCAGTCATGGGTGAACAGGGAGTACAGGAGGGGACTGAGCACGCACCCCTGAGGGGCCCCTGTGTTGAGGATCAGCGTGGCATATGTGTTGTTACCTACCCTTACCACCTGGGGGTGGCCCATCAGGAAGTCCAGGATCCAGTTGCAGAGGGAGTTGTTTAGTCCCAGGGTCCTTAGCTTAGTGATGAGCTTTGAGGACACTATGGTGTTGAACGCTGAGCTGTAGTCAATTAACAGCATTCTTACATAGGTGTTCCTTTTGTCCAGGTGGGAAAGGGCAGTGTGGAGTGCAATAGAGATTGCATCATCTGTGGATCTGTTGGGGCGGCATGCAAATTGGAGTGGGTCTAGGAATTCTGGGATAATGGTGTTGATGTGAGCCATGACCAGCCTTTCAAAGGGAGTCATTTAGGAAGGTTACCTTTGTGTTCTTGGTCACAGGGACTATGGTGGTCTGCTTGAAACATGTTGGTATTACAGACTCAGTCAGGGACAGGTTGAAAATGTCAGTGAAGACACTTGCCAGTTGCAGTACACATCCTGGTAATCCATCTGGCCCTGCGGCCTTGTGAATGTGGACCTGTTTAAAGGTCTTACTCACATCGGCTACGGAGAGCGTGATCACACAGTCGTCCGGAACAGCTGATGCTCTCATGCATGCTTCAGTGTTGCTTGCCTCAAAGCGAGCATAGAAGTAATTTAGCTTGTTTGGTAGGCTTGTGTCACTGGGCAGCTTGCAGCTGTGCTTCCCTTTGTAGTCTGTAATAGTTTGCAAGCCCTGCCACTTCCGACGAGCGTTGGAGCCAGTGTAGTACGATTCATTCTTAGTCCTGTATTGACTCTTTGCCTGTTTGATGATTCGTCGGAGGGCATAGCAGGATTTTTTATAAGCATCTGGGTTAGAGTCCCGGTCCTTGAAAGTGGAAGCTCTACCCTTTAGCTCAGTGCGGATGTTGCCTGTAATCCATGGCTTCTGGTTGGGGTACGTACGGTCACTGTGGGGACATTGTCATCGATGCACTTATTGATGAAGCCAGTGACTGATGTGGTGTACTCCGCAATGCCATCGGAAGAATCCCGAAACATATTCCAGTCTGTGCTGGCAAAACAGTCCTGTAGCTTAGCATCTGCGTCATCTGACCACTTCTTTATTGACCGAGTCACTGGTGCTTCCTGCTTTAGTTTTTGCTTGTAAGCAGGAGGATAGAGTTATGGTCAGATTTGCCAAATGTACACAGACCGCCACCCCTTGTCTTACCAGAGGCAGCTGTTCTATCTTGCCGATGCAGCGTATATCCCGCCAGCTGAAACATAAGATATTACAGTTTTTAATGTCCCGTTGGTAGGATATCCATGATCTTAGTTTGTCTATTTTGTTATCCAATGATTGTACGTTGGCTAATAGGACTGATGGTAGAGGCAGATTACGGGGATTTGGGCCTTGTCGGGTGTGTGAAGAAAATAATTCGCGTCCAACTCGTTGAAGAAAAAATCTTTGTCCAGTATGAGGTGAGTAATCGCTGTTCTGATATAAATAAGCTATTTTCGGTCATAAGAGATGGTGGCAGAAACATTATGTACAAAATAAGTTACAAATAACGCAAAAAAACACAATTGTTTAGGAGCCCGTAAAACGGCTGCCATCTCCTTACGGCGCAATTGCCACGCTAAAGCAGGAAGTACCAGTGACTCGCTCAATACAGAAATGGTCAGATGACGTGGATGCTACGCTACAGGACTTTTTTGCTAGCACAGACTGGAATATGTTCCGGTATTCATCCAATGGCATTGAGGAATATACCACCTCAGTCACCAGCTTCATCAATAAGTGCATCGACGACGTCGTCCCCACAGTGACTGTACGTACATATCCCAACCAGAAGCTATGGATTACAGGCAACATCCGCACCGAGCTAAAGGCTAGAGCTGCCGATTTTAAGGAGCGGGACACTAATCCGGATGCTTATAAGAAATCCCGCTATGCCCTCAGACGAACCATCAAACAGGCAAAGCGTCAATACAGGACTAAGATTGAATCCTACTACACCATCTCTGACGCTCGTCGGATGTGGCAGGGCTTGCAAACTACTACGGACTTAAAGGGAAACCCAGCCGCGAGCTGCCCAGTGACGCGAGCCTACCAAACAAGCTAAATGCCTTTTGTGCTCGCTTCGAGGCAAGCAACACTGAAGCATGCATGAGAGCACCAGCTGTTCCAGACGACTGTGTGATCATGGTCTCCATAGCCGATGTGAGCAAGCCCTTTAAACAGGTCAACATTCAGAAAGTCGCGGGGCCAGACAGATTACCAGGACATGTACTCAGAGCATGCGCGGACCAACTGGCAAGTGTCTTCACTGACATTTTCAACCTCTCCCTGACTGAGTCTGTAATACCTACATGTTTCAAGCAGACCACCATAGTCCCTGTGCCCAAGAAAGCGAAGGTAACCTGCCTAAATGACTACCACTCCGTAGCACTCACGTCGGTAGCCATGAAGTGCCTTGAAAGGCTGGTCATGGCTCACATCAACACCATCATCCCGGAAACCCTAGACCCACTCCAATTCGCATACCGCCCCAACAGATCCACAGATTACGCAATCTCAATTGCACTCCACACTGCCCTTTCCCACCAGGACAAAAGGAACACCTATGTGAGAATGCTATTCATTGACTACAGCTCAGCGTTCAACACCATAGTGCCCACAAACTCATCACTAAGCTAAGGACCCTGGGACTAAACACCTCCCTCTGCAACTGGATCCTGGACTTCATGACGGGCCGCCCCCAGGTGGTAAGGGTAGGCAACAACACATCTGCCACGCTGATCCTCAACACGGGGCCCCTCAGGGGTGCGTGCTTAGTCCCTTCCGGTACTCCCTGTTCACCCATGACTGCGTCGCCAATCTTTATAATTTTTTTATAATTGCCTGACAGCGCTCAGTGGTATATTCAATCGTTTGTGGATCTTCTTGTAACCATTACCAGATTTATGAAGGTCTACAACCATCTGTCTCTTTTGAACTGCCAGTTCTTTTGTTTTCTTCATGGTGTTGGATGACAAAGGGATATTGCATGCGTTTTACCTCGATTTTATACCCTAGTGAACAAGGAAGTGATGTAATGGCTCAATAGCTCCTTAAGACTTAGATAAACTTAAATAAGTATAATTTAATTCCTGGTTTAATTTTGGTAGATGTTATTTACAATAATCTTTAAGGGTGCCATTAATTGTGAAACCTTGATTTGGAGGACATTGATTTTTTATTAAATCAATAAATGATTTTGGTGGGTTCCATTGGAACATTAATATAGTACAGTATTTCTCACATGTTTGTATCTCTATAATTATATTGTTTATATTTTTTAAAATATTGTTTGTGCATTGCCAGTCAGGGGTGCCAGTAATTTTGGAGCCCACTGTACAGTGAGGGAAAAAAGTATTTGATCCCCTGCTGATTTTGAACGTTTGCCCACTGACAAAGAAATGATCAGTCTATAATTTTAATGGTAGGTTTATTTGAACAGTGAGAGACAGAATAACAACAACAAAATCCAGAAAAATGCATGTCAAAAATTTTATAAATTGATTTGCATTTTAATTAGGGAAATACGTATTTGACCCCCTCTCAATCAGAAAGATTTCTGGCTCCCAGGTGTCTTTTGTACAGGTAACGAGCTGAGATTAGGAGCACACTCTTAAAGGGAGTGCTTCTAATCTCAGCTTGTTACCTGTATAAAAGACACCTGTCCACAGAAGCAATCAATCAATCAGATTCCAAACTCTCCACCATGGCCAAGACCAAAGAGCTCTCCAAGGATGTCAGGGACAAGATTGTAGACCACACAAGGCTGGAATGGGCTACAAGACCATCGCCAAGCAGCTTGGTGAGAAGGTGACAACAGTTGGTGCGATTATTCGCAAATGGAAGAAACACAAAAGAACTGTCAATCTCCCTCGGCCTGGGGCTCCATGCAAGATCTCACCTCGTGGAGTTGCAATGATCATGAGAACGGTGAGGAATCAGCCCAGAACTACACAGGAGGATCTTGTCAATGATCTCAAGGCAGCTGGGACCATAGTCACCAAGAAAACAATTGGTAACACACTACGCCGTGAAGGACTGAAATCCTGCAGCGCCCGCAGAAGGTCCCCCCTGCTCAAGAAAGCACATATACAGGCCCATCTGAAGTTTGCCAATGAATATCTGAATGATTCAGAGGAGAACTGGGTGAAAGTGTTGTGGTCAGATGAGACCAAAATGGAGCTCTTTGGCATCAACTCAACTCGCCGTGTTTGGAGGAGGAGGAATGCTGCCTATGACCCCAAGAACATCATCCCCACCGTCAAACATGGAGGTGGAAACATTATCCTTTGGGGGTGTTTTTCTGCTAAGGGGACAGGACAACTTCACCGCATCAAAGGGACGATGGACGGGGCCATGTACTGTCAAATCTTGGGTGAAAACCTCCTTCCCTCAGCCAGGGCATTGAAAATGGGTCGTGGATCGGTGTCCAGCATTACAATGACCCAAAACACATGGCCAAGACAACAAAGGAGTGGCTCAATAAGAAGCACATTAAGGTCCTGGAGTGGCCTAGCCAGTCTCCAGACCTTAATCCCATAGAAAATCTGTGGAGGGAGCTGAAGGTTCGAGTTGCCAAACGTCAGCCTCGAAATCTTAATGACTTGGAGAAGATCTGCAAAGAGGAGTGTGACAAAATGCCTCCTGAGATGTGTGCAAACCTGGTGGCCAACTACAAGAAACGTCTGACCTCTGTGATTGCCAACAAGGGTTTTGCCACCAAGTACTAAGTCATGTTTTGCAGAGGGGTCAAATACTTATTTCCCTCATTAAAATGCAAATCAATTTATAACATTTTTGACATTCGTTTTTCTGGATTTTTTTGTTGTTATTCTGTATCTCACTGTTCAAATAAACCTACCATTAAAATTATAGACTGATCATGTCTTTGTCAGTGGGCAAACGTACAAAATCAGCAGGGGATCAAATACTTTTTTCCCTCACTGTATATACTAGGTGGTGTCAGAGGAAGGCCCAAAAATTGTCAAAGACTCCAGTCACCCAAGTCATAGACTGTTCTCTCTGCTACCGCACAGCAAGCGGTACCGGAGCTCCAAGTCTAGGTCCAAAAGGCTCCTTAACAGCTTCTACCCGCAAGCCATAAGGCTGCTGAACAATTAATCAAATGGCAACCCGGACTATTTGCGTTGACCCCCCACCCCCCACCCCTTTTGTTTTACACTGCTGTTACTCGCTGTTTATTATTTATGCGTAGTCACTTTACCCCTAACTTTATGTGCAAATTACCTCAACTAACCTGTACCCCCACACATTGACTCGCTACCGGTACCCCCTGTATATAGCCTCGTTATTGTTATTTTATTGTGTTACTTTTTATTTTATTTTTTACTTTAGTTTATTTAGTAAATATTTCCTTAGCTCTATTTCTTGAACTGCATTGTTGGTAAAGGGCTTGTAAGTAAGCCTTTCACAGTCTTTCACCTGTTGTATTCGGCGCATGGGACAAGTACAATTTGATTTGGATTTGATTTACAATCATGCAGTGAAGTTACACTATACAGTCAGTCAGTAAGCAGTTTAGCAGTTACACCGGCGGGCCCCGGTGACAATACATTTGTAAAACCAAAAACGTACCTTGACTTGGAACAGTTCCAGTGTTGTGTTGGATAGTCATAGCCAGCTTGTTAACATAGCTTCCCTCTGTTTGAGCAGGATGTTTGAGGAGGCTAAACTAGCTAGCTGCATTTGCTAGCTAAGTAAGTAAAACTGAGAAGAAGAAAAAATCTATCTCTATCTCTCTCTTGCTTCTCCTTCAGAAATGAATTTGTTCAAAACTGTTCAACTATTGTCTTTCTCTCTCTTTGAGTCAACTACTCACCACATTTTATGCACTGCAGTGCTAGCTAGCTGTAGCTTATGCTTTCAGTACTAGATTCATTATCTGCACCTTTGTATGGGTGGACAACATGTCAGTTCATGCTGCAAGAGCTCTGATAGGATGGAGGACGTCCTCCGGAAGTTGTCATAATTACTGTGTAAGTCTATGGAAGGGGTTGAGAACCTAGGTTTTGTATTGAAGTCAATGTACCCAGAGAAGGACAGAAGCTAGCTGTCCTCCGGCTACACCATGGTGCTACCCAACAGAGTGCTGTTGAGGCTACTGTATACCTTCATTGCAAAAGAGTGTGTCAATTATTTGGTAACGTGAATATATTTAGTATAGTTTTATCTAAAAATGTTAACTTTTTTAATGTTTTACAATTTTTATTTTTATAAAATTGACTGAGGAGGATGGTCCTCCACTGGTACATAGCCATAATATGACCTTTGAAATGTCTATTTTCCTTTTCCTTTGTGAGTGTAATGTTTACTGTTCATTTTGATTGTTTATTTCACTTTTTTTTATTATCTATTTCACTTGCTTTGGCAATGTAAACATATGTTTCCCATGCCAATGAAGCTCTTTGAATTGAATTGAGAGAGAGAAAGAGAGAGAGTGAAAGAGAGTAGAAGTGGCTTTTGTCTTCTCTACTAGGAGGACTCCCCTCAGGGAACATCTTACAGAACCATTAACATGTGTGAGATTCTATTAACGGGGCTGGAGAGCAAAGCAGCACTGTGGTCTGCAGCTTGGAGCTGTAGTGAGAGTGCTGGAGGAGGCAGGGGAGGCCAGTCCCATCATGGTGCTCTGGGACTGCAGGGCTGGGGCAAGCCCAGGTGCCCACCAGACTCAGATGATATCTTAGCTGCAGACAGAAGTATTATATATATTCATGTGTTACCAGCAGTATTCACCCAGACTGTGTCTCTGTGTCCACTTCTCACCCTCTCAGTCCCACTCCTTCTTTTACGAGCGAGAGAGGGATGGAGCGAAGGAGTTGTGATTTGATCAGTTGAAAAAACAGGCATGTGAAATGACAGACCTGAGAGGCAGACGATGGGGATGAGATAGCAGGAGAAAACTAATAGAAATGATCTGGAAGATGGTGTAGTGTGGTGTAGCTAGTCTTTGCCAGCATGACTTATGAGTTGACATTTTGCGCCAGGAGTGATTGACTCATTAAAATGGGGAATGTCAATAAAGGGGTTTAATATTCTCTGATTCCAGCTGTACTCTTTGGACGATACATCATGATTTTTTCTCTTTTTTTAACTGTAGGTTTCTGTAAAATAATTGGCCGTTATGATGTTCATGCACTGAGTAGTCTAGCAGCTGCAGTAACCTGCTAGTAAATCATAGTTTATGAAGGCAATTTGAGCCATGTGTTGTATGTCTAAGAACATGCCCTCTGGGGGTTTGCTGGAGTAATGGCCTAGTCTCTCTCTGTGCACTGCATGCCATGCTCAGCTTCTGTCTGTGTGTGTGTGTGTGTGTGTGTGTGTGTGTGTGTGTGTGTGTGTGTGTGTGTGCGTGTTTTCTTTTTTTCCCTGTGTGGTCGTGATGGCAGCAGAAGGCATATTTCTGCTGTACCTGTGTGTGTGTGCCCCTGGCCTGCGGAAAGTGCTCTGTCATGGACAGGCTGAAGCTCGTCTGCAACGATCTGTTAGATGATTGCATGACAACACACCTATGCCGGCTACTAACAGGGTATCGATCTAATACAAATCTTTATCTGGTGCACTCCAATGAATGTTCCAGGCCTCCCACTGACCAGCACAGGTTAGCATTTTTTGTTGTGAATCTTGTTCTGAAGGCAGCTCTGCAGAGTAGTAACTAGCTGGCACAGCCACAGTCATAAAATCAGATTTTAAACCTAACCCTAACATTAACCCTAACCTTAACCACACTGCTAACCCTAACCTTAAATTAAGACCGAAAAGCAAATTTTTGTATTGCCAATTTTGAAGCTGGCCTATCTAAGGGGAAATCGCTCAGTTCTGCCTCCAGGACAAGACTCATGATAATAAACGTCAACTGGCCTGACCAGCAGAGAGCTCCGGCTGAGAGAGAGAGGGAGGGAGGGGAAGAGTGAGACAGGAAGGAAGGAAGGGAGGGGGAGAGAGGGAGCAAAGGAGAGAGAGAGTGAGTCCTGAAAAGGTAGAGAAAATACAGTGCCTAAGGAAAGTCTACACAGTCTTTACATTTTCGAGCTTAAAATTAAATTTAAAAAGGGATTACATTGGATTTTTTGTACAGATCTACACAACCTTCTCCACTTTTTCACAAATTATAGAACATTTTTCAAATTAATAAAAAAAAAAAAATGAAGATGTCTTGATTGTATGTCTTCACACACTAGAGTTAATACTTGGTTGGTGGAAGCAGCTTTGGCCTCCATTACGGTGAAATAAGTTTGAATAAGATTCTACAAACCTTGCACAACGTTCAGGGCATCATCCATTGTTTTTGTCAAAAGTATTGTGGTGGCAGCATCATGTTATGGGTATGGTTGTCACAAGCAGGGACTGGGGAGTTTGTCAGGATCAAAATAAATATGAAAGGAGCAAAACCCAGGTAAAAAGTTAGAGGAAAACCTACCTCAGTCTTTTGAAAACCTAACCTTGGGATAGTTTTATTTTTCAGCTGGATCATTACAAACATTTTAATGCCAAAGACAAACCAGAATGGCTTTCCAAGAGGTGTTGAGTGTTCCTGAATGGTCCAGTTTCAGTCCTGACTTAATTACTCCAGTCTCCTTTTCAGCTCATTTATCACCTGCTTTGCTTAACAAAAGGTACATCTCAATAGGTGGTCAAGGTAGCCTCATGACAAGGCAGAAGTGGGGGGGGGGGGCCTTTATACTTGTATTCTTTATTGCTCCTCTATTGTTCCCTAAGCAAGGGGGAGGCTGATGACATCACGAATCCCCATCAGACATTTACATTTACATCATTTAGCAGACGCTCTTATCCAGAGCGACATACAAATTGGTGCATTCAACTTATGATAGCCAGTGGGACAACCACCTTTTTTATGGGGGGTGGGGGAAGAAGGATTACTTTATACTATTCCAGGTATTCGTTAAAGAGGTAGGGTTTCAAGTGTCTCCGGAAGGTGGTCAG
This sequence comes from Coregonus clupeaformis, assembly GCF_020615455.1. Lineage (NCBI taxonomy): Eukaryota > Metazoa > Chordata > Actinopteri > Salmoniformes > Salmonidae > Coregonus > Coregonus clupeaformis. Next base: position 29,200,201 of record NC_059210.1, read on the forward strand.
TGACTTAGGGGGGCTTGTTCCACCATTGGGGTGCCAGAGCAGCAAATAGCTTTGACTGGGCTGAGCGGGAACTGTGCTTCCGTAGAGGTAGGGGAGCTAGCAGGCCAGAGGTGGATGAACGTAGTGCCCTCGTTTGGGTGTAGGGTCTGATCAGAGCCTGAAGGTAAGGAGGTACGGTTCCCCTCACAACTCCGTAGGCAAGCACCATGGTCTTGTAGTAGATGCGAGCCTCAACTGGAAGCCAGTGGAGTGTGCGGAGGAGCGGGGTGACATGAGAGAACTTGGGATGGTTGAACACCAGACGGGCTGCAGCGTTCTGGATAAGTTGTAGGGGTTTAATGGCACAGGCAGGGAGCCCAGCCAACAGCGAGTTGCAGTAATCCAGACGGGAGATGACAAGTGCCTGAATTAGGACCTGTGCCGCTTTCTGTGTAAGGTGGGGTCGTACTCTGTGAATGTTGTAGAGCATGAACCTGCAGGATCGGGTCACCGCTTTGATGTTAGCGGAGAACGACAGGGTGTTGTCCAGGGTCACGCCAAGGTTATTTGCACTCTGGGAGGAGGACACAATGGAGTTGTCAACCGTGATGGCGAGATCATGGAGCGGGCAGTCCTTCCCCGGGAGGAAGAGCAGCTCCCTCTTGCCGAGGTTCAGCTTGAGTTGGTGATCCGACATCCACACTGATATGTCTACCAGACATGCAGAGATGCGATTCGCCACCTGGTTATCAGAAGGGGGAAAGGAGAAAATTAATTGTGTGTCGTCTGCGTAGCAATGATAGGAGAGACCATGTGAGGATATGACAGAGCCAAGTGACTTGGTGTATAGAGAGAATAGGAGAGGGCCTAGAACTGAGCCCTGGGGGACACCAGTGGTGAGAGCACGTGGTGCGGAGTCAGATTCTCGCCACGCCACCTGGTAGGAGCGACCTGTCAGGTAGGACGCAATCCAAGAGTGAACAGCGCCGGAGATGCCCAACTTGGAGAGGGTGGAGAGGAGGATCTGATTGTTCACAGTTTCAAAGGCAGCGGATAGGTATAGAAGGATAAGAGCAGAGGAGAGAGAGTTGGCTTTAGCAGTGCAGAGAGCCTCCGTGACACAGAGAAGAGCAGTCTCAGTTGAATGACCAGTCTTGAAACCTGACTGGTTTGGATCAAGAAGGTAATTCTGAGAGAGATAGCAGGAGAGTTGGCTAGAGACGGCACGCTCAAGAGTTTTGGAGAGAAAAGAAAGAAGGGATACTGGTCTGTAGTTGTTGACATCGGAGGGATCGAGTGTAGGTTTTGGGGGTGCAACTCACGCTCTCTTGAAGATGGAAGGGACATGGCCAGCGGTCAAGGATGAGTTGATGAGCGAGGTGAGGTAAGGGAGAAGGTCTCCGGAAATGGTCTGGAGAAGAGAGGAGGGGATAGGGTCAAGTGGGCAGGTTGTTGGGCGGCCGGCTGTCACAAGTCGCAAGATTTCATCTGGATAGAGAGGGGAGAAAGAAGTCAAAGCATAGGGTAGGACAGTGTGGGCAGGACCAGCGGTGTCATTTGACTTAATAAATGAGGATCGGATGTCGTCAACCTTCTTTTCAAAATGGTTGACGAAGTCATCCACAGAGAGGGGGGATTCAGGAGGGGGAGGGGGGGGATTCAGCAGGGAGGAGAAGGTGGCAAAGAGCTTCCTAGGGTTAGAGGCTGAGGCTTGAAACATAGAGTGGTAGAAAGTGGCTTTAGCAGTGGAAACAGAGGAAGAGAATGTAGAGAGGAGGGAGTGAAAAGATGACAGGTCTCAGGGAGTCTAGTTTTTCTCCATTTCCGCTCGGCTGCCCGTAGCCCTCTTCTGTGAGCTTGCAATGAGTCGTCAAGCCACAGAGCAGGAGGGGAGGACCGAGCCGGCCGGGAGAATAGAGGACATAGAGAGTCAAAAGATGCAGAAAGGGAGGAGAGGAGGGTTGAGGAGGCAGAATCAGGAGATCGGAGGGAGGATTGAGCAGAGGGAAGAGATGTTAGGATGGAAGAGGAGAGAGTAGCGGGAGAGCGAGCGAAGGTTACGACGGCACATTACCATCTGAGTAGGGGCAGAGTGAGTAGTGTTGGAGGAGAGCGAGAGAGAAAAGGATACAAAGTAGTGGTCAGAGACTTGGAGGGGAGATGCAGTGAGATTAGTAGAAGAACAGCATCTAGTAAAGATGAGGTCAAGCGTATTGCCTGCCTTGTGAGTAGGGGGGGACGGTGAGAGGGTGAGGTCAAAAGAGGAAAGGACTGGAAAGAAGGAGGCAGAGAGAAATGAGTCAAAGGCAGACGTAGGGAGGTTAAAGTCACCCAGAACTGTGAGGGGTGAGCCATCCTCAGGAAAGGAACTTATCAAGGCGTCAAGCTCATTGATGAACTCTCCAAGGGAACCTGGAGGGCGATAAATGACAAGGATGTTAAGCTTGAATGGGCTAGTGACTGTGACAGCATGGAATTCAAATGAGGAGATAGACAGATGGGTCAGGGGAAAAAGAGAGAATGTCCACTTGGGAGAGATGAGGATTCCTGTGCCACCGCCGCGCTGACCAGATGCTCTCGGGGTATGCGAGAACACATGGTCAGACGAGGAAAGAGCAGTAGGAGTAGCAGTGTTTTCTGTGGTAATCCATGTTTCCGTCAGTGCCAAGAAGTCGAGGGACTGGAGGGTAGCATAGGCTGAGATGAACTCTGCCTTGTTGGCCGCAGAACGGCAGTTCCAGAGGCTGCCAGAGACCTGGAACTCCACATGGGTCGTGCGCGCAGAGACCACCAGATTAGAGTGGCAGCAGCCACGCAGTGTGAAGCATTTGAATGGCCTGTGCAGAGAGGAGAGAACAGGGATAGACAGACACATAGTTGACAGGCTACAGAAAAAGGCTACAATAATGCAAAGGAGATCGGAATGAAATGAACTAAACATCTGGGAAAGCGAGAGAGCGGGGCCTCCCTCACTTACGTTTCACTGAAACACTCAAATATAACTCCCAACTTCCACTTTAGAAATTATAATTGTTGTAAACTACAGCGGTTCAATGTTTTCTAGGAATAGACTAACTTAGTTTATTCAGCTAGCTAACTTGGTACAGTATTCTTCAGTGAAAACCGTCCAGGGCACCGAATCCTATGACGCCATAGCCAACTAGCATGCCAGCCTCCAATAACACGGTTTAGCACCAATACTCGGTTACAACAAACCACCAGTGTGTTAACACGCCAAACAGATCATTCGTGTCCGTGTCTAACGTTTTGTAAAGTTTTGGGTTAGTTTTGACAGTTTGAGTGAGTACTTCGTCAACTTATTCAGCCAGTTAGTTAGCTAGAATAGTTAGCATACTAGCTAGCCATTGCTCTCTGCCAACGAACCAATCCCTCCTCCCACGGCACGAAACACAGAGAGAGCCAAGCTAACGTTAACTAGTCACCCATGTCCCGAATTCCCTTGAACGACTCTGGTTACCAGTATGTAAAAACAAAACAAAAATAAATGTAGGTTATAACTTACCCTTAGTAGCTACTGTTAGCCAGTTAAGTACAAAGCTAGCCACTGAATCGATTCAGCCAGTTCGCGTCTGTCCCAACGGAGAGAAAGCGTCTCCAAATATTACAGCTAGGTTGTTCAAGCTATTGTTTAGTTAGCTATCCAGGTAGCAACAAGCTAGCTACATTGCGAGTACAGTAGCTACTAACTACCTAACGTTAACGCTTCAGACCAACTCCTTGAATGCCCTACTGCTTAAGGTTTGCAGTTGTCTCTTTTTTTGACAAAAACAATGGATGCAGTGCATTCGGAAAGTATTCAGACCCCTTGACTTTTTTCACATTTTGTTACGTTACAGCCTTATTCTAAAATTGATTAAATAATCAATCTACACACAATACCCAATAATGACAAAGCAAAAACAGTTTTTTTGAAAAACTGAAATATCACATTTACATAAGTATTCAGACCCTTTACTCAGTACTTTGTTGAAGCACCTTTGGCAGTGATTACAGCCTAGAGTCTTCTTGGGTATGAAGCTACAAGCTTGGCACACCTGTATTTGGGCAGTTTCTACCGTTCTTCTCTGCAGATCCTCTCAAGCTCTGTCAAGTTGGATGGGAGGCGTCGCTACACAGCTATTTTCAGGTCTCTCCAGAGATGTTTGATCAGGCTCTGGCTGGGCCACTCAAGGACATTCAGAGACTTGTCCCAAAGCCACTCCTGCGTTGTCTTGGCTTTGTGCTTAGGTAAGTTGTCCTGATGGAAGGTGAACCTTCGCCCCCAGTCTGAGGTCCTGAGCGCTCTGGAGCAGGTTTTCATCAAGGATCTCGCTGTACTTTTCTCTGTTCATCTTTCCCTCGATCCTGACTAGTCTCCCAGTCCCTGCCACTGAAAAACATCCCCACAGCAGCATGCTTCACCATAGGGATGGTGCCAGGTTTCCTCCAGACGACATGCTTGGCATTCAGGCCAAAGAGTTCAATCTTGGTTTCATCAGACCAGAGAATCTTGTTTCTCATGGTCTAAGAGTATTTTGGAAACTCCAAGCGGGCTGTCATGTGCCTTTTACTAAGAAGTGGTTTCCGTCTGGTCACTCTACCATAAAGGCCTGATTGGTGGAGTGCTGCAGAGATGGTTGTCCTTCTGGAAAGTTCTCCCATCTCCACAGAGGAACTCTGGAGCTCTGTCAGAGTGAGCATCGGGTTCTTGGTCACCTCCCTGACCAAGGGCCTTCTCCCCCGATTGCTCAGTTTGGCCGGGCGGCCAGCTCTAGGAAGAGTCTTGGTGGTTCCAAACTTCTTCCATTTAAGAATGATGGAGGCCACTGTGTTCTTGGGGACCTTCAATGCTACAGAAATGTTTTGGTACCTGTTATGATGAGTTTCTCTGCACAGCAAAAAGTCCAGTGTTGAATTAACTCCCACAGAGTTGATTTCAATACTTTTGAGGGTTTATATACAGTGGGGGAAAAAAGTATTTAGTCAGCCACCAATTGTGCAAGTTCTCCCACTTAAAAAGATGAGAGAGGCCTGTAATTTTCATCATAGGTACACGTCAACTATGACAGACAAAATGAGAAAAAAAATCCAGAAAATCACATTGTAGGATTTTTTATGAATTTATTTGCAAATTATGGTGGAAAATAAAAATTTGGTCAATAACTAAAGTTTCTCAATACTTTGTTATATACCCTTTTTCTGTAAGTCTTCACAAGGTTTTCACACACTGTTGCTGGTATTTTGGCCCATTCCTCCATGCAGATCTCCTCTAGAGCAGTGATGTTTTGGGGCTGTCGCTGGGCAACACAGACTTTCAACTCCCTCCAAAGATTTTCTATGGGGTTGAGATCTGGAGACTGGCTAGGCCACTCCAGGACCTTGAAATGCTTCTTACGAAACCACTCCTTCGTTGACCGGGCAGTGTGTTTGGGATCATTGTCATGCTGAAAGACCCAGCCACGTTTCATCTTCAATGCCCTTGCTGATGGAAGGAGGTTTTCACTCAAAATCTCACGATACATGGCCCCATTCATTCTTTCCTTTACACGGATCAGTCGTCCTGGTCCCTTTGCAGAAAAACAGCCCCAAAGCATGATGTTTCCACCCCCATGCTTCACAGTAGGTATGGTGTTCTTTGGATGCAACTCAGCATTCTTTGTCCTCCAAACACGACGAGTTGAGTTTTTACCAAAAAGTTATATTTTGGTTTCATCTGACCATATGACATTCTCCCAATCCTCTTCTGGATCATCCAAATGCACTCTAGCAAACTTCAGACGGGCCTGGACATGTACTGGCTTAAGCAGGGGGACACGTCTGGCACTGCAGGATTTGAGTCCCTGGCGGCGTAGTGTGTTACTGATGGTAGGCTTTGTTACTTTGGTCCCAGCTCTCTGCAGGTCATTCACTAGGTCCCCCAGTGTGGTTCTGGGATTTTTGCTCACCGTTCTTGTGATAATTTTGACCCCACGGGGTGAGATCTTGCGTGGAGCCCCAGATCGAGGGAGATTATCAGTGGTCTTGTATGTCTTCCATTTCCTAATAATTGCTCCCACAGTTGATTTTTTCAAACCAATCTGCTTACCTATTGCAGATTCAGTCTTCCCAGCCTGGTGCAGGTCTACAATTTTGTTTCTGGTGTCCTTTGACAGCTCTTTGGTCTTGGCCATAGTGGAGTTTGGAGTGTGACTGTTTGAGGTTGTGGACAGGTGTCTTTTATACTGATAACAAGTTCAAACAGGTGCCATTAATACAGGTAATGAGTGGAGGACAGAGGAGCCTCTTAAAGAAGAAGTTACAGGTCTGTGAGAGCCAGAAATCTTGCTTGTTTGTAGGTGACCAAATATTTATTTTCCACCATAATTTGCAAATAAATTCATAAAAAATCCTACAATGTGATTTTCTGGATTTATTTTTCTCAATTTGTCTGTCATAGTTGACGTGTACCTATGATTAAAATTACAGGCCTCTCTCATCTTTTTAATTGGGAGAACTTGCACAATTGGTGGCTGACTAAATACTTTTTTCCCCCACTGTAGGTCCACACTCTCCAGAGTTAAATTAACACTTTCAAAATAAAACATTTAACACTCTCCCAGAGTTCCTTTTTTAACTCGCAAAACAGAGTTAAAGTAACACTAAGGTATTAGACAACTAACACTGCTCCGAGTTAATTTTTGTAAACTATTTGTGTAATGTTAATTTCACTCCCTAAAGTGTCAATTATATACACAGATTTTTTTTAAATGTATTGTTAATTTATTCAATATTATTTATTAATTAATTAAATATATACTTATATTAATAAGAATTAATCACAATAAACAATCATTGTCAAAAACATGTATTTGTGCCTTTTCTCCCTTGCAGTCAGTTGAATTAAAACATTGTGAATGAAGGTATAATGTACATACTTTCATCTGAAACATTGTATGAGCTTTGAATATCAAACGGTTTATGAAATTTAAGCTCAGACATTTTTAGTAGACATCTTTCTGCACTTCGTAATACTCTGAATGCATGATGATGGTCATCAAAATTCTCTGTAAATAGCTTGTTTGTCAAAAAAAATGTTGATCTTCAACCAAAAGTACATCACTTATTTGACAAAAGACTGACATGTCTTCTTCCATTGCACTGCAAATAACTAGTCCAGCTTTATACTCTACACCATCAACTTTAACACAACTAGTTGAGAAAACATATTTTGACAAGATCGTTTCAAGCATTTCATTGTTGACGACATTCTCATCTCTGAAGAGAAAATATTTAATTGGCCCATACTCATTTTGTTTGAGGGTGAAGGTTTCCCAGTGATAAGCAATGGCCATCTGATGCTTTTTAGCAAGCGATTTGGTTATGTTTTTGAAATTTTTAAAACAAATCTTTAAACAGCTTGTGTTTGGCCTCAAACCTCATACACCACGTAAATAATAAGGGGCCAATTTTCCATATAGAAGATGGGTAATGGATCATAAAATGATGCTTAGGTATCAAGTGTCTATGTGGATACAAGTGCTTAAATAGTTTGTGGTGGTCAACAATCAAATGCTTTAAATATATTGTCATACCTAGAGTGAGAGAAGGTGAAAAAACTATGTTCATTATTTGAAGTAACAACAGTAACAAATTCCAGTTTTTGTTTCCTGCAGGAATAATGTCACCAAACAACAGTGGGATGTTTTTCACAAGACACAATGTCTGAATAGAATTCAAACCAATGCCATTGCCAACACTCTCCAATATAATCTTTGTAGAACGATTTTTTCGTTCTAAAAATCCATAATCAAAACCATAAATCCTGGAAAGCAAGTCCTGTTCTTGAGTTGAGTTTGAGTTTATTTTTACAGGGACAGTGCACATTAATCAACGTTTCAGTAAAAGTGCCGGTTTTAGCCAGCCGGCTAATTTTCAACCGCAGTCCCTGGGCAGGTTATTAAAAACAATTACAATATAGACAATAACAACATAGAACAAGACATAGCATACAGACATAGCAACATAGGACAAGCAAGACGTAGCATACAGACAGAGCAACATAGAACAAAAAGCAGCAAGACAAAATTCATAAAAGCAACAAAGTGTTTCCACACCTCACAAGTTACAGACAACAGACATGGAAAGCGGCAACACACAGCTAGGGACCATGTTCACAAATCTGATTGACCTTTAGCCATGTCTTCAAGCATTTTGTGAAAGTGTGATATGTGGTGCAGTTGTGTGTGTCTGATGGCAGTGTATTCCAGACATGGGAAGCTCTCACAGAAAAAGCAGATTTACTAAAGGTGCTTTTCCTTAGGGGAACTACACAGTCACCTCTCATGGCAGACCTTGTGGATCTGCTGCCATATGTTTGGGTTTTCTGTTTAACATAAAGTTTTCTGTTTCTGACATAAAGTGTTGTGTGAGATATCCAAAAAGCAATTTGATCTCATACTGAAACACACCCTCAAGAAGATCATGCATGATATCAAATGAATAGTTATTACAAACATGGAAATACTTCAATGAATTAAGTGTAGATCTTTTTTTCAAACCATAAATTGACTTCAATTGTGGGTTTTCCTGGAGAGACTGGCAATGCATTTCAAACATATCTTTTCCACGAAGGATCACCTTAGGATCATCCTCACTGTATACCGTTTGACAATCATTCTTCTCAATCAAACAAAGGCGACAGAAATGACGGCTACTGAATGACTCATTAAAACCAAGAATTGTGTGCATCCCTAGATTATCTCCAGTGATCTGACAGATTGTACCATATACCTGCTCATCTGAAAATGGAAGACTTAGCCCTTGGCTTTCTAGTTTTTTCAAATCATTTATCAACAGTTCTAGTATAACATCAAAACCATACTTGTGCAGATCTTGTGTGAAAAAGTGTTACCAAATGAATGTTCATCAAAACCAAATAAAATTTTTGGGGAAAGTTTCTTACAACAAAATAAGGAGAGCCAATTTTGTGAATTCCACGTTTGGAGCCAAGGGGATTGGCTGTTTCAAAATCATCATAGTATAGTTGGATTTGTAATGCATGTCTATTAGCTGTAAACAAAGTGTGGGTTTTAAAATAACTTCCATCAAAAAAGTCAGTATAAGTGTCAGGCTCTGATCTACACTCTTTCTTTAGCAAAACACTAATGTCTGGATTTCTGCACATGAACTTCAATGTTTCTAAAATCGGCACATATATAAAAGTATCCTTCACAGGTACTTGATCATAAGTACCGGATTTCTGATTTCGCCTGTTGTCATATCTCACTCCCAATGTTATTTCTACTGGCTCAACAACTCCCCATTTTTGGTGGAAGTATTTATTTCGTTTCCATTCTGTATTTAGATTTGTGAACGGGTTTTCATAATCTTCAAAAGATTCATTTATCACAGATATGTTGGGGTCAGTTATAGGTAAAGCAGAAATAGCTGTATGCTTTGCTTGTGAGCGAATCTCACTTGTTAGTTCTTCCAAATCTCCTACAATTGAGGATACCAAACTGTTGGAAATCCCACTCCCCTGTAATTTGGCCACGATGGATGCACACATTTCTTTAGTTGGATCTTTAGTAAGTCCTGAATCATTGCTCTCAGAACAAACACTGGAAGAGCTACATTGATTTTGTGGATTAAATGTGTCCTCCAAAGCATGTGCCTGAGATGAAGTTGCAACTGGCTCACTAGATGAACATGCAACAGTTGAAGTTTGAGCAATTTGCTGAACATTACTATGAACACTATTAAGGTGCTTCCGAAAACCTGTATATGTTAGGAACCAATTTGAACTTGGGTCCAGGATAGTAACCATGTTCAACTCTTAAATGTGAAATCAACTGTTGACTGCTGGGGTAATATTTCTGACACATGAAACAGGTCAACATTGTTATAGCTTCTTACTCACAGGGTGAGAGTGTTACTGGCTGGTTGAGCAGTCTCGCTCTCAAGTCTTTAACTCTGGGTGACGCCTTCATTTTCCCCACATCAATGTTATACACTGTTGTCTGCAGGAATGTGTAAAAATTGACAAGTGCCACATCGTAAGGCAAATTAAACACAAAATGTGCTTTGAAAAGTTCATCACATGCCCAGAGGGAGCGGTTTGCCTTGCATGGGATGAGGCGCTTATCCATTGTGATGTAGAAGCTCTCAATCTTGCTCTTCTGACGCCCAACAGCGAGGAGGTACGGCTGCCGTCCCTGCTGGTTGCGGAGATGCTCCTCCAAACTGCAGCATGACTAGGGTTGAGATCAGAAAACTGAAAATTAGACACAAGAATAATGTGCAGCCACAGAGAAAACTACATTATAGAAGTGATTATTCAAACATCTTTTCATTGGCTAGTGCAAGATGGGAATGAAGACTTAATTACAATTCCATCCACTTTTTAACAACCCTCATTTACATATGTGGCTAAGAAGGTGACGTGACAAATTAGTATAATCACCTTGATAATATAATTACCTTATGAAAGACAACAAGTCTCTCAACTGCATCACATGCACTAATGTTTGGAGACTTCAGTCCCCCTGGAGGTGGTGGAAGGAGATGTAACAGCAACAGGGAAGCCATTTCTTGGTCGTAGGCTGAGGACAAAGAGTCACAAGAATTAACTGAAAACTCTTCAAATGTAATACTTTTCAAGTTTAAATGAGAACAGGGAGGCATTATGAGAACTTTCTAAACAGTCATCCATCTATTAGTCACATTTATCCCAAAAATCAGATCAACGTTCAGAGATACACAGAATAAACAAATGAAATATTATTGCAGTTATAGTTTAACTGCAATTATAGCAAATTTATAACAAAATAAAATAAAAAACTACTCACTTGTTGCCTCATCAAGATCACTTCCTGGGAGACTTTCTGCTGACTGCACCAAGCGACGCAACTCTGGTGTTGAGGTGAGCCACTTAGCCTCTTTTATGACATTTGGCTTGAAGAACAAATCCCATTTCTGAAGAAGCCTGGAGGATGTGTCATCATCAAATAGGAGAGTGAAGTCTTGGTCCACCTTTAAGAAAGAAGATATTAAACTACTACTACTACAGGAAATACTTTCACATTTCAAGCCATTCTAAACATCTCATCCCAAACTTACCAATCCTTTTGTATCCAGGAATCTTGGGAAGCTGGAGAGGATATCAACACTTCTGCCTGGGTCATTAACGAGCTTCTGACGGTGCTGAAAGGTCTCTCTCATCTTCTGGAAAATCAGGGAATTGTCTGTGGTATGGTTGAGAAAAGACATGGCGTCTTGGCAAGCATCACCATCAAGCTGCCTTTCAACATTAACAGTCCTTTGGAAATTTGGGCCCCCTAGAGAAAAGTCAATTGGGCTATTTGGTGGCAGTGCAGATCCTCTACGAATCTTCCTCTGGACTGTTTTCAGACACCAAGAAATGTATCCTGTGCTGCTTGCAGTTCCTGAAATGAAAAAAAGAAAAGAAATGCGTCGTCATACCAGGCTCCTGCGAAATCTCACAGAATTCAAATATCAATGTCGTCCACACAGTTTTGTGTCACAACATGACATGAAAGAGTTAACAATAATAGTGCCTATTACATAGCCCTTCTTGGAGTATGGATCCTTGAGGGAAGGGAACAACATCACTATCCCACGTGCATAATCTTCTCTGATTGCTTTAGTGGGGCGGTGCCTGAGAGGAGATATTAAATTAGTACATTTATGCAATGGCCATGCAGTTATTTGGCACAAATAAAAACAATGTGGCGTCTCCTGAGTGGCGCAGTGGTCTAAGGCACTGCATCGCAGTGCTAGCTGTGCCACTAGAGATCCTGGTTCGAATCCAGGCTCTGTCGTAGCCGGCCGTGACCGGGAGACCCATGGGGCGGCGCGCAATTGGCCCAGCATCGTCCAGGGTAGGGGAGGGAATGGCCGGCAGGGATGTAGCTCAGTTGATAGAGCATGGCGTTTGCAACGCCAGGGTTGTGGGTTCGATTCCCACAGGGGGTATGAAAAAAATAATAATAATGTAAGTCGCTCTGGATAAGAGCGTCTGCTAAATGACGTAAATGTAAATGTAAAAATGTGAAACAAACATACCCATGATTGTCAATCATGTGAGCCACCAGGATGTTAACCATTTTTATTCTTGCAGCATCTGTTAGGGTTTGTTGTTTGGTACTCCTGTAGTACTTCTTCACCCCCAGACTTGCCTCTTAGCACAGCTTCAATCAACTAATAAAAAACAAAAACATTAGAATACAAAACATGGTGATAAATAGCTTTTCTAGAGACTCAGAGTGAAAAACATGTGAAAGCATTAAGAAACCTGTTCAGCAGACACAGCATCACGTGTATCCTCAATTCTTTGTCTCTTGCTAGGGACATCATCTAGGATTATAGTTGATGCACTTGAGCTGAAGCTTGAGTCAGACGTCTCAGAAGCAGAAGACAAGGAGAAATCAGAGAATTCTAAAGGAATAGAAAAAATGCAAATATTATATTATGTAAGGTTTAAAGTGCTTTATTATACCTGCCTTGATATCTCACCCTGATCTGAGAATACTGTCAGCACCACATTGCCTTGTCCAACGAGGTCGCTGAATATTTCGGCATCAACTTCTGTCCCTGTTGCATCCTTGTATATAACTTTTGCATCAGGTGGCAGGCAAAATCTCTCGATGACTGTAAAAGATAGTAAGGTCAAACTGAATGTGCCTTTGAAGTCAGCACTGTTTCTTGCCTCACAGCCAATAACTGTTCACGTTAAATACATACATCCACCACTGTATAATCCTTAAATAGACCTAGAGCATTTTCCCTCACATAACCCATTCCCTCATTAGTCCAAATTTAAAAATTGATGATTGGCTTTTTTTATTGACTGTTTTGGTGTATATTAATACTTTACACTATATGAAGCACACATTACAGAACTGAAAATGATTAGCAATTTAACCCCATTTACCGTATAAAAGAGTCTGAAAAAGGCATGTAAAGAAATCAGAATCGACAACATTAAGGAGCTTGCACAATGAGCTTTTAAAAGAACATGGGTGTGGTTTAAAACCTTTTTCCTAAGCCATGCTAACCGTTTTCATGGAATTGCATAAAGTCAAACCGTCCTTCATCCTCATCCAGCTTCACATATTTCTGCTGTTGGCTGTACTTCACCTGGACCAGCATTTTGACTGAGACATGCAAGGAAGTTTGACAAAGTAAATAAACATTTAAAGGAAGAACGGTAAAGATTAAAGCTAAGTCGACAGTGTTACACCATTTTTGGTGACCCATCAGATTATGTGACCTGCACTTGGAAAAAGTACTAATTTTCAGAAAATCGCGCTGTGACTGAGATATTAAAATGCTGCTTATACATTGACTCATCAGTATTTAATGATGCACTTAAATGTTTAATATATCAGTCACAGCCCGATTCTGCTAATTTTGTACTTTAGCTTTAACTTAGTAATTTCAGTACAATTAACTGGTAATGCTTATATACTTTTACTTAAGTAAATGATCTGAGTACTTTTTCCAACACTGCAGGTCATAGAATCTGATGGGTCACCAAATACAGTGGTACGCTGGTCACACAGACAACTAAACACGTGAAACACCGTCTGCATGTTGGGACATGTTTTTTGCGGCCCCTTTGATGTTCAAAGTGAAGGGGGGAAAAATACGTTAGCTCCAGCCTCAAACAAGATTTTATACAGTAAAAAAACATAACGCTTTGTTTTTCCTTTATTAAATCATTGATAAAGTTGGAGACGGTTTAAGTAAAACTGTTAGCTAGCTTACCATACACTTCTAGCTAGCTAATCACCAGGACAAATTTGCTGCTCAGTCCTGGCAACAAACACGGTTTTGTTAGGCATATATTCTCTGTAGATGTTTCATTGTTCATACTGAAATTCTCAGCATCAATTTATAATTGTTTCAGTAAGTTTGAGTTAATTGCACTTACCGTGTAGTACTGCATGGGAGGGAGAAAATGGCGCCGACTTGTCTCTTCTGTCTCCAACCGAAGAAGTGAAATGCATGGGCGGAGCTTAATTACATCTCTGCAGAGTTGGGTTAACACTGACCGGATCAACTCTGTCAAATAACTCCAACACTGAACACCATTTAAATCAGAATGTGTTCAAATTACACTCTGGGAGTGAAAATCAACTCGGAAATGTTTAACCCTGGAATTTCAACACTCCAATTTTTTCTGTGTGGTATCAAGGAATTCAGGATGAAAGAATATAACACTTAGATGGAGAGTTGATACAATGTATTTAATACGACGGTACCAGATTCAACACAACAAGCGGCACGTGAGTTTCTTCTTGCTATTTGAATCCTAGACATAGAAAATCTCTCAGTTTATATACTGCTTTGCAAGCTAATTCTATCCAACAGTTGTCAACCATTATTGGGTGTCACTCCCAACTACAATAGTATCATCTTGCACCCCAGTCAGGACATTCCATCACATACTCATTCTAAGATTAAAGACCAGTGGCCCCCCATCCTTACTGGCACGCAGACTTTATGGCACTCACCAGTGACATAAATAAATGGCTTGAACAGATTAACAAATCCTGTGTAAAACACGTCATATCAGTACCCTTCCCCAGATCTGTGCCTCGGCACAATCCTGTCTCGGTGCTCTACGGACAATTCCTTCGACCTCATAGCTTGGTTTTTGCTCTGACATGCACTGTCAACTGTGGGACCTTATATAGACAGGTGTGTGCCTTTCCAAATCATGTCCAATCAATTGAATTTACCACAGGTGGACTCCAATCAAGTTGTAGAAACATCTCAAGGATGATCAATGGAAACAGGATGCACCTGAGCTCAGTTTCGAGTCTCATAGCAAAGGGTGTGAATACTTATGTAAATAAGGTATTTCAGTTTTTTATTTTTAATACATCTGCAAACATTTAAAAACAACTGTTTTCGCTTTGTCACTATGAGGTATTGTGTATAGATTGATGAGGAAATGTTTTTATTTAATCCATTTTATAATAAGGCTGTAACGTAACAAAATGTGGAAAAACTCAAGGGGTGTGAATACTTTCCGAATGCACTGTATATGTTGCCCTAATAATTGTGCAAGGTTGGTAGAATCTTATTCAAAATGATTCACAGCTGTAATGACTGCCAAAGTTGCTTCCACCAAGTAGGTCCTGTATGGCTCAGTTGGTACAGCATGGTGCTGGCAATGCCAGGATTTTGGGTTAGATTCCTGGGGCCACCCATACGTAAAAAGTCACTTTGGATAAAAGCATCTGCTAAATGGTATTTATTATTATTAAAGGTAGACTCAGTGATATGACGTAGATGCAGAAAGTAAACAGCATAGTGGGTCAATTTCCGCAACAACTAAGAGCTTTGAAGCTCGAGGCTCAACTTCTCCGCTGTTTTGGTCCCCTGGCTACCACGCTGTAACAGTGTGACGCGAGACCGTGCACATGCGCAGATACTGTGTGTGACTGCGAGAGCGAAATCTTGCATCTCGCGGTGCTGCTCGTGGCAACGTCATTTAGCTATATTAACTCGGGTTTGAAGACATACACAATCAATACATCTTCATTTAGTATTTAGTATTAATTTAGAAATTGTTCTATAATTTTTCTTTGACTTTTAAAATGTGGAGTAGGTTGTGTAGATCGGTAGGGAAAAAATGAAACGTAATCCCTTTTCAGATAACATTTTAAGACAGCAAAATGTGAAGACTGCAAGGGGTGTGTAGACTTTATCTAGGTACTTTATTTACAGGGGAAAGTGAGGAGAAAGTGATTTGGGAGAGAGTGTGAAAGAGAGGAGAGATATTTAAAAAATGACAGACTATATAATTATATGAATAAGGGCTGGGGGATCTGGGTGAGAGGGCAGAGGAAGTCATTGTGATGTGTTTCTAGGGGCAGCGTACACTCTCCTTATTGATTTCCTCGCTCTACTTCCTCCATGACTTTTACACTTCAGTACTTTTTAACTTTTCAGCCAGGAGCTCACTTTTTAGGTTCTAGCATGTTAGGAAAGGAAGCGAGACGAGAGAACTGATGCAGAACTGTTGTTGATACAATAAACCCAGCTGACCCCTTAGCTGGAGTAAAACCCTGCCCCTGAGGGAATAAATAAAGTATTGAATTGAACATCCACATGGCAAAAACAACAACCAGGGGCCATAGGGACATCTTGTTCCTGGCTTCATTTGCTCTCTGCTTAAACATCAGGTCAGGTCAGGCCAAGCCTCCCTCTCACCAGCCCAGAGAGGTACAGAGGGAAGGAGAGATGGGGAGAAAGAGGAAATACACTACATGGCCAAAAGTATGTGGACACCTGCTTGTCTCATTCCACAATCATGGGCATTAATATGGAGTTGGTCCCACCTTTGCTGCTATAACAGCCTCCACTCTTCTGGGAAGGCTTTCCACTAGATGTTGGAACATTGCTGCGGGGACTTGCTTCCATTCAGCCACAACAGCATTAGTGAGGTCGGGCACTGATGTTGGGCGATTAGGCCTTGCTCGCAGTCGGTGTTCCAATTCATCCCAAAGGTGTTCGATGGGGTTGAGGTCAGGGCTCTGTGCAGGCCAGTCAAGTTCTTCCACACCGATCTCGACAAACCATTTCTGTATGGACCTCACTTTGTGCACAGGGGCATTGTCATGCTGAAACAGGAAAGGGCCTTCCCCAAACTGTTGCCACCAAGTTGGAAGCACAGAATCGTCTAGAATGTCATTGTATGCTGTAGCGTTAAGATTTCCCTTCACTGGAACTAAGGGGCCTAGCCCGAACCATGAAAAACAGCCACAGACCATTATTCCTCCTCCACTTTACAGTTGTCACTGTGAATTCAGGAAGGTAGCGTTCTCTTGGCATCCGCCAAACCCAGATTCATCCGTCGGACTGCCAGATGGTGAAGCGTGATTCATCACCCCAGAGAACGCGTTTCCACTGGTCCATAGTCCAATGGCGGTGAGCTTTACACCACTCCAGCCGACGCTTGGCATTGCGCATGGTGATCTTAGGCTTGTGTGCGGCTGCTCGGCCATGGAAACCCATTTCATGAAGGTCCCGATGAACAGTTATTGTGCTGACGTTGCTTCCAGAGCAGTGGAGGCTGCTGAGGGGAGGACGGCTCATAATAATTGCCGGAATGGAAACCATGTCTTTGATGTATTCCGAGGACAGACGATTTTTACGCGCTATGCGCTTCAGCACTTGGCGGTCCCATTCTGTGAGCTTCTGTGGCCTACCACTTTGTGGCTGAGCTGTTGTTGCTCCTAGATGTTTCCACTTCACAATAACAGCACTTATAGTTGACCGGGGCAGCTCTAGCAGGGCAGACATTTGACGAACTGACTTGTTTTAGAGGTGGCATCCTATGACGGTGCCACGTTGAAAGTCATTGAGCTCTTCAGTAAGGCCATTCTGCTGCCAATATTTGTCTATGGAGATTGCATGGCTGTGTGCTCGATTTTATACACCTGTCAGCAACGGGTGGGGCTGAAATAGCTGAATCCACTTATTTGAAGGGGTGTCCACATACTTGATGTATATATAGTGTAGTTTGGAATAATGAGAAGGTAAAAAGAGGGGGTGGTAGAAGGGGCAGATGCAGTGATGTAGAGTGGTGATTAGAATCCTCATAGACTTCCTGGTTCTAAAGGTCAGGGGTCACCACCTGGGCACCCTCCAGTCGCCCTGCAGCCAGTTGTGGAGCAGTGAGGTGAGCACCGTGCTCAGTCTGTGTGGCCAAACCATTGTTCAACAAGAAGGAGAAATAAATTGATTCATTTTGCACTCGTTGGGGTGTGAAGTTGCAGATTCGCCTGAATTACCTCGCCCTTGACTGTGTTCCAGCAACACTATAAAACATTTCTCTGCTTGTCGGAAAAAACGCTCAATCTTTCTTTTTGGAATTAATGGGTGAATTCCATAGAGCTTTGCCTCACTAAAACACCTTCTTGCCTTCCACAGTGGAGCTAGCAGAAAGATGAAGGTAGAGGAGAGATACTGTTTTACCTCAAAGAGAAGAGTTGCCTGGGTATTTTTTTGGACTCCCTTGTCAGATTTTCTCCTGCTCTCTGATTCCCTGCTGAGACACCAGATGTTTTCTCTTTCAGTCCTCCTTGAGAATGTATCTACCGTTGTTTGTACTGTATATGCTTTTGCGACTCTGAATTTAAAGGTTTTGTTCTGAATCCTATCTGATTATCCAATATTGGGCAACATAATGGCCTCACTCCCAAAACCCCATACCATTATTTGAGATAGTAAATGCTACCAAAACGCGCATGTTTATGAGAATGCTCTCGTTAAGGTCTTAGTCCAACGTGATTTGCAGTGTCATTGCTGCTATTTACTGTGCAGCCAACGGCTGTCCTGCATGTTGTTGAATGGCTGTTTTCACTGCTCTTTATTTAAATGTTAAACACCCTCCTGGTGGGCTGCACTTGTCATTTAGAGCGATGAATACATTATCAAAGCCCTGTGCCGGCCGCCAACCGCCACTGTGCCTCATATCAGCAGCTCTTTATGTATGCATGAGGGAGCAGAGCACTGTTTGTTTTGAACACTAACATATGGTGAGGCGACCTCAATACAGACGCTATTTAGAGGGAGGGCCCGCTCAGACTGCTGCCGCGCTGCACCGCTCGCCCACCCAGAGATATTATCCACACACATTTCGGCAGGGTGATGCCTCGGTATTCATCAGAGTAAACTGGATTCCATTCTAGTGTAATTGAAAAGCTAAGAAGGAGCAGTGAGCATGGTGTCTGTGTGTTTTGTCTCTCAGCTCTAGTGCACAGCTCCATAGAGGCCTGATCAGCTTCAGTGACTGCTCATTGGGTGAACAGAGGACCTGTCAATCATCTACTGCACTGTCTGCACTCTTTAACTCAAAGAACAACAATTCCATCCTCCCTGCTTCACTTGGAAAGCAAAGCAGTGCTATGTCCCTCCACTTACTGTAGGCCTCTACTATCCTGCCAGTACCTCAGATTACTGCTGCTCTGCTTGTCCTGCTTCATTGCTAGTGCTGAGAATGAGACGTTCGTCCCTGTAATGCCCTGAGTAATTTCCAGCACTCAGAACTGTTCTGATACAATGATTTAGAGCTAAGTCTGCTCCACACCTCTAGTTAGTCAGTCTGTGGTGAATCAGGCAGAGGGAGATAGAGAGAGAGGGAATTGAGATGGATTAACGTTAACTAGCGGATTACATGGAGATGGGCTTTATGGGGACAGCAGCGTGACTCATCATGTCAGCCCACTGCACTGCATCTGGGGCTTCATTCTAGATCAGTCACCACTGACAATGCCTTAGTCTGACAGACTACAGATCTACATTCTATAGATCTGTGTCTAGCTGGGCTTTTAATGCTTAATGTGGAACTCACTGAGGGCTGTGATTCAATTATTGACGAATCAATGCCCAGCTAATTTGGGATTTGGGATTGACTGTGCTTTTAACAGATTGAAGCATTCTGAATAGGTTAGATCAGCTCCAGGCTAGCTGGCTGGTTGAACAATTAAGGGTGTTTTAAAAGGTCTTAGCTTCCCCTCAATAACGAACACCAAAATACTCTGTCTCAGGTCCTTCCAGCAGCCAGATCTGCAGAACACAGGCTCCCGTCCAAGAGAGAGGGATGGGAGGATGAGCCAGGATACCTCCTCGATCTGAGTGTACTGAGTACTACTTTTGATTGCATCCTCTGTGTTTCAGTCAGAGCTGTCCCTTTATGAGGAGGAGAGCTTTATGAGGTGAGGAGGTTAACTACGTAGCAGACATGTGTTTCTACACAGCCAATCAATTATGACCCAGGGCTTCAAAGCGGGCCGCACGGGGAGGACGGGGGAGGATGGGGGGGGACAGGGAAGAGGAGTCGGCGTCCGGCCCCAGATAATGGCGCTGTAATGGGATATGGTCGGGGTAGCGGAGGAGATCACAGCCCGCCGTTGCCTCGCCTTCTGTTTTCTCCTGTCTCGCCTCTCTGTCTCATTAACCTCACCGCTCTCTCTCACCCTCTCTCTCTCTCTCTCTTTCTCCCTCCTCTCTCTCTCCCTCCTCTCTCTCTTCCGCTTTCTGGCCAAACAAGTTGTTTTTATCCTCGCCAGAGAGAGAGAGAGCCCTTAGAGAAGAAAACCAGTCATCCTTCAGATGTTCCCATGTCTGTGATTAAAGGACACTTTTAAATTGGCAAGAGAGAAAAGTTTGCCTTGTTTGTTGTTGTTACAAATCTGTCTACACTCTTAGAAAAAAAGGTGCTATCTAGAACCTTAAACGGTTCTTCGTCTGTCCCCATAGGAGCACACTTTGAAGAACACTTTTTGGTTCCAGGTAGAACCCTTTTGGTTCCATATAGAACCCTTTCCCCAGAGAGATCTACATGGAACCCAAAAGAGTTCTACCTAGAACCAAAAAGGGTTCTACTTGGAACCAAAAAGGTTATCCTATGGGGACAGCCAAATAACCCTTTTGGAACCTTTTTTCCTAAGAGTGTAGTGTCCATGGTGAAAGTAGTTTGCCATGGTGAAGATGAGAATGGAGTCTGTGTGTAGATACTGTATGTCGTAGTGTAGTATAGTATAGATATTCCTCTTGTAGGACAATAAACGAGATTCTGATTCTGATATGTTGTAGTGTGCTGTACTGTTTATCCCTAGCTGTTTCACTTAACTTTTTAACCACTTTTTTAAATTACATTGAAATTGTCTTTTTTGCCTCTGGTTTGAAGGCCATTTCAGAGACAGCACAAAGCTGTGGCATCGCCGTGGGCGTTAGTGATGAAAGCTGCCAGCCAGGGTGTTGGTAAAGTGGGGTGACTAACTCATCCTCCTAGCTTGTCTCTCATTAGATGGAAATGGGAGACCAATCAGCTGCTTTGTTCTTAGAGGGAGACATGGCCGACAGGCCGGCAGGCTACAGTTTAATGGTTTGTCTCTGCCATGGCAGGTTCCAACAAGCCCCCTAGTTAGAAAGACCACTGACATTAATGACAGATCAGTTTCCTGCTATGTTGAAATCACCAGATATACACTGTTGCACACTTTATGTTTGGTGACCTCTACATCCCCCTTGAACAATGAGATATCCATTGAAGTGGTAATGCCAGATAAGCCGGTGTTTGGAGGATATATTCGTCTCGGGCCGGCAATCCGTGCCAATATATCCTCCAAACACCGGCTTCGAGGGCATTATCACATTTACACAATGGGTTACAAACATATTCAAATAATGATTGACATGTTTTAATTAAAAACTTTATTTTGATGAATTTATTCATACTATTTCATCCTTCCACAAGATATAGTCCCGACACAAATCTAGGGTTGCTACCCAAGCCGGCTGGTCGTTCGTTCTATCGGTTCGGTTGCCAGAGACGCGACCCAGTTGTTCAGTCTTTTTGTTCTGTATCTTTGGATGTTCTCAATCAATCAATCAATTTTATTTTATATAGCCCTTCTTACATCAGCTAATATCTCGAAGTGCTGTACAGAAACCCAGCCTAAAACCCCAAACAGCTAGTAATGCAGGTGTAGAAGCACGGTGGCTAGGAAAAACTCCCTAGAAAGGCGAAAGCCTAGGAAGAAACCTAGAGAGGAACCAGGCTATGAGGGGTGGCCAGTCCTCTTCTGGCTGTGCCGGGTGGAGATTATAACAGAACCATGCCAAGATGTTCAAAAATGTTCATAAGTGACAAGCATGGTCAAATAATAATCAGGAATAAATCTCAGTTGGCTTTTCATAGCCGATCATTAAGAGTTGAAAACAGCAGGTCTGGGACAGGTAGGGGTTCCATAACCGCAGGCAGAACAGTTGAAACTGGAATAGCAGCAAGGCCAGGCGGACTGGGGACAGCAAGGGAGTCACCACGGCCGGTAGTCCCGACGTATGGTCCTAGGGCTCAGGTCTCTCAGTTGGCTTTTCATAGCCGATCATTAAAGAGTTGAAAACAGCAGGTCTGGGACAGGTAGGGGTTTCGTGAGCCGCAGGCAGAACAGTTGAAACTGGAATAGCAGCAAGGCCAGGCGGACTGGGGACAGCAAGGTGTCATCATGCCCGGTAGTCCTGGACGTATGGTCCTAGGGGCTCAGGTTCTCAGAGAGAAAGAGAGAACGAGAGAATTAGAGAGAGCATACTTAAATTCACACAGGACACTGGATAAGACAGGAGAAGTACTCCAGGTATAACCAACTAACCCCAGCCCCCGACACATAAACTACTGCAGCATAAATACTGGAGGCTGAGACAGGAGCGGTCCGGGAGACACTGTGGCCCCATCCGAAGAAACCCCGGACAGGGCCAAACAGGAAGGATATAACCCCACCCACTCCGCCAAAGCACAGCCCCCGCACCACTAGAGGGATATCCCCAACCACCAACTTACAATCCTGAGACAAGGCCGAGTATAGCCCACAGAGGTCTCCACCACAGCACAAACCAAGGGGGGGCGCCAACCCAGACAGGAAGATCACGTCAGTAACTCAACCCACTCAAGTGACGCACCCCTCCCAGGGACGGCATGAAAGAGCACCAGCAAGCCAGTGACTCAGCCCCTGCAACAGGGTTAGAGGCAGAGAACCCCAGTGGAGAGGGGAACCGGCCCGGCAGAGACAGCAAGGGCTGTTCGTTGCTCCAGCCTTTCCATGTTCTAAATGTTCCATTGCCATACTAGCTGACAACGTTCTTATCCCTTGCTTGCTAATTAGCCAACTATGGCTAACTTACAGTCACGTCAAACAGTGAAGCCAGAATAACAACAGTAACTGCATTTTAATTTGTTTAAGCTGTTTTATTGTGACATTTATTTGGACACATCCATAACAATGAGCTAATGAGGCGCGATTTCACTTGGCATAGAAAATGTCCTTTCTCGTCAGGACACTGTTGTTCAGAGGAGCTAGCCAACAACACAGCTAACACAATCACTTCAAACTGAAGCTGGAAAGACTGCAAACTAGCTGCACTTCGTTTAGTTTGAAATTTTTTCAATTGACATTTCTTTGTATATATCCATAGAAATGATGCCAGCTGTTTCATGATTTCGATTGGCTGAGAAACACTGCCTGCCTGTCTGTCTCCTCCCGGCTCCCGATATGTTCATTACTATGGGACAGCAGGAGATGGAATTTGAATATTGAAACAATGTTGCAAATGTCAGAGAGACAGACAGCAAGGTTTATACAAAATCTCTGCTGTTGAAAACGAAATGTTAGTCTAAAAGAAATGTGAGATAATGTCTAGATGCTTTTTATAGTGGAGATCAAGTTTATTCATTGCCTGTGTAGCGGGTGATTTGGACGGAGTCAGGCGCAGGAGGTGTAAATCACAGAATAATGGTTTATTCGGCCAATACAGTGGTTCGCAGCAATGCGTAAAACAACTACAGTGCGTCTTAACGGCGCACTGGGGAAAACAAAACACACGGGTGAATATCCCGGCGATAAAGTACATAATGCTCCACCGAGCTATCGACACCTCCACATGAAAAAAATCACACACAAAATACATGGGGGGCAGAGGAAATACTTATACAGGGACTGATGAGGGGATATGAACCAGGTGTGTGTAAAAAACAAGACAAAACAAATGGAATGATGAGAAGAGGAGCGGCAGTGGCTAGAAGGCCGGTGATGACGAACGCCGAAGCCTGCCCGAACAAGGAGAGGAGGCAGCTTCAGAGGAAGTCGTGCCAGTACCCCCCCTTGATGTGCAGCTCCAGCAGCACACCGACACCGGCCTCTGGGACGGTCAAGAGGACGTGGAGCAGGGGGCGATCCGGATGGCGATGGTGGAAATCCCGCAACAGGGAGGGATCGAGGACATCCTTCACCTGGACCCAGCACCGCTCCTCAGGACTGTACCCCTCCCACTCCACTAGGCCCCACACCTGACGCCTCGAATCCAGGATGGAACGGACAGAGTACGCCGGGGCCCCCTTGATGTCCAGAGGGGGCGGAGAGACCAGCCACCACCGGCCTGAGGAGAGATACTTGAAACGAGGGGTTAATACAGTAATCAGGAGGGAGCAGCAACCTATACGTAACCTCGTTAACTCTCCTCAGGACTTTCTATGGCCCCACAAACCACAGGCTCAGCTTCTGGCAGGGCAGGCGGAGGGGCAGGTTCCGGGTCGAGAGCCAGACCCGATCACCCGGTACAAAGACCGGGGCCTCACTGCGGTGGTGGTCAGCGTTGGCTTTCTGGCGACGCACAGCTCGCTGGAGGTGGACGTGGGTGGTGTTCCACGTCTCCTCCGCGTGCCGAAATCAGTCGTCCACCGCAGGAGCTTCGGTCTGGCTCTGATGCCACAGTGCCAGGACAGGCTGATACCCTAAAACACATTGAAATGGTGACAGGTTAGTGGAGGAGTGGCGGAGAGAGTTCTGGGCATATTCGGCCCATGGCCGGTCCTGGTAGTAGGACCGCAGGAACCTACCCACATCCTGTTTCACCCGTTCCACCTGCCCAGGCGGGTGAAGTGGAGGGACGTATGAACCCCTGACGCAGGAACTCGGAGACGTATGTCTCCATAGCCTCCGTTTCAGCCTGTGACAGGGGATATACATGACTCCTGGGAGGCACAGTGTCTATCCAGAGGTTTATTGCGCAATCCCCCGCCTGATGGGGTGGTAATTTGGTCGCCTGCGTTTTGAAAAAAACGCGTGCGCCAAATCGAGGTATTCGGGGGGAATGTGCACGGTGGAGGTAGTTTCTGGACTTTCCACCGTGGTCGCACCAACGGAAACAGCTTGACACCTACCCTGACACTCTTGCGACCACCCCGTGAGAACCCTCTGCGGCCATGAAAAGGTAGGGTTGTGTAGTGCTAACCAGGGAAGGCCCAAAACAACAGGGAAATCAGGGGACTCAATAATGTGAAAGGTGATTTGCTCACTATGGGTCTCCTGGGTAATCATTGTGACTGGTGCTGTAACCTCCCTAACAAAACCTGACCCTAATGGTCGACTGTCAAGTGCTTTGATGGGCAATGGAATGGACAGGGGAACCAATGTAATACGTAGACTAAGAACTAAAGACCTGTCCATAAAGTTCCCAACTGCGCCTTACACTGGGGAACTACCGAGTAATCAGGGAAGTTGACGTGGATGGTGAAATGCGCAGCAGAGGGCTCTGAACGAGTGTAGGTTTGCATTACCTGGGGTGACGCGAGAGTGCCCTGCCTGCCGCCTCCAGAACCAGAAGAACAGCAGAATGTCCTCTCTTGCCACAAGAGTGACACTGGATCTGTCGTCCTCCGTTCTCCCGGAATGCTGCACCACCCAGCTCCATCGGAACGTGATCTGGGTTGAAGGGGGGTGAAACGGGCAGGCCCCTTCCAGGACATCCTCTCGAAGCCAGCAGGTTGTCCAACCGGATGGCCATGTCCACCAGTTGGTTGAAGGTCAACGTGGTATCCCTGCAGGCTAGCTCCCTTCAGACGTCCTCATGCAGGCTGCATCGGAAGTGGTCGATGAGGGCCCGCTCGTTCCACCCGGACCCAGCCGCTAGAATTCTCAACTCCAGGGCAAAATATTGCGCGGTCCTCGTCCCCTGCCTCAGATGGACCAGACGCTCGCCCGCCTCTCTTCCTTCGGGGGGATGATCGACGGCTGCTCGGAAGAGGCGAGCGAACTCTCCGTAGTTGTCGAACGCGTCTCCTCCTTCACACCAGACCGCGTTGGCCCACTCCAGGGCTTTCCCCGAGAGGCAGGAGACGAGGGCAGACACCTACTCCCGATCCGATGGAGCAGGGCTGATGGTGGTGAAATAGAGGCCAGCTGCAGGAGGAAACCCTGGCAGCGGGCCGCTTTCCCGTCGTATTTCCTCGGTCGAGACAGGTGAATACCTCTGGGTTCTGGTGTGGGGGTGGCTGGATCCGGTCGCTCAGCTGGTTCCGCAGGGTCGGGTCCTCTCCTCTCCAGGCGCTGGACGGCCTGGAGCACCCGATCCATCGCTTTGCCCAAACTGGCTAACATGTTGGAATGCTCCCGGACCCGCTCAACGACTCCAAGCATATTCCCCGCTCCTGCTGACTCCATGCTGTTGGGTGTGTGATTCTGTAGCTGGTGATTTGGACAGAGTCAGACGCAGGAGGTGTAAATCACAGAATAATGGTTTGTTTGGCCAATTCAGCGGTTTGCAGCAATGCATAAAACAACTACAGTGCGTCTTAACGGCGCACTGGGGAAAACACACGGGTGAATATCCCGGCGATAAAGTACATAATGCTGTACCGAGCTATCGACACCTCCACATGGAAACAATCACACACAAAGACATGGGGGGCAGAGCAGAGGGAATACTTATGCAGGGACTGATGAGGGGGTATGAACCAGGTGTGTGTAAAAAACAAGACAAAACAAATGGAATGATGAGAAGAGGAGCGGCAGTGGCTAGAAGGCCGGTGACGACGAACGCCGAAGCCTGCCCGAACAAGCAGAGGAGGCAGCTTCGGAGGAAGTCGTGACAGCCAGGCTGAGCTGATGAGACAGTGGATTGCGCCGTCAGATGGAACAGAGTAAATAGGCATGGATGACCTCTGTGCTTTCTCCTTGGCTAAACTAGGCTCGTAATTGTAATTATTTATTCATATTTAAAGATCACATACGAGTTTGTAATTAAGGCACATTAAAGTTCACATATTCAAAAAGGCATTTCTGTAAACAATTATTATAATAATAATAATTTATTCGAACGGCCCTCCTGTGAAGTAGGAACTAGCGCCAAACGCCTGTGATCCTGTAACCAGTCACAAATTAGGTATCCATTACTTAAATTGTATTTACAGTATTGTACCATGTTATAATAACACCATGATGGTTGAGCTTGCTTAAAGTCGAGTGAATAGCATGCTTTCATACCTCACTTGCTGTTTCTAGTCTTGTCAGTAGCCTTTCCAGTAGCTTGATAGAATGAAATGACAACCAGAAGTCTATTTTGAAACTAATTTGTCAAACTAGCAGTGCACCTGTCCTCCTCAGTTGTCTCCCTGAAGTCATCCTTCTTAATAACACCCACCCATTGCTAAATTGGCTGTGGCTGGGCTTATTTACAGCAATGATCAGCCAATCAGATTAGCATGAAGCTATAGTCTTTCACATCATCCACTAGAGAGAGAGAGAGAAAGAGAGAGAGGGATGTGTGTGAGTGATTTAGTGAGTGAAGGGCCTTCTCTGGGGAGACTATACAGCTCATTCTCTACCTTCTGGCTGTGTGAAGAGGGGCTATAATGCTGTATAAGGACCCTTTTTGCATGTGTTATCATTCTCAAAATAGATTGTTTAATTGCCTCTCAACCCCTTCTCGCTCATTCTGTGTCTTCATTCTGCTTTTACCTGCTTTGCGTATCCACCTGACGTTCTCCACTCACACCTCTCTCTCTCTCAGGGTGTACAGTGCATTTGGAAAGTATTCAGACCCCTTGACTTTTTCCACATTCTGTTACATTACAACCTTATTCTAAAATGGATTAAATTGTTTTGTTTTCTTCATCAATTTACACACAATACACCATAATGACAAAGCAAAAACTGTTTTTTTTTAATGTTTGCAAATGTATTTAAAAAAAACTATATTACTTTTACATAAGTATTCAGACCCTTTACTCAGTACTTTGTTGAAGCACCTTTGGAAGCAATTACAGCCTAGAGTCTTCTTGGGTTTCTCCCATTCTTCTCTGCAGATCCTCTCAAGCTCTGTCGGGTTGGATGGGGAGCATCGCTGCACATCTATTTTCAGGTCTCTCCAGAGATGTTCGATCGGGTTCAAGTCCGGGCTCTGGCTGGGCCACTCAAGGACATTCAGAGACTTGTCCCAAAGCCACTCCTGCATTTTCTTGGCTCCTGCATTGTGTGCTTAGGGTTGTTGTCCTGTTGGAAGGTGAACCTTCACCTCAGTCTGAGGTCCTGGGCGCTCTGGAGCAGGTTTTCATCAAGGATCTCTCTGTTCTTTGCTCCGTTCACCTTTCCCTCAATCCTGTCTAGTCTCCCAGTCCCTGCCGCTGAAAAACATCCCTACAGCATGATGCTGCCACCACCATGCTTCACCGTAGTGATGGTACCAGGTTTCCTCAAGACGTGATGCTTGGCATTCAGGCCAAAGAGTTCAATCTTGGTTTCATCAGACCAGAGAATCTTGTTTCTCATGGTCTGAGAGTCTTTAGGTGCCTTTTGGCAAACTCCAAGCGGGCTGTCATGTGCCTTTTACTGAGGAGTGGCTTCTGTCTGGCCACTCTACCATAAATGCCTGAATGGTGGAGTGCTGCATAGATGGTTGTCCTTCTGGAAGGTTCTCCCATCTCCACAAAGGAACTCTGTAGCTCTGTCAGAGTGACCATCAGGTTATTGGTCACCTCCCTCACCAAGGCCCTTCTCCCCCGATTACTCAGTTTGGCCGTGCAGCCAACTCTAGGAAGAGTCTTGGTGGTTCCGAACTTCTTCCATTTAAGAATGATGGAGGCCACTGTGTTCTTGGGGACCTTCAATGCTGCATACATGTTTTGGTACCCTTCCCTAGATCTGTTCCTCGACACAATCCTGTCTCGGAGCTCTATGGACAATTCCTTCGACCTCATGGCTTGGTTTTTGCTCTGACATGCACTGTCAACTGTGAGACCTTATATAGATAGGTGTGTGCCTTTCCAAATCATATCCAATTAGTTGAATTTACCACAGGTGCACTCCAATCAAGTTGTAGAAACATCTCAAGAATGATCAATGGAAACAGGATGCACCTAAGCTCAATTTCGAGTCTCGTAGCTTGCAAAGGGTCTGAATACTTGTGTAAATAAGGTATGTCGGTTTTTTATTTGTTATACATTTGCAAAAGTTTCTAAAAACCTGTTTTTGCTTTGTCATTATGGGGTATTGTGTGTCGATTGATGAGGAAAATTTTTTATTTAATCAATTTTAGAATAAGGCTGTAACGTAACAAAATGTGAAACAAGTCAAGGGGTCTGAATAGTTTCCGAATGCACTGTATCTCTCCATCCTCAAATCTGCCTCTCTTGCTCTTGACATCCTCCTTCATGCCTGTGCTCATGCTTTCCTTCCTCTGCCACCTCTGTCTTCTCCCTCTCCTTCCCGCCTCTGCCCTTCTCTCTTTTATAATACTCTCTATTTCCCCTTTGCATTGCATCTGTGAATTAGTTTCCTTGGCTGCATGGGAGAGTGTGATGTATTGTGACATTTTCTGGCAACGCTATTTCTCATCCCCCTTGTGATTTTTTTATTTCCGTTTTCTCCATCAGCTGCTTTAGTAGCTGAGAAAATAATCCCAATAATAATCACAATAATAAGTATTTCCAGCCAAGGGCATCCTCCCCCCTGTTGCTGGTATTTTAAATAATTTCTACAGTTAATGGGTGTTCTAATGAAAAGAAGCAGCAGCCAGGCAGCCAGGGAAGACTGCTGCGATGTCTTAATGTCCACAGAAATTCAGCTCTTAGTGGAATGTAGGTAGGGCCCTTTTCTCCACAGACAGGCCTATGTGTTTGGAGAGGTTATTAAGAAGACAGCCTTTTCTCTCTAAAAAAAAAGCATATTTTGCTCTTAGTAGCCCACAACAGTAACCCTCTCACACAAGAAATAAAGATCCTTTGACTGAGCACTGGAATATTCCATTTCATTTTAGCCAATGTGATGTTGTTTTTCTTACCAATCTAAAGCATGTACTGCTCTACAAAGCCTGTTCCCCAGATGAAATGTGCAGCAGAACTAGATTATAGATCGTATGCCCATCACGCTGTGTGCCAAGGAGAAGCTCCACTCACTCTATTTCAAACTGCAGCAGGTCTCAACACAGCCCTGTCCCTCCAGACAAGGTCTGGGGAAGAGAAAGAAGAAGGGTGCATCTCTCCTCACAGCCTGCAGCAGAGGATTAGCTTCCCATTCCAGCTCCACAAGTCAATCAATCCCCATCTCACCAGCTCCCCGTCAACCTCTCATCTCTGGGCTGCTACAGGAGAATAGCAGAGCTGCAAGGCCAGGGGCATACAGACAGGGCACTGACAGTAGACCAGATAACTGAACTGACTGGGTTCACTCACATCCTACAGCAGATTATTCATGATGACTGCTCTCTCTCCTTGCTCAACCCCCCCCCACTTCTCTCTTTCTCTCTTTCATTCTCTTTTTGCCTGTCTCAAAAGGAACCTTTCTGGTTATTGCATTGTAACAAAGTGCTATTTATCAGCACTCAGACTTGTGGAGTATCACTGGTCAATATTAATTTCTGGAAATAAAATAATTGTATTACATTGCTAGGAAAAACACTTAGGGATAACCACTTGGCCCTATATTGCACAGTATAATATTTAATGGTAAATTACACAGGGAAATTATACAAATTGCTATGAAGGATTAGCAGTATCCTTAGGCAAGCACTGCATATAAACTTTTGGCAGTAACTCACTGGTTTGATGTACAATCTCTGTATAATGGTGTGGCATAATGAAGATTGATCTGTCTGAGTCGTTGTTTGGTGAAAATAAAAAAGATATTGATCAGTCAGTAGAGAGTAAACACCCAATGTCAATGGTTACAGAGATGATTTTAAACTCTCAGTCAACTTTTACTGCCAACAATATTGTGTATAGCCTATATGGAGGGAAAGGAGGTTATAATGTTACTCTGTTGTAGCATTAATTAATTTAATGTAATGCTGAAGTGTGACCAAATCGCCTATTAATGAATGCAAGATAAGCTTGAATGCAAACATACCGTACAATTGATAATGATTTAATGCCTCTCAACACACATATGAGTTTAACTTAATCTATATGACATAGCAGAGTGAAGTAGAGGACAAAAGATGAGCTCAGTTTGTGCTGAGACATGTTGATGATGTGGATGTGATGATAATGATGATGACGAGGAGGGAAGGAGGGAGAGAGAGTGATTATATGAGGGAATATGCATTTTAGATGCCAACAGAAGACAAACGGCTTCATTAAACTCTAGCCAAGCACAGCGTCTGCTTGTCTCACTATAAATGTGCAGAATTTGCATGTTTCCTGAGACATCTGTTTTTGCTGGGACACATGGGGAGAGGAAAACTAAGTCTCTATAGTGTTGATGTGTTGAAATAAATACAGATAATCACAGGCCCTTGTCCCCAACAATCTCCATCTTCATCAAAACTAAAAATTCTAATCGCACCCTTTAAATCAAACTCAAGAGGCCGCTACAGCAACATGCTGTTTCTGTTACTGAAACTTAACTCTTCAAGGCCCTAAACTGAACTCTGTTAGATGAACCACACCCAAATGCTTAAAAGTAACCTTTGAAAGTAATCATCCTTGAAAGTGATCTATTTCTCCTGATCTAACAATTATACCATAGTCTATCATCTGCTATAAACACATTAACAGTGAGAAATAGTTCAACAAATTACCAAAGCGCTTTCGCCTTTAGAGCACAAATCATAATTCATTTCCACATTTGTTCCATCTGTATACTCGTGTTTGTTTGGTTCAGATAGAGCAGCTGTTGTGCCTGATTGTGTCTCATCAGCAGTGTATCTCCAGATCCAGCAGCATTTTCTTTGTCCCAGTGTGAGCTATAGCAACTGTGTTGCTGGGACACCTCTGGCAGTCAGAAGTATTGTTAACACAACACTGCTCTGTTGGCTTTGATCTGTGTACCGGTACTTCAGTTCTCCACCCGTGCTGCTCTTGTTTGTGTTGTGACAGATGGTAAAGATTGTTTTCTGGTGTTAACATGATATTGTCCTTGAATATGGGATTGTTGTTTAATTAGTTGTTGATGTGCAGCCAGAGCCATTTCACTGATTCGTTCACAGAAATGCTGAGAGCAAATATATCCATTCTCAATCGCATAACAAGGTTTTGTCTGGAAGTGTTTTGATACCATTCATGTTGATGTTGTGTATGGGTTTGTGTGTCTGAGAAATGTATCTCCAGTCTGAGGTGATAGGCCTAGATCTGCTGGTATCTTTATAGCAAAATGAACTTTATAGGTTGATTTTGTTTTTAGGTTTACCGAGAGTCATAAGGATTTGTCGCTCTCCGTTTTAATCTTTCACTAGAGGAAAATGCCCCCACTCAAAGCACCACCTCACTAATAACACAGCCATGGAAATTAAACCGGCTCTCGTTTGAACAGTTTGACATTTATGACACATGCATCTTGACACATTCACCTTCCCTCCACTCAAACTCTTCCAGGTTCCTGGAAAGCGCATAGTGGTGAGATGATTCTCTAATTGCTGATTTTGTCATGTGTGGGTAATTGCCAGTGACCTCCAGGGCTATTTTGAATGAAGCTGCTTTTCAATC
This sequence comes from Coregonus clupeaformis, assembly GCF_020615455.1. Taxonomy (NCBI): domain Eukaryota; kingdom Metazoa; phylum Chordata; class Actinopteri; order Salmoniformes; family Salmonidae; genus Coregonus; species Coregonus clupeaformis. Next base: position 29,232,452 of record NC_059210.1, read on the forward strand.
CCCTCTAATCTCTAAGCAACAGAAAGGCTGCGTCCCAAATGACACCCTATTCCCTATATAGAGCACTACTACAAAAGTGATGCACTATATGAGAATAAGGTGCCATTTTGGGAGACAGACAAACTCATACCACACAGCCATGCCTGACTCATACCGCACAGCCATGCCTGACTCATACAGCACAGCCATGCCTGACTCATACCGCACAGCCATGCCTGACTCATACCGCACAGCCATGCCTGACTCATACCGCACAGCCATGCCTGACTCATACCGCACAGCCATGCCTGACTCATACCGCACAGCAATGCCTGACTCATACAGCACACAGCCATGCCTGACTCATACCACACAGCCATGCCTGACTCATACAGCACACAGCCATGCCTGACTCATACCACACAGCCATGCCTGACTCATACCGCACAGCCATGCCTGACTCATACAGCACACAGCCATGCCTGACTCATACCACACAGCCATGCCTGACTCATACCGCACAGCCATGCCTGACTCATACAGCACACAGCCATGCCTGACTCATACCGCACAGCCATGCCTGACTCATACAGCACACATCCATGCCTGACTCATACCGCACAGCCATGCCTGACTCATACAGCACACAGCCATGCCTGACTCATACCGCACAGCCATGCCTGACTCATACCGCACAGCCATGCCTGACTCATACAGCACACAGCCATGCCTGACTCATACAGCACACAGTCGTGCCGTCTCTCTGCATCATTCAATAAAGAGTAATCTCATCTACACAACACAGAGACCTGCTCTGCCAAGCCACGTCTCTCTCAACCATGATCCAAGTGATTCATGTTCCTTTGATCTGGAAATGACACACAGCTTGTTTTGTACAGTTCTCTATTAAGTTGATTGAAGCTCAGAGTCAAAGGAAAGAGAGAAGTTTATCACATAGCTAGTATCTAGAGACCTTGGAGCCACCTGAATCAACCCTTGATTCAAGTGGAAAGACACTGATACTTGGAAATAGTTGCAGGGGGATAGACTTGGTAAATCTGAAATGGAAATGTCCCTAACCATCAGAGAAATGTTTATAGCTACAGTATTCAGAACAGTGCCTTGTGTTTGTAACAGAGAGAGCTGTGTTGTTGATGTTTTTCTAAAAGGTGTGTATTGTGTCCTCCTCACAGGTAGTCCCCCAGCCTCTGGTACTGGCACTCTGGTCATCCACCTGGAGGACTACAATGACAACGCTCCCTATGTGCACCCATCTGTGGTACGGGTGTGTGAAGATGCCAAGGACAGTGTGGTGGTCGTGGGGGGAAGGGACAGGGACATCCACCCCAACGCTGGGCCCTTTAAGATCGAGTTGGGGAAGCAGCCAGGGCTGGAGAAGACGTGGAAGGTCTCCAGGGTCAACAGTGAGTTCAGACTGTAACCTACAGTACACCCCCTAGACTGATACAGGCACTCACTGTACATTTTTGCAGTACCAGCCAATGTTTTGTGATGGGTAAAGTGGGGAATTATAGGGCTATGTCATACTGTCTCCTCTCCCATATCATGTGAGAAGGCTTGTCATTAGAAACATACTGGGGGTGTCTGCCATCCATCCATTAATGCCTCAACTGACAGTGATGTTATGTGTTGTGTGTGCTTCTTTGGTTATTTCTGTGTATGTGTGTGTGTGTGTGTGTGTGTGTGTGTGTGTGTGTGTGTGTGTGTGTGTGTGTGTGTGTGTGTGTGTGTCTCTGGGGACAGGAATTAGACAGTAGGCCTACTGTTCTGTACTATATGTCTCAGTAATGTCAGTCTCTATGGGTGGCCTCAGTGGGATAGCAGGGCTGTGGAGGAGAGGAGGGGCAGGCATGGAACACAGACATTGATTCAGGAGTTGCATCATGTCTGCCGGACCTGCTTCTCCTCTGATTGAAGGACTGACTGACAGAGGCTAAAGCCTGTGCAAAAGCATTGCCTGTGAGTGACAGGGGGAAATGCTCTTCAATCAACTCTGCTGGGGAGCACAAAGAGACAGGTTGACGAGAAATTGATATATAGCATTCTAGCTAGGATGATCCTGGCCATAACCTGTGTGTGTTTACTTCTGTTAGTCTGGTTTGTTTGTTTGTTTGAATGGTATAGCTTCTACTTTTCAGTTTACTGAGATACCATTTTTTCAATTATTCGAATTGACCCCATCCCTGGTGCGTGCATGTGTGCTGTTTATGCATCTCTATTAATTTGTCTGTTCAATTAACTGTCATGATTGTACAGTGTGGCACGTGCTCCAGCATGTAAGTATATAAACATAATTATCTTGTCAGTTAACCTCATTGCCTGGTCTCTATTCAGACACACATGCCCAGATCATGCTGCTACAGAGTATGAAGAGGGCCAACTACCAGTTACCCCTGGTGGTGACAGACTCTGGCCTGCCTCCACTCTCCAACAGCACCGAGATCAAGGTCCAGGTGTGCACCTGTAAGAAGAACAGAATGGACTGCAGCAGTGCTGGCTCTGTACGCTCCAACCTGATGATGATGCTGGCTCTAGTCCTGCTCTCCCTATTCTGTGAGTATACGGTAACTGTAGTCCTGCTCTCCCTATTCTGTGAGAATACGGTAACTGTAGTCCTGCTCTCCCTATTCTGTGAGTATACGGTAACTGTAGTCCTGCTCTCCCTATTCTGTGAGAATACGGTAACTGTAGTCCTGCTCTCCCTATTCTGTGAGAATAAAGTAACTCTAGTCCTGCTCTCCCTATTCTGTGAGTATACGGTAACTGTAGTCCTGCTCTCCCTATTCTGTGAGAATACTGTAACTCTAGTCCTGCTCTCCCTATTCTGTGAGCATACGGTAACGCTAGTCCTGCTCTCTCTACTCTGTGATTATACGGTAACTCTAGTCCTGCTCTCCCTACTCTGTGAGTATACAGTAACTCTAGTCCTGGTCTCCCTACTCTGTGAGTATACGGTAACTCTAGTCCTGCTCTCCCTACTCTGTGAGTATACAGTAACGCTAGTCCTGCTCTCCCTACTCTGTGAGTATATGGTAACTCTAGTCCTGCTCTCCCTACTCTGTGAGTATACGGTAACTCTAGTCAGTTGTGACTATATGGTATACAGCTATGGCCGAGTTTAACATTAAACTACCGCAATAGGGGCTCCCGAGTGGCGCAGCGGTCTAAGGCTACAGACCCTGGTTCGATCCCGGGCTGTATCACAACCTGCCGTGATTGGGAGTCCCATAGGGCGGCGTACAATTGGCCCAGCGTCATCTGGGTTAAGGGAGGGTTTGGCCGGGTGGGCTTTACTTGGCTCATCGTGCTGATGATGAGTGTACTGTTGCTTGTATGCGTTGTATGTGCTTGCTGTTATTGTCACCCCCTGATATTGGCTACACTAGCTATTTCCCACACCGTTGTGGGACATCAGTGCACTGTTGCGGGACATCAATAAAATCCTGGGAGGGAAATAATTGGCCACGTTACTAGCTACAGCTGCACCATCAAGAGCATCTTGACCAGTTGCATCACCGCCTGGTACAGTGAGGGAAAAAAGTATTTGATCCCCTGCTGATTTTGTATGTTTGCCCACTGACAAAGACATGATCAGTCTATAATTTTAATGGTAGGTTTATTTGAACAGTGAGAGACAGAATAACAACAAAAAAATACAAAAAAACGCATGTCAAAAATGTTATAAATTTATTTGCATTTTAATGAGGGAAATAAGTATTTGACCCCTCTGCAAAACATGACTTAGTACTTGGTGGCAAAACCCTTGTTGGCAATCACAGAGGTCAGACGTTTCTTGTAGTTGGCCACCAGGTTTGCACACATCTCAGGAGGGATTTTGTCCCACTTCTCTTTGCAGATCTTCTCCAAGTCATTAAGGTTTCGAGGCTGATGTTTGGCAACTCGAACCTTCAGCTCCCTCCACAGATTTTCTATGGGATTAAGGTCTGGAGACTGGCTAGGCCACTCCAGGACCTTAATGTGCTTCTTCTTGAGCCACTCCTTTGTTGCCTTGGCCGTGTGTTTTGGGTCATTGTCATGCTGGAATACCCATCCATGACCCATTTTCAATGCCCTGGCTGAGGGAAGGAGGTTCTCACCCAAGATTTGACGGTACATGGCCCCTCCATCGTCCCTTTGATGCGGTGAAGTTGTCCTGTCCCCTTAGCAGAAAAACACCCCCAAAGCATAATGTTTCCACCTCCATGTTTGACGGTGGGGATGGTGTTCTTGGGGTCATAGGCAGCATTCCTCCTCCTCCAAAAACGGCGAGTTGAGTTGATGCCAAAGAGCTCCATTTTGGTCTCATCTGACCACAACACTTTCACCCAGTTCTCCTCTGAATCATTCAGATGTTCATTGGCAAACTTCAGACGGGCATGTATATGTGCTTTCTTGAGCAGGGGGACCTTGCGGGCGCTGCAGGATTTCAGTCTTTCACGGCGTAGTGTGTTACCAATTGTTTTCTTGGTGACTATGGTCCCAGCTGCCTTGAGATCATTGACAAGATCCGCCTGTGTAGTTCTGGGCTGAGTCCTCACCGTTCTCATGATCATTGCAACTCCACGAGGTGAGATCTTGCATGGAGCTCCAGGCCGAGGGAGATTGACAGTTATTTTGTGTTTCTTCCATTTGCGAATAATCGCACCAACTGTTGTCACCTTCTCACCAAGCTGCTTGGCGATGGTATTTTAGCCCATTCCAGCCTTGTGTAGGTCTACAATCTTGTCCCTGACATCCTTGGAGAGCACTTTGGTCTTGGCCATGGTGGAGAGTTTGGAATCTGATTGATTGCTTCTGTGGACAGGTGTCTTTTATACAGGTAACAAGCTGAGATTAGGAGCACTCCCTTTAAGAGTGTGCTCCTAATCTCAGCTCGTTACCTGTATGAAAGACACTTGGGAGCCAGAAATCTTTCTGATTGAGAGGGGGTCAAATACTTATTTCCCTCATTAAAATGCAAATCAATTTATAACATTTTTGACATGCGTTTTTCTGGATTTTTTTGTTGTTATTCTGTCTCTCACTGTTCAAATAAACCTACCATTAAAATTATAGACTGATCATTTCTTTGTCAGTGGGCAAACGTACAAAATCAGCAGGGGATCAAACACTTTTTTCCCTCACTGTATGGCATCTGACTGTAAGGCGCTACAGAGGGTAGTGCATACGGCCCAGTACATCACTGGGGCCAAGCTTCCTGCCATCCAGGACCTATATACTAGGCGTGTCAGAGGAGAGCCCAAAAAATTGTCAAAGACTCCAGTCACCCAAGTCATAGACTGTTCTCTCTGCTACCGCACAGCAAGTGGTACCGGATGGTGGTGCTGCTGTTGCTGCTAATATCGACATGCCCTGGGCAGAATATTCGCTCATTAAATCTCAGATGTCTTTACAGCGACTTTTAGACCTGTTCCTAGCATCTCTTCCATTTGTGTTGGTGTGTCTGTGTCTCCTCCACCGTTAATCTGGCGTCCCCCGCTACAGTCAGGCGCTTCCCAGGGACTCCTGTTGGGAGCTCACGCTGTATATCTAATTTATACCATTTGTGATAACATGAATAATGTACTCCTCCAATGAGAATGGGAGGCATAATGGTGCACTTCTAACAGCCCGTCTTCTGGAGGAATAAAATAACTTTCAACTGTTAAATAGATGCCTATTCTGTGTTCAGAGGGGGATTGTGGGCTGGGCTGGTTTTACAGCTGAGTTCCGTGCCCACGGCAATGTTCAGCAAGAGGGGAGCAGAGAATGGCGGGAGGGAGGAAGGAGAAAGGGAGGAGGATGTCCCATCTGTAATTCAACGCACAATGGAGCCATTGAGAGTGTTGAGCAAAAGACGCCTGCAGGCCTGATCATACCAAGCAGCCACTAACTCTCTCTCTCATCAGTCCCTCTCTCTCTCATCCCTCTCTCTCTCTAGTCGCTCACCCGCTTCCATTGCCCTTCTCTCTCAGTTTTTCTCCTTCTCTATCACTCATTCACTCTCTCTCTGTTTCTATCTCTCAATCTCCAGCCATCCCTGACTTACAATGACAATCTATTTTCCTCATCTCCTCATTTTCTCTCCATATCTCTCTATCTCACCTCGTTCCTCCATCCATCACTCTCCCTTTGGGTATGTATCTCTCCATCCGTCCCCTCTTCAGTCTCTCTACTTTCCCTCTCTCCCCCTCTCTCCCCCTCTCTCTGCCTCTCTAAGGCCAGCTGTGAGGCCAGGAGCATACAGACAGGGCTCTGACAATATACCAGATAACTGAACTGACTGGGTTCACTCAGTGAACCTGAGGAGGGATCTAGACATGCAGCCTGACGCAGCCCTAGGTCTACAATCTTGTCCCTGACATCCTTGGAGGGCTCTTTGGTCTTGGCCATGGTGGAGAGTTTGGAATCTGATTGATTGATTGCTTCTGTGGACAGGTGTCTCCTCATTTTCTCTCCATATCTCTCTATCTCACCTCGTTCCTCCATCCATCACTCTCCCTTTGGGTATGTATCTCTCCATCCGTCCCCTCTTCAGTCTCTCTACTTTCCCTCTCTCCCCCTCTCTCCCCCTCTCTCTGCCTCTCTAAGGCCAGCTGTGAGGCCAGGAGCATACAGACAGGGCTCTGACAATATACCAGATAACTGAACTGACTGGGTTCACTCAGTGAACCTGAGGAGGGATCTAGACATGCAGCCTGACGCAGCCCAGAGCAGATTATTCATGATAAGCCTGCTCTCTCTCTCTCTCTTTCTCATGGTGGTCTATGTGCTACAGTGAGGGAAAAAAGTATTTGATCCCCTGCTGATTTTGTACGTTTGCCCACTGACAAAGAAATGATCAGTCTATAATTTTAATGGTAGGTTTATTTGAACAGTGAGAGACAGAATAACAACAAAAAAATACAGAAAAACGCATGTCAAAAATGTTATGAATTGATGTGCATTTTAATGAGGGAAATAAGTATTTGACCTCTCTGCAAAACATGACTTAGTACTTGGTGGCAAAACCCTTGTTGGCAATCACAGAGGTCAGACGTTTCTTGTAGTTAGCCACCAGGTTTGCACACATCTCAGGAGGGATTTTGTCCCACTCCTCTTTGCAGATCTTCTTCAAGTCATTAAGGTTTCGAGGCAGACGTTTGGCAACTCAAACCTTCAGCTCCCTCCACAGATTTTCTATGGGATTAAGGTCTGGAGACTGGCTAGGCCACTCCAGGACCTTAATGTGCTTCTTCTTGAGCCACTCCTTTGTTGCCTTGGCCGTGTGTTTTGGGTCATTGTCATGCTGGAATACCCATCCACGACCCATTTTCAATGCCCTGGCTGAGGGAAGGAGGTTCTCACCCAAGATTTGACGGTACATGGCCCCGTCCATCGTCCCCTTTGATGCGGTGAAGTTGTCCTGTCCCCTTAGCAGAAAAACACCCCCAAAGCATAATGTTTCCACCTCCATGTTTGACGGTGGGGATGGTGTTCTTGGGGTCATAGGCAGCATTCCTCCTCCTCCAAACACGGCGAGTTGAGTTGATGCCAAAGAGCTCCATTTTGGTCTCATCTGACCACAACACTTTCACCCAGTTCTCCTCTGAATCATTCAGATGTTCATTGGCAAACTTCAGACGGGCATGTATATGTGCTTTCTTGAGCAGGGGGACCTTGCGGGCGCTGCAGGATTTCAGTCCTTCACGGCATAGTGTGTTACCAATTGTTTTCTTGGTGACTATGGTCCCAGCTGCCTTGAGATCATTGACAAGATCCTCCCGTGTAGTTCTGGGCTGATTCCTCACCGTTCTCATGATCATTGCAACTCCACAAGGTGAGATCTTGCATGGAGCCCCAGGCCGAGGGAGATTGACAGTTATTTTGTGTTTCTTCCATTTGCGAATAATCGCACCAACTGTTGTCACCTTCTCACCAAGCTGCTTGGCGATGGTCTTGTAGCCCATTCCAGCCTTGTGTAGGTCTACAATCTTGTCCCTGACATCCTTGGAGAGCTCTTTGGTCTTGGCCATGGTGGAGAGTTTGGAATCTGATTGATTGATTGCTTCTGTGGACAGGTGTCTTTTATACAGGTAACAAGCTGAGATTAGGAGCACTCCCTTTAAGAGTGTGCTCCTAATCTCAGCTCGTTACCTGTATGAAAGACACTTGGGAGCCAGAAATTTTTTTGATTGAGAGGGGGTCAAATACTTATTTCCCTCATTAAAATGCAAATCAATTTATAACATTTTTGACATATGTTTTTCTGGATTTTTTTGTTGTTATTTTGTCTCTCACTGTTCAAATAAACATACCATTAAAATTATAGACTGATCATTTCTTTGTCAGCGGGCAAATATACAAAATCAGCAGGAGATCAAATACTTTTTTCCCTCACTGTAGATGATCAATGCTTTGTTATCAGTGGCCAATGTGGAAACAGCTGGTGTGTGTATGAGCCCAGTGAATGTTAATTGGGTGGCATGCAGAGCTTCTCATTGGCATTCATTATGACACACCATACTGTACTGATAGACTCTGGCATTCATTAACCAACCAAAGCATGTTGTTTCATTGGCCAAAACCATAGCTGAATGGGGTGTGTTATGTGGAGCTGCAGACAGTATAGCATCATCAGCAGGCACTGCAGCATATTATTCAGCTGAGCCATGCAGCATGAAGAGACAGGTCGTGATATACGGAGAGGTAATCTTTGTCTGTGTCTCCAGTGGGAGAGAGAGCTGGGCCATAGAGGTCCCCTCTGTATCAGAGTCGGTACAGTGATACACACAGAGAGATGACTTCTGTCAGGGCACATCAGCCAGACCCAGGCTCCACCGCTCAGGCACAGATAGAGGGAACTGATCACTCGTCGTGGAGCCAGATTGTGAGAGGAGTCGAGGAGTAAGATACTGTGATTTCAATTCCCTTATCACCGGGCTGAACTCTGACCCCTCAGCAGAAAGACAGTGAAAAAATGGAAAGAGCTCAAGACAAGTGACAGCAGAGTCTGAGAGAAGAAAGGTGTGAGGAGATTAGACTGTCTGTTCCCCCTCTAACTTAGACACGAATCACACACACACGCACGCACACACATCCAATCTCATACTGTACGTGCATTCTGTCTAACCCTCACACTCTCTCCCTTCCATACTGTACATACCACAGGCAGCTGGTGGCATCTTAATTGGGGAGGACGGGCTCATAATAATGGCTGGAATGGAATTTATGGAATGGTTTCAAACACATGGTTTCTATGTGTTTGTTACTATTCCATTCCCTCCATTCCAGCCATTATTATGTGCTTGTCCTCCTCTCTCCAGCCTTTCTGAACATATTCACACACATGTACTTTCTGTATGATTGACATTTACATTGTGTCTTCCTGCAGGCCTTCTATAGCAGGCTCTAAGTACTTTAGGAAGGAAAGGTCTTAAACACTGTGTGGCTGGTGGAGCTTGCTGCAAGTCCACCAGAGAGGACTGCACTCAACCTAAGGAGAGACGCTGCTCCATCATATGGTTGGGCAATATTCAAATCAAATCAAATGTTATTTGTCACATGCGTCGAATACAACAGGTGTAGACCTTACAGTGAAATGCTTACTTACAAGCCCTTAACCAACAATGCAGTTTTAAGAAAGAATAAAACAAACAAAAAAATATATATAAATAATACGAAATAAAAGTAACAATAATTAAAGAGCAGTAGTAAAAATAACAATAGCGAGGCTATATACAAGGGGTACCGGTACCGAGTCTTATGGCTTGGGGTTAGAAGCTGTTTACATAGGTGTTCCTTTTGTCCAGGTGTGAAAGTGCAGTGTGGAGCGCAATAGAGATTGCATCATCTGTGGATCTATTGGGGCGGTATGCAAATTGGAGTGGGTCTAGGTTTTCTGGGATAATGGTGTTGATGTGAGCCATGACCAGCCTTTCAAAGCACTTCATGGTACAGACGTGAGTGCTACGGGTCGATAGTTATTTAGGCAGGTTACCTTAGTGTTCTTGGGCACAGGGACTATGGTGGTCTGCTTGAAACATGTTGGTATTACAGACTCAGACAGGGAGAGGTCGAAAATGTCAGTGAAGGCACTTACCAGTTGGTCAGCGCATGCTCGTAGTACACGTCCTGGTAATCCGTCTGGCCCTGTGGCCTTGTGAATGTTGACCTGTTTAAAGGTCTTACTCACATCGGCTATGGAGAGCGTGATCACACAGTCGTCCGGAACAGCTGATGCTCTCATGCATGTTTCATTGTTACTTGCCTCGAAGTGAGCATAGAAGTAATTTAGCTCATCTGGTATGCTTGTGTCACTGGTTAGCTAGCGGCTGTGCTTCCCTTTGTAGTCTGTAATAGTTTGCAAGCCCTGCCACATCCGACGAGCGTCGGAGCCAGTGTAGTACGGAGCCGGTGTAGTACAGTGTAGTACGGAGCCGGTGTAGTACGGAGCCGATATTACACTTGTAACGGATATCGAAGATGATTGACAGCCGTTGTCGATAGTGACGACATCGTGATGTGAGAGACAATGCATAACCGATTTCAACTTGACTGGCACCACGCAGTAAAGAGCTGACCGGGCAGCCCACAGCAGGGCCAAGCCAAATGGCCTATTCCTTTGCTATAGCCTGCATACCCTATTTCAATAAATCTGTTATAAACAATTTACAGAATGCAAGAGAACAATGTACAGTCGTGGTCAAAAGTTTTGAGAATGACACAAGTATTGGTCTTCACAAAGTTTGCTGCTTCAGTGTTTTTAGATATTTTTGTCAGATGTACTATGGTATACTGAAGTATAATTACAAGCATTCCATAAGTGTCAAAGGCTTTTATTGACAATTACATTAAGTTTATGCAAAGAGTCAATATTTGCAGTGTTGACCCTTCTTTTTCAAGACCTCTGCAATCCGCCCTGGTATGCTGTCAATTAACTTCTGGGCCACATCCTGACTGATGGCAGCCCATTCTTGCATAATCAATGCTTGGAGTTTGTCAGAATTTGTGGGTTTTTGTTTGTCCACCCGCCTCTTGAGGATTGACCACAAGTTCTCAATGGGATTAAGGTCTGGGGAGTTTCCTGGCCATGGACCCAAAATGTCGATGTTTTGTTCCCCGAGCCACTTAGTTATCACTTTTGCCTTATGGCAAGGTGCTCCATCATGCTGGAAAAGGCATTGTTCGTCACCAAACTGTTCTTGGATGGTTGGGAGAAGTTGCTCTCGGAGGATGTGTTGGTACCATTCCTTATTCATGGCTGTGTTCTTAGGCAAAATTGTGAGTGAGCCCACTCCCTTGGCTGAGAAGCAAACCCACACATGAATGGTCTCAGGATGCTTTACTTTTGGCATGACACAGGACTGATGGTAGCGCTCACCTTGTCTTCTCCGGACAAGCTTTTTTCCAGATGCCCCAAACAATCGGAAAGGGGATTCATCAGATTAAATGACTTTACCCCAGTCCTCAGCAGTCCAATCCCTGTACCTTTTGCAGAATATCAGTTTGTCCCTGATGTTTTTCCTGGAGAGAAGTGGCTTCCTCGCTGCTCTTCTTGACACCAGGCCATCCTCCAAAAGTCTTCACTTCACTGTGCATGCAGATGCACTCACACCTGCCTGCTGCCATTCCTGAGCAAGCTCTGCACTGGTGGTGCCCCGATCCCGCAGCTGAATCAACTTTAGGAGACGGTCCTGGCGCTTGCTGGACTTACTTGGGCGCCCTGAAGCCTTCTTCACAACAATTGAACCTCTCTCCTTGAAGTTCTTGATGATCCGATAAATGGTTGATTTAGGTGCAATCTTACTAGCAGCAATATCCTTGCCTGTGAAGCCCTTTTTATGCAAAGCAATGATGACGGTACGTGTTTCCTTGCAGGTAACCATGGTTAACAGAGGAAGAACAATGATTTCATGCACCACCCTCCTTTTAAAGCTTCCAGTCTGTTAGTCTAACTCAATCAGCATGACAGAGTGATCTCCAGCCTTGTCCTCGTCAACACTCTCACCTGTGTTAACGAGAGAATCACTGACATGATGTCAGCTGGTCCTTTTGTGGCAGGGTTGAAATGCAGTGGAAATGTTTTTTGGGGATTAAGTTCATTTTCATGGCAAAGAGGGACTTTGCAATTACTTGCAATTCATCTGATCACTCGTCATAACATTCTGGAGTATATGCAAATTGCCATCATAAAAGCTGAGGCAGCAAACTTTGTGAAGATTAATATTGTGTCATTCTCAAAACTTTTGACCACGACTGTAGACAGAGCTAAGACTATCACAAAAGCAGAGCAAAATGTCCAGTCAGTTTTTTTCTCTCTGAATGTCGGATGATCTGGGCCATATAGCCAAAGCATATTTGATTTTTTATAGTGGACACTCCAGTGTCTAATTATTTTAAAAGCTTTATTTTCTCTTTTCTCTCCATTTGATATGAATATAACTTCTGTTTGTATGCATGCTGGCTTTCTCCCGTCTCCTCCCGTCGCGCTACTTCATGATCAAACAATGAATTTATCTAACAGAGTTCTCAGAAAGTTTTAAGGTGTTTTTGAATAACCTAAAAACATGACAAGCCTAAGGTAATAATGAGATAGGTAGAACAAACAATAGCAATACAGAAAACTCCAACGAGTAGTTTGAACAAAACTTACAGTTGAGCAAAGCTTTGTCTAAAAGAAACAAGGCAACAGTAAACATGTTGTCCCCAATGAATTATGCAGCACCAGTGGTGTCTGAGATATTGCGTAGTTTGCTAGACTCATATCCCTGAGCATGTGTGCCAAATTTCATCACTCTGAATCAAACAGTTCAAAAGATATAAACATGTGTCCGTTATAGCGCCTTCGTGTGGTCGATATGAATATTCTTGCATATGTTAAGTCTTCACAGTGTTTGCAACATGTGTACCATATTTTGATACAATATGAATATCGTTGACTGATTTATATGCATTTATATGCCAGGCCACGCCCACGTGAATGTTTATTGGTCAATAGCGGCCATGTTGTTTTACATACTAGTCTGGAAAATATTGCATTGAGAAACCATTGTCCATAGATGCCACATATAAAGTTTCGTGCAGATCGGTCATTCAGTGCCAGAAGAGTAACGTTTTAAGTGTTTTTCACAAAATTCTAAATGCCGGAAAATCCATCATGGTGGACTTTATGGGTCCCTAGTCAAATTTGTTCCTTGTGAGGAAAGGGACCTATGTACCGAATTCCATGACTTTAGGTCAAAAGGGATGAGTGGCATGACCTTTCAAAGTTAGCATTTTCATTCTCTTGTTATAGTGACCTCATCAGGTCAATCAATGTAATTTTGTAAATGCCGGATCTCTATGTACAAGACGCATCATTCAGCAAAGTTTTGTCAAAATCGGGCCAGTGCTGTCTTGAGATATCACGTGTGACTAACGCACTAACGTACTACCCGACGGAGACAGATCCACAGTCCCCACCCCGACTTCATCGTGTGAGACAATGATGCATGCATCCCTCCTCCTTGCTGTTCCGAACCAAACGGCCAAAAGCCATATCCTACTAATTAAAATAGCCTATCAAAAGTATTAAGACAAGTTACATTTATGTAGAATATTTCCCAAGTAGGCTATTCTAATAAAGTGTTTATTGTAATGTCCTAGTTGCAGCTTTCAAATGGGAACAATTGTGAAAGTCAGAGTCTATAGGCGATTCTCTATCACAGCTTTATTTTGAATGACAAATATTACAGGCAACAAGAAGTGAAATTGAGCAAACAATCTAATGAGAAGTCAAAAGAAAACTTACAGCTGAGCAAAGCTTATGAAATAAACAATGCGTAAAGTAGGCCTATTTCTTTAGCCTATTATTAGCAATGTATACAACTTACCTACAACATACAGAAGCCTAGACCTAATAACAGTGGAATATTAGGCAAAAATGTGAATCACAGTTCTGGGGAGAGCAGAGTTGCATGCTCTGCAGCCGGACCCTTCATGATTTACAACCCATCACACGATGCACAGCCAGCAAGGCTGTCTTGCGCATTGGCACACACAGACACACACCTCTTTTGTGCCACAGCTCCAACAGAGAGGAATATGTTGCGTTCACGTGCTAGTCGGAACTAGGACACTCTGACATTTCCGACTTGCTCACTGGTTGTATACACGTGCCGCGTTCAACCAGTTAACAAGTCAAACATTTCTGATTTCCAACTAACACGTGAACGCGGCAGTAGGCTAGTAAAAAAGATTTGGCTCCGAAATATATTTTGACATGATTCTTCTCCTCCCCCCTGTAGCATGTAAGCTCGCGCTAGTGGTCCTTTTTAGCTGTCTTTTAAAAGTTATTTTCTTTTTACATTATAATATTTGTTTTTTATTGGTGGGTTGGCCAGCAGGGGGTGATACCATCGTATAACACAATATTTTATGGGTACTTAATCACGATAGGATAGAGATTGACATCGCCCAAACCTAATCAATCTACTTCACTGGACAGCAGGCTCCAAAGTGACTGTCTCTCTGCCCAGCCCAGTACCACAGAAAAATCCATATCCGCATGTACCCTCCTGCTCCTTCCCTACTTTTCAAGGAAAAATAACTCAACGTTACTTTTACAGATCCTTAAATAATGCATGCAAGCCTCCGGGACAGAGCCGGTGTTAAGCATACACAAATATTGTAGTCTTTAGACCTCCATTTACTGCAGCTAGGTCCCTGGCTGAATCCTGGAGCTTACGGGTCCAGTCAGTCCCTGTTGATGTGTGAGCCTCTACAGTGTGATAGGCTTGTAGCAGGACTTTCCCACAGACCTGTAACTCATGAGGCCTCAAATCCCACCTTGAGTTCTGCTGCTGTACCTCTGTTAACAGAGCCTAAATTGGACTTAGGGTGGATTTCATGTCAAGTAACATACAGATGAAGCCTGTATGTATTGTTTTGTATGTTGTGGATCAAATTATCTGGATGGTGCTTACTGTTTGCAGGCAAACAAAATAATGGCCATTGTTAGTAAGAGTACTAATACATCTAGGATAGCTATTTTGTTGAGGAAATTCTCTAATTTAGATAGTAAAACCAATTTGCCAGTGTGGCAGAGATGACCACAGTGCCCCCTGTCTCACTGTCAGTGAATGGCCTGACTGACAGACAGAGTGCGTTTGTATTACAGTCCCTCCAATATTTTGTGATTCTGCGATCACAGAATGTTTCGCAAAATCAACAATTCCCTGCATATTATGGCTTGCAGATTTGGCCAATCACTGCACTATTACTGCATAAAACCGTCAAATCATTGCAATATTACTGCATAAAACCGTCAAATCATTGCAATATTACTGCGTATAACTGTCCAATCACCGCACTACAAAAAGAGGGCTCGCAATTGTAACCAATCACCGTACTTTTATCGCGTAAAATGGTTCAATCAAGCAACATGTCATTTTTGGGATAAATTCGACAAAATCATGCAACATGTCAAAATTGTCCCAGCAAAATCAAGTATTTTGGCCTGCAACTATCACAAAAGAACGCTGCAGAATCCTGGAGGGACTGGTATTATCTCTCTCCAGCAGGTTCTGGCAGGTCTGAAATGGAAGTCTAGCATCATGTGACAGCAGTATGTAAATACAGTATATAGAGTTGTTTTTCCACATGAGCGCTGTGGGCACCACTGACGTTTTAAGATTATTTAGTTTATGAGGGAAACACATGTGAGTGGAGGTGATAAAGTGAAAGGCATGGGTGAACAAGCAGCTGCAGTATTAAACCAGATGACATTTCCTCTCCTACTCCCATTGGGCTGTCTCAAGGCTCAGTCACCCTCCTGCAATCTCCCCTATGACCACAGTCCAACACTGCCTGTTCTCCTTTCTAACATATATCCTGGGCTGTGTACTAGTTACAGGATAATGTTGACCGCATAGGGACACATTCACAATGATGAGCCTGTTATCAGCTATCAGTTAAAGGCTAAAATGTTGATGAGGCTCTTTAGGGCGTATTTTACATTTATTCCCTGTGTGGGTGTGTTGTTGTTAGTGTTTGTCTCAGAAGCTGAGGTGAGCATTGTGGGATTTTATAAGCTGGAGATTTGATAGAAGGGCTGCCGCTGAATCTCAGAGAAAGAAAAGGCAATTAATCCACAAATAGGGAAATAAACCCAGGCAGATAGCCTTCCTCAGTCTGCCAACATGCATCCATCCTCCCTGATGAGCACACACACACACACACACACACACACACACACACACACACACACACACACACACACACACACACACACACACACACACACACACACACACACACACACAGTGATGTTTAAATCCTGTTTTCTGCCCAAATAGCCACTTTCCCTGCTCTAATCCACTCGGTTACAGGAGCAGGTTATTTAGGAGAAGGAGAAATGGGATCCGCCTCCTCCTTGGTAATATTAATTATTCCTCTTTTAATCCCTTTGTTTTGATTTAATAGGTATGACATTACCTGGCTGATAAACCCTCTTCCCCTCCAAATAAAAACACTAAAAACGTTGTTCACCAATGTCATGTTTAATCCTGTGTCTAGTCTAGTCACACCTGTTTTACTGAATGATGGCACATATATTTTTTTCATGCTACAAAATGGAATTGTTTGATTTGAGTTGGTTTTAGTTTTGTCAGAACTACTCTCTTTAAAGCCATAATGGGAAGCAGCCAGAGAGTGACAGTGAGGGTTGCTGCTATATGATTAGACTTTCAAAGGGCAAACTTTACACTCCTCCTCTTCACAAATGGAGCAGATATTGGATATGGCTCACTGTATGCTGTGAGACTTGTCTCCTGACATACTGACATTGATAATGAGATGAAGATGGAAGGAGAGAAGGAAGGGTAGATCCACAGGCAGGCAGGGAGGATGGTAATTCTGCTGGACTGGATTTTACGAGGGCAGCGCTCCTGTGAGTTATTATGTTTGCCTCAACTCCAGCTGACTTCTGCCAGTAGCACTTTCACCCAATTAAGTTGATGTTGATTAGATCAAACATCCCTCTGTCTCCCTCTATCCCTCTATCCCTCTCTCTCTTCCTCTATCCTTCTTTCCCTCTCTTTCTCTCGCTCTCTCCCTCTCTCTCTTTCTCTCTCTCCCTGTCGCTCTCTCTTTCTCTCTCTTTCTTTCTCTCTCTCCATCATTCCCTCCACATCTCAGCCTCTCCAGGTACAGCAGGTGTGCTGGTCACATTTCCCTTCCCATTCTCACTCAGGTTGGTGGGGGTAAGGCTCTTTCTTATCCGCTCCGTGCCTGACTTTATTGCCTCCATGAGAGAGCTGAGGTGAATTGATTTAGCTGTTTATTTTCATTTTTCAGGCTGTGAGTTTTTAGCCAGAGGGGAAAGAATTTGTATGTTTTAAGGCCTGCACGCGGGAATAAAGGTTCCCAGAGTCTCATTACATTCGCAAAACACATCTCTGAAGCACGAGTGTCTTTGCTGTGCTCCGGAGTGTTGTTCAACTTATAGTTCCTTTTCAGAATCACTTAGACCGACACAGTAGAAAAGAGGCCCATTTCCATTAGATATATACCCCATCAAATCAGGCACGCTTCGATCGTTCCGACATTTTGAATGTCTCACAAAATTACAGTTTTCATTTCTCAAAACCACTCTGTAATCTTATTTCGAGGACACACACACACACACACAAGGGAAAAGGGAGCTAAATACAAATCAATCTAACTAACTATGTATACCCAATTTAACAAGGAAAGTAAGAGTGGTGTAATCATTTTCATTTACATATCTCTTTTACACTATTTTGTACTGCATGCATTTTACTTGTCGATCAGCAGTGAAGGAAAATCTTTTGACTTTTTGCTTGCTACAGAAAGCTGGACCCTTGAGCACATCATGAACTTAACTCTCCATGTATAGATGGGCAATCTCATCTCTTTATGTATATAAAAAGCCTTTTCTATGGGCTAAAGAAATGGCCTCTACAATGCCTCCCCATTCACATAGCAGAATCTGTGTAGCATACGGACCTTGAGCAACAGCACAGCTGCTCTGCGGTAGAGAGAGTGCCTGTCTCCACTAGCAACAGGAACAACACCTTCCTACACGAGCTCAGGCAGGATCAGCCCCATGGTCCTGAGGGGCTGTCCTTACTGTCCAGTCAGGACTGAAAAACAACCATACTTATACAGCTACTACATGTCATAATGGAGAGAGAAAGAGATGGAGTTCTGAGTAGAGCCCACAGTGACAGAACAGAGGAATGGGGGATGGCAGAGGGAGACAGACAGCTGGATCGATAACAACTCACAATTCATAATGCTGTGTGTGTGTCACGTGTGTCTGTGTGAGGAAAGGTTTAGCTAGCAGCACTAACTGTACCCAAAGTCTGTGCATCAATCTGATTTATTTCATTATAAGATATATACCTTTATTACCCTACTTTTACGTAACTCCTAATAAATGACTCTGTGTAGATATAAAGGCACCAGGCTGCAATACATGTGTTTTTTCTGCTGGTCTTCGGACGTGTGTGATACATAACCACTATAGAAAAGAAATACATGTTGTTCCATTCAGCAGGGCGTGACAGAGGAGGACATGTCATTATCAAGCTCTCAAACGTTTCCATGGCCATTTTACACAGACAAATAATTGAGTCTCTTTATTCTATCTAAATCTGTACCAAGGGTGTATATTTCGATCTTCTCTGTCCTCTCCATCCTGAATCTTTAATGTAGGATACCTATTACCTGTCTTGTGTAATTGATTGCAACTGATCTGCGTTGACGATGCCCTTGACTATCTGTTTATCTTTCTCTTCCTCTCTCTGTCATTCTCTCTTCTCCTTTTTCACTTTCTATCCACTATTTCTTACCAGGCTTGTAAATTGTGCTGAAACCTACTGTAGTCTACTTGCAACACTGAAGAGAAACGACATATCTCCCCTACGCCATCAAGCCTAAGGAGAGAAGACCTCTCACCATAACTAAAACAACTAGCAAACAATTACACAAAAACACAATTCAGACTGGCCCTCTGTGGTATTAAGCATCTTGGGTGTCACCACGTTATCTTACCCAGCCCCCCCCACAGTTCCCCACCAGCTTTTAGTTACCCCCCTTCACCTCTACCCCACCCCTCTCTCCATCCATTACCACCCCTAGCTCTGTTACCCCTCACCTGAACAGTTGTCCTTGCCCCTGGTCTTCTCCCTCGCCCATCCTTCTCCCGCCCCTCGCCCGCCTCCTCCGTCCATCTAATGTGGGTTCTGTTGTCACGGACACCACCGCCTGAATGGACTCTCTCGCTGGGCAAGGAAACACTGCATAGTCTGAGCTACTGGATACTGGATGGGGAAAAGCATTGACTTTTTGATGTATTACTTTATTTTCTCGTCATAGACGAGTGTATTTGATCTTGTTTCCTACTGTAATGAGAGAAAAAAGCCTGTTTTTGTCTGCAGTGGTTGTGGTTAGGGCAAGGTGGTAGCCATAAGCCTTCTCAAGTCAGAAGTTTCTGGAGTCTTTTTTGATTCGTTTTGTTTCTATTGCATTAGTTGTCATGGAGTGGAAAACAATATATCTTTATAGTAACGGTGTGAAACTTACAAAAAAGTACACTATATATATTTTATTTTTTACCATTGTACAAATATATTAATTAACTTATGTATTTGGACTGCCGGCTCTTCAATTACCCCCACAGAAAAAAGAGAAACCTTTTTGTGGACTTTAGGCACTATTTCTAATGCTATCGATGTGTTTTACTATTTTTAATGTACATCTCCAGTTTTTTGAGAATCTGTGATTAATTTAAATCTGGAGTCTTAAATTGCTTTGCTGATTAGCAATCTGTCTGCCTTGTGTTACATGGATTTGTTTCTCTGCCACTAGCACCGCCTCCCCCTGAGTCACACAAAGAGGTCAAGGAAGGCTAGTGAATTGGTGGTTCGTTTTTTTGCGCTCGTAAAATGTTTTTTGTGTGTTTGGGTTTGTGTGGAAGACCCCATGAGTCACTATAAAGCAAAGAAAAAGATGACATTTTGATTGAGTTATGTCTGTCTTTTGCACTAATTTAATAAAGCCGTTACTGTAATTCCCATCACATTAAGTTTTATTGTTTGTAAGAGCCCCTTTGACTGGCATACGGGGCTTGTAAGTGTGTTTACCAACTGGTTTTGACAGCAAGGCTTCTCACAGACACCCTACTATTACCTATTCATACTCCTTCACACATGGACACCTACATGACAGAGCTCATTTACATAGAGACCACATGTATAGTACCTGATGAAAGCAGACATCCCACAGATTATGTGTAGGTAGGTGTGTGTGGGGGGAGGGATACTCTATGTGATTGCCTGAGACAACTCATTGGTTGCTTCCGGCTGGTAGCCTAGCGGTTAGAGCGTTGGGCCAGTTTAATTCCCTGAGCCGAGAAGGTGAAAAATCTGTCAATGTGTCCTTGAGCAAGGCACTTAACCCTAATTGCTCCAGGGTCGCCATTGATAATGGCAGATCCTGGCCGTGACCCCACTCTCAGAGGGTGTCTCAGGGAAAGTTGGGATATGCAAAAAACGCATGTCCAATTTACACATGAAATAGGACAAATATACTGTAAGCACCCACCAAATTATTATTATTTATTATTATTAATATTATTATTTGTTTACCGTTATCTATGAACACATTCTAAAACACATCCTTAGGGTTCTATTCAATCCGTATCGCAGAAGTTCCCATTTTAGACTGCGTTCACGCTAAACGCTGCATATGTTGGCTCAATTGGAAATTACCTTTACATTTCTATTGCTCAATCTGTAATGCTTCAGCGATACAGATTGAACAAAGCCCTTCAATTAATTTCTTACACTTCCTCTGACAATGTTCTGTGTGATTGCTATTGATTGCTCTTGCTCTCGTCTTGTCTAGACTGCACAGTCATTTTTTGGAACTTGTAGTCTTACATTATATATAGAAAACCCCTTGTTCTGTCTCTCATTAATGCATTTGACAGCATTAAAGCCTTTTGTCAGCCACCCTGAGTGACAGGCAGACAGAGGCAGCCAGAGAAAAGCCACACAGTCAGTCAGACCTGGCTGCCAGAGATCCAAATCAATGAATGATACAGGCTGCTGCTCATTAGGTCTGGGAGTGTAGATCACAGACACACATACACAGACTTTACTAATGGATTGGTCAAAACAAATGTTTGATTTCACCAAATTTTAACATTCTGTCATAAAGAGCACATGTTTAACTTAATAAAAAACAAGTTTTCCCATCTCAAGAGGTTAAATAAATAAAAATGACTATAATTAGTGCCTATTAGGTGCCAAATAAAGAAAACGGGTTGACAGTAACAGGGTTGACCACAACAGGGTTGACGATTTCATCTTAAATCAGCCATTATGGAGGCTTGTTGTGTGCAACAGGGACGGGCAATTGAATACAAGCTTCCCAAAAAAATTTGAATTGTTAAATAATTTCTAGCCTGTTTATCTATCGGTAACAGGTTGATGTGTTACGCCACTTGACTCAGTCTTCCAACACAAAACACCAGAAAATGGCAAAAAAGGAGTAGAACCAGCTCACCTGCTTTTACACTATGATTTGACTATTAGATGTTCAATGTTCTTTTTTTAAAGGAATAGTTTCACCATATTAAAATAAGTTTTCAGTTCACTTAACAGGGTTGACCTTAGAATGAGGGACAGACTTAAATTAATCACTAATAACATGAAATAAATAATAATCTTCAGAAAAGGCTTTGTCAATGCAACACAATAACTAGAGCTTTACAATGATGGGGAAAACTTTGAGAAATGTTGGGTTTAAGTGGGTTAAAATCTTCCTAGCAGTCACAGAGGGTGCAAGGACACGTGAAAATGCTTATTTTTTTGTCACTTTACATTTATTTAATTATCCATGTGGTCAATATTAAAGGGCACTTCATTTAATATAACAGGCTTTTATAATTCAATATTGATGCACAATTTCTACTTAAAATATCAAAGGGAAGCAAAGACACTAATTTAGTAGAACGACCCTAATACACTCCAATCACTAAATGAACACCGAGGGGATTGGTCATGGTGGTGGAGAGCAGTAGTACGGTAAGTTCACCTGAGGTCAATGTCATGCTACCACAGTCAGATGTCTCTGGTGCTAATACCTAACTCAGGTAAGATTCTGCTGTCTTTCCCACTCTTACAGGTGATTTCCATGGGTTTGTTATTCTGCATTTTGACATTTTCTATTCTGCCACCGCTGCTTACGGTAGAGCGTCTTTGCTACCACAGATTCCTACAAAGTCTCAGACTCCAGGATAGGAAAATGCTTACAAGAAAGAAACAGTTGAAGACACAGACGTTATCGATTTCCATTGTTACTTCTAATGTAAAAAGGGGAGAAAAAGACAATCCTATTTTCTCTGAATTACCTAGCTAGCTAGGCTACTCACCATACTTATAGGATGCAGATTTGAGTTATTGAGATGCCCTATATGTTCGATTAATCAAATTATTCCAATTATGAATCCAACAATAAACATCCTTAATATTATATACAGTTGATGTCGGAAGTTTACATACACCTTAGCCAAATACATTTAAACTCAGTTTTTCACAATTCCTGACATTTAATCCTAGTAAAAATTCCCTGTTTTAGGTCAGTTAGGATCACCACTTTATTTTAAGAATGTGAAATGTCAGAAAAAATAGTAGAGAGAATGATTTCTTTCAGCTTTTATTTCTTTCATCACATTCCCAGTGGGTCAGAAGTTTACATACACTCAATTAGTATTTGGTAGCATTGCCTCTAAATTGTTTAACTTGGGTCAAATATTTTGTTTAACTTGGGTCCTTTGCTGTTGTTCTGGGATTGATTTGCACTTTTCGCACCAAAGTACGTTAATCTCTAGGAGACAGAACGCGTCTCCTTCCTGAGCGGTATGACAGCTGCGTGGTCCCATGGTGTTTATAATTGCATACTATTGTTTGTACAGATGAACGTGGTACCATTAGGCATTTGGAAATTGCTCCCAAGGATGAACCAGACCAGAGGTCTTGGCTGATTTATTTTGATTTTCCTATGATGTCAAGCAAAGAGGCACTGAGTTTGAAGGTAGGCCTTGAAATACATCCACAGGTACACCTCCAATTGACTCAAATGATGTCAATTAGCCTATCAGAAGCTTCTAAAGCCATGATATCATTTTCTGGAATTTTCCAAGCTGTTTAAAGGCACAGTCAACTTAGTGTATGTAAACTTCTGACCCACTGGAATTGTGATACAGTGAATTATAAGTGAAATAATCTGTCTGTAAACAATTGTTGGAAAAATTGCACAAAGTAGATGTCCTAACCGACTTGCCAAAACTATAGTTTGTTAACAAGAAATGTGTGGAGTGGTTGAAAAACTGGTTTTAATGACTCCAACCTAAGTGTATGTAAACTTCCGACTTCAACTGTAAGAGATGTAAGGTATTTTATATGTTGCAATAAAGTTGGCTAAAGTAGAAGCTTATCCTTTGTAGGTATTTTCGCTTAGTAATGAGTAGTAAGTAAGTATAGTGCCTATAGAAAGTCTACACCTCAAACTTTTTTCATGTTGTTGTGTTACAAAATGGGATTAAAATTGATTTAATTTTCATTTTTTGTCAAGAGCTACACAAGATACTGTGTAATGGCAAAATAAATAAAAATTATGAGTCTCTTTGCCCGCCTATTATTGTTTTCAAACTTTTTCAAGCTCTGTCAAGGTCTTGGGGATCATAGCTAGACAGCAATGTCCAAGTATTGCCATAGATTTTCAAGCAGATTTAAGTCAAAACTGTAACTTGGCCACTCAGGAACATGCACTGTGTTCTTGGTAAGCAACTCCAGTGTAGATTTGGCCTTGTGTTGTAGGTTATTGTCCTGCTGAGATGTGAATTCCTCTCCCAGTGTCTGGTGTAAAGCAGACTGAACCAGGTTTTCCTCTAGGATTTTGCCTGTGCTTAGCTCCATCCCATTTCTTTCTATCCTGAAAAACTCCACAGTCTTTGCCGATGTCAAGCATACCCATACCATGATGCAGCCACCACCATGCTTGAAACTAAGGAGGCAATTACTCAGTGATGTGTTGTGTTAGATTTGTCACAAACATAAGGCTTTGCATTTAGGCCAAAAACTGTATTCCTTAGCTGTATTTTTTTGCAGTATTACTTTGGTGCCTTGTTGCAAACATATGTATGTTTTGGAATATGTGTTTCTATATATTTTAATTATTCTTTTCACTCTGTCATTTAGGTCATTATTCTGGAGTCACTTCAATGTTTTTGATCCATCCTCAGCTTTCTCCTATCACAGCCGATTTAAGTCAAAACTGTAACTAGGCCACTCATGAACATTCAATGTCGTCTTGGTAAGAAACTGTATATTTGGCCTTGTGTTCTAGGTTATTGTCCTGCGGAAAGGTGAATTTGTCTCCCAGTGTCTGTTGGAAAGCAGACTGAACCAGGTTTTCCTCTAGGATTTTGCCTGTGCTTAACTCTATTCCGTTTCTTTTTATCCTAAAAAACTCCTAGTCCTTGCTGAAGACAAGCATACTCATATCATGATGCAGCCACCACCATGCTTAAAAATATTAAGAATGGTACACAGTGATGTGCTGTGCTGGATTCGCCCCAAAAACTCTTTGTATTCAGGACATTAAGTTAATTTATTATTATTATTATTATTATTTATTTTTTTACTTTTGTGCCTTATTGCAAACAGGATGCATGTTTTGGAATGTTTTTATTCTGTACAGATGTCCTTTTTTCAATCTTTCATTTAGGTTAGTATTGTGGAGGACTACAATGTTTTTGATCCATCCTCAGTTTTCTCCTATCACAGCCATTAAACTCTGTAACTGTTTTAAAGTCACCATTGGCCTCATGGTGAAATCCCTGAGAGGTTTTCTTCCTCTCTGGCAACTGAGTTAGGAAGGACACCTGTGTCTTTGTAGTGACTGGGTGTATTGATACACCATCCAAAGGGTAATTAATAACGTCACCATGCTCAAAGAGATATTCAATGTCAGATTTTTTTATTTTTACCCATCTACCAATAGGTGCCCTTCTTTGCGAGGCATTGGAAATCCTCCCTAGTCTTTGTGGTTGAATCTGTGTTTGAAATTCACTGCTCAACTGAGGGACCTTACAGATACAGTAGCTTGCGAAAATATTCACCCCCCTTGGCATTTTCCTATTTTGTTGCCTTACAACCTGGAATTAAAATGGATTTTTTGGGGGTTTGTATCATTTGATTTACACAACATGCCTACCACTTTTTGTATTGTGAAACAAACAAGAAATAAGACAAAAAAACTGAAAACTTGAGTGTGCATAACTATTAACACCAATTCTGACCAGTTTCCCAGTACCTGCTGATGAAAAATATCCCCACAGCATGATGCTGCCACCACCATTCTTCACTGTGGGGATGGTGTTCTCGGGTGATGAGAGGTGTTGGGTTTTCTCCAGACATAGCGTTTTCCTTGATGGCCAAAAAGCTCAATTTTAGTCTCATCTGACCAGAGTACATTCTTCCATATGTTTGGGGAGTCTCCCACATGCCTTTTGGCGAACACCAAATGTGTGTGCTTCTTTTTTTTCTTTAAGCAATGGCTTTTTTCTGGCCACTCTTCCGTAAAGCCCAGCTCTGTGGAGTGTACGGCTTAAAGTGGTCCTATGGACAGATACTCCAATCTCCGCTGAGGAGCTTTGCAGCTCCTTCAGGGATATCTTTGGTCTCTTTGTTGCATCTCTGATTAATGCCCTCCTTGCCTGGTCCGTGAGTTTTGTTGGGCGGCCCTCTCTTGGCAGGTTTGTTGTGGTGCCATATTCTTGGATTATAAAAATATATTAATGGATTTAATGGTGCTCCGTGGGATGTTCAAAGTTTCAGATATTTTTTTATAATCCAACCCTGATCTGTACTTCTCCACAACTTCGTCCCTGACCTGTTTGGAGAGCTCCCTGGTCTTCATGGTGCCGCTTGCTTGGTGGTGCCCCTTGCTTAGTGGTGTTGCAGACTCTGGGGCCTTTCAGAACAGGTGTATATATACTGAGATCATGTGACAGATCATGTGACACTTGGATTGCACACAGGTGGACTTTATTTAACTAATTATGTGACTTCTGAAGGTAATTGGTTGCACCAGATCTTATTTAGGGGCTTCATAGCAAAGGTGGTGAATACATATGCACGCACCACATTTCCGTTATTTTTTATTTTTTATTTTTTGAAACAAGTTATTTTTTTCATTACACTTCACCAATTTGGACTATTTTGTGTATGTCCATTACATGAAATCCAAATAAAAATCCATTTAAATTACAGGTTGTAATACAACAAAATAGGAAAAACGCCAAGGGGGATGAATACTTTTGCAAGGCACTGTAATTGTATGTGTGGGGTACATAGATGAGGTAGTCATTCAAAAATCATGTTGAACACTATTATTGCACAAAGAGTGAATCCATGCAACTTATTATGTGAGTTGTTAAGCGCATTTTTACTCCTGGATTTATTTACGCCTGTGATAACAAAGGGGTTGAATAGTTTTTGACTCAAGATATTTCAGCTTTTCATGTTTAATTATTTTGTAAACATTTCTAAAAACATAATTCCACTTTGACATTACAGGGTATTGTGTGTAGGCCATTGACACAAAATCTACATTTTATCAATTTTAACTTCAGTCTGTAACACAACAAAATTTGGAAAAAAGTAAAGGGGTGTGAATGCTTTCTGAAGGCACCCTAGGTACACAATAATTACAAGTAAGTAACCCTCAGGATGCACTTAATTTTAACTATCTAAATCATGTGTAACACCTAGTAATTACATTGTACTTAGGCAGATATTACATGTCCTCTGTGGTGTACTAGTAACTAGTGTGTTTATCCTCCCATTTGGATGGCGCTTCCAGAAGCTTTAAAATGAGGGCCAGGCTGTTAGTATGGGTAATGTACTATATAAGTACACATTAATTACAACCAGGTATCCCTGAAGATACACCTCATTTTAACTACCTAAATCCTGTGTAAAACCTAGTAATTACATTGTCCTTAGACAGATACAGTATTACATGTACTCTGTGGTGTACTAGGGGGTTTATGCTCCCAATAGGATGGCAAGGAGGTTCAGGTTGTCATATTGGGTAATGTACACATTAATTATTAATTCATTTTGAAAATTATAATCTGGGATGAAACCCGTATGCCATTCAGTGAGGTTGACCTAAATCGGATCTGTCTCTGGAAACTCAACCAAGTTAACCCAGATGGTACACTTTTGTGGGGAAAGTGCTAGCAACATTGAGTGGAGATTTTGAAGAGTGCATTCATGGATAGGTAATTAGAGCCTATTGAGCCTCTAACCTTTGTAATCTTGGACACCCAGCACATCTGTCCACGAGAGATGACAACCTTGTGACAGTTGTTACTGAATCAGATGCAGCTGAGAAGGAACAAAACACTCAATTGGTGAATTTAGTGGAAACTTGCCCATTTGTAACAAGCATGTTAACAAGCATCTGTTGTTACACCTCTGTAATTACAGACTGCAATTACTACCAGTAACATGTTATTATTACAGTGTAAGTTTGAGTTTTTACTACCAACTACAATACTTTTTACAGTGTAATTACATGTGTAATAAGGACCCCTTAAAATGAAGCGTTGGCTTGTTTTTCCATTGGAATTTGGTTGTACTTCTAAATTATTAAAGGCATAGTGATTACACATTGGGAATTGAACAAACTTTTTGCTCTCTTTTTGAGTGGGTGAATATACAGTTGAAGTCGGAAGTTTACATACACTTAGGTTGGAGTCATTAAAACTTGTTTTTCAACCACTCCACAAATTTCGTTTTGGCAAGTCGGTTAGGACATCTACTTTGTGCAGGACACAAGTCATTTTTCCAACAATTGTTTACAGACAGATTATTTCACTTATAATTCACTGTATCATAGTTCCAGTGGGTCAGAAGTTTACATACACTAAGTTGACTGTCCTTTAAACGGCTTGGAAAATTCCAGAAAATGATGTCATGGCTTTAGAAGCTTCTGATAGGCTAATTGACATCATTTGAGTCAAATGGAGGTGTACCTGTGGATGTATTTCGAGGCCTACCTTCAAACTCAGTGCCTCTTTGCTTGACATCATGGGAAAATAAAAAGAAATCAGCCAAGACCTCAGAAAAAATATTGCAGACCTCCACAAGTCTGGTTCATCCTTGGGAGCAATTTCCAAACTCCTGAAGGTACCACGTTCATCTGTACAAAAAATAGTACGCAAGTATAAACACCATGGGACCATGCAGCCGTCATACCGCTCAGGAAGGAGACGCGTACTGTCTCCTAGAGATGAACGTACTTTGGTGCGAAAAGTGCAAATCAATCCCAGAACAACAGCAAAGGACCTTGTGAAGATGCTGGAGGAAACAGGTACAAAAGCATCTATATCCACAGTGAAACGAGTCCTATATCGACATAACCTGAAAGGCTGGTTTGCAACTGCACATGGGGACAAAGATCTTACTTTTTGGAGAAATGTCCTCTGGTCAGTTGAAACAAAAATAGAACTGTTAGGCCATAATAACCATCGTTATGTTTGGAGGAAAAAGGGGGTTGCTTGCAAGCCGAAGAACACCATCCTAACCGTGAAGCACGGGGGTGGCAGCATCATGCTGTGGGGGTGCTTTGCTGCAGGAGGGACTGGTGCACTTCACAAAATAGATGGCATCATGAGGAAGGAAAATTATGTGGATATATTAAGTACAACAAAGTCAAGGTATTGGAGTGGCCATCAAAAAGCCCTGACCCAAAATATTTGACCCAAGTTAAACAATTTAGAGGCAATGCTACCAAATACTAATTGAGTGTATGTAAACTTCTGACCCACTGGGAATGTGATGAAAGAAATAAAAGCTGAAAGAAATCATTCTCTCTACTATTTTTCTGACATTTCACATTCTTAAAATAAAGTGGTGATCCCAACTGACCTAAGACAGGGAACTTTTACTAGGATTAAATGTCAGGAATTGTGAAAACTGAGTTTAAATGTATTTGGTTAAGGTGTATGTAAACTTCTGACTTCAGCTCTATATTTTGTATTGTAAATTTTTTTTAAATGATAATCTTACAAAAAAAGATTAATCAAACTACTGTAGGCTCTCCAAAGCTGTTTTATTAGTAGTGGCAGATTCATAAATACTTTCTTAACCCTAAATTATCTACAAGATCAGAGTTTTTTTTTATCTACCAATTTGTGCTGAAACGGTCCCTAATATTCTGAACCCATTCTCTCGATATACACTAGTGAGACTGTCAAGTAAATTCAAATGAAAGGTGCACAGTATTTAAAGGGATGGCTTTAGATAAATGTACTGAAAACCCTATTGAATGAAAACTCCATGAGAAAATCTGTTGACCAACAAGTTGGAGGGTGTTTGGCAGTTGAATGAATTGTATTCAGTGGGAGCCACACCCAAAAAGAAAACACCCACTAGGTGGCATATCAATTTGATCAGGGAGTTTTTGTTCAATTCATTTTTCTGTTCATTTATCTAAAGCAATCTATTTAAATACTGTGTACCTCATTTTAATTTGATCGGCACAATACTAGAATGTAGACGGAATTCTGCGTTCAGAGTATGGAAAGATAGCCATGAAAACATATCTGTCTCTGTTTCAGAATCCATGGGTAAATTTAAAAACACTAAAAATCCTACTTCATGGGAAGAAAAAGGTGCTTTGAGTCATTCTGAAAGTTACCACATTCAGTTAATCAGTGATAATGTTGGAAGTAGTGTACAATCTAATTTTAATATGGAGAATAGTATCCAATAGTTTGATCTAATAAATAAACCCTAATTGCCTGCACTGATCATGGAACTGTGTGATGACAAGTCCCAAGTCTTGCACCGTGCTTTAAGTTCAAACGTATGGTTTGTGCTCCATAATGATTTAAAAAGCCTACATGTTACGATTTATTTTTACTACAGTTTGTATTTGGTCTTCATGAAATATTATCCACTATTACATGACCCTCAGTAACAACCACAAGGATGTGACCACGTTTACAGAGGAAACAAATAAAGGTAGGCTTAATCAAACAATATAATGGAATGATAAGAAGGTAGGGTAGGGCCTACCAACTGAAGGGAATGAATACTAAATTGGCAGTTAAATATACGTGATTATTACTTATGGTCGCTACTGATAGTGGCTAATAATATTTAACATATAGCCTAAAAAATGGAAGGAAATACAAAAAGTCAAGTCATATGATTAAAACATTCTAGACAGCACAAAGGTTATATTTGGCACAACTCTTTGCCTTGTCATCTCATTTGGCTTGCATCTCAAAATGTATTCCCTGTAAGTTATAAAGCCATACAATTACAATTCTGCATAATGGCACAACATTTCATACTTCACTGTGAGAAAGGGGCATAAATAGACCTACCTGTCATGTTGATATGCTTTTCAGTTTCCTGCCATAATAATGGTTTCACATTCATCTCCAGCGATCATTAGATAAAATAGATCTGAGATAAATTATGATTGTAATTTAGCCTATATTTACAATCCCCTTATCCAAACAGATTACTCATTTACCTAGCTCTTATCAACAGCTCTTATCAATTTATAAATTACAGTGCATGGAGAATCCTGTTATTTCGATCAGAAAAAAAGAAAGATGTTTTCCACTTGGAACCGACAGGTTCGCTCAACCTTATTCATGGTTTCCTCATGCATGAAGGTGGTGGAATTATAAGGGAATTAAGTCAAAGTCCGAATATGGAGTATCTGTAGACACACCTGTGCCACACCTCCATTTTCTGTGATCTCCACCCCAAACAGGTACCTGGCTGGCACTGGATTTTTCCCATGCTTAAATTCAAGATCAGAGAGAAAAGTGCATAAAAAGGGAATTAAGTTCAATTTACGTGTGTGTAACTCGTGTCTGAATTACCTTAGAGAGGAGAGGAGAAGCTGTTGTTCTATTTCTGCTTTTGTTTATTTCAGAAAAGGTTTCCTCTTAAATACACACAACTCACTTAATTACAGGTTTTCTTTTGTATTTTAATAAAAAAATATATATAATTATTCCCCTTTTTTCCCCATGTTTGCTTGCTTTGCCTGTCAGATAATGAAAGATCTACAGTCAGATAATTAAAGATCTGCTATGTAAAATGTGAAGAGGAGCAGCTGAAAAGGCTGAGAGGTTTGTTGATAGTTTAGCTTTGTTATGGAATAGGGCAGGGATGGGCAACTTTGATGTGGGTGGGGGCCACAAAAAATCTGAACTCATCATGAGTGGCCGCAGTGGCTCGCAGGTCTGCATACCCACATCCATACCCACACATGCAGTCAGAGCCAGCTCTCGCCTTTTGGGGGCCCTAAGCGAAATGTTGTTGGCCCCCAGTTAATTTCCTGCAATTCTACACATGGGCCATAGAAAAAATGATGCAGTTTTAAAGCAAATTTGCTGCAATTCTATTTTGACATGTGGCGTAGAGTAGATTTAGCAATTTTATAACTAGTTTCATGCAATATTCTCATTTTGCCAAATCAATGGGGGTGCCCCGGTCGGTAATTCGACCATGATTACTATTACTATTACCGATCTAAAAAATGCTAGCTGACATTGTCTAATTGAGTGACTGTCAGTGACTGACATAAGAGAAAAACTACAGATGCACAAACAAATTTCGAAATTGCATCTTGTGTATTCTAGGGAATAGGGGGAAAGGGGATACCTAGTCAGTTGCTCAACAGAATGCATTCAACAGAAATGTGTCTTCCGCATTTAACCCAACCCCTCCGAATAGAGAGAGCTGCTGGGACTGCCTTAATCGACTTCCACATAATCAGCGCCCGGGGAGCAGTTGTTGTTTAAGTGATAATGCCAGAGAAGCCGGTGTTTGGAGGATATATTGTCACGGGTGTTCTTAGGCCGGAGACGATGTCGAGGGCATTATCACTTATCACCGGCTTCGAGGGCATTATCACTTTTATACAATGGGTTAGAAATACTGATTGACATATTTTCATTAAAAATGTTATTTCGATTAATTTATTCATACTATTTAATCCTTCCACGAGATATAGTCCCGACACAAATCTAGGGTTGCTACCCAAGCCGGCTGGTCATTCATTCTATCGGTTCGGTTGCCAGAGACGCAACCCAGTCGTTAAGTATTTTTATTCTAAATCGATGGACGCGACCCAGTCGTTCGTTCTAAATGTTCCGTTGCCATGATGGATGGCAACGTTATTATCCCTTGCTTGCTAGGTAGCCGAGTTTGGCTAACACAGTCACGTCAAACAGTGCAGCCAGAATAACAGCAAAGTCGCTGCATTTGGGTTTGTTTAAGCTGTTTTCTGGTGATTGTTTTTGGATACATCCATAACCATGAGCTAATAATGTGTGATTTCGCCTGGCGTAGAACATTTGCTCTCTCGCCAGGCCACTGTTCAGAAGAGATAGCCAACTACACAGCTAACACAATCACTTCAAACTGAAGCTGGAATGACAGCAAACTAGCTGCATTTAATGTTTTTCTATTAACATTTCTTTGTCTATATCCATAAAAGTGATGTTGATTCATAATTTCAACTGGCTGAGAAAAGCTGCCAGCCTGTTTGTCTCGTCCCGACCCCTGACACGTTCATTACCATAGGACAACTGGAGATCGAATTTCAATATTGAAACAATGTTGCAAATGTCGGAGAGACAGACAGCAAGGTTATTACAAATCTCCACTGTTGAAAACCAAATGCTAGTCTAAAAGAAATGGGAGATAATGTCTAGATATTTTCTACGGTGTGGATCTAGTATATACAGTAAATTGCCTGGCTGAGCTGATGAGACAGTTGATTGCGCAGTCAGATGGAACAGAGTAAATAGGCATTTCAATGTCATAGATTTAGCCGGTGGTAACTTGTGGAATAGACACCGGCTGGAATGTGTTTTTAACCAATCAGCATCTAGGATTAGATCCACCCGTTATATAATGCGGGTTAACTGCAGAACGGCAGAGTTTTTGGCAGATTTTTCAGGCTCTGGGATTCGAACAAGCGACCTTTCGGTTACTGGCCCAACGCTCTTAATCACTAGGCTACTAGGTTCATGCTCTACAACATTCAGAGAGTACGACCCTGCCTTACACAGGAAGCGGCACAGGTCCTAATCCAGGCACTTGTCATCTCCCGTCTGGATTACTGCAACTCGCTGTTGGCTGGGCTCCCTGCCTGTGCCATTAAACCCCTACAACTCATCCAGAATGCCGCAGCCCGTCTGGTGTTCAACCTTCCCAAGTTCTCTCACGTCACCCCGCACACTCCACTGGCTTCCAGTTGAAGCTCGCATCTGTTACAAGACCATGGTGCTTGTCTATGGAGCTGTGAGGGGAACGGCACCTCCGTACCTTCAGGCTCTGATCAGTCCCTACACCCAAACGAGGGCATTGCGTTCATCCACCTCTGGCCTGCTGGCTCCCCTTCCTCTGCGGAAGCATAGTTCCCGCTCAGCCCAGTCAAAACTGTTCACTGCTCTGGCACCCCAATGGTGGAACAAGCTCCCTCACGACGCCAGGACAGCGGAGTCACTCACCACCTTCTGGAGACATTTGAAACCCCACCTCTTTAAGGAATACCTGGGATAGGATAAAGTAATCCTTCTACCCCCCCCCAAAAAAAAATAATAATAAAAAATAACACATTGTAAAGTGGTTATCCCACTGGCTATAAGGTGAATGCACCAATTTGTAAGTCGCTCTGGATAAGAGCGTCTGCTAAATGACGTAAATGTAAATGTACTACTCTAAGTCTCAACAGTAAGTTGAGTCCCCTACTGAGTATTGATCTGTGAGCATACGAAAGGGGGGCCCTGGTATAGGGAGTGAAACCTTGGAGATTTGGGAGGGTTGAGTGCCTATGTTGTCCCTGTCCAGGATGTGGAGAGGAGAGCCCTGGGCTGTGCTGGCATCGTGTTATATTGAATTGGACCATATTGCTGTCCTGCCTGAGCATTCAAAGTGTAGTACTTTTGGGTGTCAGGAAAATGTTATGGGTGTAAAAAGTACATGAAGGAATGTAGTGGAGTAAGAGTACTTACAGAGGGATTAACTGCCTCTCTAAGGCCAGCTGTAAGGCCAGGGGCATACAGACATGGCTCTGACAATAGACCAGATAACTAAACTGACTGGGTTCAGTCAGTGGCCCTGAGGAGGGATCTAGACATGCAGCCTGATGCATCCCAGAGCAGATTATTCATGATAAGCCCGCTCTCTCTCGTTCTTTCTTTCTTCTCTCTCTCACCCTCTCTCTCTCTCTCTGTCTCTCTCCCTCTCTCTCTGTGAGGAGAGTTACAGCTGCTATGGTAAAGCTGCTCTGGAGGATGCAGCGGTACAGGTAGGTGTGTGTTTGACGTGACATGTGAGTGCCCTGGGGGCAGATAGATGCTTCCTCAGTCAGGAAGAGGACCAGAGCTGTCAGACACCTAATTGTTCCTGCAGAGCTCCTGATGGGGGAAAAAGGGGTAAGACGGCCTCCAACCTGACTCCTGGAAATCAGGCAGCTCAATGTGTCAACACGATGCTCTATCAAGGGTGTGTGTCTATGTGTGTCTTTCTGTCAGTGTGAGTGTGTTTGTGTCTGTTGGTACTGTACACTGAGTATACCAAACATTAGGAACACCTTCCTAATGTTGAGTTGCACCCCCCCTTTTGCCCTCAGAACAGCCTCAATTCGTTGGGGCATGGACTCTACAAGGTGTCGAAAGCGTTCCACAGGGATGCTGGCCCATGTTGACTCCAATTCTTCCAACAGTTGTGTCAAGTTGGCTAGATGTCCTTTGGGTGGTGGACCATTCTTGATACACACGGGAAGCTGTTGAGCATGAAAAACCCAGCAGCGTTGCAGTTCGTGACACAAACCGGTGCACCTGACACCTACTACCATACCCCGTTCAAAGGCACTTAAATATTTTGTCTTGGCCATTCACCCTCTGAATCGCACACATACACAATCCATGTCTCAATTGTCTCAAGGCTTAAAAATCCTTCTTTAACCTGTCTCCTCCCCTTCATCTACACTGATTGAAGTGGATTTAACAAGTGACATCTTCCCTGGGATTCACCTGTTCAGTCTATGTCATTCAAGAGCAAGTGTTCTTAATGTTTTGTACACTAATTGTGTGTGTTGGCTGTGAGGAAGCAGTATAGACCTTTTGCCCCATGTTCTTTATACTGATATGCTGTGGCAGGCAGAAGATGGCAACCTTTGTAACCTGCTGGTCCTATGGAGTTAATTATGATGTGTCTTAGAGTCCAGACTGTTGAGAAATACCCTTCCTTGGCCTCTTGTACAGGACACGGCTGATAACAGATACAGAAAGCAACTGGCAACTACAGTGAGGGAAAAAAGTATTTGATCCCCTGCTGATTTTGTACGTTTGCCCACTGACAAAGACATGATCAGTCTATAATTTTAATGGTAGGTTTATTTGAACAGTAAGAGACTGAAAAACGCATGTCAAAAATTTTATAAATTGATTTGCATTTTAATGAGGGAAATAAGTATTTGACCCCCTCTCAATCAGAAAGATTTCTGGCTCCCAGGTGTCTTTTATACAGGTAACGAGCTGGGATTAGGAGCACACTCTTAAAGGGAGTGCTCCTAATCTCAGTTTGTTACCTGTATAAAAGACACCTGTCCACAGAAGCAATCAATCAATCAGATTCCAAACTCTCCACCATGGCCAAGACCAAAGAGCTCTCCAAGGATGTCAGGGACAAGATTGTAGACCTACACAAGGCTGGAATGGGCTACAAGACCATCGCCAAGCAGCTTGGTGAGAAGGTGACAACAGCTGGTGCGATTATTCGCAAATGGAAGAAACACAAAAGACCTGTCAATCTCCCTCGGCCTGGGGCTCCATGCAAGATCTATAATATATAATATAATATTTAGCAGACGCTTTTATCCAAAGCGACTTACAGTCATGCGTGCATACATTTTTTGTGTATGGGTGGTCCCGGGGATCGAACCCACTACCTTGGCGTTACAAGCGCCGTGCTCTACCAGCTGAGCTACAGAGGACCACAGATCTCACCTCGTGGAGTTGCAATGATCATGAGAACGGTGAGGAATCAGCCCAGAACTACACGGGAGGATCTTGTCAATGATCTCAAGGCAGCTGGGACCATAGTCACCAAGAAAACAATTGGTAACACACTACGCTGTGAAGGACTGAAATCCTGCAGCGCCCGCAAGGTCCCTCTGCTCAAGAAAGCACATATACATGCCCGTCTGAAGTTTGCCAATGAACATCTGAATGATTCAGAGGAGAACTGGGTGAAAGTGTTGTGGTCAGATGAGACCAAAATCGAGCACTTTGGCATCAACTCAACTCGCTGTGTTTGGAGGAGGAGGAATGCAGCCTATGACCCCAAGAACACCATCCCCACCGTCAAACATGGAGGTGGAAACATTATGCTTTGGGGGTGTTTTTCTGCTAAGGGGACAGGACAACTTCACCGCATCAAAGGGACGATGGACTGGGCCATGTACCGTCAAATCTTGGGTGAGAACCTCCTTCCCTCAGCCAGGGCATTGAAAATGGGTCGTGGATGGGTATTCCAGCATGACAATGACCCAAAACACACGGCCAAGGCAACAAAGGAGTGGCTCAAGAAGAAGCACATTAAGGTCCTGGAGTGGCCTAGCCAGACTCCAGACCTTAATCCCATAGAAAATCAGTGGAAGGAGCTGAAGGTTCGAGTTGCCAAACGTCAGCCTCGAAACCTTAATGACTTGGAGAAGATCTGCAAAGAGGAGTGGGACAAAATCCCTCCTGAGATGTGTGCAAACCTGGTGGCCAACTACAAGAAACGTGTGACCTCTGTGATTGACAACAAGGGTTTTGCCACCTAGTACTAAGTCATGTTTTGCAGAGGGGTCAAATACTTACAGTGGGGAAAAAAAGTATTTAGTCAGCCACCAATTGTGCATGTTCTCCCACTTAAAAAGATGAGAGAGGCCTGTAATTTTCATCATAGGTACACGTCAGCTATGACAGACAAATTGAGAAAAAAAATCCTGAAAATCACATTGTAGGATTTTTTATGAATTTATTTGCAAATTATGGTGGAAAATAAGTATTTGGTCATCTACAAACAAGCAAGATTTCTGGCTCTCACAGACCTGTAACTTCTTCTTTAAGAGGCTCCTCTGTCATCCACTCGTTACCTGTATTAATGGCACCTGTTTGAACTTGTTATCAGTATAAAAGACACCTGTCCACAACCTCAAACAGTCACACTCCAAACTCCACTATGGCCAAGACCAAAGAGCTGTCAAAGGACACCAGAAACAAAATTGTAGACCTGCACCAGGCTGGGAAGACTGAATCTGCAATAGGTAAGCAGCTTGGTTTGAAGAAATCAACTGTGGGAGCAATTATTAGGAAATGGAAGACATACAAGACCACTGATAATCTCCCTCGATCTGGGGCTCCACGCAAGATCTCACCCCGTGGGGTCAAAATGATCACAAGAACGGTGAGCAAAAATTCCAGAACCACACGGGGGGACCTAGTGAATGAACTGCAGAGAGCTGGGACCAAAGTAACAAAGCCTACCATCAGTAACACACTACGCCGCCAGGGACTCAAATCCTGCAGTGCCAGACGTGTCCCCCTGCTTAAGCCAGTACATGTCCAGGCCCGTCTGAAGTTTGCTAGAGTGCATTTGGATGATCCAGAAGAGGATTGGGAGAATGTCATATGGTCAGATGAAACCAAAATATAACTTTTTGGTAAAAACTCAACTCGTCGTGTTTGGAGGACAAAGAATGCTGAGTTGCATCCAAAGAACACCATACCTACTGTGAAGCATGGGGGTGGAAACATCATGCTTTGGGGCTGTTTTTCTGCAAAGGGACCAGGACGACTGATCCGTGTAAAGGAAAGAATGAATGGGGCCATGTATCGTGAGATTTTGAGTGAAAACCT
Source organism: Coregonus clupeaformis (assembly GCF_020615455.1). Classification (NCBI taxonomy): domain Eukaryota; kingdom Metazoa; phylum Chordata; class Actinopteri; order Salmoniformes; family Salmonidae; genus Coregonus; species Coregonus clupeaformis. The sequence goes on from NC_059210.1 coordinate 29,270,445, forward strand.
CCTTCCATCAGCAAGGGCACTGAAGATGAAACGTGGCTGGGTCTTTCAGCATGACAATGATCCCAAACACACCGCCCGGGCAACGAAGGAGTGGCTTCGTAAGAAGCATTTCAAGGTCCTGGAGTGGTCTAGCCAGTCTCCAGATCTCAACCCCATAGAAAATCTTTGGAGGGAGTTGAAAGTCCGTGTTGCCCAGCGACAGCCCCAAAACATCACTGCTCTAGAGGAGATCTGCATGGAGGAATGGGCCAAAATACCAGCAACAGTGTGTGAAAACCTTGTGAAGACTTACAGAAAACGTTTGACCTGTGTCATTGCCAACAAAGGGTATATAACAAAGTATTGAGAAACTTTTGTTATTGACCAAATACTTATTTTCCATCATAATTTGCAAATAAATTCATTAAAAATCCTACAATGTGATTTTCTGGATTTTTTTTCTAATTTTGTCTGTCATAGTTGACGTGTACCTATGATGAAAATTACAGGCCTCTCTCATCTTTTTAAGTGGGAGAACTTGCACAATTGGTGGCTAACTAAATACTTTTTTCCCCCACTGTATTTCCCTCATTAAAATGTAAATCAATTTATAACATTTTTGACATGCATTTTTCTGGATTTTTTTGTTGTTATTCTGTCTCTCACTGTTCAAATAAACCTACCATTAAAATTAGAGACTGATAATGTCTTTGTCAGTGGGCAAACGTACAAAATCAGCAGGGGATCAAATACTTTTTTCCCTCTGTCACGGTTTCGGCCGAGGCTGCTCCTCCTCCTGGTTCGGGCAGGCTTCGGCGGTCGTCGTCTCCGGAGTACTAGCTGCCACCGATCTATGTTTCATGTTCGTTTGGTTTGGTCTTGATGTTGTACACCTGTGTCTAGTTAGTCCTCGTTAGTGTTCTATTTAGTTCTCGTTGTGTGTGTCTGTGTTTGTGTGTTATTGTTTCGCTGTCGTGTTTTGTGCGCTACTGTTTTCCTTGTGCATTTCGTATTTTCCTCCTCTGTGTTAGGAGGTAATTTACGCACTGTTTTGTGCGCCTTTGGTTTTCGCCTGTGTGCGGACTTTCTCGCCTCCGGGTGTTTGACTCGTGTATTTGAGTGTGCTGTTCACTAAAGTCTATTGGACTTATTTTTCTGCGTCCTGCATCTGATTCCTGCACCACACCCACCTACAGCACCCACTGACAGAATAACACACCATTATGGAATCAGCAGGATCGGCTGTGACACCTGTGTCGCTCGAGGAGCATATCCATTGGCAGGAGGGCCAGATAAGACAACTGGAGACCGCTCTACAGGACGTGATCAACACCCTGCACCGATGGGAAGCCAGCAGGGTACCCACACCTCCACCTACCCTGTCCACCCCATCGGCCGGTCCACCAGCCCCAGGTCCGGAACCCAGGAGGATTCGGCTCTCGCTCCCGAGGGCGTATGACGGAACAGCTGCCGGGTGTCAGGGGTTCCTCCTGCAGGTGGAGCTCTACCTGGCCACTGTACACCCGGTGCCCTCGGGACACGAGAGCGTTTCCGCCCTCATCTCCTGTCTCTCGGGAAAGGCGTTGGAGTGGGCTAACGCTGAGTGGAGGAAGATGGACGCCAACACCATCTCCTACGCCGAGTTCTCCCGCCGCTTCAAGGCCGTGTTTGACCATCCACCTGAGGGCAAAGCGGCGGGGAGCGGCTAGTCCACTTGAGACAGGGGAGGAGGAGCGCACAGGCGTTTGCTTTAGAGTACCGGACTCTAGCGGCGGATGCAGGGTGGAATGAACGGGCTCTCATTGACCATTTTCGGTGTAGCCTCCGGGAGGACGTTCAACGAGAGTTGGCCTGCAGGGATACCCATCTGACTTTCGACCAGTTGGACGATATGTCCATCCGTTTAGACACCCTGCTGGCCACCCGTGGACGTCCCGAGGGGGGTCCGTCCATTCCGCCCTCCGGCACCTCCGAGCCGAGCCCTATGGAGCTCGGGGGTGCCGGCGCTAGAGAACGGAGTAGGAGGAGCCCGAGGGGGCCTGTCTCCTGCACCAAGTGCGGTCGTGGAGGGCACACTGCGGCCAGGTGCTGGGGAGGGTTCTCCGGGGGAGAAGACAACAGGCCACGCACTGGGGGGCCCTCCCAGGTGAGTAGACGCCCCACCTACCAGAGCTTTCTGTTGCGCACTTTTGTATACCTGTTGGTTTTCCACAGGTTGCACCTCATTCCCAGCATAAGGCGCTAGTAGATTCAGGCGCAGCTGGGAATTTTGTTGATCGAAAGTTTTGTTTAGAGTTAGGGATCCCTCTCCTACCCGTTGACAAACCTTTTCCCGTTCATGCCTTAGATAGCCGTCCGTTGGGGTCGGGGTTGATCAGGGAAGTCACAGCGCCACTTAGGATGTGTGCGCAGGGGGGTCATGAAGAGACTATACAGCTGTATCTGATCGACTCTCCTGCGTACCCAGTGGTGCTGGGGATTCCCTGGTTAAGCACCCATAACCCTGCTATTTCGTGGCAACAGAGGGCTCTCGATGGGTGGTCTGTTCAGTGTGAGGGGCGATGTCTGGGTGTTTCCGTGGGGGCGACTTCGGTGGAAAGTCCAAACCAAGTGCCCGCACTGCACATTCCGCCTGAATATGGGGATTTAGCTCTTGTGTTTAGCAAAACTAGGGCGACGCAGTTGCCTCCCCATAGACCGGGGGATTGTGCGATTGATCTCCAGGCAGGAGCAGCGCTCCCACGGAGCCATGTGTATCCTTTGTCTCAAGAGGAGAGAAAAGCTATGGAGACCTACATAGCCGAATCTTTGAGACAGGGATACATTCGGCCTTCCACTTCCCCCGCCTCTTCGAGTTTCTTTTTTGTGAAAAAGAAAGATGGAGGGTTGCGCCCGTGCATTGATTACCGTGGTCTCAATCAGATTACTGTGAAATACAGTTATCCACTCCCTCTGATTGCGACCATGACGGAGTCATTGCATGGGGCGCGGTTTTTCACAAAATTGGATCTCAGGAGCACGTATAACTTGGTGCGCATTAGGGAGGGCGATGAATGGAAAACAGCGTTTAGTACCACGTCAGGTCATTTCGAATATCTTGTCATGCCATATGGGTTGATGAATGCTCCATCAGTCTTCCAATCCTTCATAGATGACATTTTCCGGGATATGCATGTAACCCTGGTGCGACGTGTATTGAGGAGGCTGTTGGAGCACGACCTATATGTCAAGGCAGAGAAATGTCTGTTTTTCCAGGAGTCGGTCTCCTTTTTGGGTTATCGGTTGTCCGCGTCAGGGGTGAGTATGGAGGTGGATCGTGTGTCCGCTGTGCGTAATTGGCAAACTCCAACCACTGTAAAAGAGGTGCAGCAGTTCTTGGGCTTTGCAATTACTACCGGAGGTTTATCCGGGGTTTTGGACAGGTGGCAGCTCCCATCACGTCCCTTCTGAAAGGGGGTCCGGTGCGCCTGCAGTGGTCAGCTGATGCGGACAGGGCCTTTGGGAGACTGAAGGACCTGTTTACGTCGGCTCCGGTGCTGGCGCATCCGGATCCCACAATTCCCTTTCAGGTTGAGGTGGACGCGTCTGAGGCTGGTATAGGGGCCGTGCTCTCTCAACGGTCCGGCTCGCCACCTAAACTCCGCCCCTGTGCTTTTTACTCCAAAAAGCTCAGCCCGGCGGAGCGTAACTATGACGTTGGGGACAGGGAGCTGTTAGCTGTAGTTCAGGCCCTTAAGGTGTGGAGGCATTGGCTTGAGGGGGCTCAACACCCTTTCCTCATTTTGACTGACCATCGGAACCTGGAGTACATCCGGGCAGCGAGGAGACTGAACCCTCGCCAGGCTCGATGGAGTATGTTTCTCACCAGGTTCGTATTTAAAATCACGTACATCCCTGGGTCCCAGAATGGCAAGGCAGATGCACTGTCCCGGCGGTATGACACGGAGGAGAGGTCCGTTGAGCCTACTCCCATACTACCGGAGTCTTGCCTTGTGGCACCGGTGGTGTGGGAGGTCGATGCCGAGATCGAGCGAGCGTTGCGTACCGACCCCAGCCCTCCACAATGTCCTGAGGGTCGGAAGTACGTTCCGCTCGAGATTCGGGATCGACTCATCTACTGGGCTCACACGTCACCCTCCTCTGGACATCCGGGTATTGGCCGGACAGTGCATTGCCTTAGCACTAAATACTGGTGGCCTACTTTGGCTAGGGATGTGAGGGTTTACGTCTCCTCCTGCTCGGTGTGCGCCCAGTGTAAGGCGCCCCGACATCTGCCCAGGGGTAAGTTACAGCCCCTACCCGTTCCACAACGACCATGGTCCCACCTCTCGGTGGATTTTGTAACAGACCTTCCCCTCTCTCAGGAGAATACCACCATCCTGGTCGTTGTGGACCGGTTCTCTAAGGCCTGTCGTCTTCTCCCTATGTCGGGTCTTCCTACTGCACTACAGACCGCTGAGGCCCTATTTACCCACGTCTTCCGGCATTACGGGGTCCCCGAGGATATAGTGTCTGATCGAGGCCCCCAGTTTACCTCCCGTGTGTGGAGAGCGTTTATGGAGCGTTTGGGGTCTCGGTTAGCCTTACCTCGGGTACCACCCGGGAGAGTAACGGGCAGGTGGAACGTGTCAACCAGGATGTGGGTAGGTTTCTGAGGTCGTATTGCCAGGACTGGCCTGAGGAGTGGGCGCGTTACATTCCCTGGGCCGAGATGGCCCAGAACTCTCTCCGCCACTCCTCTACTAACCTAACCCCTTTTCAATGTGTATTAGGTTACCAGCCGGTTCTGGCACCGTGGCAGCAGAGCCAGATCGAGGCCCCTGCGGTGGATGATTGGATGAGGCGCTCGGAAGAGACGTGGAACGCTGCCCACGTCCACCTGCAGCGGGCCGTCCCGTCACAAGGCGAGCGCCGAGCTCCACCGCAGTGAGGGGCCGGTGTACGCACCCGGAGATCGAGTCTGGCTCTCTACCAGAAACCTACCCCTCCGCCTGCCCTGCCGGAAGCTGGGTCGGCGGTTTGTGGGGCCCTTTAAAGTCCTGAGAAGATTGAACGAGGTGTGTTATAGGTTACATCTACCTGTTGAATATAAGAATATTAACCCCTCGTTCCATGTGTCTCTTCTCAGGCCGGTGGTAGCTGGTCCACTCCAGGACAATGAGATAGGAGAGACTCCTCCGCCCCCATTGGACATCGAGGGGGCTCCGGCGTACACCGTTCGGTCCATCTTGGACTCCAGACGCCGGATGGGGGGTCTCCAGTATCTCGTGGAGTGGGAGGGGTACGGCCCGGAGGAGCGGTGCTGGGTGCCGCGGAGGGACATCCTAGACCCATCTCTCCTGTCGGAGTTCCACCGGGACCATCCCGCGCGCCCTGCTCCACGTCCTCCTGGTCGTCCCCGAGGCCGGGGTCGGCGCACGGCTGGAGCCGCGCGTCAAGGGGGGGGTACTGTCACGGTTTCGGCCGAGGCTGCTCCTCCTCCTGGTTCGGGCAGGCTTCGGCGGTCGTCGTCTCCGGAGTACTAGCTGCCACCGATCTATGTTTCATGTTCGTTTGGTTTGGTCTTGATGTTGTACACCTGTGTCTAGTTAGTCCTCGTTAGTGTTCTATTTAGTTCTCGTTGTGTGTGTCTGTGTTTGTGTGTTATTGTTTCGCTGTCGTGTTTTGTGCGCTACTGTTTTCCTTGTGCATTTCGTATTTTCCTCCTCTGTGTTAGGAGGTAATTTACGCACTGTTTTGTGCGCCTTTGGTTTTCGCCTGTGTGCGGACTTTCTCGCCTCCGGGCGTTTGACTCGTGTATTTGAGTGTGCTGTTCACTAAAGTCTATTGGACTTATTTTTCTGCGTCCTGCATCTGATTCCTGCACCACACCCACCTACAGCACCCACTGACACCCTCACTGTACCTATAACACTTTCCTGTTGGAGGACACCTGTGGGCCTGTAGTTTACTACCTACAATTGAGGTCAGAGTGGGTCACTATCTTTGAAAAAGCTTCCCAACACATAGAAGGTTGTCCTCCCACAGTCCCAAGGCTCCTCTGATAGACAGACTGTGAGTCATCCATGTTTCATTTTCACCACAGGCTGAACACTGGGATGGGATTCTAAACGTACTCAGAAAAACACACACCACCGCTCCTAGGCACTGTGTTCCCCTCTACTGTACGAATGTCCTTACAAGAAAAATTATCACCACCCCCTGTCTCATCTCAATGCACCCCTCCCTCACTATCACACACACACACACACACACACACACACACACAGAGTTGTGCATTACTATACTTGTTCTAACTTTTTGGGGACCAACAATTGATTCCCATTCAAAATCCTATTTTCTCCAACCCTAAACCTAACCCTTACCCTAACCTTAACCCTAACCTTAACCCTAATTCTCACTCCTAACCCTAAACCTCTAACCCTAATTCTAAACCTAATACTAACCCTAACCCCTAAGCCTAAAATAGCCTTTTTCCTTTTTAGGACCGGCAAATGTCCTCACTTTTCCGAGTTCTCATTGGTTTACTATTCTTGTGAGGACTTCTGGTTGTGGAGGTAATTGACTGTAGGGGAGAGAATGTGTCTCCATCTGTCTCCCTCCCTGCTCCTGTGTTGTTCAGTGTTGTGTGGCCTGGGCACAGTGGAGAGCGGCCCTCTCTCCCAGTATTGACTCATGAATTATTGAACCCAACGGGATCACCTGGGTGATCTCATTATGGAGGTGCCGGAGGAGAGAGGGCTGCAGTATGGTAGGCATGAGACTCCAATCAAACAGCCAACAGCATGAGGCCGGCTAGTCTACCACATCTCCACCCCAATTATCGCTTTAGAGCCAATGTAACACACACACACATGCACATCTCCCTCACATTCTCCCACACACACAAACACACACACATGCACACACTGAGTTTGTCTCTCACCCTGTTCTCTCACACACACATTCCCTCAGTCTCAGAGTTAATCCAACATGACGATATACACACTGTGACAAACAGTTGCTGTTTTTACAGGAAGTCACATCCCAGCTAGCACATTTGGTTCCTTGGAAGTTTTGGGAATGTACATTTTTGGTTTCCCATTGCTTCTGGGAATGAAGCCATACGTTTCCTAACTGTTATAATTTTTTTTACGTTCTTAGGACGGAAGTGAAAGTTTCGCCTGTTTTGGGAATGTTTCATTTTTAGGTTGCAGGGAGGTTCTGAGAATGTTTTAGTATGGTTCCCTGAAAGTTTTCCTGGGAAGTTTTATTAACGTTCTGAGAACGGAAATGATAGGTTATTCAAATTCTGATGTCGTATGCATGCACACGACACGCCCACTCTTTGACTGGAAGGAGAGCGAGTGCACAAATTGTTGAGTGAATTGTTTGTTGCAGAATGTTAAGTTTTAATAATAATAATATGCCATTTAGCAGACGCTTTTATCCAAAGCGATTTACAGTCATGTGCGCATACATGTTTACGTATGGGTGGTCCCGGGGATCGAACCCACTACCCTGGCGTTACAAGCGCCATGCTTTACCAATTGAGCTACAGAGGACCACATTCTAGAGTCTATTTGTTTCATTTTATTTTTTTATTACTGACAGCCTGGATAGGTCCGGAAAAATACATCAGTTATTGTCTCTTATTTTTTTACTCTGCCTGTAAACCGTAATCTCTGCGACATGGATTATGTTGCTGTGTCTCTTCTGATGGAGGCTTCCCCATTCAGAGGAAAAATGTTGCATTCTGTGCGCTGCAGGAGCTATATTTACTATGCTCTCTTCCGAGACAATGTGGACCAATGCAACCTTGTTACCGTACAGAAGCCCTGGTTGGTTTAAAACTCGAACTTAATGCGGGCAAGACTAAATACATGTTCTCTAGTTCTCGCAGGAATGTTTCAGATGGATTACATATTTATTAATTGGATGGTTCTCCCATTGATCCAGTTCCTGCCTACAAATATCTGGGCATTTGGATTGACAAAGACTTAATGTTTAAAAAACATATGGATGAGCTAGTTAAAAAGCTAAGATTTAAAGTGGGCTTATTTTTTAGAAATAGATCTTGCCTCTCCCTAAATAGCAGGAAGCAGATTGTACAGTCAACTTTCCTGCCAGTTCTTGATTATGGTGACACCATTTACCAGATTGCAGCAGCCACTACTCATAAACCTTTGGATGCCGTCTAACATAGCGCCATTCGTTTTATCACTGGTGACAGTTTTAATACTCACCACTGCATCCTGTATCAAAAGGGTGTCTGTTCCTCATTAAAGTCCCGTAGATCAATTTATTACTCCCATTTTGTTTACAAAGCCCTACTACACAAGCTTCCAATTTACCTAACTTCGTTGCTAACGTATAAAAGAATGAGCTACCAAACCCTCTCGACTAATTTAGGTAAATCCTCCTTTAGTTTTTGTGCTCCCCATTGTTGGAATAACCTACAAAATTCCTTGCATCTTGATTCCCTGGTGCAGCTAGGGCAGTTTAAGACTCTGGTGTTGAATGAATTCATTGAGGATTGCAGCTGTTTCTATTGATTCTAGTGATTTATTTGTTGACAGGTTGTGCCTTGTGGTTATTTTTATTAGTCTTGCTTTAATTGTAATGTAAATGGTTATTTCTGTTGTGAGAAAATGTTTCTATTCAGGGCACCATTGTGAATGAAACCTTGGTCTCAATTGGGCTACCCTGAATAAATAAAAGTTAATACAAAAATTATAATACAATTTGAAGGTAATTAAATACCGTTCTGAGAACATTATCTAAATGTTGTGAATGTCTTTTGATAGGTTATGTGGAGGTTTTTGAATAACTTTCACTGAATGTTTTAAGACTTTTAATAACACTGCTAGCTTAACTGTTTTGAACTCCAAGCACAGATAGGACACATGGAAATGTATTTGCTTAGGGAATAATCATGCAAACACATTTATTTTTTAGATTCGAGATTCCAACCTATGATCTTTTGTTCTCTATTCATGCAATTAGACCACTGCGATGGAGGTAGCATGCCATGTTTTTTTTACTCATACAAAGTTGTTCATTTCGTCTATTCAAAAAGACCCCAATTTCAAAGGAAACAAGCACTCATTTGCCGTGTCTAGACTTGACAGTATTCTGATCATAGATTTTGATCATGGAATTCCGAACACGTCATGCGTCTACACCTACATTTAAATGTGTCTACCGTGTCCACAGTGTGTCCAGATTCCTTTTTCCCGCGCTATATTCAAATGCCAGTATGCATTCTACAAACAGTGGAATAGACAATATGATAATAACACAACAACAACTGATGGCAGTAGCTAACTACTGTAGCTAACTAGCCAGTGTCACGATCGTCGTAAGAGACGGACCAAGGCGCAGCGTGATATGCGTACATAACAATAACAAAAACAACAAAACGATACGTGAAGTCCTAAGGTTAACAAACACAAACCTCTCCGGAACAAGATCCCACAATGACTAGTGATAACAGGCTGCCTAAGTATGGTTCCCAATCAGAGACAACGAGAATCAGCTGCCTCTGATTGGGAACCACCCTGGCCAACATAGAAATACAACGATCTAGAACAGAAACCTAGAAAACTATAACATAGAACCTACACACCCTGGCTCAACGTTAAAGAGTCCCCAGAGCCAGGGCGTGACAGTACCGCCCCCCAAAGGCGCGGACTGCGACCGCACCAACCAAACACAACAGGGGAGGGACCGGGTGGGCATTCTGCCTCGGAGGCGGATCCGGCTCCGGGCGTGACCACCACTCTCTTTCTACCCCCGTAGCGCCCCTGGTCTGGTCCCGCTGGCCGGAGCTGGACTGGACACCGGTGGAGCAGGCACGGGCCGTGCCGGACTGACGACGTGCACCACTGGCTTGGTGCGGGGAGCAGGAACGGGCCGGACCGGGCTGACAACGCGCACCACTGTCTTGGTGCGGGGAGCAGGAACGGGCCGGACCGGGCTGACGACGCGCACCACTGGCTTGATGCGGGGAGCAGGAACGGGCCGGACCGGGCTGGCGACGCGCACCACTGGCTTGGTGCGGGGAACAGGAACAGGCCGGACCGGGCTGACGACGCGCACCACAGGCTTGGTGCGGGGAGCAGGAACAGGCCGGACCGGGCTGGCGACGCGCACCACAGGCTTGGTGCGGGGAACAGGAACAGGCCGAACCGGGCTGGCGACGCGCACCACAGGCTTGGTGCGAGGAACAGGAACAGGCCGGACCGGGCTGGCGACGCGCATCACAGGCTTGGTGCGAGGAACAGGAACAGGCCGGACCGGGCTGGCGACGCGCACCACAGGCTTGGTGCGGGGGACAGGAACAGGCCGGACCGGGCTGGCGACGCGCACCACAGGCTTGGTGCGAGGGTCAGGAACAGGCCGGACCGGGCTGGCGACGCGCACCACAGTCTTGGTGCGAGGGGACAGGAACAGGCCGGACCGGGCTGGCGACGCGCACCACAGGCTTGGTGCGGGGAACAGGAACAGGCCGAACCGGGCTGAGCGACGCGCACCAAAGGCTTGAGTGCGGGGAACAGGAACAGGCCGGACCGGGCTGGCGACGCGCACCACAGGCTTGGTGCGAGGGTCAGGAACAGGCCGGACCGGGCTGGCGACGCGCACCACAGGCTTGGTGCGAGGGACAGGAACAGGCCGGACCGGGCTGGCGACGCGCACCACTGGCTTGGTGCGGAGAGCAGGAACAGGCCGGGCTGGACTGGGAATACGCACCATAGGCTTGGTGCGGGGAGCAGGAACGGGCCGGGCTGGACTGGGAACACGCACCATAGGCTTGGTGCGGGGAGCCGGAACGGTCCGGGCCGGACTGTGGAGGCGGACTGGAGGTCTGGAGCGGAGAGCTGACATAACCCGTCCTGGCTGAATGCCTACTTCCACACAATATGTGTGAGGCATCAGCACAGGACGTACAGGGCTGTGCACTCATACTGGCGCTACAGCACGTGGCACTGGTGCAGGATATACGGGACCGAGGAGGGGTACTGGAGGCCACGAGCGTTGAGCCGGCACACTCCGTCCTGGCTGCATGCCCACCTTAGCACGACACGTGCGTGGTGCTAGCACAGGACGTACAGGACTGTGCCAGAACACTCGCGGCACAGTACGTGGCTCCGCATAACACGGAGCCTGCCCTTTTAGCCCCCCCCAAAAAATGGATAATAAACAGCGAGTAGCAGCAGTGTAAAAAGAAAGGGGGGTGTCAATGCAAATAGTCCCGGTGGCCATTTCACTAATTGTTCAGCAGTCTTATGGCTTGGGGGTAGAAGCTGTTAAGGAGCCTTTTACAGCCTACTTTTGTTATCCAACAATTAAAGACTGGGTCTAATAGGCTACTGTCCCGATAACCTCGACAGACCACAGCTGTACAACTAAATATTATGATAATCAAATCAAATCAAAGTTTATTGGTCGCGTACAAAGATTTGCAGATGTTATCGCACGTGCAGCAAAATGCTTATGTTTCTAGCTCCAACAGTGCAGTAATATCTTGCAATACAATAACAATACACACATAATCCCAAAAGTTTGAAAATATCAGAAATATCAGTAGTCAGAGTCCTGAATATAAATACATTGCGTTTGGAAAGTATTCAGACACCTTCCTTTTCCCACATTTTGTTATGTTACAGCCTTATTCTAAAATGGAATACATTATTTTGTTTCTTATCAATCTACACACAATACCCCATAATGACAAAGCGAAAACAGGTTTTAAGATTTTTTTGCAAATGTATAAAATATAAAATACAGAAATACCTTATTTACATAAGTATTCACACCCTTTGCTGTGAGACTCGAAATTGAGCTCAGGTGCATCCGGTTTCCATTGACCATCCTTGAGATTTCTACAACTTGATTGGAGTCCACCTGTGGTAAATTAAATTGATTGGACATGCTTTGGAAAGGCACACACCTGTCTATATAAATTTGGAAAGGCACACACCTGTCTATATAAGGTCCCACAGTTGACAGTGCATGTCAGAGCAAAAACCCAGCCATGAGGTCGAAGGAATTGTCCGTAGAGCTCCGAGACAGGATTGTGTCGAAGCACAGATATGGGGAAGGGTACAAAAAGATTTCTGCAACATTGAAGGTCCACAAGAACACAGTGGCCTCCATCAATCTTAAATGAAGCCCGGCCAAACTGAGCAATCGGGGGAGAAGGGCCTTGGTCAGGGAGGTGACCAAGAACCCGATGGTCACTCTGACAGAGCTCCAGAGTTCTTCTGTGGAGATGGGAGGTGCCAAGCCAATATTGAACTCTTTGGCCTGAATGCCATGCCTCACGTCTGGAGGAAACCTGGCACCATCCCTACAGTGAAGCATGGTGGTGGCAGCATCATGCTATGGGGATGTTTTTCAGCGGCAGGGACTGGGAGACTAGTCAGGATCAAGGGAAAGAAGAACGGCGCAAAGTACAGAGAGATCCTTGATGAAAACCTGCTCCAGAGCTCTCAGGACCTCAGACTGGGGGCGAAGGTTCACCTTCCAACAGGACAACGACCCTAAGCACACAGCCAAGACAACTCAGGAGTGGCTTCAGGACATGTCTCTGAAAGTCCTTGAATGGCCCAGCCAGAGCTCTGACTTGAACCTGATCGAACATCTCTGGAGAGACGTGAAAATAGCTGTGCAGCGACGCTCCCCATCCAACCTGACAGAGCTTGAGAGGATCTGCAGAGAGAATGGGAGAAACTCCCCAAATACAGGTGTGCCAAGCTTGTAGCGCATTCCCAAGAAGACTTGAGGCTGTAATCGCTTCCAAAGGTGCTTCAACAAAGTACTGAGTAAAGAGTCTGAATACTAATGTAAATGTAATATTTCCGATTTTTAATACATTTGCAAAACTTTCTAAAAACCTGTTTTTGCTTTGTCATTATGAGGTATTGTGTGTAGATTGATGAGGAAAAAAACCAATTACATCCATTTTAAAATAAGGCTGTAATGTAACAAAATGTGGAAAAAGTCAAGAGGTCTGAATACTTTCCGAATGCACTGTATATATAAATGGTGTGTATAGACAGTATGGACAGTACACTACCAGTCAAAAGTTTTAGAACACCTACTCATTCAAGGGTTTTTCTTTATTTTTACTAATTTCTACATTGTAGAATAATAGTGAAGACATCAAAACTATGAAATAACACATATGGAATCAGGTAGTAACCAAAAAAGTGTTAAACAAATCAAAATATATTTTATATTTGAGATTCTTCAAATAGCCACCCTTTGCCTTGATGACAGATTTGCACACTCTTGGCATTCTCTCAACCAGATTCATGAGGTAGTCACCTGGAATTCATTTCAATTAACAGGTGTGCCTTCTTAAAAATTAAATTGTGGAATTTATTTCCTTCTTAATGCGTTTGAGCCAATCAGTTGTGTTGTGACAAGGTAGGGGGGATAGCCCTATTTGGTAAAATACCAAGTCCATATTATAGCAAGAACAGCTCAAATAAGCAAAGAGAAACGACAGTCCATCATTACTTTAAGACATGAATGTCAGTCAATTTGGAACATTTCAAGAACTTTGAGAGTTTTTTTCAAGTGCAGTCGCAAAAACCATCAAGCGCTATGATGAAACTGGCTCTCATGAGGACCGCCACAGGAAAGGAAGACCCAGAGTTACCTCTGCTGCAGAGGATAAGTTCATTAGAGTTACCAGCCTCAGAAATTGCAGCCCAAATAAATGCTTCACAGAGTTCAAGTAACAGACATATCTCAACATCAACTGTTCAGAGGAGACTGCGTGAATCAGGCCTTCATGGTCGAATTGCTGCAAAGAAACCACTACTAAAGGACACCAATAATAAGAAGAGACTTGCTTGGACCAAGAAACACGAGCAATGGACATTAGACCGGTGGAAATGTGTCCTTTGGTCTGGAGTCCAAATTGGAGATTTTTGGTTCCAGCTGATGTGTCTTTATGAGACACGGTGTGGGTGAACGGATTATGTGTTTTTCCCTCTGTAAAGCATGGAGGAGGAGGTGTTATGGTGTGAGGGTGCTTTGCTGGTGACACTGTCTGTGATTTACTTCGAATTAAAGGCACACTTAACCAGCATGGCTACCACAGCATTCTGCAGCGATACGCCATCCCATCTGGTTTGGGCTTAGTGTGACTATCATTTGTTTTTCAACAGGACAATGACCCAACACACCTCCAGGCTGTGTAAGGGCTATTTTACCAAGAAGGAGAGTGATGCAGTGCTGCATCAGATGACCTGGCCTCCACAATCTCCCGACCTCAACTAAATTGAGATGGTTTGGGATGAGTCGGACCGCAGAGTGAAGGAAAAGCAGCCAACAAGTGCTCAGCATATGTGGGAACTCCTTCCAGACTGTTGGAAAAGCATTCCAGGTGAAGCTGGTTGAGAGAATGCCAAGAGTGTGCAAAGCTGTCGTCAAGGCAAAGGGTGGCCATTTGAAGAATCTCAAATCTCAAATATATTTTGATTTGTTTAACACTTTTTTTGGTTACTACATGATTCCATATGTGTTATTTCATAGTTTTGATGTCTTCACTATTATTCTACAATGTAGAAATTAGTAAAAATTAAGAAAAACCCTTGAATGAGTAGGTGTTCTAAAACTTTTGACTGGTAATGTTTATGAATAGAAAAGATCTGTACAGCAGTAGTTATATAGGATGAGCCATGACTAGAATACAGATAACTGCCAACATAAAGGAAACACCAACATAAAGTGTCATAATAGGGCGTTGGGCCACCACGAGCCGCCAGAACAGCTTCAATGTGCCTTGGCATAGATTCTACAAGTGTCTGGAACTCTATTGGAGGGATGCGACACCATTCTTCCACGAGAAATTCCATAATTTGGTATTTTGTTGATGGTGGTGAAAAACGCTGTCTCAGGTACCTCTCCAGAATCTCCCAGGAGTGTTCAGTTGGGTTGAGATCTGGTGACTGAGACACACACACTACACACACACCCTTTAAACCCCCTATTCTCCTTTGAGACCCCTCTTTCAAATTCACCTGAGATCTCTTCTTCTAGCCATGGTAGCCAAAATAATGGGCAACTAGGCATTTTTATACATGACCCTAAGCATGATTGGATGTTAATTGCTTAATTAACTCATGAACCACACCTGTGTGGAAAACACCTGCTTTAAATATACTTTGTAAGCCTTATTTACTCATGTGTTTCCTTTATTTTGGCAGGTACATGTACAGATAAAGTGGGTAAAACAGTATGTAAACAATGTTAACCTCCAAGAGTCGATTGACGCACCGGTGCATCAATCTAAGTTACATAACAAAAAAATCTCCATAAAAATCTGGCAGTTTAAGCTAGAGATATCTGTTTTTGCATTGGATGCGTCTCCGCCAGTGTCACACTTCCGCATCTGCGGTGAAAGGTTGCAGAGCTAGAGCGGTGTTTGTCAGACCATGAGACATCCTGAAAATCTGTCTTCTCACAAAAACGTTTGTAGCGTCCGAACGGTTTGACCTACACTATATGGAAAGGGGAGTTTGTTGACGACACAGCGGTGGTAGGCCTGATCACTGCCGATGATGAGACAGCTTACAGGGAGGAGGTCAGAGACCTGGCAGTGTGGTGCAAGGACAACAACCTCTCCCTTAACATCAGCAAGACAAAGGAGCTGATCGTGGACTACAGGAAACGGAGGGCAAAGCACTCCCCCATTCACATCGACAGGGCTGTAGTGGAGACGATTTAGAGCTTCAAGTTCCTCTGTGTCCACATCACTAAGGACCTATCATGGTCCAAACACACCAACACAGCCGTGAAGAGGGCACGACAACGCCTCTTAACCCTCAGGAGGCTGAAAAGATTTGGCATGCGCCCTCAGATCCTCAAAAAGTTATACACCTGCACAATTGAGAGCATCTTGACTTGCTGCATCACCACGGTCAAAGACTCCAGTCACCCAAGTCACAGTCTGCATGGCAAGCGGTACCGGAGCGCCAAGTCTGGGACCAAAAGGCTCCTGAACAGCTTCTACCCAAAGCCATAAGACTGCTGAACAGTTAATTAAACAGCTACCGTACATTCTGCTTTTCACCCCCTACCTACAGTGGGGAAAAAAAATATTTTGTCAGCCACCAATTGTGCAAGTTCTCCCACTTAAAAAGATGAGAGAGGCCTGTAATTTTCATCATAGGTACACGTCAACTATGACAGACAAAATGAGAAGAAAAAAAATCCAGAAAATCACATTGTAGGATTTTTATGAATTTATTTGCAAATTATGGTGGAAAATAAGTATTTGGTCAATAACAAAAAGTTTCTCAATACTTTGTTATATACCCTTTGTTGACAATGACACAGGTCAAACGTTTTCTGTAAGTCTTCACAAGGTTTTCAAGCACACTGTTGCTGGTATTTTGGCCCATTCCTCCATGCAGATCTCCTCTAGAGCAGTGATGTTTTGGGGCTGTCGCTGGGCAACACTGACTTTCAACTCCCTCCAAAGATTTTCTATGGGGTTGAGATCTGGAGACTGGCTAGGCCACTCCAGGACCTTGAAATGCTTCTTACGAAGCCACTCCTTCGTTGCCCGGGCGGTGTGTTTGGGATCATTGTCATGCTGAAAGACCCAGCCACATTTAATCTTCAATGCCCTTGCTGATGGAAGGAGGTTTTCACTAAAAATCTCACAATACATGGCCCCGTTCATTCTTTCCTTTACACGGATCAGTCGTCCTGGCCCCTTTGCAGAAAAACAGCCCCAAAGCATGATGTTTCCACTCCCATGCTTCACAGTAGGTATGGTGTTCTTTGGATGCAACTCAGCATTCTTTGTCCTCCAAACACGACGAGTTGAGTTTTTACCAAAAAGTTATATTTTGGTTTCATCTGACCATATGACATTCTCCCAATCCTCTTCTGGATCATCCAAATGCACTCTAGCAAACTTCAGACGGGCCTGGACATGTACTGGCTTAAGCAGGGGGACACGTCTGGCACTGCAGGATTTGAGTCCCTAGCGGCGTAGTGTGTTACTGATGGTAGGCTTTGTTACTTTGGTCCCAGCTCTCTGCAGATCATTCACTAGGTCCCCCCGTGTGGTTCTGGGATTTTTGCTCACCGTTCTTGTGATCATTTTGACCCCATGGGGTGAGATCTTGCGTGGAGCCCCAGATCGAGGGAGATTATCAGTGGTCTTGTATGTCTTCCATTTCCTAATAATTGCTCCCACAGTTGATTTCTTCAAACCAAGCTGCTTACCTATTGCAGATGCAGTCTTCCCAGCCTGGTGCAGGTCTACAATTTTGTTTCTGGTGTCCTTTGACAGCTCTTTGGTCTTGGCCATAGTGGAGTTTGGAGTGTGACTGTTTGAGGTTGTGGACAGGTGTCTTTTATACTGATAACAAGTTCAAACAGGTGCCATTAATACAGGTAACGAGTGGAGCACAGAGGAGCCTCTTAAAGAAGAAGTTACAGGTCTGTGAGAGCCAGATATCTTGCTTGTTTGTAGGTGACCAAATACTTATTTTCCACCATAATTTGCAAATAAATTCATTAAAAATCCTACAATGTGATTTTCTGGATTTCTTTTCTCAATTTGTCTGTCATAGTTGACGTGTACCTATGATGAAAATTACAGGCCTCTCTCATCTTTTTAAGTGGGAGAACTTGCACAATTGGTGGCTGACTAAATACTTTTTTCCCCCACTGTACATGTACAGTGAGGGAAAAAAGTATTTGATCCCCTGCTGATTTTGTATGTTTGCCCACTGACAAAGAAATGATCAGTCTATATTTTTAATGGTAGGTTTATTTGAACAGTGAGAGACAGAAGAACAAAACAAAAATCAGAAAAACGCATGTCAAAAATGTTATAAATTGATTTGCATTTTAATGAGGGAAATAAGTATTTGACCCCCTCTCAATCAGAAAGATTTCTGGCTCCCAGGTGTCTTTTATACAGTAACGAGCTGAGATTAGGAGCACACTCTTAAAGGGAGTGCTCCTAATCTCAGCTTGTTACCTGTATAAAAGACACCTGTCCACAGAAACAATCAATCAATCAGATTCCAAACTCTCCACCATGGCCAAGACCAAAGAGCTCTCCAAGGATGTCAGGGACAAGATTGTAGACCTACACAAGGCTGGAATGGGCTACAAGACCATCGCCAAGCAGTTTGGTGAGAAGGTGACAACAGTTGGTGCGATTATTCGCAAATGGAAGAAACACAAAATAACTGTCAATCTCCCTCTGCCTGGGGCTCCATGCAAGATCTCACCTCGTGGAGTTGCAATGATCATGAGAACGGTGAGGAATCAGCCCAGAACTACACGGGAGGATCTTGTCAATGATCTCAATGCAGCTGGGACCATAGTCACCAAGAAAACAATTGGTAACACACTACGCCGTGAAGGACTGAAATCCTGCAGCGCCCGCAAGGTCCCCCTGCTCAAGAAAGCACATATATAGGGCCGTCTGAAGTTTGCCAATGAACATCTGAATGATTCAGAGGAGAACTGGGTGAAAGTGTTGTGGTCAGATGAGACCAAAATCGAGCTCTTTGGCATCAACTCAACTTGCCGTGTTTGGAGGAGGAGGAATGCTGCCTATGACCCCAAGAACACCATCCCCACCGTCAAACATGGAGGTGGAAACATTATGCTTTGGGGGTGTTTTTCTGCTAAGGGGACAGGACAGCTTCACCACATCAAAGGGACGATGGACGGGGCCATGTACTGTCAAATCTTGGGTGAGAACCTCCTTCCCTCAGCCAGAGCATTGAAAATGGGTCGTGGATGGGTATTCCAGCATGACAATGACCCAAAACACACGGCCAAGGCAACAAAGGAATGGCTCAAGAAGAAGCACATTAAGGTCCTGGAGTGGCCTAGCCAGTCTCCAGACCTTAATCCCATTGAAAATCTGTGGAGGGGAGCTGAAGGTTCGAGTTGCCAAACATCAGCCTCGAAACCTTAATGACTTGGAGAAGATCTGCAAAAAGGAGTGGGACAAAATCCCTCCTGAGATGAGTGCAAACCTGTTGGCCAACTACAAGAAACGTCTGACCTCTGTGATTGCCAACAAGGGTTTTGCCACCAAGTACTAAGTCATGTTTTGCAGAGGGGTCAAATACTTATTTCCCTCATTAAAATGCAAATCAATTTATAAAATTTTTGACATGCGTTTTTCTGGATTTTGTTGTTGTTATTCTGTCTCTCACTGTTCAAATAAACCTACCATTAAAATTATAGACTGATCATGTCTTTGTCAGTGGGCAAACGTACAAAATCAGCAGGGGATCAAATACTTTTTTCCCTCATTTTACATTACCTCAATCAATCCCCCCAACTGACTCGGTAAAGGTACTCCTTCTATATAACCTCGTTATTGTTATTTTATTGTGTTATTTTATTGTGTTACTATTTTATTTTTATCTATTTGTTAATTGTATTACTTTTTAACTGAATTGTTGGAAAAGGGCTTGTAAGTAAGCATTTCACGGTAAAAGGGTACACTTGTTGTATTTGGCGCATGTGGCAAATAAAATTTCATTTCATTAAAGTGACTGGGTGTATTGATACACCATGCAAAGTGTAATTAATAACTTCACCTTCCTCAAAGGGATATTCAATGTCTGCTTTTTGTATTATTACCCATCTACCAATAGGTGCCCTTCTTTGCGAGGCATTGGAAAAACCTCCCTGGTTTTTGTGGTTGAATCTGTGATTGAAATTCACTGCTTGACTGAGGGACCTTACAGATAACTATATGTTTGGGTTACGGAGATGATGTAGTCATTCAAAAATCATGTTAAACACTTATTGCACACAGCGTCCATGCTACTTATGTGACTTGTTAAGCACATGTTCACTCCTGAACTTATTTAGGCTTACCATAACAAAGGGGTTAAATACTTATTGACTCAAGACATTTCACCTTTTCATTTTGTATTAATTTGTAAAAATGTCTAAAAACATAATTCCACTTTGACATTATGGGGTATTGTGTGTAGGCCAGTGACACAAAATTTAATCCATTTTAAATTCAGGCTGTAACACAGCAAAATGTGGAAAAAGTAAAGGTGTGTAAATACCTTCTGAAGGCACTGTATACCTTTGTGTACCTACGGTATATAGGATACATCACCATGAAGAGAATGACAGTCATATCCATAATTATGCATTTCTGTGTATCAGACAGATCAGGGACCCATGATGAAATTCCATTACTGCAATTTTGTTACCGAGTGTTAATCTGCTTCACTTACTGTAGTTCAATAACCCCCCCCCCAAAAAAAGAAAGATAGCTGATAACCCATTATTTCTGCAGACATCGTTAAATCTTATTTCGGAGCAGATATTTAACAGAGTTTGGGAAAAATTTGTAGACATAAAAAACTGAGGGATATTTTACCAATATTCAGTTACTAAACTTCCATTTTCAGTGTAAATTGTTAAAAGTAGTCCTTGTGCATAGAGTTGTATGGTTTGTTAAACTTTGCAATCAATGGTTTTTGTTTGGCATACAGTGCATTCAGAAAGTATTCAGACCCCTTGACTTTATCCACATTTTGTTACATTACAGCCTTATTCTAAAATGGATTAAAAAAATGTTTTATTTCAACAATCTACACACAACACCCCATAATGACAAAGCAAAAACAGATTTTTTGAAATTTTAGCAAATGTATACAAAATTAAAAACCGGAAATATCACATTTACATAAGTATTCAGACCCTTTACTCAGTACTTTGTTGAAGCACCTTTGGCAGTGATTACAGCCTCGAGTCTTCTTCGGTATGATGCTACAAGCTTGGCACACCTGTATTTGGGGAGTTTCTCTCATTCTTCTCTGCAGATCCTCTCAAACTCTGTCAGGTTGGATGGGGAGCATCTCTGCACAGCTATTTTCACGTCTGAGGTCCTGAGAGCTCTGGAGCAGGTTTTCATCAAGGATCTCTCTGTAAATTGCTCCGTTCATCTTTCCCTCGATCCTGACTAGTCTCCCAGTCCCTGCCGCTAAAAAACATCCCCACAGCATGATGCTGACACCACCATGCTTCACCGTAGGGATGGTGCCAGGTTTCCTCCAGACGTGACGCTTGGCATTCAGGCCAAAGAGTTCAATCTTGGTTTCATCAGACCAGAGAATCTTGTTTCTCATGGTCTGAGAGTGCTTTAGGTGCCTTTTGGCAAACTCCAAGCGGGCTGTCATGTGCCTTTTACTGAGGAGTGGCTTCCATCTGGCCACTCTACCATAAAGGCCTGATTGGTGGAGTGCTGCAGAGATGGTTGTCCTTCTGGAAGGTTCTCCCATCTCCACAAAGGAACTCTGGAGCTCTGTCAGTGTGACCATCGGGTTCTTGGTCACCTCCCTCACTAAGGCCCTTCTCCCCCGATTGCTCAGTTTGGACGGGCGGCCAGCTCTAGGAAGAGTCTTGATGATTCCAAACTTCTTACATTTAAGAATGATGGAGGCCACTGTGTTCTTGGGGACCTTCAATGCTGCAGAAACTTTTTGTTACTCTTCCCCAAATCTGTGTCTTGACACAATCCTGTCTCGGAGCTCTATGGACAATTCCTTCGACCTCATGGCTTGGTTTTTGCTCTGACATGCACTGTCAACTGTGGGACCTTATATAGACAGGTGTGTGCTTTTCCAAATCATGTCCAATCAATTGAATTTACCACAGGTGGAGTCCAATGAAGTTGTAGAAACATCTCAAGGATGGTCAATGGAAACAGGATGCACCTGAGCTCAATTTCGAGTCTCATAGCAAAGTGTGTGAATACTTATGTAAATAAGGTATTTCTGTTTTTTATTTGTAATACATTTGCAATACATTCTAAAAACCTGTTTTCGCTTTGTCATTATGGGGTATTTTGTGTAGATTGATGAGGGAAAAAATAATTTAATCAATTTTAGAATAAGGCTGTAACATAACAAAATGTGAAAAAAGTCAAGTGGTCTGAATACTTTCCGAATGCACTGTACATTTATTTTAAGTGAGAAATCTGAGTCTTACCGTGGAATTGCCCTAAACAGACATTATGATAGGATGGGTTCAGAAGGTTAGGTTGCTAGCACCAGCTCTCAGCCCTTTAATCTTGTTTGCTAGGCACATACAGTATATAAAAGTATTCACACTTTAAAACAGTTACAGTGTTTAATGGCTGTGATAGGAAATTGAGGATGGATCGACAGCATTGTAGTTACTCCACAATACAAATATTTCAAAACATTCATCCTGTTTGCAATAAGGCACTAAAGTAATACTGCAAAAAAATGTGGCAAAGAAATTAACTTTTTGTCCTGAATACAAAGCGTTGTGTTTGGGGCAAATCCAACACAACACATCACATCACTGAGTACCACTCTTCATATTTTCAAGCATGGTGGTGGTCACATCATGTTATGGGTATGCTTGTCATCGGCAAGGATTAGGGAGTTTTTTAGGATAAAAATACACGGAATAGAGCTAAGCAGAGGCAAAATCCTAGAGAACAACTTGGTTTAGTCTGCTTTCCAACAGTCACTGGGAGACAAATTCACCTTTCAGCAGGACAATAACCTAAAACACAAGACCAAATATACACTGGAGGAGCTTACCAAGACAACATTGAATGCTCCTGAGTGGCCTAGTTACAGTTTTGACTTAAATCGGCTTGAAAATCTATGGTAAGACTTGAAAATAGCTGTCTAGCAATGATCAACAACTAACTTGACAGAGCTTGAAGATTTTTTTAAAGAATAATGTGCAAATATTGTACAATCCAGGTGTGCAAATCTTAGAAACTTACCCAGAAAGACTCACAGCTGTAATCGCTGCCAAAGGTGATTCTAATATGTATTGACTCAGGGGGTTGAATACTTATCTAATCAAGATATATTAGTGTTTGATTGTCCATTAAAAAATGATAAAAATGTTAGAATGTTTCTTCCACTTTGATATTACAGAGTATTTTGTGTATATCGTTGACAAAAAATGACAATTAAATCCATTTTAATCCCACTTTGTAACACAACAAAATGTGGAATAAGTAAAGTGGTGTGAATACTTTCTGAAGGCACTGAAGTTGTGTACGGCCAGTGGTATAGACATTAGGGCTTCCTCTGTACATGCTCATGTGATATAATGGTCTGAATAACAATCAGTGTTATACAGTGAGGGAAAAAAGTATTTGATCCCCTGCTGATTTTGTACGTTTGTCCACTGACAAAGACATGATCAGTCTATAATTTTAATTGTAGGTTTATTTGAACAGTGAGAGACAGAATAACAACAACAAAACCCAGAAAAACGCATGTCAAAAATGTTATAAATTGATTTGCATTTTAATGAGGGAAATATGTATTTAACCCCTCTGCAAAACATGACTTAGTACGTGGTGGCAAAACCCTTGTTGGCAATCACAGAGGTCAGATGTTTCTTGTAGTTGGCCACCAGGTTTGCACACATCTCAGGAGGGATTTTGTCCCACTCCTCTTTGCAGATCTTCTCCAAGTCATAAAGGTTTCGAGGCTGATGTTTGTCAACTCGAACCTTCAGCTCCCTCCACAGATGTTCTATGGGATTAAGGTCTGGAGACTGGCTACTCCAGGACCTTAATGTTCTTCTTCTTGAGCCACTCCTTTGTTGCCTTGGCCGTGTGTTTTGGGTCATTGTCATGCTGGAATACCCATCCACGACCCATTTTCAATGCCCTGGCTGAGGGAAGGAGGTTCTCACCCAAGATTTGATGGTACATGGCCCAGTCCATCGTCCCTTTGATGCGGTGAAGTTGTCCTGTCCCCTTAGCAGAAAAACACCCCAAAGCATAATGTTTCCACCTCCATGTTTGACGGTGGGGATGGTGTTCTCGGGGTCATAGGCAGCATTCCTCCTCCTCCAAACACGGCGAGTTGAGTTGATGCCAAAGAGCTCAATTTTGGTCTCATCTGACCACAACACTTTCACCCAGTTCTCCTCTGAATCATTCAGATGTTCATCAGCAAACTTCAGACGGGCCTGTATATGTGCTTTCTTGAGCAGGGGGATTTCAGTCCTTCACGGTGTAGTGTGTTACCAATTGTTTTCTTGGTGACTATGGTCCCAGCTGCCTTGAGATCATTGACAAGATCCTCCCGTGTAGTTCTGGGCTGATTCCTCACCGTTCTCATGATCATTGCAACTCCACGAGGTGAGATCTTGCATGGAGCCCCAGGCCGAGGGAGATTGACAGTTATTTTGTGTTTCTTCCATTTGCGAATAATCGCACCAACTGTTGTCACCTTCTCACCAAGCTGCTTGGCGATGGTCTTGTAGCCCATTCCAGCCTTGTGTAGGTCTACAATCTTGTCCCTGACATCCTTGGAGAGCTCTTTGGTCTTGGCCATAGTGGAGAGTTTGGAATCTGATTGATTGATTGCTTCTGTGGACAGGTGTCTTTTATACAGGTAACAAGCATCTCGGATTTGATACCAGCAACCCTTCAGTTGCCAGTTCACTTCCAGACAGAAATTAGATTAGAACTGGCAACCCAATCTAACCGCTAGGCTACCTGCCACCCATAGAAACCAGTAGAAAAAGACCTAAAGTTCTGACGAAGGCAAGTAATTTAACACCAACACCTCTCTCCATTCACACTAATGTGCATAATCGCGTGTTACATGCAATTATGCACATTAGTGTGAATGGAAATCGGTGTTGGCGTTTAATTACTTACCTTCGTCTGAACTTTAGGTATTTTTCTACTGGTTTCTATTTCTAGCTAAATGGTTGCATAGTATAACTGCTAGTTAATTAGCCAGTTTTAACTGTATGTGACAGTTTTACTCCTGCAAATCACCTTTTACAGTGCAACCATTCATTAACATTTTTTATAAGTGTACTGTATTGTAGTTAGCAGTACACCGTATGGCTCATTAATATCCCTTCAGTGCATACCCATAATGTTTCAAAGGTTGCTGAAATATTTTAGCAATTACCAGTTTCTCCTACATTGCTACTCTAGGCATTTTATACTGTATGTGCATTCAATGTAAATCACAGAATAGTGTAACTCAGCACCTGACCCATGTTCTCAACCCTTAGAAAGAGATGAACAGAAGGAATACAAGCAATCATTTCGGCAATGTTCTTTATGTGCTGATGAGTGAGTGGTCCACTTTGCCTTGTGGAGTGTAGTCTGGTGATTATGATGGTCCTGTAAAGAGCCAAGTAAAATTGCCCCACTGAACTATGATGACTGTAGTCACTCCCAGCATGCTCTCTGAGTAACCATGTGGTCTATGGTATCAGAAACATTATTTTGTTGAAATATAATTTGATCTCTAAGAAATTAAGCTAGTTGATTGCACCCAAATTGGCCATTTGAATTTATAGGATTCAGATAATATTTAATAAATATAGTACCCAACACCTGATTTGGGCCAAACTTCTTCCTACCAATGAGTAAGACATGAAGAATCCCCCCCCCCTCCACAAACCAGCCACGTACCCACCACACCATGCCAATCCCACCCCAACAACCAGTATACAGTATCAGTTCTCTATGTTTGACAAGTAATATGAAGCTGTGGCTTGGAGTATTGCTTCTTCATAGTAAGTAATGTAGTCCCTGTGAATAGGGTGATGTTTCTTTCCCCCTGTTCACAGAAATGAGTAATTGAAGTCGCTTGCATTATTTACCATAAAGTAATGTGAAAGTACCAGGTTTTGACCACCAGATGCCGATGATCCTACTATACCGCCACACTTTTTTATCAATTTTTCTGGTCTCTTGTGTTTATTAAATATACTGAACAAAAATATAAACGCAACATGCAACAATTTCAAAGATTTTACTGAGTTACAGTTCATATAAGGAAATCAGTCAATTGAAATAAATTCATTAGGCTCTAATCTATGGATTTCACATGACTGGGCAGGGGTGCAGCCAGGGGTGGGCCTTGGAGGGCATAGGCCACCCACTTGGCAGCCAGTCCCACCCACTGGGGAGCCAGGCCCAGCCAATCAGAATGCGTTTTCCCCACAAAATGGCTTTATTACAGACAGAAATACTGCTCAGCACCCCCCACCCCTTCAGACTATCGAGCAGGTGAAGAAGCCAGACGTGGAGGTCCTGGGCTGGCGTGGTAACATGTGGTCTGAGGTTGTGAATCCGGTTGGACGTACTGCCAAATTTCTCTAAAACAACGTTGGAGGCAGCTTATGGTAGAGAAATGAACATTCAGTTCACTGGCAACAGCTCTGGTGGACATTCCTGCAGTCAGCATGCCAATTGCATGCTCCCTCAAAACTTGAGACATCTTTGGCATTGTGTTGTGTGACAAAACTTCACATTTTAAAGTGGCCTTTTATTGTCCCCAGCACAAGGTGCACCTGTGTAATGATCATGCTGTTTAATCAGCTTCTTGATATGCCACACCTGTCAGGTGGATGGATTATTTTGGCTAAGGAGAAATGCTCACTAACAGGGATGTAAACAAATTTGTGCACAACATTTTGAGATAAATACGCTTTTTGTACGTATGGAAAATTTCTGGGATTTATTTTTTTCAGCTCATGAAACATGGGACCAACACTCTACATGTTGCGTTTATATTTTTGTTCAGTGTAGATTACAACATTTCCTTTTCAACTTTGGGTAGAAAACCAATATATTTGGCTCATTATGACAATAAATTGTGTGGTCATCCTCAAAATTCAAGCCAGTCCTCCATGAAAGCAATTCAGTTTGTCCTAATAGCAACCTAATGCTTCAATCAACACTCTCTGAGAGGGCTATTCTCATATGAAGACCAAAACTATGATGGATAAATGAGCTAGGGACTAAAATGTTGTGACAACCCTAATAAAATAATGAATTGCATGGCAGTCTTATGTTGTTCAATTATTTATTTTTTACAGGAAACCGCTATATACAGTTGAAGTCGGAAGTTTACATACACTTTACATATACCTTTAAATTGTTTAACTTGGGTCAAACGTTTCGGGTAGCCTTCCACAAGCTTCCCACAATAAGTTGGGTGAATTTTGGCCCATTCCTCCAGACTGAGCTGGTGTAACTGAGTCAGGTTTGTAGGCCTCCTTGCTCGCACACGCTTTTTCAGTTCTGCCCACACATTTTCTATAGGATTGAGGTCAGGGATTTGTGATGGCCACTCCAATACTTTTACTTTGTTGTCCTTAAGCCATTTTGCCACAACTTTGGAAGTATGCTTGGGGTCATTGTCCATTTGGAAGACCCATTTGCGACCAAGCTTTAACTTCCTGACTGATGTCTTGAGATGTTGCTTCAATATATCCACATAATTTTCCTTCCTCATGATGCCATCTATTTTGTGAAGTGCACCAGTCCCTCTTGCAGCAAAGCACCCCCACAGCATGATGGTGGGATGGTGTTCTTCGACTTGCAAGCTTCCCCCTTTTTCCTCCAAACATAACGATGGTCATTATGGCCAAACAGTTCTATTTTTGTTTAATCAGACCAGAGGATGACGGCTGCGTGGTCCCATGGTGTTTATACTTACATACTATTGTTTGTACAAATGAATGTGGTACATTCAGGCGTATGGAAATTGCTCCCAAGAATGAACCAGACTTGTGGAGGTCTACAATTTTTTTTCTGAGGTCTTGGCTGATTTCTTTAGATTTTCCCATGATGTCAAGCAAAGAGGCACTGAGGTTGAAGGTAGGCCTTGAAATACATCAACAGGTACACCTCCAATTGACTCAAATTATATCAATTAGCCTATCAGAAGCTTCTAAAGCCATGACATCAATTTCTGGAATTTTCCAAGCTGTTTAAAGGCACAGTCAACTTAGTGTATGTAAACTTCTGACCCACTGGAATTGTGATACAGTGAATTATAAGTGAAATAATCTGTCTGTAAACAATTGTTGGAAATATTACTTGTGTCATGCACAAACTTGCCAAAACTATAGTTTGTTAACAAGACATTTGTGGAGTGGTTGAAAAACGAGTTTGAATGACTCCAACCTAAGTGTATGTAAACTTCCGACTTCAACTGTTTCTATTGTAATTAGTGACATTTACCATTAAACCCAACGCAACCCCATACCATTGCAATTGCCAAACACTATACAGTATGTGTTTGGGACTTTTGCCATTGAAGACCATTACATGCTGACTACAACAATCGCGTTACGTGTGCGAGCGTTGTAAAATAAATGTACACATACTGTAGATGTTATTCAATCATTTCATCCAAACTGCTTGCGCGCATCAACAAGCGTTTGCGTAGCCAGGCACTAAAATAGAACTTGGTTCTATTTTTGACGCTTGACGCTCTGCATGTACTGCCTCTCCCTTCTCCTCATTGGTTTTTAGGAGCATATACCTACGTGGGTGATTGAAAGATGAACTGAGGTCCACACTCCAATCCAGTTGGTGGTGGTAATGCACCTAAAAGTTGGTTGCCAACTGCCATATAAAGTCCACAGAAGAAGACGAAGAAGAAGAAGAAGAAGAAGAAGAAGAAGAAGAAGAAGAAGAAGAAGAAGAAGAAGAAGAAGAAGAAGAAGAAGAAGAAGAAGAAGAAGAAGAAAAAGAAGACGGAATGAGGAGAGATTACTAGAAACTAACTTGGTTTCCCCTTTTATCTGCAGATTAATTGTCGGAGTAGAGAACACATGATTTTGTGTGACTCAAAATGGGTCAAAATTCTACAAAGATCCAGAAAAAAAGGACCTTGTGCATTTCTGGTAAAATAATAACCCAATGTTTATATCCCAGGACAAATTAGATAGCAACAGCAAGCTAGCTAGTTAAATGGCCATCAATGTTTAGTGTGTTTCGACTTGTCCCCAAATTAATACAGTTGGTTCAGAGTTCCTTTTGATATTTCTACCTGCGTGTCCTGATCGTGTCTGGTGTGGCTGGACAAAATCAACATGCGCGCGATGGTGCACGTGGACCATCGCGCGTGCCCGGTCTAGTCAGCATGTTAGAGACCATAACATTGAAACCATTAGAACTGCTGTAGCCTAATGGTTTGCTTGTTCACCAGGAATGGTCTAGCAGTAACTAATCCGCACCTTTTTTTAAAAGGGAATAAACCACACACAAAGAGGCCATTTCCTGGACACAGATTAAGTGTAAAAGAAGAACAAACTGATTTGCTTTCATGGAGGGCTGGCTTGAATTGTGAGGATAACCACACAATATATTGTAACCATGAGCCAAATCCATTGGTTTTCTATCCAAAGTTGCAAAGGAAATGTGATCTATTTAATAAACACAAGAGACCAGCAAAATGGATAAAAGAGTTTGGCGGTATGGCAGGAATAGCGGCATCTGGTGGTCAAAACCTGGTACTTTCACACTACTTTATGGTAAATAATGCAAGTGACTTCAATTTTTAATTTCTCTGAACAGGGGAAAAAAAGCATCACCAGATTCACAGGGAATATATTACATAGTATGGAGAAGCAATATTCCAAGCCGCAGCTTCATACCACTTGTCAAACATAGATAACTGATACTGGAACTATTTGATTTGATTAGTGTAATGTTAGCCAGCTACATTCGTTCGCAGCGACGCCATTTTCCATACTAAGTCAACACCGCAGCCACTGCTAGCTGGCCAACTATACCAGCTAGCAGTACTGTAGCAACTAAATACATTTCAACGGAACGATTTGATTAGTGTAAAGTTAGCTAGCTACATAGTTGTCTTGGTATCAAAGACAAAGGTGTAGTATAGAGAAACTATCGAGGTTAGCTAGCCAGCTACATTTTCAAACAGTCAACACCACAGCCACTGCTAGCTAGCCAGTACTGTATCATTTTAGTCAATGAGAATTTTGCAACTTAAGCTTCACTTTCTGAACATTCGAGATATGTAGTCCACATGTGTAGCTAGCATGACTGACTTTGTGCTAGCTAGCCAACGTTTAATTACTTCTGCGTTATGAAAGGAACTAGACACGGACATGAATGATCCATTGGTAGTTTGTTGTAACCAAGTATTGGTGCTAAACCGTGTGTTATTGGATGCTAGCATGCTAGTTAGCTATGGCGTCATAGGATACGGTGCCCTAGGCGGTTTTCACAGAAGAATACTGTACCAAGTTAGCTAGCTGAATAAACTAAGTTAGTCTATTCCTGGAAACATTGAACTACTGTAGATTACAGCAATTATAATTTCTAAAGTGGAAGTTTGAAGAGTTGTATTTGAGTGTTTCAGTGAAAGGTTAGTGAGGGAGGCCTCGCTTCCCCAGATGTTTAGTTAATTTCATTCCGATCTCCTTTGCATTAGTGTAGCCTTTTCTGTAGCCT
Organism: Coregonus clupeaformis; assembly: GCF_020615455.1. Classification (NCBI taxonomy): domain Eukaryota; kingdom Metazoa; phylum Chordata; class Actinopteri; order Salmoniformes; family Salmonidae; genus Coregonus; species Coregonus clupeaformis. Next base: position 29,300,686 of record NC_059210.1, read on the forward strand.
GTCAACTATGTGTCTGTCTATCCCTGTTCTCTCCTCTCCGCACAGGCCATACAAACGCCTCACACCGCGTGGCTGCTGCCTCTCTAACCTGGTGGTCCCTGCACGCACGACCCACGTGGAGTTCCAGGTCTCTGGCAGCCTCTGGAACTGCCGTTCTGCGGCCAACAAGGCAGAGTTCATCTCAGCCTATGCTACCCTCCAGTCCCTCGACTTCTTGCCGCTGATGGAAACATGGATTACCACAGAAAACACTGCTACTCCTACTGTTTCTCCTCGTCTGACCATGTGTTCTCGCATACCCCGAGAGCATCTGGTCAGCGGGGCGGTGGCACAGGAATCCTCATCTCTCCCAAGTGGACATTCTGTCTTTCTCCCCTGACCCATCTGTCTATCTATTCATTTGAATTCCATGCTGTCACAGTCACTAGCCCATTCAAGCTTAACATCCTTATCATTTATCGCCCTCCAGGTTCCCTTGGAGAGTTCATCAATGAGCTTGACGCCTTGATAAGTTCCTTTCCTGAGGATGGCTCACCCCTCACAGTTCTGGGTGACTTTAACCTCCCTACGTCTACCTTTGACTAATTTCTCTCTGCCTCCTTCTTTCCACTCCTCTCCTCTTTTGACCTCACCATCTCACCGTCTCCCCCTACTCACAAGGCAGGCAATACGCTTGACCTCATCTTTACTAGATGCTGTTCTTCTACTAATCTCACTGCAACTCCCCTCCAAGTCTCCGACCACTACTGTATCCTTTTCTCTCTCGCTCTCCTCCAACACTACTCACTCTGCCCCTACTCAGATGGTAATGCGCCGTCGCGACCTTCGCTCTCTCTCTCCCGCTACTCTCTCCTCTTCCATCCTATCACCTCTTCCCTCTGCTCAATCCTTCTCCCTCCAATCTCCTGATTCTGCCTCCTCAACCCTCCTCTCCTCCCTTTCTGCATATTTTGACTCTCTATGTCCCCTATCTTCCCGGCCAGCTCGGTCCTCCACTCTTGCTCCGTGGCTTGACGACTCATTGCGAGCTCACAGAACAGGGTCCGGGCAGCCAAGCGGAAATGGAGGAAAACTAGACTCCCTGCCGACCTGTCATCTTTTCACTCCCTCCTCTCTACATTTTCTTCCTCTGTTTCTGCTGCTAAAGCCACTTTCTACCACTCTAAATTTCAAGCCTCTGCCTCTAACCCTAGGAAGCTCTTTGCCACCTTCTCCTCCCTGCTGAGTCCTCCTCCTCCCCCCCTCCTCCCTCTCTGTGGATGACTTCTTCAACCATTTTGAAAAGAAGGTTGACAACATCCGATCCTCATTTATTAAGTCAAATGACACAGCTGGTCCTGCTCACACTGCCCTACCCTATGCTTTGAATTCTTTCTCCCCTCTCTCTCCAGATGAAATCTTGCGACTTGTGACGGCCGGCCGCCTGACAACCTGCCCGCTTGACCCTATCCCCTCCTCTCTTCTCCAGACCATTTCCGGAGACCTTCTCCCTTACCTCACCTCGCTCATCAACTCATCCTTGACCACTGGTTATATCCCTTCTGTCTTCAAGAGAGCGAGAGTTGCACCCCTTCTCAAAAAACCTACACTCGATCCCTCCGATGTCAACAACTACAGACCAGTATCCCTTCTTTCTTTTCTCTCCAAAACTCTTGAGCGTGCCGTCTTTAGCCAACTCTCTTGCTATCTCTCTCAGAATGACTTTCTTGATCCAAACAAGTCAGGTTTCAAGACTGGTCATTCAACTGAGACTGCTCTTCTCTGTGTCACGGAGGCTCTCTGCACTGCTAAAGCTAACTCTCTCTCCTCTGCTCTCATCCTTCTAGACCTATCTGCTGCCTTTGATACTGTGAACCATCAGATCCTCCTCTCCACCCTCTCCGAGTTGGGCATCTCTGGCGCGGCTCACTCTTGGATTGCGTCCTACCTCACAGGTCGCTCCTACCAGGTGGCGTGGCGAGAATCTGTCTCTGCACCATGTGCTCTCACCACTGGTGTCCCCCAGCGCTCAGTTCTAGGCCCTCTCCTATTCTATCTATACACCAAGTCACTTGGCTCTGTCATATCCTCACATGGTCTCTCCTATCATTGCTACGCAGACGACACACAATTAATCTTCTCCTTTCCCCCTTCTGATAACCAGGTGGCGAATCGCATCTCTGCATGTCTGGCAGACATATCAGTGTGGATGACGGATCACCATCTCAAGCTGAACCTCGGCAAGACGGAGCTGCTCTTCCTCCCGGGGAAGGACTGCCCGCTCCATGATCTCGCCATCACGGTTGACAACTCCGTTGTGTCCTCCTCCCAGAGTGCAAAGAACCTTGGCGTGACCCTGGACAACACCCTGTCATTCTCCGCTAACATCAAAGCAGTGACCCGATCCTGTAGGTTCATGCTCTACAACATTCGCAGAGTACGACCCTACCTTACACAGGAAGTGGCACAGGTCCTAATCCAGGCACTTGTCATCTCCCGTCTGGATTACTGCAACTCGCTGTTGGCTGGGCTCCCTGCCTGTGCCATTAAACCCCTACAACTCATCCAGAACGCTGCAGCCCGTCTGGTGTTCAACCTTCCCAAGTTCTCTCACGTCACCCCGCTCCTCCGCACACTCCACTGGCTTCCAGTTGAAGCCTGCTTCTGCTACAAGACCATGGTGCTTGCCTACGGAGCTGTGAGGGGAATGGCACCTCCGTACCTTCAGGCTCTGATCAGTCCCTACACCCAAAACGAGGGCATTGCGTTCATCCACCTCTGGCCTGCTGGCCCCCCTACCTCTGCGGAAGCACAGTTAAATGACGTAAGTGTAATGTAAATGTGTACTGGTTGTTGGGGTGGGATAGGCATGGGGTCTGGGAGGTCCGTGGGTAGCTTTTGACCATTTATTTGGATTCCTCACGTCTTACTCATTAGTAGGAAGAAGTTTGGTCCAATTCGGATGTTGGGCACTATATGTATTGAATATTATCTGAATCCTATAAATGAAAATAGCCAGTTTTGGTGCAATCAATTAGCTTAATTTTTCAGAGATAACATTTCAACAAAATAATGTTTCAGGAATGCCAATCTTACATATTTCTAACTACAGAAACAATTTCTGAACAATCTAAGATGATGGGTGTCATGGCTTGCGGAAATGACATAGAACGACTCACTATCAGTCTTCATGCTAATGTTTCACTATCCCAATGGCCATGCTCATAATGTAAAACACATATTCTCCCTTCCTTCACTCCCGAGCCTTCTCCCCTCTCTCTTTCTCTCTTTCTGTCTTAGAACTCAGTGACAGGGTGCCCCTCCATGTTATTTTCTGTCCTCTGCCACCAAACTCATTACCTGCCGGGCCTGTGCATAGTCAGCCCTAGCAGAGACATACAGCACAATTACGCACACTTTCACTGCTAAACATCTGAAATGCCATTACCCAACAGCATCTCCAGGCTGAATATTAAATAGGGTTTAAGCCAGGCTGAGAGGATACAAAGGGAACAGGAAGAGGACTTTAGGAGGCCTGAGAGGGGACAGAGGGAACAGGAGGACTTTAGGAGGCCCGAGAGGCCTATGACTATGCAATGTGGTTCCACTATATTCTTCTCCCAATTAAACCTGTGATCATGGAACTTGAATACAACTAGAATACTCTACTCAAATCAGCTGAGGTGGCTAGCCAATGGATATTAAAGACCAGTTGCCCATTGTAAGAGACCAATTTGGACTTTGCAGCTGGCTCATCTAGCGGAAATCGCTCAGTTCTGCCTCCAGGGCAAGATTCATGACAATAAACATCAACCTGCATCCAGCAATCTCATATAGTGCATCAAACAGCCATGGTCCAGAGAGAGAGAGAAGGGGAGCGAGAGAGTAGAGGAGGATGGGTGAGAGAGAGAGAGTGAGAGAGTGAGAGAGAGGTAGAAGAGTGTGACTGGACCAGCTGGAGGCCATCCTGTCTGGTTAATATGTGTAGAGGTTTCAAAGCCAGTCCAGCGACTCCTCTCGCAAAGCTTCGTTAAGCAAAGTACACACACAACCCTGGTTCACGGACAAATATTCCTCCTCATCCATGCTGTTTACATGCTCATCCTGGCAAATTGCAGGGTGGAGATTTGTATGTTTAATTCACTTGTTGAGGACGCGCTGGAGTGAGCAGACAGACAAAGGCTTACTGTGAGCGCTCAAATCCTCCTCGACGCATGTCCTTAAAGCGGCTGTATATGTCCCAGCACGTGTCATAATATCGCTGGGCATTTCCCGTTTCACTAGTAAATATTCATTTTGTTGCCATTTCCTCTTTGTTTGGGCAATTGAACATTGTGATTCAAATGTTCACCCTGTATTCTCCTGGGGTGTGAATACAGACACTATACTGTACAGTACATACATGTGATGAGGTGTGAATGAAGGAGTCTGGCACAGGAGGTAAAATACCGAAGTCCAGAGTTTATCCGTTTACATAAATCAAACGCCCCAAGCATCAAATGAAACTATTACAAGGGAAAACATCCACCTTGGCATAAACACAGTGAATAGTAGCTCAACCGAGCTACACGCTCTCACAACAAACAATCACTCACAAAGACAAGGGGAACAGAGGGAACACTTATACACATACTAATTTGGGGAATGAGCACCAGGTGTGTGTGATTGACAAGACATGACAAGTGGAGTGATGAGAATGGGATCGGCAGTAGCTAGTCCTCCGGTGGCTACGAACGCCGAAGCCTGCCCGAACCAGGAGGGGGGGCAGCCTCGGCGGAAGTCGTGACAATACATGTTGAGAATGAGAACAGCAGTGGTTCTGAAAAGTCAGGGGAATTGTTCTAATTTCGTTAAAGATCATTCTATTCATTCCTTGTGTTCGCTATGTCCAAGCACAGCTGTTCCCAGAATTCTATACAAACTCTTACCAAATGGATTTCTCTTCTCTCCAGGCTACACCATTTTAGCACCTATTAGGACTGCAGTGTATAAAGGCTGTTTGAGTCAGCCAGCTGACAGACAATTGGAATGCAGGAGTTGCAATACTGTAGCATGCTGATAACAAGGTTTGAATTACCATTATACTCCACGAATGAGACATTATATCTCATGTGATAGGGTTTAAATCTCACCTAGCCACCACAATGGCTGAGACAGAGGAACACAATACAGTGAGTCATGTAGAGGACAATAAAGAATAGAGTTACAATATGTTTCTGAATAAATGGAACTGTTTTCTCCTGGACACTTCATTATTGAACTGAGTTAGATTATTGTATTCTCAGATTTGATACAATAATGGAGAAAAAACAAATTAGTCTCTGCTGGTGTGAATAACATTCATGAATATCATAAATCCCAAGTTCTCAACAACCACTGTGTTGTTTGTCAGCAACATAACTGTATACTCACTCAGTAATGCCTTTTTTTTTCTTTTTTTTTCTTTATTACTTTTCAACCCCACCATCCTTTCCCTACTTGGAGTAAATTAGTGAACAACAATGCCCAGGCCTCTACTTCCGGTCTATACTTACTATCTACACCTTATGGACAGAGTTAATTTTACAATAATTCTATTATATATATATATATATATATATATATATATATATATATATATATATATTTATTTATTTTGCTCCTGAACTTCTTCTACTCTCAACCTCTCCGATCATTTTCATGATGTCCATCCGGTTTGCTTCTATATGCCATATCTTTCTAACTGTGCTCTTTCCCAAAAGCTCCCAACATACAACCTATATACTTATTATGGACACAGTATGCTTACATTATTAGCTATCTTTGTTATTATTTGTTGTTATTTGTTATTAGTCCCATCCTTCAACTCTATTCAATACCTCCCATCTATCTCTTAACACCATCCATATAGGATTTCTATTTGCCATATATATTTCAACCGTACTGTGATGTTTAACAAAAGTTCTGAACCTTTCTATTCTCATTGCTTCTACAGATTGTGAATTAAAAATAAACATTTTTGCTAAAAGTATTATTATATTATTGATTGATTGACTATGACTTTTCAGATCACCCAGTAATGCTATCTGCAAGGTTAGCTCCAGGTAAATATTGCTCAGTAATGCCTTTATGTAACATGTTTAAATGTGCGACTCAACCTTTCAGACAGAAACCCCATAAAATGTAGATATATTTACACCAAAAGTATGTGGACACCTGCTCGTCAAACATCTCATTCCAAAATCATGGTTATTAATATGGAGTTGGTCCCCCCTTTGCTGCAATAACAGCCTCCACTCTTTTGGGAAGGCTTTCCACTAGATGTTGGAACATTGCTGCAGGGACTTGCTTTCATTCAGCCACAAGAGCATTAGTGAGGTTGGGCACGGATGTTGGGCGATTAGGCCTGGCTCGCAGTTGGCGTTCCAATTCATCCCAAAAATGTTCGATGGGGTTGAGGTCAGGGCTCTGTGCAGGCCAGTCAAGTTCTTCCACACCGATCTCGACAAACCATTTCTGTATGGACCTCGCTTTGTGCATGGGGGCATTGTCATGCTGAAACAGGAAAGGGCCTTCCCCAAACTGTTGCCACAAATTTGGAAGCACAGAATCATCTAGAATGTCATTGTATGCTGTAGCATTAAGATTTCCTTTCACTGGAACTAAGGGGCCTAGCCCGAACCCGAACTGCTCCAGAGTCCAATGGCGGCAAGCTTTACACCACTCCAGCCGATGCTTGGCATTGCGCATGGTGATTTTGTGTGCGGCTGCTCGGCCATGGAAACCCATTTCACGAAGCTCCCGACGAACAGTTATTGTGCTGACGTTGCTTCCAGAGGCAGTTTGGAACTCGTAATGAGTGTTGTAACCGAGGACAGACGATTTTTAAGCACTGCACGCTTCAGCCCTCGGTGGCCCTGTTCTGTGAGCTAGTGTGGCCTACCACTTTGCGGCTGAGCCATTGTTGCTCCTACACATTTCCACTTCACAATAACAGCACTTACAGTTGACCGGGACAGCTCTAACAGGGCAGACATTTGACGAACTGACTTGTTGGAAAGGTGGCATCCTATGACTGTGCCACGCTAAAAGTCACTGAGTTCTTCAGTATGGGCCATTCTACTACCAGTGTTCGTCTATGGAGATTGAATGGCTGTGTGCTCGATTTCATACACCTGTCAGCAACGGGTGTGGTTGAAATTGCCGAACCACAAATTTGAAGGGCTGTCCACTTACTTTTTGGCACTACTGTGCAGTGCTGCTGAGAGTGTAAGACTGGACGTGACTGTGCAAGCCTATAGACGCTCAGTGCTGACTGCTCTGCTCTTGACACAGCTTAAAGCTCTATGCCTGATTGCCTGAATGCCTGGCAGTGGCTCCCCATCCAGAGACACACACAACACAGAACCACTTTACTGCTGCCTAATTGCTGGCACAGGACTCAAAACGTGAAAGTGAAATTATGTTGTATGTGTCTCATATTGAACTCCCGAGTGGCGCAGTGGTCTAAGGCACTGCATCTCAGTGCTTGAGGCGTCACTACAGACCCCCTGGTTCGATTCCAGGCTGTATTACAACCGGCTGTGATTGGGAGTCCCATAGGGTGGCGCATAATTGGCCCAGCGTCGTCCGGTGTAGGCCGTCATTCTAAATAAGAATTTGTTCTTAACTGACTTGCCTAGTTAAATAAAGGTTCAAAAAAATAACAAAATATCAGGAACAACATTGGATTTGGCAACTCCACTTCCACAATATGATATGTCATATTTCAATCACCAAGGTTGAGATAAGGTAACATATTGGAGTTGTTCTCGAAGCTAGAAGCCGATATTCATAGTCGGAGAGAGAGGAAGTAATTCTGAGGGAGCTAATAACATCAACCTTTTCTCAGAAATGTCGCCATCAATTTAAGGCATCTCCAAGTCACTCTTACAGTGTGGTTTTCTGTGCTTTTTTTATTCTTCTCACATGCGCAGGTTCCATTCTCACACTCTCCGTCAGGTTGTCAGTGCTGCCATGTAAATTGTTCTGCATTCCCTCATGCTGCATACAGTGAGGGAAAAAAGTATTTGATCCCCTGCTGATTTTGTACGTTTGCCCACTGACAAAGACATGATCAGTCTATAAGTTTAATGGTAGGTTTATTTGAACAGTGAGAGACAGAATAACAACAACAAAAATCCAACAAACTTATGTCAAAAATGTTATAAATTGATTTGCATTTTCATGAGGGAAATAAGTATTTGACCCCTCTGCAAAACATGACTTAGTACTTGGTGGCAAAACCCTTGTTGGCAATCACAGAGGTCAGACGTTTCTTGTAGTTGGCCACCAGGTTTGCACACATCTCAGGAGGGATTTTGTCCCACTCCTCTTTGCAGATCTTCTCCAAGTCATTAAGGTTTCGAGGTTGACGTTTGGCAACTCGAACCTTCATCTCCCTCCACAGATTTTCTATGGGATTAAGGTCTGGAGACTGGCTAGGCCACTCCAGGACCTTAATGTGCTTCTTCTTCAGCCACTCCTTTGTTGCCTTGGCCGTGTGTTTTGGGTCATTGTCATGCTGGAATACCATCCACGACCCATTTTCAATGCCCTGGCTGAGGGAAGGAGGTTCTCACCCAAGATTTGACAGTACATGGCCCCGTCCATCGTCCCTTTGATGCGGTGAAGTTGTCCTTTCCCCTTAGCAGAAAAACACCCTCAAAGCATAATGTTTCCACCTCCATGTTTGACGGTGGGGATGGTGTTCTTGGGGTGATAGGCATCATTCCTCCTCCTCCAAACACAGCGAGTTGATTTGATGCCAAAGAGCTCGATTTTGGTCTCATCTGACCACAACACTTTCACCCAGTTCTCCTCTGAATCATTCAGATGTTCATTGGCAAACTTCAGACGGGCCTGTATATGTGCTTTCTTGAGCAGGGGGACCTTGCGGGCGCTGCAGGATTTCAGTCCTTCACGGCGTAGTGTGTTACCAATTGTTTTCTTGGTAACTATGGTCCCAGCTGCCTTGAGATCCTTGACAAGATCCTCCCGTGTAGTTCTGGGCTGATTCCTCACTGTTCTCATGATCATTGCAACTCCACGAGGTGAGATCTTGCATGGAGCCCCAGGCTGAGGGAGATTGACAGTTATTTTGTGTTTCTTCCATTTGCGAATAATCGCACCAACTGTTTTCACCTTCTCACCAAGCTGCTTGGCGATAGTCTTGTAGCCCATTCCAGCCTTGTGTAGGTCTACAATCTTGTCCCTGACATCCTTGGAGAGCTCTTTGGTCTTGGCCATGGTGGAGAGTTTGGAATCTGATTGATTGATTTATTCTGTGGACAGGTGTCTTTTATACAGGTAACAAGCTGAGATTAGGAGCGCTCCCTTTAAGAGTGTGCTCCTAATCTCAGCTCGTTACCTGTATAAAAGACACCTGGGATCCAGAAATCTTTCTGATTGAGAGGGGGTCAAATACTTATTTCCCTCATTAAAATGCAAATCAATTTATAAAAAATTTAGACCACTGCGCCACTCAGGACACGAAACGTCTGACCTCTGTGATTGCCAACAAAGGTTTTGCCACCAAGTACTAAGTCATGTTTTGCAGAGGGGTCAAATATTTATTTCCCTCATTAAAATGCAAATCAATTTCTAACGTTTTTTACATGCGTTTTTCTGGATTTTGTTGTTGTTATTCTGTCTCTCACTGTTCAAATAAACCTACCATTAAAATTATAGACTGATCATTTATTTGTCAGTGGGCAAATGTACAAAATCAGCAGGGGATCAAATACCTTTTTCCCTCACTGTACCTGTGTGATAACTCTGTTTCATTCCCTCTTGGCACATACCATTGTGTGAGGAAAGGTTAGAGAAGTGATTGAATTAAATGTTCGTGACTGACCTCAGAGAAAATGAGGGAAGTGATGTTAGTTATTCATAGACTTAGTGTGATTGGCTGGTCCCTCTGGCAACACATCAAACACTACCAGGGACTTCAATTACATCTGCAATTCCTTTGTCATGGGAGAAAACATCCATGACGTTGTTCATTTCGACAGAAAAATTCACTCTCTCCCTCAGAACTAGCAGGCGATTAGTAGACAAATTCTCAGCCATGATGTGACTCTGCTGTGCAACCACTAGCGCATTCAAATGTTATAATCCTCTGTAGCTCAGCTGGTAGAGCACGACGCTTGTAACGCCAAGGTAGTGGGTTCGATCCCCGGGACCACCCATACACAAAAATGTATGCACGCATGACTGTAAGTCGCTTTGGATAAAAGCGTCTGCTAAATGGCATATTATTATTATTATAATGACAAGGACGGAGGGAGATGTGAAGGCAGTGGCACAAACAGAATTCTTATACAAACAAATAAACATTCAATGTGAAGAATTTCATTTTACTGAGCCTTGTCCTCAATTTGTTCTTCAGTCCCTGAAACGGCGTACTTAGTGAGGAAAAAACAACATGTTTTCCTTAGCTGGATTATTACTCATAATCTGAGACATAAATTAATAATCTCAAGCATTATGACATCTCAAGCACTATAACTTTCCAGAGGGGTGGCTATACAAAGGAAGTAAATGTTACAACTATTTCCACTTCCTCCCTAGACGCAGGTATTCTGTAAGAGCACGTCTTATGTCTCAGCAGTTAGCTACCCTCCTCAACACACTCCGTGAGTCTCAGATATGTTTATCCCTGGAGAGGAGTAGCCCAACCAAGGATAACAAGAGGTCATTAAATACATTTACTTTCTGCAATTGTTGCCTTCCGCTTGTTTCTCAGTGCGAAGCCTTGTGTGATGTGAATTGTTTTCAAGTAACAGGCGGTGGAAATGGATGGCTCATTATTTTTAATGGGGATTTGAGATGGGCCCATTGCAGAAGCGTGCTGTCATTTAGCTGCCCAGGCACAGCACAGGATTAAAGGGAGAATGAATGTATGAGGTGCCAGGGGAAATGGGCCCAATTCAGAGGCAGCTAGGCATGCTCTGTGTCCCAACACCTTTTCATTCTGGTGGTGGGAGAGCCTAATAGCTCATGGTCGGTTCTGTTGCCATGCGAATATTCTAATCTGTTTACTTTGATCACTGGGCTTTAATTTACCAGAGAGATTTTTTTTTTCTGAAACCTAATGGTGTTTGTGTCTGGCCATGACCCAAGTGGCCGCAGCACACTAATTGTGATCATTTTTCAATTTACATTAGTCAGTTGGTTAGTGAGCCCCTCTCAAGTTCCCCCACACCTTGATTATATATATCCTAAGTCCACAGCACCTTAACAAATGGCATTTTCCCCCTGCATTTTCCATCTAGATGAGTTTTAATTAAGTCTGCTCTCCGTGGTCCCCTGTGGCTGTTATAATCAAACCGTGGGAGCGTTCCTTCTTCCTCTGCTGTTTTCTAAGGGATCATGTAGCATCTGCTTTGCTTTCTTGCTCAGATACTCCCTGTACTCATGTTGGGAGGGTGGCATAGCAACATGAGCTCAGTGCATACACTGCAAACATCTCATTGGAAATACTTTACTCTGAACTTTAAGACATTTATCAGATTTGTGACATCATGAGAATATGTTTTACTTGTCATTGAAGATGTAGTGTACAAAACTGTCCATTTTATATTGTGGGCACTTACTTTTAATAATGGACATGGACATGACAACAAAGATGCTTGAGTAAATGTCAGGACAATGTCAACCTGTGTTCCTCTTTAGAGACATCTGCAGGTACACAGCCCCTAGAAAACATTACAGATGTTGGTAAACAATTAGATATCACATATAAAATGAAGCTCTAGGCATACCATAATGTAAATAATGGTGGTGACACGATACAACCAATCTTCATAAACAATAGATTGATATTTAGGATATAATTTCATTGAATGTGATTGTGTTAGTGTCGTTTTTGTGAGTTTTGTATTTGCAGGTGTTCAGGTGTTGCAATCTAAACTAAATTTGCTTGGAAGTCAGGAGCAATATGCAATTTAATCTGGCCCTAACAAGGAAACATTTGAAGTAAATCTGTAATGACTTTTTAGTGCCAAGTCTAGTTTTCCTCCCTCTGCCTTCTCATCTCCCTTTCTTTTTTTGGAAATTATATTTTATTACATGACCCACCTAATTGTTACTGACCACAAAGCTGATAGAGGTTCACAACAACATAATGTGGAAGTCATTGCTGAAGCTGAGACAATTCAGACACAATTACTTACCTGAAGAAAAATGTTTATTTGTGTGTAATTGAGTCATGGAGCCAAAGAGAAAACAAAGAGTAAGAGAGTTTGATATCAGCTTGGCAAGAGCACTACATTAGTTAAGGAGTATGTATTTAACATTGTTATAATTATGAATTATCAGAGTTTTCCATGCAGACACCAGCAAAGTGGGTGGGGTTATATCCTGCCAGGTTGTCCCTGTCCGGGGGTATTTTCAGACAGGGCTACAGTGTCCCCCGACCCTCCCTGTCTCAGTCTCCAGAATCTACACTGCAATAGTCTATGTGCTAGGGGTCTAGGGTCAGTCTGTCCTATCTGGTGTAATTATCCTGTCTTGTCTGGTGTCCTGTGTGAGCTTAAGTATGCGCCTCTAATTTTCCCATGTCTCGCTCTCTCTCTTCCCTCCTGGAGGACCTGAGCCCTAGGATCTGCTTTTCTGCCTGTGGAACCCTGACCTGTTCACTGGATGTGCTACCTTGTCCCGAACCTGCTGTTTCGACCCTCCCTCTCCATCTCTTCCCCCCCCTCTCTCTCTCTACCACACCTGCTGTCTCGACCTCTGAATGCTCGGCTATGAAAAGCCAACTGACATTTACTCCTGAGGTGCTGACCTGTCGCACCCTCTTTAACCACTGTGATTATTATTTGACCCTGCTGGTCATCTATGAACGTTTGAACATCTTGAAGAACGATCTGGCCTTAATGACCATGTACTTTTATAATCTCCACCGGGCACAGCCAGAAGAGGACTAGCCACCTCCTCAGAGCCTGGTTCCTCTCTAGGTTTCTTCCTAGGGTCCTGCCTTTCTAGGGAGTTTTTCCTAGCCACTGTGCTTCTACATCTGTATTGCTTGCTCTTTGAGGTTTTAGGCTGGGTTTCTGTATAAGCACTTTGTGAATCTGCTGACGTATAAAGGGCTTTATGAATGCATTTGATTGAATTGAGAATTCAACATATCTCAAGAGCAGGATGGAGACCAGGGTGGAGAGAGGGTGGACTACAGAAAGAGAGATGAAAGGAGAGCCATCCACACCGTGCATTTAAATCAAAACACAGATGATGGTAGAATTGTTTCAGGTCTATTATTAATGATTGATGTGATAGAAGGATAAAGGCAGAAACTATAGCTTCATTAAAAGTTCCTCTTAGTGGGTCCAGTCAATATATATATTTGCACTGAACTTTTTTTCAATGAGAGAACAACTAATTCAACAGTAGGAAAGGAATGACAGATTTTTCACAAAGATATTATTGTATTCTCATAATTGTATTCTTTATCATAAAATGATGGTGAGACAAAATCCAATTTGAGATGCTTGGGTAACTGCAGTTATCTTTTGCTGCCTGATTTGTGTTATGTTCCTTGACAATTTCATCTGTTGGATCTCTCTCTCTCTCTCCTTGCTCTGGAAATGCTCACATACAAACTTCAAAGGAGGAAGATGTAGGATCTTAATTTGATCACTCTTTTGTTGCCACAGATCAAGCAACAGTATGGACTATAGGTTAAAATCCTGTTGCTGCAGGATTATTTTGTTGTGGCAATATTTTACATTTTAGTCATTTAGCAGACACTCTTATCCAGAGTGACTTACAGCAATTAGGGTTAAGTGCCTTGCTCAAGGGCACATGGACAGATTTTTCACCTAGTCGGCTCGGGGATTAGAACCAGCAACCTTTCGGTTGCTGGTACTACGCTCTTAACCACTAAGCTACCTGATTTGACCCAATATAGGTGAAATTAAGATCCTATATCTGTATGCTTTTTACATTTGTATCACAAACAATTTTTTGGGAAAGTGGCAATTTTAGGCCCTTTTTAGACCAATGCATGCTTCTTGTAAGACCCCTATGATCCGTGAACCGCACATGATACATTACAGTCATTTAGCAGACGCTGTTATCCAGAGCGACTTACAGGAGCAATTAGGGTTAAGTGCCTTTCTCAAGGGCACATCGACAGATTTTTTCACCTAGTCGTCTCAGGGATTAGAACCAGCGACCTTTCGGTTACTGGCACAACACTCTTAACCACTAAGCAACCTGCCGCCTGATACAGACTTGGTGTTATTGTACCTCTTATAGCGTGCTATAAAATATGGAGTATGTCTAGATTCTGAAATAAAAAACATTGAATTAATGTATTCAACATAAAAAATACTATTATGAATATCTCAAAAGTACCCTTTTTTTATTTAGCTTATTTTTAGACATACTCTTCAAATATGTCAAATGTCCAGAGTGGGTGCCTGATAGTTTTGAAGATATTTATGACCCATTGTCAGGGTCAGGGAGTAACTGATTACATTTAATCTGATTACCATTTTTTTAAAACTGTAAATATTTACATTACAAGCAAAATATTGTATTCAGATTACATATCATTTTGAAAGACTAGGTGATTACTTCTTGGATTACTTTTGAATTCAGAAAGGATGTTTTTTCAGAAAAATGCATTATGACTAGGGTTGTTGCAGTGACCATATTACCACCACACCGGCAGTCAAGAGTCATGACCGCAGTAAAATTCTATGTGACCGTTGAGTTATGGTAATCTCCTTTTATGCACTCTGGAAATGTGTTAGTAGTACCCAACTTGCTAATGATCATCATGGCCTGGTAACTGCCTGGTACTCAGGGCTCTATTGTCCCTCTAACCACTCTGACATCAATGCAAATTAAATAAAAAATAAAACCGTATGTGCTTTTAAAAACTCACCTCACTCTGATTGATCAGTTTGAAGAAAGAAGTTCAACAACAGGTTGAAACTGAGTGGAAAACATGGTCGTTGTGGATGTTGTTTCAAAGCCTAAAACAATTAAATGGACAGTGCTTTCTAAGGTGATGATTAATTTGAAACAGCCATTTGCATATCACTCTGTGATAAGAGTCACTGACTCAAAGCCACAAGAGGGTAGAACATTTCAAACGTTGCTTGTTAGGGAGAGGTAGTTGCAGAAACGTTGGAATGGTTTAGGCAACTTCCTCAATAGTTGGTCCAGATGATCCACCGCCTCAGACCCCTTTACTTTTTTACGTTACAGCCTTATTCTAAAATGGATTAAACAGTTTTTTCCCCTCTTCAGTTTACAGACAATACCCCATAAATATCACATTTACATAAGTATTCAGACCCTTTGGCAGCGATTACAGCCTCAAGTCTTCTTGGGTATGACACTACAAGCTTGGCACACCATTCTTCTCTACAGATCCTCTGAAGCTCTGTCATGTTCGATGGGGAACGTCGATGCACAGCTATTTTCAGGTCTCTCCAGAGATGTTAGATCGGGTTCAAGTCCGGGCTCTGGCTGGGCCACTCAAGGACATTCAGAGACTTGTCCCGAAGCCACTCCTGCGTTGTCTTGGCTGTGTGCTTGGGTAGTTGTCCTGCTGGAAGGTGAACCTTCGCCCCAGTCTGAGGTCCTGAGCGCTCTGGAGCAGGTCTCTCTGTACTTTAATCCATTTATCTTTCCCTCGATCCTGACTAGCCTCCCAGTCCCTGCCGCTGAAAAACATCCCCACAGCATGATGCTGCCACCACCATGCTTCACCGTTTCCTCCAGATGTGACGCTTGGCATTCAGGCCAAAGAGTTCAATCTTGGTTTTATCAGACCAGAGAATCTTGTTTCTCATGGTCTGAGAGTCCTTTAGGTGCCTTTTGGCAAACTCCAAGCGGGCTGTCATGTGCCTTTTACTGAGGAGTGGCTTCCGTTCGGCCACTCTTCCATTCTGGAAGGTTCTCCCATCTCCACAGAGGAACTCTGGAGCTCTGTCAGTGTGACCATTGGGTTCTTGGTCACCTCCCAGGCGGAGTCTTGTGGTTTCCAAACTTCTTCCATTTAAGAATGATGGAGGCAATGCCTTCAATGCTGCAGACATTTTTTGGTACCCTTCCCCAGATCTGTGCCTTGACACAATCCTGTCTCGGATCTCCACGGACAATTCCTTCAACCTCATGGCTTGGTTTTTGCTCTGACATGCACTGTCAACTGTGGGAGCTTATATAGACAGGTGTGTGCCTTTCCAAATCATGTCCAATCAATTGAATTGACCACTGGTGGAGTCCAATCAAGTTGTAGAAACATCTCAAGGCTGATCAATGGAAACAGGATGCACCTAAGCTCAATTTCAAGTCTCATAGCAAAGGGTCTGAATACTTATGTAAATAAGGTATACATTTGCAAACATTTCAAAAAATCTGTTTTTGCTTTGTCATTATGGGGTATTGTGTGTAGATTGAAGAGGTGAAAATGTGTTTTAATCAATTTTAGAAAAAGTGAAGGGGTCTGAATACTTTCCGAATGCACTGTATGTTTCGTTATTGATGTTCCTGAACAGATTTCAATTGGTTTCCCAAATTAAGCACTGGGTAGCTGCAGGAACAGGCTTGGAGAGCCCATGGCTTACAGAGTGTGGGCAGAATATCACCTGTCACGCAGAGAAATAACCGGAGTAGCCTACCTGACATGAGTGAAATGAACCGGTGGGAGAGTGGCCTCCATTCGCTATTCGAGTGCATACGGATGAAATGTGTTTTTTCTCTTGCCCCTGTTCCTGCCCATTTGATAATGGACCATTCGAAATCTAAACTAATTGTACATATTAGTAAAGACAAGATTAAATTGAGAATAGTCTGATGGGTGAAAATATGATCACTTGATGAGAGAATAGCGTTTGCAGCCTGAGGCAAGCTTTTTTTGTGACTTTGTCAAATCATCAATAGCCTATAGTTATATTCTTCTTACTATAAAATCATATTTAGTCATTTAGCAGACACTCTTATCCAGAGGAACTTACAGTTAGTGCATACATTTTCATACTGGCCCCACAATCCTGGTGTTGCAAACGCCATGCTCTACCAACTGAGCTACATCCCTGCCGGCCATTCCCTCCCCTACCCTGGGCTAATTGTGCACCACCCCATGGGTCTCCCAGTCGCGGCCGGCTATGACAGAGCCTGGTTTCAAACCAGGATCTCTAGTGGCACAGCTAGCACTATGATGCAGTGCCTTAGACCACTGCGCCACTCGGGAGACTATGTCATTTATCCAAATCCATCAATCTAGGAGCCAAAGACCCCTCAACACAACCACATCACCCATATTCATCTGACTCGAAACAACGTCCCTGCCTGGCCACCCCACTAAGAAAACAACATGGAGCCAAGGATATAACTTTATCTTTAACCAACATCTCTGAAATTGTCTTGTAATATTTAATCCCTTAACAAATATACATGATATACCTGACTTTCTGACCTGAAGATCACTGATGTCATGATTTGACCTAGTCCCCCCCCTAGTCCCCCCCCCCTAGTCCCCAGTTGTCTTGAAAGCCCCATTAGCCAATCACAGGTTGTCTGAGAGGAGTAACGCACTGTAACCGTGTCATCACTGCCTCCAGCTCTGCCAGGGTAGCTCTGGAGGAACTTGATCTTCTCGTAGAGTTTGATGTTGTCTGCACGCAGGCTGTACAGCTCACTCTGCAGGGCCTGCATGGTCACCTGCATGGAACGACTCTCAGCTTCCAGCTCCTGGTTGCGGGAGCGGAACCTCTCTCTCTCTGGCTGGAGATGATGGAGGGGAGAGAGTCCATCTGGCCTTGAGGCAGCTCCCCCTGGGGGGCCACGCCTAGGCCTGCGAACATGGCAGTGGCCTCTTTGATTGGCTCAGGGATGGTGTCAATCATGCTAGCCAGGTCAGCCCCCTCAGCATCAGGGCGTGACAGGGAGGACATGGTCTGGATGGTGCTCAGGTCGTGTTCCAGTTTGAGGATGAGCTCCTTCTGCTCGGCGTTGGTCCGGACCGCAGACGAGAACTCCAGCTGCAGGTCTGCATAGCGTCCGCTCAGCTCAGTGTTTGCGATGCGCAGAGAGAAACTCTCAGACTGCAGACTACGGTTCTTCTCCAACAACAACAATTCCAGGGGTTTAGACATCGCCTGCACTGAGCTGTCCGATGGGCCAAACTCCATAGACTTGAGGATGCTGAGCTCTTTCTTCACCTCCTCATAGTCAGCCTGTTCCTGCAGCTTTTGCTCCAGTTGCTTGAAGGTGGCAGTCTTGGTGCTCAACTGTAGTTGAAGCTGTGTCTGATCTGTGTGGTGGAGCTCTCTCTGAGTTTAGAAAGGCTGGCCTGCAGTCTCTGGACATCTTCCACCAGCTGAACCATGTCTCTGTCCTTGGCCCCCAGCTCTGCCTCCAGACTGGAGCGGGACACCACCTCCACTGCCTGGTCCATGTCTGGGTGGTCTGGATCTGGGTAGTCACCTGCAGGGATTGGTTAGAAGAGGTCAGCTGCTCCCTCAGAGTGTCCGCCTCCCTCTGTGCTGCCTCCGCCCTCTGATTTGCTCTCTCCAGATCTGTCATCACCATTTCAATCTCATCGGCCTTGGCTGTGCAGTCCTCGTCATACTTGGTCTTCAGATCGAAGAGCTCTGTCTGAGTTGTTTCAAGAGCTGTCTGTAGGGCCTGGGTCTTGTGGTCAGCCTCAACCAGCTTAGAGGACATGGAGTCCTGGCTCTCCTGGAGCTTTCTCTCCTTCTCTGCATAGTCATTGTGGAGCTGGACTTGTTTCTCCTGGGCCAGGTTCTCAGCCTGGTTCTTCAGGGACTGCTCATAGTCCCGGATATAATATAAAATAATGGCACAGGACTTAAAGCATATCTTGTCTGCTAAATAAACAAGCCTACAGCCTATGGTGTTGCGCATAGCCAGATAACATACAGTAGGCCAACTCATATTCTGTTCTTCTGAAATAAAGTTTCTTCATATCATAATATTTCTTTAGACGTGCATAAAATAAATCATGGATTTATTGTGACAGTGTGTATTCAATTGATTTATTAGACTTTGATGTTCCAAAGGTGCACATTAGCAGTTTATATGCGGCCTGTATGTGTGGAGGCCTGGAGATGCTAAATGTGTTTATGTTAATTAATGATCAGTTACCATCTTTTGCATGACAATAACCAGCTGACAAACTTTCATGACCGACACAGCCATAATTATGACACCTTTCTGTTTTCTCAATTACATTCAATTCAGCATTGAAAAAAGGCGCAAGTTTGAGTTTGTTCCAACTGAGCGAGTCTGACCACAAGTCAGAGACCACTATGATGACACACCAAATGCATTTGATGGATCCTTTTTGTCTTCTTCTAATGCCTCTTACAGTTTTTGCCCATTGCTTACACACAAAAACCCGAATGCTTAGACCAAAGCCTCAATACCTAAACTTCTTGTAGCATACCTTAAACACAGTGTAACCATAGCTTAAACACAATGTCAACTTTGCACTTTTTGCGATTCTGTAACACACTTATTGCGAAACACTACACACGTTTTCTTACATTAGACACTTTGTTCAAAAACGAAATCACCTGTTATCATTGGGAAAACACTCTGTTCAAAATGCAAAACTCATCTGGCAATTGTATGCACTTACATACACACCTGAAAACATTTGCACAGAAAACAGAACACCAATCAGTCTGAGCCTTAGCACTATAAATAGGCCTCAGGTAAGCCATTTTTAGAACTTTGCAAGCATGGAGGCAATGAGAGTCAGAGTAAGAGGAGGACAAAGAGAGAGAGGAGTCGGATGTGGAAGAGGACGTGGAAGAGGACGAGGACCAGTGCGGAGGCGTATATCAGATGACATCAGGGCTACTCTGGTGGACCATGTGATAAATCATGGCCTGTCCATGAGGGAGGCTGGGCAAAGAGTCCACCCTAACCTCAGTCATTACACAGTAGCATCGATAATAAGGACATTCCGACTGGAGAACAGGTATATCTTCAAGTTTCTACTCCAGACTGTACCTACTGTATGTGTCACATGATTCTGTATCATATTACAGTATTACTGTACTAACTATACTATACAAAAATGGGTAGTGCTGTGAAGTACTGTATATGTAAAGGAATACCATTGTGATGTTGCAGTACTGTGTACAGTTTGAAAGTACAGTATGTGAAAAATAACCTAACCAATGACATCTTGTGGTGGCATTTTCTACAGAATGGTTGGACGACCTCCTCAAGGTGGAAGGGAACGGCTCTTCACTCAACAACAAGAGCTTGCCATCATTGAAATGGTGCGAGAAAATAATGTAATCCGACTTCGTGAGTTGCAACAACGCATAATTGCAAATGGAAATGAATTCAACAATATCAACAGGGTCAGCATTTCTACACTAAGTCGCATCCTACAGAAACATAACTTCAGAATGAAGCAGCTGTACAGGGTGCCATTTGAGAGGAACAGTGTCAGGGTCAAGGATCTGCGCCATGATTATGTGCAGGTATGTGTCACTTTACTTGTCATGGCTGAGGTGTATGATGTGTGGAAGTCAGGCGCAGGACACCGAAGCTTAGTCCAACAACGTTTACTGAGAAAAACCACCAGGCAAGGATACAGTAAACGGCCACAAAACAAAGAGAGGCGAGCAATACGCAAACCATGCGTATAACAAATAACAAAGAAACAGAATACAAAAACACGCAGCACTACGGACAGGCGAAAAACAACACACAACCTAACCAATACAACACAGGCAACTTATAGAACACGTAATCAGACACTAACGGACACAGGTGTGACAGACAGACAAAAGCAATCACACATAGAAACATTCAACGGTGGCAGCTAGTACTCCGGGGACGACGAACGCCGAAGCCTGCCCGAACTAGGAGGAGGAGCAGCCTCGGCAGAATCCGTGACAGTACCCCCCCCTTGACGCGCGGCTCCAGCCGTGCGCCGACCCCGGCCTCGGGGACGGCCAGGAGGACGCGGACCCGGGCGCGTGGGATGCCCACGGTGGAACTCCGTCAGGAGGGATGGATCTAGGATGTCCCTCCTAGGCACCCAGCACCGTTCCTCCGGACCGTACCCCTCCCACTCCACGAGATACTGGAGACCACCCATCCGGCGCCTCGAGTCCAAGATGGTCCGGACTCTGTATGCCGGGGCCCCCTCGATGTCCAAAGGGGGCGGAGGGGTCTCTCCTATCTCATGTTCTTGGAGTGGGCCAGCTGAGAAGAGACACATGGAACGAGGGGTTAATATTATTGTACTCAATAGGCAATTGTAACCTGTAACACACCTCGTTCAATCTTCTCAGGACTTTAAAGGGCCCCACAAACCGCCGACCCAGCTTCCGGCAGGGCAGGCGGAGGGGCAGGTTTCGAGTCGAGAGCCAGACTCGATCTCCCGGTGCGTATACCGGTCCCTCACTGCGGTGGCGATCGGCGCCGCCTTTTGTTGACGGATGGCCCGCTGCAGATGGACATGGGCAGCGTCCCACGTCTCCTCCGAGCGCCGAATCCACTCATCCACCGCAGGGGCCTCGATCTGGCTCTCGTGCCATGGTGCCAGGACCGGCTGATAACCTAAAACACACTGGAAAGGTGTTAAATTGGTGGAGGAGTGGCGGAGAGAGTTCTGGGCCATCTCTGCCCAGGGGATATACCTAGACCACTCCTCCGGCCGGTCCTGGCAATAGGACCTCAGAAACCTACCCACATCCTGGTTGACTCGTTCAACCTGCCCATTGCTTTCTGGGTGGTACCCCAAGGTAAGGCTCACCGAGACCCCCAAGCGTTCCATGAACGCCCCCAGACTCTGGAGGTGAACTGGGGACCTCGGTCAGACACAATATCCTCGGGGACCCCATAGTGCCGGAACACGTGGGTAAATAGGGCCTCAGCGGTCTGTAGGGCAGTAGGAAGACCCGGCATTGGGAGGAGACGACAGGCCTTGGAAAACCGATCCACAACGACCAAAATGGTGGTATTCGCCTGGGTGGGGGGTAGGTCGGTCACAAAATCCACCGAGAGGTGGGACCATGGTCGTTGTGGAACGGGCAGGGGATGTAATTTTCCCCTGGGCAAATGTCTAGGTGCCTTACACTGGGCGCACACCGAGCAGGAGGAGACATAAACCCTCACATCCCTAGCTAACGTTGGCCACCAGTATTTCACGCTAAGGCAGTGCACTGTCCGGCCAATACCTGGATGTCCAGAGGAGGGTGATGTATGAGCCCAATAAATAAGGCGATCACGAACCTCGAGCGGAACGTACGTCCGCCCCACAGGACACTCGGGGGGAGTAGGGTCGGTACGTAGTGCCCGCTCGATCTCCGTATCGACCTCCCACACCACCGGAGCCACCAGACAAGAGTCCGGCAGTATGGGAGTAGGCTCAATAGACCTCTCCTCTGTGTCATACCGCCGGGACAGGGCATCTGCCTTACCGTTCTGGGACCCTGGGATGTATGTGATCTTAAAAACAAACCGGGTTAGGAACATGTTCCACCTAGCCTGACGAGGGTTCAATCTCCTAGCTGCCCGGATGTACTCCAGGTTACGGTGATCAGTCAGAATGAGGAAAGGGTGTTGAGCCCCTCAAGCCAATGCCTCCACACCTTTAGGGCCTGGACTACAGCTAACAGCTCCCTGTCCCCTACGTCATAATTACGCTCCGCCGAGCTGAGCTTCTTAGAATAGAACGCACAGGGGGCGGAGCTTAGGTGGCGTGCCGGACCGTTGCGACAGGACTGCCCCAATACCGGCCTCGGGACGCGTCTACCTCTACTTGGAATGGTAAAGAGGGATCCGGATGCGCCAGCACCGGAGCCGAGGTGAACAGGTTTTTCAGTTTGACAAATGCCCTGTCCGCCTCAGCTGACCACTGCAAGCGAACCGGACCCCACGTTAACAGGGACGTAATGGGAGCTGCAACCTGTCCAAATCCCCGGATAAACCTCCGGTAGTAATTAGCAAAACCCAAAAACTGCTGCACCTCTTTTACAGTGGTTGGAGTTTGCCAATTACGCACGGCCGACACACGGTCAACCTCTATCTTCACACCAGACGCGGACAACCGATAACCCAAAAAGGAGACGGACTCCTGGAAGAACAAGCATTTCTCTGCCTTGGCATACAAGTCATGCTCCAACAGTCTCCTCAACACTCGGCGCACCAGGGCTACATGCTCGGCTCGTGTAGAAGAGTACACTAGGATGTCGTCGATGTACACTACCACACCCTGCCCATGCATGTCCCGGAAAATCTCGTCAACAAAGGATTGGAAGACTGAAGGAGCATTCATTAACCCGTATGGCATGACGAGATACTCGTAATGACCTGAGGTGGTGCTAAATGCTGTTTTCCATTCATCCCCTCCCTAATGCGCACCAGATTGTGCGCGCTCCTGAGATCCAACTTTGTGAAGAACCACGCTCCGCGTAATGATTCCCGTCATAGTCGCAATCAGTGGAAGAGGGTAACTGTACTTAACCGTGATCTGATTGAGACTACGGTAATCAATACACGGGCGCAAACCCCCGTCCTTCTTCTTCACAAAAAAAGAAACTCGAGGAAACCGGGAAGTGGAGGACCGTATGTATCCCTGTGCCAAGGACTCGGCTATGTAAGTCTCCATAGCCGCTGTCTCCTCTTGAGACAGGGGATACACACGGCTCCGCGGAAGTGCCGCTCCTGTTTGGAGATCTATCGCACAATCCCCCTGTCTATGAGGTGGTAGCCGTGTTGCCCTCGTTTTGCTAAACACAAGTGCTAAATCCTCATATTCAGGGGGAATGCGCATTGCGGGCACTTGGTTCGGACTCTCTACCGAGGTCGCCCCTAAGGAAACACCTAGACATCTCCCTACACGCTGGGCAGACCACTCCATAAGAGCCCTCTGTTGCCACGCAATGGTAGGATCATGGGCGCTTAACCAGGGAAGCCCCAACACCACGGGATACGCAGGAGAGTCAATCAGATAAAACTGAATGATCTCCTCATGACCCCCCTGCGTCGTCATCTTAAGTGGTGCTGTGACTTCTCTGATCAGCCCCGACCCCAACGGCCGGCTGTCTAGGGCGTGAACAGGAAAGGGGGCTTCTACCGGCCGAAGGGGAATTCCTAACCTATAACAAAATGTACGATCAACAAAATTCCCAGCTGCGCCTGAATCTACTAGCGCCTTATGCTGGGAATGAGGTGCCACCTGTGGAAATCTCACAGGTATACTCATGTGACCAACAGAGAGCTCTGGGTAAGTGGGGCGCCTACTCACCTGAAATGACTCCCCAGTGCGTGACCTGTTGTCCCCTCTCCCAGGAGACCCTCCCCAGCACCTGGCCGCGGTGTGTCCTCCACGGCCACAGTTGGTGCAGGGGATGACCCCCCTCGGGTTCTCTCTCCTCCTCTCTCTAGCGCCATTCCCCGAGCTCCATGGGAATCGGCTCGGAGGTGCTGGAGGGTGGAATGGACGAACCGGGACGTCCGCGGGTAGCCAGCAGGGTGTCGAGACGGATGGAGATGTCCACCAACTGGTCGAAGGATAGGTTGGTGTCCCTGCAGGCCAGCTCACGACGAACGTCCTCTCGTAGACTACACCGGTAATGGTCGATGAGGGCCCTCTCACTCCACCCCGCATCCGCCGCTAGAGTCCGGAACTCCAGGGCGAACTCCTGTGCGCTCCTCTTCCCCTGTCGAGGTGGAACAGACGCTCCCCCGCCGCCTTCCCCTCAGGTGGGTGATCGAAGACAGCCCTGAAGCGGCGGGAGAACTCCGCGTAGGTGATGGTAGCGGCGTCTATTCCCCTCCATTCGGCGTTGGCCCACTCCAACGCCTTGCCGGATAGACAGGAGATGAGGGCGGAGACGCTCTCGTATCCTGAGGGCGCTGGGTGTATGGTAGCCAGGTAGAGTTCCACCTGCAGGAGGAACCCCTGACACCCAGCTGCAGAACCGTCATATGCCCTCGGGAGCGAGAGCCGTATGCCACTGGGTTCCGGTGCTGAGAGAGGAGGACTGGCCGTTGGTGATGGGATGGTGTGAGAAGGCGTGGGCACCTCTCCAGTAACCAACCGGCGCAGAGTGTTGGACACCTCGTTCATGGCGGCCCCAAGTTGCCGGATCATGGTGTCTTGGTCGCTGATCCGATCCTCCAGCGACTTGGGTGCCGCCACTGCTCCTGCTGACTCCATTGTGGTGTGTTGTTCTGTCATGGCTGAGGTGTATGATGTGTGGAAGTCAGGCGCAGGACACCGAAGCTTAGTCCAACAACATTTACTGAGAAAAACCACCAGGCAAGGATACAGTAAACGGCCTCAAAACAAAGAGAGGCGAGCAATACGCAAACAATGCGTATAACAAATAACAAAGAAACAGAATACAAAAACACGCAGCACTACGGACAGGCGAAAAACAACACACAACCTAACCAATACAACACAGGCAACTTATAGAACACGTAATCAGACACAAACGGACACAGGTGTGACAGACAGACAAAAGCAATCACACATAGAAACATTCAACGGTGGCAGCTAGTACTCCGGGGACGACGAACGCCGAAGCCTGCCCGAACTAGGAGGAGGAGCAGCCTCGGCAGAATCCGTGACATTACTTTACATACTACACTGCTCAAAAAAATAAAGGGAACACTTAAACAACACAATGTAACTCCAAGTCAATCACACTTCTGTGAAATCAAACTGTCCACTTAGGAAGCAACACTGTTTGACAATACATTTCACATGCTGTTGTGCAAATGGAATAGACAACAGGTGGAAATTATAGGCAATTGGCAAGACACCCCCAATAAAGGAGTGGTTTTGCAGTTGGTGACCACAGACCACTTCTCAGTTCCTATTCTTCCTGGCTGATGTTTTGGTCACTTTTGAATGCTGGCTGTGCTTTCACTCTAGTGGTAGCCTGAGACGGAGTCTACAACCCACACAAGTGGCTCAGGTAGTGCAGCTCATCCAGTATGGCACATCAATGCGAGCTGTGGCAAGAAGGTTTGCTGTGCCTGTCAGCGTAGTGTCCAGAGCATGGAGGCGCTACCAGGAGACAGGCCAGTACATCAGGAGACGTGGAGGAGGCCGTAGGAGGGCAACAACCCGGCAAGGAGAGCAGGAGGAGCACTGCCAGAGCCCTGCAAAATGACCTCCAGCAGGCCACAAATGTGCATGTGTCTGCTCAAACGGTCAGTAACAGACTCCATGAGGGTGGTATGAGGGCCCGACGTCCACAGGTGGGGGTTGTGCTTACAGCCCAACACCGTGCAGGATGTTTGACATTTGCCAGAGAACACCAAGATTGGCAAATTCACCACTGGCGCCCTGTGCTCTTCACAGATGAAAGCAGGTTCACACTGAGCACATGTGACAGACGTGACAGAGTCTGGAGACGACGTGGATAACGTTCTGCTGCCTGCAACATCCTCCAGCATGATCGGTTTGGCGGTGGGTCAGTCATGGTATGGGGTGGCATTTCTTTGGGGGGCCGCACAGCCCTCCATGTGCTCGCCAGAGGTAGCCTGACTGCCATTAGGTACCGAGATGAGATCCTCAGACCCCTTGTGAGACCATATGCTGGTGCGGTTGGCCTTGGTTCCTCCTAATGCAAGACAATGCTAGACCTCATGTGGCTGGAGTGTGTCAGCAGTTCCTGCAAGAGGAAGGCATTGATGCTATGGACTGGCCCGCCCGTTCCCCAGACCTGAATCCAATTGAGCACATCTGGGACATCATGTCTCGCTCCATCCACCAACGCCACGTTGCACCACAGACTGTCCAGGAGTTGGCGGATGCTTTAGTCCAGGTCTGGGAGGAGATCCCTCAGGAGACCATCCGCCACCTCATCAGGAGCATGCCCAGGCACTGTAGGGAGGTCATACAGGCACGTGGAGGCCACACACACTACTGAGCCTCATTTTGACTTGTTTTAAGGACATTACATCAAAGTTGGATCAGCCTGTAGTGTGGTTTTCCACTTTAATTTTGAGGGTGACTCCAAATCCAGACCTCCATGGGTTGATAAATTTGATTTCCATTGATCATTTTTGTGTGATTTTGTTGTCAGCACATTCAACTATGTCAAGAAAAAAGTATTTAATAAGATTATTTCATTCATTCAGATCTAGGATGTGTTATTTTAGTGTTCCCTTTATTTTTTTGAGCAGTGTATATATTGTGATGTGGGAATGAGGGTTTATGCTGCCACTTATTATTATTATTATTATTATTACCTGCCCTGCCTGTAGCTTGTAGTTTTTGTCTATACTCACCCAACCCAGCCCCTACTTGTGTGAAAATATAGACATTGTAGTTACTGTATGTGTTTTCAGTAACACTATTCAATATTTTCTGTTACAGACAGTTCTGGAGTTTGATGCCGCCGAACTGCCGCATGAGTTCATCTATGTGGATGAGGCAGGCTTCAATCTGGCCAAAACCAGGCGTCGGGGCCGTAACGTAGTTGGACAAAGGGCTGTTGTAAATGTCCCTGGGCAGCGTGGGGGAAATATCACCTTGTGTGCTGCAATTAGTGTCCAAGGAGTACTGCATTATCATGCCACTCTAGGTCCCTACAATACAGGACAGATCATTTCATTTCTAGATGCACTACATGCAGTTGTGCAGGACAGACCACAGCAGCTCAGGTTTGTTGTCATCTGGGATAATGTTAGTTTCCACC
This sequence comes from Coregonus clupeaformis, assembly GCF_020615455.1. NCBI lineage: Eukaryota > Metazoa > Chordata > Actinopteri > Salmoniformes > Salmonidae > Coregonus > Coregonus clupeaformis. Next base: position 29,328,360 of record NC_059210.1, read on the forward strand.
GGGCTGCTCTGGTAAGAGATTGGTTCAACAACCATAATCATTTCACAGTTTTATACCTGCCCCCTTACAGCCCCTTTCTAAATGCAATCGAGGAATTATTTTCAGCGTGGCAGTGGAAAGTATATGATCGGCAACCACATGCCCGCATGACTCTTCTGCAAGCAATGGAAGAGGCATGTGGAGACATTGAGATGGGATCAATCCAAGGGTGGATTCGGCACACAAGGCGATATTTTCCCCGATGCCTAGCCCGCGAGGACATCGCCTGTGATGTTGACGAGGTCTTGTGGCCAGATCCGAACAGAAGGCGTGATCCATAAGCTCCCCCGCCCCCCACCACACACACGCACACGCACACACACACGCACACACACACAAAACAAGTATATGTTTTTTCCCCCAATAGCAATTTATCCAGTAATTGTTTTGTTTTTTTACTTTTGTTTTGTTGCTAAATTTGATGTTAAGAATTTCTGTAAGAATGTTAGTTTTTTTGTAAAAACTTTTTTGTAAATACTGTTTGATTACTGCAGAAATTCTACTTTTGAGTTTTACAGAAGACAATGAAAATAAAATGACAATAAAAATAGAAACACAAAGACTGCAGTGTTTTATATAAAGCCCATCAGTGTGTTGCTGGTGATATGAAAGAGTAATTCAAATGTTGCTTGTGTGTATGGTTTTGTTGCAAGAATTTCATTTTTAGAAAGGGGTGTTAAGTTTTGATTGCAGTGTTTCATTTTGGCATATATGTGAGTTGTTAATCTCCAAGTGCTATGTCTGATTGACTTGTGTGTTGAGTTTTGACATAATGAGCCAAATTCTGCAAAAAGTGTGTAAGCAATAGGCAAAAACTGTAAGGGGAAAGTAATCCAAAAGTTACGTTACTGATTACAATTTTGGAAAGGTAACTAGTAACTGTAGCGGATTACATTTAGAAAGTAACCTACCCAACCCTGCCCATTTTCTACATTGTAGAATAATAGTGAAGACATCAAAACTATGAAATAACACATATGGAATCATGTAGTAACCAAAAAAGTGTTAAACAAATCAAAATATATTTTATATTTGAGATTCTTCAAAGTAGCCACCCTTTGCCTTGATGACCGCTTTGCACACTCTTGGCATTCTCTCAACCAGCTTGATTAGCATGACTGTTGTAAGCAGGGGCGGTGTGTTCAATAGGGCGATATGGGCGACGCACTGCCAAACGGGAAAAGGAAGGGATTTTTTTTCTAATCAATTATATCACGGCAACAGTAGTTATCAGTGTTGTAATCTAGACGTCTGATCTGCCACAGTGCCACACTGCCACTAAATGTCCAATCAGGCTAAAGTCGTGCTTCAAATGGCCCCCCCCCCTTTTGGGGCGATTTCAGTCAGGTTGAAAATCGCCCAGAAGTCTGTCATAGACTCCCATGTAAAATCTATTTTTTCAAATTTCAGAGCTTTCAATACAATCTCTATGGGTGTCTGAGGGCTTGCACTTACGCGCTTTCGTCATACGTAACGTAACCATGAACGTAACTAAGAAAAGAGCGGGTAGCAGCGTCTCTGTTGCGACCTGCAGTGTGTGTGACGTTTGGTGTGGCGTTATCTTATGTTTTTAATCTTATGTTTTTAATTTGTACACTTAGTGGCGTTATTTTATGTTTTTAATTTGTACACTTAGTTTACAAACATTCTGCCAACCATGGATTTCCAGTGGTGGGGTCACGGTGTTGGACTGATCTTGTTGATCGTGTACATACCCGCTACGAACGGACTAAATAATGAAAACGCTGCTGGCAGCGGAATCCAATACAGCAGGGAGTTTTTACTACAATGCAACTCAAATACGAACGCGATGGATATCCCAATGGCCCATCTAATACCTGATTGTCTGCGAGTGGATTACAAACCCAAATGCAAACGTGGAAAACGCGGGGGAATCAGACAACGACTTAAAAAAATTAAGAACAAACTTCCCTTACCCACCACCTTGCTGATTAATGCCCAGTCACTGAGGGGGGAAAGCGGATGAGTTGTCAGCGAATCTGCGCTTCCAACACGAATATCGGGAGGCCTGTTTGCTGGCATTTACTGAGACTTGGCTGGATGACAGAGTCCCGGACAGAGAAGTGGAGCCGGCCGGCTTCACCCTGGTCAGAGCGGACCGCGATCTGACAGTCACAGGGAAACTTCACGGCGGGGCGTCTGCCTGCTTGTCAGCGACCAGTGGTGTAAATCGATCCTGGTAAGAGAGCGACTCTGTACCCCCGACATTGAACTGCTTTCTGTGTCACTGCGACCTTACTATCTGCCCCGTGAGTTCCCCCAATTGTTTGTTACCGTTGTGTACATTCAACCAAAAGCTAATATAACAAAGGCATCAGAGATTATTTATAATCTGTCACAGAAACTGGAATCCATCTCCCCCGACGCACCCAAATTTATTTTAGGGGATTTTAACAACTGTACCTTGCACAAAGTCTTGCGCACATACCATCAGTATGTGAAATGTCACACTAGGAAAAAATAGGACTCTTGATTTGTGCTATGGGACAATACCAAAGGCGTTCTCTGCCACCACCAGACCTCCTCTGGGGACATCAGACCACAATGTGGTCTACCTCAGGCCAATTTACTGTCGCCTCCTGGAGAGGGAGAAACCCACAGTTAAAACTGTCCAGATCTGGAATGACAACAGTATCACTTGGGGTGTTTTGACTGTACAATGTGGGAGGTATTTGAGGACAGCAGCTCTGATCTGGATGAACTCACAGAGGTTATTTCAGACTATGTAAACTTCTGTGTTGAGTCAGTTGTGCCTACTAAGACCTGTAAAATCTTCCCTAACAACAAGCCTTGGGTATCAAAACATCTAAAATCACTACTTGATAGGAAGAAGGCAGTTTATGCTGGGGGTGATAGACAGGCTTTAAGAGATGTACAACGTGAGATAAAAAGACAGATACTGGTGGACAAGTTTTTGCGGAGTGTTTGAGTTAGCTTGCGAGGCAAAGATGAAACTGAGGGCTCCACCAACCCTGGTAAGCCAACACTTTTGAGATCAGTCAATAAATGCTTCTGGTATTGACTTATATGCTGCCCCTGTCTTCATGTTGTTGCTGGACATATATTTTTTAAAATGTGTGTAGGTCACCTAAATCATCAGAAAAATTGCCCCCCCTGAGAATTTTTTCAGGAGCCGCCACTGGTTGTAAGTAACAGCATACTTTCCAGGACATAGTCATGTCTTATATGGGCAGAAAGCTTAAATTCTTGTTAATCTAACTGCACTGTCCAATTTACAGTAGCTATTACACTGAAAAAATACCATGCTATTGTTTGAGGAGAGTGCACAACAACAAAAAACGTATCACGGCAACTGGTTTGATACATTCACCTCTGAAGGTAAATAATGTACTTACATTCAGTTATCTTGCTCTGATTTGTCATCCTAAGGGTCCCAGAGATCAAATGTAGCATAGTTCTGTTTGATCAAATCAATTTTTATATTCAAATGTAGGAACTGGGTTCTACAGTTTGAACCCCTGCGGTCTCTGGCTCCACACCTACCCCGCCCGGCCATCTAGATGTGTGAAAGTTAGTGTATAAGCTCATGATCCATCATGTATGACATTCCTGAGAGTGTGTAAACTTACATTTTGTATTACCATATCATATTTGTATGTTCTCTATAGTTATGTACTTGAAAATGTATCAATTGACCAATTCGGCACTTTTGGGCAGACTTGATACAAAATAGTCCAGTATTGCAACGCTTCAATGGATCAATTTGAAACTTTACACACACTGCTCCCATCTAGTGGCCAAAATCTAAATTTGCGCCTAAACTGCAATATTATATTGTGGCCTTTCTCTTGCATTTTCAAAGATGGAACAAAATAATTAATAGAAAACACATGTTTTTGTGTTTGTATTATCTTTTACCAGATCTAATGTGTTATATTCTCCTACATTAATTTCACATTTCCACAAACTTAAAAGTGTTTCCTTTCAAATGGTATCAAGAATATGCATGTCCTTGCTTCAGGTCCTGAGCTACAGGCATTTAGATTTGGGTATGACATTATAGGCGAAAATTGAAAAAAAGGGTCCGATCCTTAAGAGGTTAACCAATCACATTCAGCAAATCACCAACAGAGGGAGTCCCCTTTGAATTCATTTCCCCATTCACTATGTTGGTGGTGCTCATAAAATGGATCATAACTTCAAAAGTAGCTGAGCACCCACCCTCCAAATTTGATGTAGTATATTGTTTAAAACAATGTCTAAAAATGAACAAAATCAAAAACAGTACCTTTGAGTTATTCATATTGATATTTCTTATGTTGAATAAATTCATGTGACATTTTTTTTTTCAGAATGTAGACATACTATATTTTAGAGCACACTATAAGGAATATAATGACACCGAAATTTTGTCTGTACCATGTACGGCTCATGGTTCATAGGGTCTTACAGGAGGCATATATAGGTCTAAAATAATTGCCACTTTCATCATGATTTTCTCAAAAATTGTTGTTTGTGATAGAAATGTAGTATATCAAACAATCTTCATCCCGATTACTTTTATATGTGAGAATTGACAGAAAAATCGGAGATACCAAAGATATTTTTGGGGCCTTCCTGGCGTGGAATCGCCCTTGTGCTTTACTGCTGGGAGTTTAGGTGATCATTAAATGTTTTCACTAAAGCTGTGACAATCACTAATATTACATTACTGTTCAGTAGAGCTGTTGCAATCTCACCATCAGCTAAAACAGTGACCCGTATAGGCCTACAGTGTATGTAGTTTAATGTTCACAGTGTGATGTTTTCCCGCAATTCATCAGTTTAATTTCTACTTCCTACACCTATCTGATCAATGCATACAGTGTTTCTCTCAGGGGGTTAAATCAGAGGAAATGAATATTACTTTTCCAATATGAGCTTTCTTCAAAATTGCCCTGGGAGATGGACAAATCTCCTTTTTGCAGGGAGCAGAAAGCCTTTGGTTGCATGTGAATTCTCCTCCACTGTGCTGTATTCCCCATTAGCTGCAGAACAATGAGGAGATGAGACCTTGTTACTGGAGGGTTGGATTTAAATCAAATCAATTTAAGAGAAATTCCATGGAGAGCCTGTGCACCGTTTGGTACACCCACATCTTCACAGCATGAAACCGCAGGCCAACACTCATAGAACACATCCACAAACGCACACACACCACATCAATGCTAGCCTTTACTGTGCTTGGCCTACGCAGCATAAATACCTACTTTAAGGCATGAACAAGTAAAGGCACACCCTTATGATAACGAATACGTTACAAACAGTTGCAACACGAAACGTTTTACATCTAAAACTAGAGTTTCTATTGGACACATTCAGGTAGGTCTCTCCAAGTTTTGCTTCTGTTTAAGAAAAGTTTTGCAACAGAATCGGCGTATTGAATATGCCCCAGGTTTCCATCCAACCATTCCATGCCAATGAATTACCTGACGCATAAAAAAGTCACGACAGGGCTAATGGAAACAGGAAATATCGGTTCAATTTAATAGATGTCGATAGACAATTCATTTTTTCGACATGGTGGGATCTTTTTGTGTCTGTAAAATACATTTAGCGAGAAATGGCAGTGGAAAATACTTTAAGCGCAAATATTGATATAATAACCATCATATCGAAGTAAACTTGGATACGTTACCCTGAAGAAGGCACATTGATGCCGAAACGTTGGTGGTTAACCCAATAAATTACTGGGAGCTTGTATTTAGAGTGTGTGACTCTCTTTATTTATTTTTATAGCCTACGTGATACGCTGTACTACCACTACGATGTGTGAAAGCAGTAAAGGTTTATTGGCAGATGAAACAAGTTATGATGAACTTCATGGTGGTTAAGTGATGGATGGTGCTGAGCTTGATGCAAATTTTCAATAAATATCAAGGGTATTATTTGAATGCTGGTGACATGATGATCAATTATACTATATTGCTCTTATCAATGTCTCATCCTATAACCTACCCTTTCCACTTTATCAGTGAACTGTTGTCTAAAGAGCATGCGCCAAAACTAGATTGGACAAGTTCGCGGTTTATCGCAACAGTTTTTGTGTCAAAACCATCCGTAGAGTTCAAAATGCGATGGAAACCCATTAAACATTTTTTTATTCGGTACAAGAGAACTTAACCGCAAAAGTATTTTTGTGTGCACTATGTCATCATGCACAGCCTTTTATCCTCAACAAGTCTGTTTGATGGAAACAAACCTTTGGTGAGAAAATTTGCATATTGTTTTCATACAGATTTTAGAATATTGGCATGAAAATCTGTCGCCAATTGGATGGAAACCCTAGCTACTGTTACTATCACAAGAACTTGACACGTTGTCACAATACAGACACACACAGCACACCCACAAACACATGTAAAATGGCAATTTATAACATAGATTACATAGCACAAACTGTACTACAAAATCTAAGTTGTACGTAATACTATACATCTCTTCTTGTACCCTGGCAGTGCACATATAATGCTGTGCCTGGCCAGGATGTGATCTCAAAGCATTATAAACATTTTCTTAAGGATGTCATCATCACAAACTAGCCTAGTAGAGAGAGCTCCATCACCTCGCAATGAAAGCTCAGTTGCGTTTAACTTGTTAGATGGGTTTGGGTGGCTTCTATTTTTCTGTTTGCACCTAGCTCCCCTTGGATGCTAATTGGTTTATGGAAAGATGTTCTGTTTTAGTACCTTTTTGTATTGGTTATGCATTCAACCGGCATTGAGATGTTATTACATTTAGCAGACGCTCTTATCCAGAGCGACTTACAGTTAGTGAGTGCATACATTTTTGGGGGGGAATCAAACCAACAACCCTGGCGTTTCAAACGCCATGCTCTACCAACTGAGCTACATGGGGCTTACAGTTGGTATAATCCAACAGTATTACACTCATTGGAAGCACACCCGTCGCTATGGGCGGGCCATAGGGGGCCGGGCCCGCCCCCCAAAATGCTTGTGCTGTGATGTTTCACATCTATTCTGAACCTTTCTAATCGCATAGTATCTACAGATTGTAAGTTAAAGATAAATATTTTTACTAAAATTATTATTATACTGTTGATTGATTGACTATGGCTTTCCAAATCTCCTAACAGTGCTGTTTGTAGGGTACATTTTTGGTAAATGTTGTGATTTTTCAGCCATTCCTGAACCTGTGACCAGAAACAAGCTACAAAGGGGCAATACCAGAATAAGTGATCTAATGATTTTGTCTCTTCGCAGCAAAATCTGCAGAGCTGAGATGATTGTGTGCCCCATACACATAACATTCTGTTGGTGGCAAGAATTTTGTAAAATAATTTAAAGTATTGAATCAAGTGTTATTTTGGAATCGGCACATCAAAAAACTCTTCCCAACTATTTTGCAACCTGTATGGTGCCGCTGTCAACATTTTGGTCCTCAAATGAACCTGGTTTATTTTACTATTTATGACAAACATTTTTTTATAAAGGGCAGACAAACAAGTTCCCTACCTTCTCCCTCTTCCACTTCCACCAAAGGTTTTGCGGTAATTAATTAATTAATTTTTATTTATTTATTTAATCTTTATTTAACCGGGTAAGCCAGTTGAGAACAAGTTCTCATTTACAACTGCAACCTGGCCAAGATAAAGCAAAGCAGTGCGATAAAAACAACAACACAGAGTTACATATGGGATAAAACAAAACATAATGTCAAAAATACAACAGAAAATATATATACAGTGTGTGCAAATGTAGCAAGTTATGGAGGTAAGGCAATAAATAGGCTATAGTGCAAAATAATTACAATTAGTATTAACACTGGAATGATAGATGTGCAAGAGATGATGTGCAAATAGAGATACTGGGGTGCAAATGAGCAAAATAAAGAACAATATGGGGATGAGGTAGTTGGGTGGGCTAATTTCAGATGGGCTGTGTACAGGTGCAGTGATCGGTAAGGTGCTCTGACAACTGATGCTTAAAGTTAGTGAGGGAGATAAGAGACTCCAGCTTCAGAGATTTTTGCAGTTCGTTCCAGTCATTGGCAGCAGAGAACTGGAAGGAATGGCGGCCAAAGGAGGTGTTGGCTTTGGGGATGACCAGTGAGATATACCTGCTGGAGCGCATACTACGGGTGGGTGTTGCTATGGTGACCAATGAGCTAAGATAAGGCAGGGATTTGCCTAGCAGTGATTTATAGATGGCCTGGAGCCAGTGGGTTTGGCGACGAATATGTAGTGAGGACCAGCCAACAAGAGCGTACAGGTCACAGTGGTGGGTAGTATATGGGGCTTTGGTGACAAAACGGATGGCACTGTGATAGACTACATCCAATTTGCTGAGTAGAGAGTTGGAGGCTATTTTGTAAATGACATCGCCGAAGTCAAGGATCGGTAGGATAGTCAGTTTTACGAGGGCATGTTTACATTTTACATTTACATTTTAGTCATTTAGCAGACGCTCTTATCCAGAGCGACTTACAGTTAGTGAATACATATTTTAAAAAATTCTCATACTGGCCCCCCATGGGAATCGAACCCACAACCCTGGCGTTGCAAACACCATGCTCTATCAACTGAGCTACATCCCTGCCGGCCATTCCCTCCCCTACCCTGGACAAATTGTGCGCCGCCCATGAGTCTCCCGGTCGCGGCCGGCTGCAACAGAGCCTGGATTCGAACCAGGATCTCTAGTGGCACAGTTAGCACTGCGATGCAGTGCCTTAGACCACTGTGCCACTCAGGATGTTTGGCAGCATGAGTGAAGGAGGCTTTGTTGCAAAATAGGAAGCCGATTCTAGATTTAACTTTGGATTGGAGATTCTTAATGTGAGTCTGGAAGGAGAGTTTATAGTCTAACCAGACACCTAGGTATTTGTAGTTGTCCACATACTCTAGGTCAGACTCGTCGAGAGTAGTAATTCTAGTCGGGTGGGCGGGTGCCAGCAGCGTTCGATTGAAGAGCATGCATTTAGTTTTACTAGTGTTTAAGAGCAGTTGGAGGCTACTGAAGGAGTGTTGTATGGCATTGAAGCTCGTTTGGAGGTTTGTTAACACAGTGTCCAATGAAGGGCCAGTGGTGTCGTCTGCGTAGAGGTGGATCTGAGAGTCACCAGCAGCAAGAGCGACATCATTGATATACACAGAGAAAAGAGTCGGCCTGAGAATTGAACCCTGTGGCACCCCCATAAAGACTGCCATAGGTCCAGACAACAGGCCCTCCAATTTGACACATTGAACTCTATCTGAGAAGTAGTTGGTGAACCAGGCGAGGCAGTCATTTGAGAAACCAAGGCTATTTAGTCTGCCAATAAGAATGCGGTGGTTGACAGAGTCGAAAGCCTTGGCCAGGTCGATGAAGACGGCTGCACAGTACAGTCTATTATCGATCGCGGTTATAATATTGTTTAGGACCTTGAGCGTGGCTGAAGTGCACCCATGACCAGCTCGGAAACCGGATTGCATAGCGGAGAAGGTACGGTGGGATTCGAAATGGTCGGTGATCTGTTTGTTAACTTGGCTTTCAAAAACTTTCGAAAGGCAGGGCAGGGTGGATATAGGTCTGTAACAGTTTGGATCTAGAGTGTCACCCCCTTTGAAGAGGGGGATGACCACGGCAGCTTTCCAATCTCTGGGGATCTCATACGTTACGAAAGAGAGGTTGAACAGGCTAGTAATAGGGGTTGCGACAATTTCGGCGGCTAGTTTCAGAAAGAAAGGGTCCAGATTGTCTAGCCCGGGGGGGGGCATGGGCGAGTTGCAGCGGAGGGTGCAGAGCTGGTGGTCGGGGTAGTGGTAGCCAGTTGGAAAGCATGGGCCAGCCGTAGCAAAATGCTTGTTGAAATTCTCGATTATTGTAGATTTATTGGTGGGGATAGTGTTTCCTAGCCTCAGTGCAGTGGGCAGCTGGGAGGAGGTGCTCTTATCATCCATGGACTTTACAGTGTCCCAAAACTTTTGGGAGTTAGCGCTACAGGATGCAAATTTCTGTTTAAAAAAGTTAGCCTTTGCTTTCCTAACTGCTTGTGTATATTGGTTCCTAACTTCCCTGAAAAGTTGCATATCGCGACGGCTATTTGATGCTAATGCAGTACGCCACAGGATGTTTTTGTGCTGGTCAAGGGCAGTCAAGTCTGAGGAGAACCAGGGGCTATATCTGTTCTTAGTTCTGTATTTTTTGAATGGGGTATGTTTATGTAAGATTGAGAGGAAATTACTTTTAAAGAACAACCAGGCATCCTCTACTGACGGAATGAGATCTATATCCATCCAGGATACCTGTTTCAGGTCAATTAGGAAGGCCTGCTCGCTAAAGTGTTTTAGGGAGCGTTTGACAGTGATGAGGGGTGGTTGTTTGACCGAGGACCTGTTACGGACGCAGGCAATAAGGCAGTAATGCTGCAATCAGCTGATGGTAATTTTGGATAGAGCAAACATTGCCATATATTATTCATTCTAATCAGACAGGTTTTTTACATGGAAGATGCATTGGAGATAATATAAGGCAAGTATTGGAAACAATTCATAGCAGACTTTGAAAAGGCATTTGATAAAGTACGACTGGGGTTTATATATAAATGCCTGGAGCATTTCAATTTTGGTGAATCTCTTATAAAATGGGTCAAAATCATGTATAGTAACCCTAGGTGTAAAATAGTAAATAATGGCTATTTCTCAGAAAGTTTTAAACTGTCAAGAGGAGTGAAACAAGGTTGTCCACTATCGGCATATCTATTTATTGTGGCCATCAAGATGTTAGCTATTAAAATCAGATCCAACAATAATATCAGGGGATTAGAAATCCAAGGTGTCATTGTACGCTGATGATTCATGTTTTCTTTTAAATCCACAACAAGAATCACTCCAGAGCCTCATAGAGGATCTAGATACATTTTCTAACTCTCTGGATTACAACCAAATTATGACAAATGTACTATATTACCTATTGGATCAATACAAAATACAATTTTTACATTGCCATGTAGTTTACCAATAAAATGGTCTGATGGTGATGTGGATATACTCGGAATACATATCCCAAAGGAAATAAATGATCTCACTTCAATAAATTATAATATAAAGTTAGCAAAAATAGATAAGATCTTGCTACCATGGAAAGGTGGGTGCCTGTCAATTTGTGGAAAAATCACCCTGATTAACTTTTTAGTATTATCCCAGTTTACCTATTTGCTTATGGTCTTGCCTACGCCTAGCGAACATTTTATAAAATTATATGAGAAAAAAATATTCCATTTGATTTGGAACGGCAAGCCAGACAAAATTGAACGGGCCTGTTTATATAATGAATATGAATTCGGAGGACAGAAATGATTAAATATTAAAGCATTAGACCTATCACTAAAAGCCTCAGTCATACAAAAGTTATACTTAAATCCGAACTGGTTCTCTAGCAAATTAGTAAGATTGTCTCACCCAATGTTCAAGAATTGCCTTTTCCCTTTATTCAGATTACAACCACTCACTTTCAGTTATTTGAAAAGGAAATCATCTCCCAGATATCACTATTTCTAAAACAAGCCATAGAAAGTTGGTTGCAATTTCAATTTAACCAACAAATATTGTGGTTAAACTCAAATAAACGGATTGACAAAAAACCTTTTTTTTTTGACAAAATGTTTTAAAAAGGTATAATCTTTGTAAATGATATAATCGGTAGGACTGGTGGAGTTACATGCAGCTAACAAAAACATATGGAAATATCTGCTCTACCCAAAATTACAACCAAATAATTGCAGGTTTACCGCAAAAATGGAAGAGGAAAGTGGAAGGAGGAGAAAGTAAGGAACTTGTCTGTCGGCCTTGCGTTAAAGAACATCATTGGTTAAGAAAAACTGTGATAAATAAACAATTATATCAGTTTCATTTAAGGACCAAAGGATTGACAGCCGTTCCATATAGATTGCAACATAGTTGGGAAGAGATTTTTGACGTACCGATCCCATGGCATAGTGTTTATGAACTGATACGCAAAACGACACCGGATTCAAAACTTAGAATCTTTCAATTAAAATTATTATATACAATTCTTGCTACCAATAGAATGTTATTTATATGAGGGATACAATCTTCCCAGCTCTGCAGATTTTGCTGCGAAGAGACAGAATCATTAGATCATTTGTTTTGGTACTGTCCATTTGTAGCTTGTTTTTGGACACAGGTCCAGGAATGGCTAAAGGATTGCAATATTTACCTGGAGCTAACCCTGCAGATAGCACTACTGGGTGATCTGAAAAGTCATAGTCAATCGATCAATAACATAATAATACTATTAGCAAAAATGTTTATTTTCAATTCACAATCTGTAGAAACAATGAGAATAGAAAGGTTCAGAACTTTTGTAAGACATCACAGTACAGTTGAAATATATATGGCAAATATAAATCCTATATGGATGGTGTTAAAAGATAGAGGGGAGGTGTTGAATGAAATTGAAGGATGGGACTAATAACAACTAACAACAAACAATAACAAGATAACTAATATTGTAGGCACGCTGTGTCCATAATAAGTGTATGGGTTGTGGGTTGGGAGCTTTTGTGAAGGAGCACAGTTAGAAAGATATGGCATATAGAAGCAAACCGGATGGACATCATGAAAATGATTGGAAAGGTTGAGAGTAGAAGAAGGAGAAAGAACAAACAAAATGTAATTACTGTAAAATTGACTGTGTCCATAAAATGTAGATAGTGGGTATGGGCTGGAAGTAGAGGCCTAGGCGTTGTTGTTCACTAGTTTACTCCAAGTGGGGAAAGGGTGGCGGGGTTGGAAAGTAATAAAGGGGAATATATATATATTTTTTAAGGATATGTATGTGTATGTATGTATGTATGTATGTGTGTGTGTATGTGTATATAATGTGTATGTATGTGTGTATGTGTATATGTATATGTATATATATATATATATATATATATATATATATATATATATTATATATATATATATATATATAAATATATATATGTATGTGTGTGTATGTATGTATATATGTGTATTATATATATATATATATATATATATATATATATATATATATATATATATACAGTGGGGGAAAAAAGTATTTAGTCAGCCACCAATTGTGCAAGTTCTCCCACTTAAAAATATGAGAGAGGCCTGTAATTTTCATCATAGGTACACGTCAACTATAACAGACAAATTGAGAATTTTTTTCCAGAAAATCACATTGTAGGAATTTTAATGAATTTATTTGCAAATTATGGTGGAAAATAAGTATTTGGTCACCTACAAACAAGCAAGATTTCTGGCTCTCACAGACCTGTAACTTCTTCTTTAAGAGGCTCCTCTGTCCTCCACTCGTTACCTGTATTAATGGCACCTGTTTGAACTTGTTATCAGTATAAAAGACACCTGTCCACAACCTCAAACAGTCACACTCCAAACTCCACTATGGCCAAGACCAAAGAGCTGTCAAAGGACACCAGAAACAAAATTGTAGACCTGCACCAGGCTGGGAAGACTGAATCTGCAATAGGTAAGCAGCTTGGTTTGAAGAAATCAACTGTGGGAGCAATTATTAGGAAATGGAAGACATACAAGACCACTGATAATCTCCCTCGATCTGGGGCTCCACGCAAGATCTCACCCCGTGGGGTCAAAATGATCACAAGAACGGTGAGCAGAAATCCCAGAACCACACGGGGGGACCTAGTGAATGACCTGCAGAGAGCTGGGACCAGTAACACACTACGCCGCCAGGGACTCAAATCCTGCAGTGCCAGACGTGTCCCCCTGCTTAAGCCAGTACATGTCCTGGCCCGTCTGAAGTTTGCTAGAGTGCATTTGGATGATCCAGAAGAGGATTGGGAGAATGTCATATGGTCAGATGAAACCAAAATATAACTTTTTGGTAAAAACTCAACTCGTTGTGTTTGGAGGACAAAGAATGCTGAGTTGCATCCAAAGAACACCATACCTAGTGTGAAGCATGGGGGTGGAAACATCATGCTTTGGGGCTGTTTTTCTGCAAAGGGACCAGGACGACTGATCCGTGTAAAGGAAAGAATGAATGGGGCCATGTATCGTGAGATTTTGAGTGAAAACCTCCTTCCATCAGCAAGGGCATTGAAGATTAAATGTGGCTGGGTCTTTCAGCATGACAATGATCCCAAACACACCGCCCGGGCAACGAAGGAGTGGCTTCGTAAGAAGCATTTCAAGGTCCTGGAGTGGCCTAGCCAGTCTCCAGATCTCAACCCCATAGAAAATCTTTGGAGGGAGTTGAAAGTCCGTGTTGCCCAGCGACAGCCCCAAAACATCAATGCTCTAGAGGAGATCTGCATGGACGAATGGGCCAAAATACCAGCAACAGTGTGTGAAAACCTTGTGAAGACTTACAGAAAACTTTTGACCTGTGTCATTGCCAACAAAGGGTATATAACAAAGTATTGAGAAACTTCTGTTATTGACCAAATACTTATTTTCCACCATAATTTGCAAATAAATTCATAAAAAATCCTACAATGTGATTTTCTGGAAAAAAATTCTCATTTTGTCTGTCATAGTTGTCGTGTACCTATGATGAAAATTACAGGCCTCTCTCATCTTTTTAAGTGGGAGAACTTGCACAATTGGTGGCTGACTAAATACTTTTTTTCCCCACTGTTATATATATATATATATATATATATATATATATATAGATAGATATATATAAACATGGGGGATTGGAAGTGATGCAGACAATTACATTGATGGAAGTTACAATCTATATGCAATATTAAGCTGATCTACCCCCAAAAAATAAAAAATAAAAAATTCCATATGTTAGCTGCACAAGTGACATAATGCCACCTTTCCAATTCATAATATCATTAACAAAGATAAATAATTTTTTGAAAAAACATTTCCATTAAGATATTTATTTATTTATCAATTAGGAAATTTGAGTTTAACCATAATATTTGTTGTAATATTTGTTCTGTCTTTTCGGGAGGATGAAACTGGAATTGCATTCAGCTCTGCGTGGCTTGTTTTAGAAAGGGCGATATTTTGAAAAAGGTTCCATTTTCAATTAACTGAAAGTGAGAGGTTGTAATCTGGATACAGGGAAAAAAGGCAAATTTTGAACAAGGGGTGAGCCATTCTTACTAATCTACTGGACAACCATTTCGGGTTTAAGTATAACTTTTGTATGACTTATGCTTTTAGTGAGAGGTTTAATGCTTTAATACATAATCATTTTAGTTCCCCGAACTAATAGTCATTATATAAATAAGCACATTTAATTTAGTCTGTTCCAAATAAAGTGAAATATTTTTTGCTCATATAATAAAACAAATAAATCATTCAGCGTAGGCAGGGCCTTAAGTAAATATGTAAACTTGGATATGACTAAATAATTAATCAGGGTGATTTTCCACAAATAGACAAGTATTTACAGTGCCTTGCAAAAGTATTCATCCCCCTTGGCGTTTTTCCTATTTTGTTGCATTACAACCTGTAATTTAAATATATTTTTATTTGGATTTCATGTAATGGACATACACAAAATATTCCAAATTGGTGAAGTGAAATGAAAAAAATAACTTGTTTCAAAAAATAAATAACGGAAAAGTGGTGTGTGCATATGTATTCACCCCCTTTGCTATGAAGCCCCTAAATAAGATCTGGTGCAACCAATTACCTTCAGAAGTCACATAATTAGTTAAATAAAGTCCACCTGTGTGCAATCTAAGTGTCACACGATCTGTCACATGATCTCAGTATATATACACCTGTTCTGAAAGGCCCCAGAGTCTGCAACACCACTAAGCAAGGGGCACCACCAAGCAAGCGGCACCATGAAGACTAAGGGGCTCTCCAAACAGATCAGGGACAAAGTTGTGGAGAAGTACAGATCAGGGTTGGGTTATAAAAAATATCAGAAACTTTGAACATCCCACGGAGCACCATTAAATCCATTATTCAAAATTGGAAAGAATATGGCACCACAACAAGCCTGCCAAGACAGGGCCACCCACCAAAATTCACGGACCAGGCAAGGAGGGCATTAATCAGAGAGGCAACAAAGAGACCAAAGATAACCCTGAAGGAGCTGTAAAGCTCCACAGCGGAGATTGGAGTATCTGTCCATAGGACCACTTTAATCCGTACCACTGGCCTGGTGCGGGGAGCAGGAACGGGCCGGACCGTGCTGACGACGCGCACCACTGGCTTGGTGCGGGGAGCAGGAACGGGCCGGACCGGGCTGACGACGCGCACCACTGGCTTGGTGCGGGGAGCAGGAACGGGCCGGACCGGGCTGACGACGCGCACCACTGGCTTAGTGCGAGGGACAGGAACAGGCCGGACCGGGCTGCCGACGCACACCACTGGCTTGGTGCGGGGAGCAGGAACGGGCCGGACCGGGCTGGCGACGCGCACCACTGGCTTGGTGCGAGGAACAGTAACAGGCCGGACCGGGCCGACGACGCGCACCCCTGGCTTGGTGCGGGGAGCAGGAACAGGCCGGACCGGGCTGACGACGCGCACCACTGGCTTGGTGCGGGGAGCAGGAACAGGCCGGACCGGGCTGGCGACGCACACCACTGGCTTGGTGCGGGGAGCAGGAACAGGCCGGGCTGGACTGGGAACACGCACCATTGGCTTGGTGCGGGGAGCAGGAACAGGCCGGGCTGGACTGGGAACACGCACCATTGGCTTGGTGCGGGGAGCAGGAACAGGCCGGGCTGGACTGGGAACACGCACCATTGGCTTGGTGCGGGGAGCCGGAACGGGCCGGACTGTGGATACGCACCACTGGCTTGGTGCGGGGAGCAGGAACAGGCCGGGCTGGACTGGGAACACACACCATTGGCTTGGTGCGGGGAACCGGAACGGGCCGGGCCGGACTGTGGATACGCACCACTGGCTTGGTGCGGGTAGCAGGAACGGGCCGGGCCGGACTGGGAACACGTACCACTGGCTTAGTGCGAGGAGCAGGGACGGGTCGGGCCGTACTGGGAACACGCACCACTAACTTAGTGCGGGGAACAGGAACGGGCCAGACCGTACTGGGAACACACACCACTGGCCTTGTGCGGGAAGCAGGAATGGGTCGAGCCGTACTGGGAACACGCACCACTGGCTTAGTGCGGGGATCAGGAACGGGCCGGACCGGACTGGTGACACACACCACTTGCTTGGTGCGAGGAGCGGGACTGGGTTTCCTTATAAACCTCCGCTCCCTCTGCTGCCTAACCAGCTCCTCTCGCCGTGCCTCTACACTCTCCTTCTCCCTTAACGCCTCCTGTAGCTCCTCCCTCTGACCAATTAACTCCTGCTCCCTCTGGACCAATAGCCCCCGTAACCTGGTGGCCTCATCTCCTAGTCTGCAGATACGCCCTGTCGCTGCCTCCTGCTGCCCCGTCGTCCACGCCGTGTGCCCCCCCAAAAAATTTTCTTGGGGTTGCCTCTCGTGTGTCCGTCGTCGGCACGGTTGGCGCCGTTTCTCCTCTCCTGCCTGGGCATTTTCATTCATCGCCCTCTGGTAACGGACGGCCTCCTTCTCCGTGATTCTCCCCCAACCGAGGAGGACATCTACTAACGTAACCTCCGGCGTTTGCTCCTGGACACGCTGCTTGGTCCTCTTTTGGTGGGATCTTCTGTCATGATCGTTACATGAAGTGACGGACCAAGGCGCAGCGTGGTAAGCGTACATTTTATTTAATTAACGTACTTAACACACACGAACAAAAACAACAAACCAAACGATACGTGAAGTCCTAGGTTAACACCAAAACAAACCATACGGAACAAGATCCCACAATGACCAGTGCCAAACATGCTGCCTAAGTATGGTCCCCAATCAGAGACAACGAGAAACAGCTGCCTCTGATTGGGAACCACCCTGGCCAACATAGATCTACACGATCTAGATCAACAACATAGAAAATACAACATAGACACTACACACCCTGGCTCAACATTTAAGAGTCCCCAGAGCCAGGGCGTGACAATCATGCTGTGGGGATGTTTTTCATCGGCAGGGACTGGGAAACTGGTCAGAATTGAAGGAATAATGGATGGCGCTAAATACAGGGAAATTCTTGAGGGAAACATGTTTCAGTCTTCCAGAGATTTGAGACTGGGACTGTGCACCAGCAGAGCCCATCCAACTTGAAGGAGCTGGAGCAGTTTTGCCTTGAAGAATGGACACAAATCCCAGTGGCTAGATGTGCCAAGCTTATAGAGACATACCCCAAGAGACTTGCAGCTGTAATTGCTGCAAAAGGTGTTATGCATGCTCAAGTTTTCTGTTTTTATTGTCTTATTTCTTGTTTGTTTCACAATAAAAAATATTTTGCATCTTCAAAGTGGTAGGCATGTTGTGTAAATCAAATGATACAAACCCCCAAAACATCAAATTTAATTACAGGTTGTAAGGCAACAAATTAGGAATAATGCCAAGGGGGGTGAATACTTTTGCAAGCCTCTGTACCTTTCCATGGTAGCGAGATCTTGTCTATTTTTGCTAACTTTCTTTTGAAATTTGATGTAGTGAGTTCATTTATTACTTTAGGGATATGAATACAGAGTATGTCCATTTTACCATCAGAGCATTTTGTTGGTAAACTACACTGTAATGTAAAAGTGGTATTTTTTTGTGTTCAAATAAATAATATGGTACACT
Source organism: Coregonus clupeaformis (assembly GCF_020615455.1). Taxonomy (NCBI): domain Eukaryota; kingdom Metazoa; phylum Chordata; class Actinopteri; order Salmoniformes; family Salmonidae; genus Coregonus; species Coregonus clupeaformis. The sequence goes on from NC_059210.1 coordinate 29,347,040, forward strand.
TATCATAGTTCGGTTGTAATCCAGAGAGGTTAGAAAAATTATCTAGATCCTCTATGAGGTTGTGCAGGGATCCAGATTGTGGATTTAAGAGGAAACTTGAGTCTTCAGCATATAGTGACACCTTTGTTTTCTAGCCCCTCAATATTATTGTTGGTTTTGATTTTAATAGCTAACATTTCAATGGCCATAATATTTAGATACGCCGACAGTAGACAACCTTGTTTTACTCCTCTTGACAGTTTAATACTTTCTGAGAAGTAGCGATTATTTATCATTTTACACCTGGGGTTACTATACAGAACTTTAACCCAAGAGATTGTCTAAAATGTAAATAATCCAGGCATTTATATATACATTCTAGTCATACTTTATTAAAAGCCTTTTCAAAATCTGCTATAAATACCAGACCTGGTTTCATCAATGTTTCATTGTTTTCTATTGTTTCAAGTACTTGTCTTATATTATTTTAAATGTATCGCCCATGTAAAAAAACTGTCTGATCAGGATGAACAATATCCGACAACACCTTTTTAATTCTGTGTGCTATGAATTTTGGAAGGATTTTTGCATCACAACACAGAAGTGTAAGGGGCTTCCAGTTTTTTAGGTATACTTACCACCTTGGTCCTGTTTCAGTAATAGTGATATCAGACCTTATTGCTGAGTACCTGATTGTTTAAAATGTTTATAGAAGTGGTTAAAACATGCTAATAGTGTGTCTTTGAGTACAACTAAAAAGATTGGCATGCTGTAAGGGTTGTAAGGGTGAGGTGTGGCCCAGGTGCGGTGCAGGATAGACAGTAGGCAGTAGGCAGAGATGGTGAAACAAGGATCTTTACTGGTGTTCCCAAAACCAGGATACAAAATAACGGACTTGTCACAATAAAATAAAGGAGGAGCAAATTGGTCTCCAAAAACAGGCTGACAGCAAACATACGAAATACTAACTACGACTGAAAACAACAATGAAACAGGGAGAACACTTCTCAAGTACCTGGACATACGTCTTGTGATCAGACACTGATTAGTACTGTTTGGCATCGAGAAACTAGCAGAGAAAACAGAGCAAGGGAACATAGGGGAATTAGGGCATAAATACACAGGTGAACAGGTAGACACAGGTGACACCAATATGATAATGATTAGTCCAGACTGTGAGTGAGGAGGTGCCTAAGGTTGTTGGAGGATGACACCTAGTGGGTCGCTCCGGAACTGCGACCCCCTCCAGTAACAGTGCCACCAGAAATTGGAGACCCCTCCCCACCCACCGGCAGTCCAGGATCCGATCCACAGTAAAAGCCGGCTTCCCTCCAACGAGGCGCAGTGGGGGAACAGGATGAGGAGGGGGAGCCAGGGGACAGGGGGCAACGGGCTTGAGGAGGGACACATGGAACGTGGGATGCACCTGCATGGTGGGGGGAAGTTGCAGGCGGTAGGCCACTGGGTTGATTCGCCGGACCACTCTGAATGGCCCGACGAACCGGGGGGACAGCTTCCCTCTGTCCCGGGCAAAAAAACGGGTCCGGGTGACTCCTGTGGTTGGCCTGATGTTGAGACCTGACCGAGGCATGCTTAAGCACCGCCCGTACCTGCCTCCAGGTGCAGCGGCAGTGACTGATGTGGGCCTGGACCGATGGGACCGCCGCCTCCTCCTCTTGCTCGGGGAATCGGGGGCGGGGTTGGTACCCTTATTGGCACTGGAAGGGGGACTGGCTGGTGGACGCACAGAGAAGGGTGTTGTGGGAGTACTCCGCCCACGCCAGTCGCTGACTCCACGTAGCTGGGTTGCTGGAGGCGTAGCACCTCAGCTCCTCAGCACCCCCTCCAGATCCTGGTTGATGCGCTCCGTCTGCCTGTTCGACTGGGGATGGAAGCCGGAAGACAAGCTGACAGAGGCGCCGAGGCAGTAGGCGAATGCCTTCCAGAACCTGGAGGCGAACTGAGGACCCCGATCCGACACCACATCTTGGGGAAGGCCGTGGACCCGGAAAACGTGCTGCACCACCAACTTAGCCGTCTCCCGGGCCAACGGGAGTTTGAGAAGGGGAATGAAGTGGCCAGCCTTCGAAAACCGGTCCACAACGACCAGGATGACTGTGTATCTATCAGAGGGGGGTAGGGCGGAAATTAAATCCAGCGAGATGTGGGACCAGGGGCGCTTGGGGATAGGCAGGGGTCGGAGCAGCCCTCCCATGGACTGACGTGAGCTCTTCATGTGCACGCACACCGGGCAGGCCGCACGAATTTGCGCGTATCCCCCTCAGCTGATGGCCACCAGAACCTCCTACGCAGGAACTCCAACATCCTGGCGCCTACCAGATGGCTGATGAGGTTGGATGCGTGCGCCCACTGAAGCAGTCGCAGGCACGCAGCCTTGGGTACGTACATCCTCCCCGATGGACTTCCGCCCGGATCGGGCTCCCGCCGTAGTGCTGCTCTGACCAGCCTATCGATTCCCCACAAAACTGGGGCAGCAATCAGGGCGGACTCCACCAGGTCCATGGGGTCGAACTGCCGGGAGAGTGCGTCAGGCTTGGTGTTCTTCAACCCTGGACAGTATGAGATTGTGAACCGGAACCTGGTGAAGAACAACGCCCACCTGGCCTGGCGCGAGTTGAGCCTCTTGGCCCTCTGAATGTAGGCTAAGTTCTTATGGTCAGTCCATACGACGAATGGATGGGCGGCCCCCTCTAGCCAATGCCTCCACTCCCCAGGGCGAGCTTCACTGCTAGCAGGGCGAGCTTTTCCTCCCAGGGACACCCGCTGGGAGGAAAACACGCCAGGGTGAGTTTTACCATCCATGAGGAACCGCTGGGATAGGATTGCTCCCACCGCAACGTCTGAAGCATCCACCTCCACAATGAATGGCAGGGACGGATCAGGATGCCCTAGGACCGGGGCCGATGTAAAGCGGCGTGCTTAAGCACATCAAATGCGTTCCCCGCTTCCGGGGTCCAGGTGCAGGGGCGCACGTTCGTCTGGGTGAGGGCTGTCAGGGGACCGGCTAGGGAGCTAAAATTGAGAATCCTAAAAACTGTTGTTAGTTGCTTGAGGGATTAGGGCTGGGGCCAATCCAGTACTGCGCTGACCTTCGCTGGGTCCATCCGTAGGTCCCCCTGGGTGACAATGAACTCCAGGAAGGAGACTGTCTCTGTGTGGAACACGCACTTCTCCACCTTGACGTAGAACTGGTGACGGAGAAGGCGTTGGAGGACCTGCCGAACGTGCTGCTGGTGTTCACTCATGTCCTTTGAAAATATTAGGATGTCATCCAAATACACGAAGACGCTGTAGTCGAGGAGGTCCCGGAGCACGTCATTGACCAACGCCAGGAACACCGCAGGCGCGTTGGCTAGACCGAACATTTACACATTAACATTTACGTCATTTAGCAGACGCTCTTATCCAGAGCGACTTACAAATAGGTGCATTCACCTTATAGCCAGTGGGATCACCACTTTACAATGTTTTTTTTGTTTTTTTTGTTTTTGGGTTGGGGTTTGGGTTGGGGTAAGGGGGGGATAGAAGGATTACTTTATCCTATCCCAGGTATTCCTTAAAGAGGTGGGGTTTCAAATGTCTCCGGAAGGTGGTGAGTGACTCCGCTGTCCTGGCGTCGTGAAGGGAGCTTGTTCCACCATTGGGGTGCCAGAGCAGCGAACAGTTTTGACTGGGCTGAGCAGGAACTATGCTTCCGCAGAGGTAGGGGAGCCAGCAGGCCAGAGGTGGAGGAACACAATGCCCTCGTTTGGGTGTAGGGACTGATCAGAGCCTGAAGGTATGGAGGTGCCGTTCCCCTCACAGCTCCGTAGGCAAGCACCATGGTCTTGTAGCAGATGCGAGCTTCAACTGGAAGCCAGTGGAGTGTGCGGAGGAGCGGGGTGACGTGAGAGAACTTGGGAAGGTTGAACACCAGACGGGCTGCGGCATTCTGGATGAGTTGTAGGGGTTTAATGGCACAGGCAGGGAGCCCAGCCAACAGCGAGTTGCAGAAATCCAGACGGGAGATGACAAGTGCCTGGATTAGGACCTGTGCCGCTTCCTGTGTAAGGCAGGGTCGTACTCTCCGAATGTTGTAGAGCATGAACCTACAGGATCGGGTCACCGCCTTGATGTTAGCGGAGAACGACAGGGTGTTGTCCAGGGTCACGCCAAGGCTCTTCGCACTCTGGGAGGAGGACACAACGGAGTTGTCAACCGTGATGGCGAGATCATGGAACAGGCAGTCCTTCCCCGGGAGGAAGAGCAGCTCCGTCTTGCCAAGGTTCAGCTTGAGGTGGTGATCCGTCATCCATACTGATATGTCTGCCAGACATGCAGAGATGTTAACGGCATGACTTGGTGTCAAGATCGTCTAACAGAGTGGACCAATGCGCAGCGTTGAATGCAAACATATTTATTCTCACTGAAGGCAACACGAACAAAACAATGAACGATACGTGACAGTTCACGGTTACCATAAACAGACTCGAAACACAAAAACCCACAAACACGAATGAAAACCCGACTGTTTAAATATGGCTCCCAATCAGAGACAACCAGCTGACACTCGTTGCCTCTGATTGGGAGTCACTCAGACCAACATAGAAATAAGTAACCTAGACCCACAACAAAAACATAGAAACTAACACCCTGGCTCAACATACGAGAGTCCCCCGAGCCAGGGCGTGACAGTACCCCCCCCTAAAGGCGCGGACTCCGACCGCGCCAACGAAACACAACAGGGGAGGGACCGGGTGGGCACTCCGCCTAGGCGGCGGATCCGGCCCGGGCATGATCCCCACTCGCTCTCTAACCCCCAAAGTACCCCTGGTCCCGGTCTGGTCCTGCTGACCGGAGCTGGACTGCACACTGGTGGAGCGGATTGCTCTAGCTCCGGCGTAACGCATCTGACCGGCGCCGGACCAGGCACCAGTGGAACAGGTACGTGCCGTGCGGACCGACGACGCACACCACTGGCTTGGTGTGGGGAACAGGCACGGGCCGTGCCGAACTGGACGACGCACACCACTGGCTTGGTGTGGGGAGCAGGAGCGGGCCGGACAGGGCTGACGAAACGCACCACAGACTTGGTGCTGGGAGCAGGAATGGGCCGGACTGGGCTGGCGACGCGCACCACAGACCTGGTGCGGAGAGCAGGAACGGGCAGAGCCGGGCTGACGAGACGCACCACAGGCTTGGTGCGGGGAGCAGGAATGGGCCGGACTGGGCTGGCGACGCGCACCCCAGACCTGGTGCGGGGAGCAGGAACGGGCAGAGCCGGGCTGACGAGACGCACCACAGACTTGATGCGGGGAGCAGGAATGGGCCGGACTGGGCTGGCGACGCGCACCACAGACCTGGTGCGGGAGCAGGAACGGGCAGAGCCGGGCTGACGAGACGCACCACAGACTTGATGCGGGGAGCAGGAATGGGCCGGACTGGGCTGGCGACGCGCACCACAGACCTGGTGCGGAGAGCAGGAACGGGCAGAGCCGGGCTGACGAGACGCACCACAGACTTGGTGTGGGGAGCAGGAACAGACCGGACCGTACTAGGGACACACACCACTGGCCCTACACCGGGATCTGGAACGGGCCGGACCGGACTGGTAACACACCCCAGTACCTCTCGCCGTACCTCTACACCTTCCATCCCCTCTTCTACCAGTGGCCCCCGTAACCTGGCGGCCTCCTCTGCAACCCCGCTGGACCGCTCCATAGCGGCCTCCTGCTGCCCCGACGTCGTGAGCCCCCCCCTAAAAATGTTCTGGGGGTCTCTCCTCCCCGTGGGCCAGGCCTCCATCGTTCTCGCCCACCTCTCGCTCCTCTGTCTCCAACCCTCGTCACTCAGCTCCTCAATGGGCTTGACCCAGTCGAAGCTGCCACGGAGATCTGCCAGCGATTTCCCTGGCGATGGCTCCTCTACTCGCTGCTTGGTCCAGTAGAGGTGGGTTTTTCTGTCAAGATCGTCTAACAGAGTGGACCAATGCGCAGCGTTGAATGCAAACATATTTATTCTCACTGAAGGCAACACGAACAAAACAATGAACGATACGTGACAGTTCACGGTTACCATAAACAGACTCGAAACACAAAAACCCACAAACACAAATGAAAACCCGACTGTTTAAATATGGCTCCCAATCAGAGACAACCAGCTGACACTCGTTGCCTCTGATTGGGAGTCACTCAGACCAACATAGAAATAAGTAACCTAGACCCACAACAAAAACATAGAAACTAACACCCTGGCTCAACATACGAGAGTCCCCCGAGCCAGGGCGTGACACTTGGTACTCGTAATGCCCACTGGGTTTGTTAAAAGCTGTCTTCCACTCGTCCCCCTCCTGAATCCTCACCAGGTTGTAGGCATTTCGTAACTCCAGCTTGGTGAGGACCCGGGCTCCCTTCAACGACTCGAATTCCGTCATCATCAGGGGGAGTGGGTAGCGGTTCTTAACCGTAATGTCGTTGAGCACCCGGTAATCAATGCACGGCCGCTGCCCACCGTCCTTTTTCCCCACGAAGAAGAAGCCCATGCCCGCGGGTGAGGTAGGGGGACGGATGTGACCCTCGACAAGTGCCTCATCAATATACTCCCTCATGGCCAGCGTCTCCGGCCGGGACAAGGAAAACATGCTAGCTTGCCAGGTCTGGGCCAGTGACGGAGTCTGTAGTCGCCGTCCTCCCGGTGGCAACCGCCGCTAGGGCAGTAGGCGGTTCGGAGTGCAGGACCTGGGCAAGAGGTGAGGACTGGTAGGTGGTCTGAGACGGTGGTTTGGGCTGATGAGTGGTCGGTGGAGACCCGAACAGGACGGAGGCAGAGCCTCCCTCCAGGATGAGCCGCCCCGTGGACCAGTCTATCCGGGGTTTGTGGGCGACCAGCCAGGGGTGCCCGAGGATGAGGGGACACTCCGGAGCGTCCGCAATGAAAACTGGATATCCTCCCATAGCCCCCCTGCCACCCAGACAAGCACGGGGACAGTGCGCCGGGTGATGAAGCCCGACCCCAACGGCCGGCCGTCCAGGCCCGGGAGCGTAACGGAATGCTCCACCCTTGGGCCAGCCTCGCATCCATCAGGCTTCCCGCGGCCCCCGAATCCACCAGTGCATGCGCCCGACGCGCAGTGCCGGCCCGCTGAACCCTTGATGGGGAGAAATGTCTGGGAGTCTCTGTGGTTGGGGTTTCGGTTCCGGCTCGCTAGCACTCCTCCTGATATTAGCGAGCCCTCACGTTTCCCTGCTTCTCCGGGCATGAGTCGCAGTGGTAACCTGTCTGGCCGCAGTACAGGCAACGTCCCTGGTACAGACGTCTCTGCTTCTCCATCCTGGACAAGCGTGCCTTGCATCATCCCTCTCTCGTGCGCCCTCTCACAACGCTGAATGTCTACCCGCACCGAGAGGTCGACAAGGCCGTCCAGTCGCTCAGGCAGCTCCCTGAAGGAGAGTTCGTTCTTCAACCCCTCCCAATAGCCCCTGCTCGTAAAGGACGACCAGGGCGGCCTCCTCCCATCCTGCCTCTCGATCCCAGGTCCGGAACTCCACAGAGTAGTCCGCCACCGAACGCTCAACCTGCCGACAGGCCATGAGCCGCCTCCTGGCCTCGTGCCCCGACACCATCCGAGAGGTGTCGAACACCTTGCGTAGCTCCCGGGTGAATTGGTAAGAGTCGGAGCACGCCGGAGTTTGGCTCTCCCACTCCGAGGTAGCCCAGGAAAGGGCCCGACCCGTCAACAGAGTGATAATGTCGGCCACCCGGCACTGCTCCGTCGGAAGGAGGAGGGTTGTAGGCTGAATACCAGGGTGAGGAATTCCCTGCAGCCCTCTGGACGTCCATCGTACCTCTCCGGAGGTGGTAGGTGGGGTTCCCGCGATGTCGCAGGCGAGACTGGAGACGCTGCTGCCGCGGCTTCCGCTCTGGCCTAAAGGCTTTAATTGCATAAAGAAGTTCCTCCTCTTTCAAATATGTCCCTCACACAAGTCTTTCTGTACAGCTGTTAATTTTACACTATTATTAGGAAAAAATGTCTTACAGTTCACTTCAGTTAGTGGAAATGGAGGATATTGAAAAGAGAACATATGCTTAAAGTATTTTGCTTCCTCTTTCAAAACATAATTTGGTGAAGCATGGATCATCATTTGTAACAAGTTTCTGTAAATTATTTTTGGTAGCATTTCTATGTTGAAGATTCAAAAATAATTTTGTGCGTTTTCCCCATTTTCCATCCAGTTCACTTTATTTTTGTAACACTTGATAGTTCCTGAATAAGATCCTCCATTTATTTTTGTTTGTCCTCTAACTTATTCTGTGCCTCCATGGTACAGTTTTTATTGCTATCCATCTGTACTGTTATTTCCTCTATTTCCTTTGTTAATATGAACTCTTTACCGATATAGTTTTTGTTTAAAAGATGAGTATTGAATTGCATGACCTCTGAAGGCACATTTGAAAGTGTCCCATACAATAAGGGGATTTGCTGTACCTACTGTATGTTATGCAGAAGAAAACAGGTTGTCATCCAGTAGGCTTTGATTACATTTCCAATATCCTCGCCAACATGGAAATTCTGTAAGAGTAATGTTGATGCCAATTATTTGATAGTCCGACTGCATTCTGCCCCTATCAAAACTTTTTACAACTTCTGGTGCCAGTGAGGAGGACACAAGAAAGTAGTCAAGACGACTAGCTTGATTAAGCCTCCTCCATGTATAACTCACTAGGTCAGGATTTTTAAGCCATATATCCACTGGTTCTAATGTGTTCATGATATCATTTCCTTATGTCACGCCCTGGCTCTGGGGACTCTTAAATGTTGAGCCAGGGTGTGGATTTTCATTGTTTAGTTTTCTATGTTTTTGTTCTAGATCGTGTTGATCTATGTTGGCCAGGGTGGTTCCCAATCAGAGACAGCTGTAGCTCGTTGTCTCTGATTGGGGACCATACTTAGGCAGCCTGTTGGCACCAGTTAGTTTGTGGGATCTTGTTCCGTAAAAGTTTGTGTTGTGTAACCTCAGGACTTCACGTATCGTTTTGTTGTTTTGTTCGTGTGTTGTGTACAATATAAAATGTACGCTTATCACGCTGCTCCTTGGTTCCACAAGTCATCAGTCAACGTTCGTGACAGAAGATCCCACCTAAAGAGGACCAAGCAGCATGTCCAGGAACAGACAGCCTGGACTTGGGAGGAGATCCTGGACGGGAAGGGATCCTGGACTTGGGAAGAGATTCAGGCCGGAATGGATCGCCGTCCTTGGGAGGAAACTGTGGAGGTGCGCTACAGAGAGGAGCAGCGGCAACGCAGAGGGTACCGGCCGAGGAGGAAGCCCGAGAGACAGCCCCAATAATTTTTTTGGGGGGGGCTAAAAGGGTGGTTGGCGGAGCCTAGAGTTAGAGCAGAGCCAACTCCCCGTACTCAGGCTAGGAAGCGTGAGACTGGGCAGGCTCCGTGTTATGCGGAGCCACGTACTGTGCCGCGAGTGTTCCGGCACAGTCCTGTACGTCCGGTGCTAGCACCACGCACGTGTCGTGCTAAGATGGGCATGCAGCCAGGACGGGGTGTGCCGGCTCAACGCTCGTGGCCTCCAGTACGCCTCATCGGTCCCGTATATCCTGCGCCAGTGCCACGTGCTGTAGCGCCAGTACGAGTGCACAGCCCTGTACGTCCTGTGCTAATGCCTCACACATATTGTGTGGAAATAGGCATTCAGCCAGGACGGGTTGTGTCAGCTCTCCGCTCCAGACCTCCAGTCCGCCTCCACAGTCCGGCCCGGCCCGTTCCGGCTCCCCGCACCAAGCCAGTGGTGCGTGTTCCCAGTCCAGCCCGGCCTGTTCCTGCCCTCTGCACCAAGCCAGTGGTGCGTGTTCCCAGTCCAGCCCGGCCTGTTCCTGTCCCGCGCACCAAGCCAGTGGTGCGCGTCGCCAGCCCGGTCCGGCCTGTTCCTGCCCCTCGCACCAAGCCAGTGGTGCGCATCGCCAGCCCGGTCCGGCCTGTTCCTGCTCCCCGCACCAAGCCAGTTGTGCGCGTCGCCAGCCCGGTCCGGCCTGGTCCTGCTCCCCGCACCAAGCCAGTGGTGCGCGTCGTCAGCCCGGTCCGGCCCGTTCCTGCTCCCCGCGCCAAGCCAGTGGTGCGTGTGTCCAGTCCGGCACGGCCCGTGCCTGTTCCACCGGTGCCTGGTCCGGCACCGGTCAGCTGCTCCACTCCGGAGTCAGAGCAATCCGCTCCACCGATGTCCAGTCCAGCTCTGGCCAGCGGCTCCAGTCCGGAGCCGGTAAGGTTTGGTCCACCGTCGTCGGGTCCAGCTCCAGTCAGCGGGACCAGACCAGGGGCGCAACGGGGAGGTGGAGAAAAGGTGGTGGTCACACCCGGCCCCTACCCTCTTGTGTTTGTGTGGCGCGGTCGCAGTCCGCGCCTTTGGGGGGGGGGGGGGTACTGTCACGCCCTGGCTATGGGGACTCTTAAATGTTGAGCCAGGGTGTGGATTTTCATTGTTTAGTTTTCTATGTTTTTGTTCTAGATCGTGTTGATCTATGTTGGCCAGGGTGGTTCCCAATCAGAGACAGCTGTAGCTCGTTGTCTCTGATTGGGGACCATACTTAGGCAGCCTGTTGGCACCAGTTAGTTTGTGGGATCTTGTTCCGTAAAGGTTTGTGTTGTGTAACCTCAGGACTTCACGTATCATTTTGTTGTTTTGTTCGTGTGTTGTGTACGTTATAAAATGTATGCTTATCACGCTGCGCCTTGGTCCGTCTCTTCCTGTAACGATCGTGACACCTTAAGTGCATGAGTGTGATAGTTTGTAATGTGATTTCCTTTTACAGGCCATTGAGGTACTTAAAACCGTATTATAATCTCCCGCCATAATAATAGAGTAATTTGTTGCTTGTGAGCTCGATAGATTATTATATATATTTTGGAAGAAGCATGGATCATCATTATTTTGACCGTATAGATTATTTAGCCAAATCTGTTTATGATCCAATAGCATATTTAAAAGGATGCAACTTCCTTGAAGATCTGTTTGGACAGTTTGCACATTCGGATCAAAATTGTTATTAATGAATATCATCACCCCTCTTGAGTTTCTTTGCCCATGACAGAAATATATTTCTCCCTCCCAGTCCTTTTTCCACACAACCTCATCTATAGTTGTAGAGTGAGATTCCTGTAAACAATACATATTATATTGTCACGGTTCAGACAGACGACAAGAGGACCACAATTGCGTCACACCAGAAAGTTTATTTAAACTTAAGGGAAAAGGGAAGTAGGGAGTGAGTGAAGGCTCCAGGGGTTATCCCGTCCAGTGTGCTGGGTCTGTGCCTCCCCCCAGTGGCAGCGATGCGTCCGATGACGCCGGTGGTTGGTGGTCCAGAAGTCCTGGGGGGGGAGGAAACACAGACACAACGGGGCGGATGAAAACAGGCAGAAGTACAGTTCAAGGGAAATCCAAATACGTTGTAGCAAGGCAGAAGGCTGGTCAGAGTTACCGGGGTCGAAGAGTAGTCAGGAGTCGTAATGGCAGAAAGCAGGTCTGGTTTTCCTGGGGCAGAAGAGTATCCAAGAATCAGGCAGGTCCGGGGTCACAAAACAAGGGTGAGCCAGAAGCGTGAGCACACAGGTTCCGGGGTGTGAGCTTTGCAGACGATCTGACAAAGGAGAGCTGAAAGACGGGACTTTAAATACTGGGAGAGGTTAGTGGGTAATGCAGCGCAGCTGGCAGAGTAATTAGAGCCGAGCAGAGCAGGGACAGGTGGAGCTCGTTAGGCTGAGTAGAGAGAGAGAGATGAGCAGAGTGGAAGATAGTGGAAACACATTAAGGTGGTAACCCGGTGGAGTGAGAGGGCTCATGACAGAACCCCCCAAGGGACGGCCCCAGAAGTCCCAAGAGCAACACCACGCCGGGCGGGAGGAGGGGAGCCGGAGGAGGGCTAGAACTCCTCCGAACGGTCCGAGCGAACGCCCTCATCCTCGGAGGAAGCCGGAGGGCCGTGGTCGGGAGATGGGACAGGTCCCGAGACAGGATCAGGCACAGGACAGGAAGCCGAGCGGGCAGGACGGTTAGGGGATCCCTCTGGGGCGGCCCCTACGGATTGCAGGTTGATCAGGATGCCGTTGGTGGAAGGCGGTGATGAGAGTCCTATCCACAATCCGACTAGCTGGCACCCAGGTCCTTTCCTCAGGTCCATAGCCCTCCCAGTCAATGAGGTACTGGAGACCCCTACCCCTCCGTCTGGACCGAAGCAGGCGGCAGGACGGTGTAAACCAGACCACCATCGACGAGCCGTGGAGGAGGAGGACAAGGCGCAGCAGGGACCAGCGGACTCTCATGAATGGGCTTAATCTTAGACACATGGAAAGTGGGGTGCACCCTCATGGAATTAGGCAGTTGGAGCCGGACAGCAGTTGGGCTAATCACTCTTATGATAGGGAATGGGCCAATGAACCGAGGTGCCAACTTCTGCGACTCCACCCTGAGTGGCAGGTTCCTTGACGACAACCACACCCTTTGACCAACATGGTAGGTGGGAGCAGGGATTCTCCGACGGTTGGCCCCGGTAGTGTAGCTGGCAACGGATCTGAGAAGTGTGGCTCGGGCCTGTGACCAGGTGCGGCGACATCGACGGGCAAACGCAAGTGCAGATGGGCAAGTAACCTCCCCCTTCCTGACTGGCAAATAGAGGAGGCTGGTATCCATAAACACATTGGAAAGGGGACATACCGATGGCAGAGCAGGTCAGAGAATTGTGTGCGTACTCCACCCATGTCAATTGCTGCGACCAGGAGTGGGGGTTGCGTGAAGTCATGCATCGCAGTGCCTTCTCGAGCTCCTGATTTGCCCGCTCTGACTGCCCATTGGATTGGGGATGGAATCCGGAAGTCAGACTGACTGTGGCTCCCAGCAGGTGACAGAACTCCTTCCAAAAAGCGGAGGAGAATTGTGGACCACGGTCAGAAACTACATCCTTTGGCAGTCCGTGGATCCGGAAGACGTGTTCCAGGACCACCTGGGCGGTCTCCTTGGCGGTTGGGAGCTTGGGGAGGGGAATGAAGTGTGCCATCTTGCTGAATCGGTCAACTATGGTGAGAATGACGGTCTTGCCCCTTGAAGGGGGCAGCCCCGTGACAAAGTCAAGGGCGATGTGAGACCAGGGACGTCTGGGCACAGGCAGGGGCTGCAGCAATCCGGCTGGGGGCTGGCAGGACGACTTGTGTTGGTTGCAGATGGGGCAGGCTTGGACGAATTCCCCGTACATCCTTTCTCAGAGCGGGCCACCAGAACCTCTGGGCGAGCAGGTTGTAAGTGCGGGTGGAGCCAGGGTGACAAGCTAGGCGGGAGTCATGTCCCCACTGAACGACCTGGGACCTTAGGTCTTCGGGGACAAAAAGGCGGTCAGCTGGGCAAGTGCTGGGACCGGGCTGGTTACGGAGAGCTTCCAGCACCTGTTCCTCAACAGCCCAGGTCAGAGCTGCTACGATGCAGGGACTTGGCAGAATCGACACAGGATCCTTGGAGGGGTTGTCATCCTTCTGGAATTGACGGGAGAGGGCGTCTGGCTTGGTGTTGCGTGATCCTGGCCGGTATGACAGAGTGAAATTAAACCTGGTGAAGAACAGGGCCCAGCGGGACTGCCTGGAGTTCAACCGTTTGGCCGTGCGGATGTACTCCAAGTTCTTATGATCGGTCCAAACGAGAAATGGAATGGTGGACCCCTCCAGCCAGTGACGCCACTCCTCCAAGGCAAGCTTCACAGCCAGCAGCTCTCGGTTCCCTATGTCGTAATTGCACTCAGAGGGGGACAACCGACGTGAGAAAAAGGCACAGGGATGGAGCTTCCTATCCTCCGCAGCCCACTGAGAAATCACAGCACCAACTCCCACATCCGAGGCGTCCACCTCCACAATGAATTGCCGGTCCACGTCAGGCATCTGGAGGATGGGAGCGGAGGTGAACCTTACCTTGAGGGTACTGAAGGCCTTGTCGGCTGCTGGGGTCCAGGTGAAGGGTTGCTTGGTGCTGGTTAGAGCAGTGAGAGGGGCAGCAACGGTACTGTAGTTCCGGATAAACTTTCTATAGAAGTTAGCAAACCCCAGAAACTGTTGCAGCTTCTTTCTGTTCTCCGGAACTGGCCATGACGTGACTGCTGATACTTTGGCAGGATCCATTTGGATACTTCCCTCTGCCACTATGTACCCCAGGAAGGCCACCGTCTTGACGTGAAACTCACATTTCTCTGCCTTGGCGTAGAGGGAATTCTCCAGAAGACGATGAAGGACTTGCTGGACATGGCGGGTGTGTTCAGACAGGTTTCTGGAGTAGATTAAGATGTCATCCAGGTAAACGAAGACAAACTTGTTTAACATGTCCCGCAGTACATCATTCACTAGAGCCTGGAACACAGCAGGAGCATTGGTGAGGCCAAAAGGCATAACCAGATACTCGTAGTGGCCTGTTGGTGTATTGAATGCGGTCTTCCATTCATCTCCCTCCCGGATCCGCACTAGGTGGTAAGCGTTTCTGAGATCCAACTTGGTAAAAACAGTGGCTCCCTGGAGCAACTCAAAAGCAGAGGTGAGCAGAGGGAGAGGGTAACGGTTTTTCACTGTGATGTCGTTGAGTCCCCTGTAGTCGATGCAGGGGCGAAGAGATCCGTCCCTCTTCCCCACAAAGAAGAAGCCAGCACCAGCCGGAGATGAAGATGAACGGATCAATCCTGTGGACAGAGAGTCATTGATGTAGTCCTCCATGGACCTTCTTTCAGGAGCAGACAACGAATAAAGACGGCCCCTTGGAGGAGCTGTTCCAGGGAGGAGGTCGATGGCACAGTCGTACGGTCGGTGAGGGGGCAGAGATGTGGCTCTTGCTTTGTTAAACACTTCTCTGAGACCATGGTAGCATTCTGGGACATGGGAGAGGTCAGGGGCGGAGTTAGTAGGTACTGGCCGAGGGGGTAGTGCGGCAGCAAGCAGGCAGGTTCGGTGGCAGTCCTCTCCCACTCCCTGATCACCCGGTCACCCAGTCGAGCTGAGGGGTTGTGCCGGCGGAGCCATGGGTAACCCAGGATGAGGGGTTGGCCTGGAGAGGGGAGCAGGTGAAACTGGATAGTTTCTTGATGGTTTCCGGACAGACCCATCAAGACCGGGGGCCGTGACATGAGTGACCGATCCGAGTAAGTGTCCGTCCAGTGCCCGGGCAGGAATAGGAGGTGTCAAACGGAGGTTCTCCAGTCCCAGTTGGCGTGCCAGCTTGATGTCCATTATGTTGGCTTCGGCGCCAGAATCCACCAGAGCAGCCAGGGTGTGAGTCGAGTCAGAGAGGCGGAGGTGAACTTGCAGCAAGGGTTTGCGGTCGGAGGACTGGATGGTCATTGAGCTCAACCGGACTCCCCCTATGCCCGGTGAGCTTCGGCTTTTAAAGGGCAGGTTACCACACGATGTCCATCACCTCCACAATAGAGGCAGAGGTTTGAGGTGAGCGGCGCTGGCGCTCTGCAGGAGTGAGAGAGGCTCGCCCAATCTCCATAGGCTCAGACTGATCAAGCTGACTTGGGTGAGTGGCAGTAGCTGACAGGAGCCCAGTCGGATCTCTCCGAATGCCGGTAGTTGGTGGACCTTGGCGCCCCCTCTCACGACGACGGGTCTGTATCCTTCTGTCGATCCGGACAGTCAGTGCGATGGCTTCATCAAGAGTGGAAGGCAGTTCATGGGAGACCAACTCGTCCTTGATATAGTCAGCCAAGCTATGGAAGAACGCGTCCACCAACGATGGTGTGTTCCAAGAACTTCGTCTTGCCAGGGTTCGGAAGTCGATGGAATGGTCTGCGACTGTACGTCTGCCTTGTCGAATACTGAACAGTTCACGAGACGCCTCTGCGGTTGGTGAATCCAGGTCAAACACCTTCAGCATCTCCTCAGCAAACAGGTCGAAGGTTGCACATGCGGGGGTTTGACGTTCGAACTCTGCTGTTCCCCAGAGTCGAGCTCGGCCCGTCAGGTGAGTGATGGCATACCCGACCCTAGCCCCCTCCGTGGCGAAGGTCCTTGGCTGCAAGGAGAACTGAAGTCGGCAGCTAGTCAGGAATGGCCGGACCTGGGTAGAATCGCCGTTGAACCGCTCGGGGTTTCCAATCTTGGGTTCCGGGGCAGCGGCTGAAATGACCGGGGCAGGTAACTCGGGAGGCAGGGCTGGTGGGCAGACTGGCTGGGGTAAGGTTGGTGAGGAGTTGGATGATCCTGGCGAGTTGTTGTTGCTGCTGCTGGGACTGCTGCTGGTGCTGCTGGAACTGCTGATGCTGTTGGTAGCCGACCTGAAGCAGAGAGGTGATGTCGCCGCTCATGCGGCCTAGCTCTCTCTCAGTGTGTTCCAGGCGTAGCATGGCGGTGGGTTGCTCAGGTTCTTCGGTTTCCATGTCGGGGGAAGTGTGCGCTGAGTCCATGATGGTCAGATCGTACTGTCACGGTTCAGACAGACGACAAGAGGACCACAATTGCGTCACACCAGAAAGTTTATTTAAACTTAAGGGAAAAGGGAAGTAGGGGAGTGAGTGAAGGCTCCAGGGGTTATCCCGGTCCAGTGTGCTGGGTCTGTGCCTCCCCAGTGGCAGCGATGCGTCCGATGACGCCGGTGGTTGGTGGTCCAGAAGTCCTGGGGGGGGAGGAAACACAGACACAACGGGGCGGATGAAAACAGGCAGAAGTACAGTTCAAGGGAAATCCAAATACGTTGTAGCAAGGCAGAAGGCTGGTCAGAGTTACCGGGGTCGAAGAGTAGTCAGGAGTCGTAATGGCAGAAAGCAGGTCTGGTTTTCCTGGGGCAGAAGAGTATCCAAGAATCAGGCAGGTCCGGGGTCACAAAACAAGGGTGAGCCAGAAGCGTGAGCACACAGGTTCCGGGTGTGAGCTTTGCAGACGATCTGACAAAGGAGAGCTGAAAGACGGGACTTTAAATACTGGGAGAGGTTAGTGGGTAATGCAGCGCAGCTGGCAGAGTAATTAGAGCCGAGCAGAGCAGGGACAGGTGGAGCTCGTTAGGCTGAGTAGAGAGAGAGAGATGAGCAGAGTGGAAGATAGTGGAAACACATTAAGGTGGTAACCCGGTGGAGTGAGAGGGCTCATGACATATATTCTTTCTCTTTTATCCAGGTACAAATGTATCTTCTTTTTTTATGATCTTCTAAGCTATTACAATTGTAACTAGCTATACTTATTTCCCCACTTACCATAATGATACCCAAGTTTCAGTTATACCATTATAAATGTTTGTCAACTTAACATTAAAAAGTACCATGATGATTGAGTGTCCATATAGTTGTACCATAGTATTTGCACTGTTAAGCATACTGTAGCTGCAACAGTGTAAACCTCCAATTGTCCTCCAATATTCCACCTACATACCTGGGAGGTCTGTTGTCCTTGAGAGCATCAGACCACCTCCCTGACCCATGACATGCCTTTGCGTTCTAAGCACACCTTTGACCGCTGATTGGCGTAGCCCAGAGGGAAATATGGGCAGTCCCAATTCAATACTGCCATCCTTCACCCATTCAAAGACCAATAGGTCTATTGCATGTCTATGAGGGTGCTTCTTAAATGAGAACTAGCCATTTAACAGGTAAAATGATAGAAAAAAAAAATTATAAGTATTAATAAGTATAATAACAGCACAATATTATAGACTCATGCTCATATTAAGATAATCACAGTAAAGGCTATAGGCATGTCAGCCCAGTCTGTTCAGTTCATTGGATGCAATTGTTCGTAAAAGGAAAGAAAGAAATAGAAAAAGAGAAGGGTCATTATATACAGTGGGGAGAACAAGTATTTGATACACTGCCGATTTTGCAGGTTTTCCTACTTACAAAGCATGTAGAGGTCTGACATTTTTATCATAGGTACACTTCAACTGTGAGAGATGGAATCTAAAACAAAAATCCAGAAAATCACATTGTATGATTTTTAAGTAATTAATTTGCATTTTATTGCATGACATAAGTATTTGATGCATCAGAAAAGCAGAACTTAATATTTGGTACAGAAACCTTTGTTTGCAATTACAGAGATCATACGTTTCCTGTAGGTCTTGACCAGGTTTGCACACACTGCAGCAAGGATTTTGGCCCACTCCTCCATACAGACCTTCTCCAGATCCTTCAGGTTTCGGGGCTGTCGCTGGGCAATACGGACTTTCAGCTCCCTCCAAAGATGTTCTATTGGGTTCAGGTCTGGAGACTGGCTAGGCTACTCCAGGACCTTGAGATGCTTCTTACGGAGCCACTCCTTAGTTGCCCTGGCTGTGTGTTTCGGGTCGTTGTCATGCTGGAAGACCCAGCCACGACCCATCTTCAATGCTCTTACTGAGGGAAGGAGGTTGTTGGCCAAGATCTCGCGATACATGGCCCCATCCATCCTCCCCTCAATACGGTGCAGTCGTCCTGTCCCCTTTGCAGAAAAGCATCCCCAAAGAATGATGTTTCCACCTCCATGCTTCACGGTTGGGATGGTGTTCTTGGGGTTGTACTCATCCTTACTCATTCTTCTTCCTCCAAACACGGTGAGTGGAGTTTAGACCAAAAAGCTCTATTTTTGTCTCATCAGACCACATGACCTTCTCCCATTCCTCCTCTGGATCATCCAGATGGTCATTGGCAAACTTCAGACGGGCCTGGACAGGTGCTGGCTTGAGCAGGGGGACCTTGAGTGCGCTGCAGGATTTTAATCCATGACGGCGTAGTGTGTTACTAATGGTTTTCTTTGAGACTGTGGTCCCAGCTCTCTTCAGGTCATTGACCAGGTCCTGCGGTGTAGCTCTGGGCTGATCCCTCACCTTCCTCATGATCATTGATGCCCCACGAGGTGAAATATTGCATGGAGCCCCAGACCGAGGGTGATTGACCGTCATCTTGAACTTCTTCCATTTTCTAATAATTGCGCCAACAGTTGTTGCCTTCTCACCAAGCTGCTTGCCTATTGTCCTGTAGCCCATCCCAGCCTTGTGCAGGTCTACAATTTTATCCCTGATGTCCTTACACAGCTATCTGGTCTTGGCCATTGTGGAGAGGTTGGAGTCTGTTTGATTGAGTGTGTGGACAGGTGTCTTTTATACAGGTAACGAGTTCAAACAGGTGCAGTTAATACAGGTAATGAGTGGAGAACAGGAGGGCTTCTTAAAGAAAAACTAACAGGTCTGTGAGAGCCGGAATTCTTACTGGTTGGTAGGTGATCAAATACTTATGTCATGCAATAAAATGCAAATGAATTACTTAAAAATCATACAATGGGATTTTCTGGATTTTTGTTTTAGATTCCGTCTCTCACAGTTGAAGTGTACCTATGATAAAAATACCAGACCTCTACATGCTTTGTAAGTAGGAGAACCTGCAAAATCGGCAGTGTATCAAATACTTGTTCTCCCCACTGTATCATATCGCAAGAACAGTTCTTAATGTCCATTACATGCACGTTGATCTGGGGCTCCATGCAAGATCTCACCCCGTGGGGTCAAAATGATCACAAGAACGGTGAGCAAAAATCCCAGAACCACACGGGGGGACCTAGTAAATGATCTGCAGAGAGCTGGGACCAAAGTAACAAAGCCTACCATCAGTAACACACTACGCCGCCAGGGACTCAAATCATGCAGTGCTAGACGTGTCCCCCTGCTTAAGCCAGTACATGTCCAGGCCCGTCTGAAGTTTGCTAGAGTGCATTTGGATGATCCAGAAGAGGATTGGGAGAATGTCATATGGTCAGATGAAACCAAAATATAACTTTTTGGTAAAAACTCAACTCGTCGTGTTTGGAGGACAAAGAATGCTGAGTTGCATCCAAACAACACCATACCTACTGTGAAGCATGGGGGTGGAAACATCATGCTTTGGGGCTGTTTTTCTGCAAAGGGACCAGGATGACTGATCCGTGTAAAGGAAAGAATGAATGGGGCCATGTATCGTGAGATTTTGAGTGAAAACCTCCTTCCATCAGCAAGGGCATTGAAGATAAAACGTGGCTGGGTCTTTCAGCATGACAATGATCCCAAACACACCGCCCGGGCAACGAAGGAGTGGCTTCGTAAGAAGCATTTCAAGGTCCTGGAGTGGCCTAGCAAGTCTCCAGATCTCAACCCCATAGAAAATCTTTGGAGGGAGTTGAAAGTCTGTGTTGCCCAGTGACAGCCCCAAAACATCACTGCTCTAGAGGAGATCTGCATGGAGGAATGGGCCAAAATACCAGCAACAGTGTGTGAAAACCTTGTGAAGACTTACAGAAAACGTTTGACCTGTGTCATTGCCAACAAAGGGTATATAACAAAGTATTGAGAAACTTTTGTTATTGACCAAATACTTATTTTCCACCATAATTTGCAAATAAATTCATAAAAAATCCTACAATATGATTTTCTGGATTTTTTTTCCTCATTTTGTCTGTCATAGTTGACGTGTACCTATGATGAAAATTACAGGCCTCTCTCATCTTTTTAAGTGGGAGAACTTGCACAATTGGTGGCTGACTAAATACTTTTTTCCCCCACTGTATATGCATATAGATAAATACCGCGTCCATTTCATCCGACAGAAGATCTATCAAAATAAATAAAACATCTTGGATTTCCCTTTCTACTCTTTGTTCTTTTGTTTTTTTTTAACACCAATGTCATTGCTCTACCACCAGCTGTTTTACACACAGGCCTATAGCACTGGGGAGGAAATATGAGGGTAGCATATATAGATCGCGTAAAAACATAATATACTTCTCGCTTAGAGGATTGTTTCCATAAGCCAGTTATTGTATTGGCTGCTGATTAATTTCGGCGATAATCAGTTTAACCCAGTGTTAACCTGCCAACCGCACACTAGCAGAGTCAACAGATCCTGTTGACCAACACCTAACCCATTTGCCGGTGTGTATCGGAATAATGATATGTCCTTTGCATTTTTAAATTAGATTTATGGTTGAAAATGTGTTGAAAATATAGTGACCCCAATTGTTATAGGATCGTTTAGGCCTGCTCCAGTAGAGAACCTAGACAGGTTATTAACCCTCCTACTGTATCAATAATTTATCCTATCCTCACATTAGATCCGTCAATATTTTTTTACATTTTAAATTCTATTTGTTACGATTCACATCCAACAGAAGGGCAGCCACAGAATAACAGCATTCAAGTTATAATATACCCCAATCTCTACAATTAGCTTGTATCAGATCAAACTCATAACCCAACCTTGGTTTTTCCATTTTAACATCTGTGCAGTCGTCAAAGAAAAAAAAAACAGTCAGCCTTACCCATTTTTCGCCTTCCCATAAATCTCAACCAAATTTTAAGTCCACATAGTCCAAGGTTCTGTATTGCATGAGTAAAAAGGATGTCCATCATGCATGAAAACATATTTTTTTAAATAATATGTATGGAGGAAGGGGCCAAAATAATTAAGGATTATAATGTGTAGTGTGGTGCAATGGGGACTACCTCAGCATGAGGTATTACTCACAGCCACGTTGTAATCTTCAAATCCTTGAACAATTGGTTGTTTACATACAGTGTCTTCAGAAAGTATTCATACCGCTTGACTTGTTCCACATTTTGCTGTGTCACAGCCTGAATTCAAAATGGATTAAATAGATTTGGTTTCTCACTCATCTACACACAATATCCCATAATGACAAAGTGAACATTAGTTTCTATAAATTTTCGCAAATGTATTGAAAATGAAATACTGAAATATTGCATTTACATAAGTATTCACACCCCTGAGTCAATACTTTGTAGAAGCACCTTTGGCAGCGATTACAGCTGTGAGTCTTTCTGGGTAAGTCTCTAAGAGCTTTCTACACCTGGACTGTGCAACATTTGCTCATTATTCTTTTCAAAATTATCGATGCTCTGTCAAATTGGTTGTTGTTCATTGCTAGACAGCCATTTTCAAGTCTTGCCATAGATTTTCAAGCCGATTTAAGTGAAAACTGTAACTAGGCCACTCAGGAACATTGAATGCCATCTTGGTAAGCAACTCCAGTGTTGTCCTGCTGAAAAGTGAATTGTCTCCCTGTGTCTGTTGAAAAGCAGACAACCAGGTTTTCCTCTAGGATTTTGGCTGTGCTTAGCTCTATTCTGTTCATTTGTATCCTAAAAAAATCCCTAGTCCTTGCCGATGACAGGCATAATCATAACATGATGCAGACACCACCATGCTTGAAAATAATAATACCATTTAAAAACTTTTTTTGATGCCTAAAATTCCAAATCAAATAGCGAAATGAGCCATGGTATAACCATCTTAAAACAATTCCATATGTTAGCTTAGTAAACTGTAGTATAACCAGTGTGCTGATTCTAGTAGTATTGTAGCACACTGTGCTGTGGCTTTTAGTGGCACATTCACATTAGACTAAAAGGTTACAATAGGCTCCCTAGGTGCTCAGGTTACTCCATTAGCCTCTCTAGGTGCTCAGGTTACTCCATTAGTCTGCTCAACTTAAAAATAGTTGTTTGATAAGGCATGGGTTTTCTTTAAGCACCACCGTATATGGAAGTCATCCTCTATTTAGTCATCTGATGATGCAGTCAATGGTGTGAGTCAGAGGTGATTTGTGGCAATCAGGACCAAGGAACAAGCAGTGAGTTTAATGTTTTCTCTGAGCCTCAGACCCTGTGTTCATGTAATTTTTTCCTAATTGCGGCCGTGTCGTCTCTCTTAATGTCAAGTGATTGCTGTGAAAGTGGTTGATAACTGCGCTGCTATGCCCTGCTACCCAGGATATTACACGCTCCTGCCAGTGGAGAAATGGAAATGTGTGATCGTATCAAACACAGAACATTCCCCGTCTGACATTAACACTGAGTTTTGAGCTACATTTACTTGTCAATGTCACTGTATGGTGCAGAGATGGAGGAGAGATGACAGTGTGGTGTGTCTATCTGCTGTGTAAGTTACATTGTGTGTGTGTGTGTTTAAGCGTGTGTGCACAAGCATGCATTTGTGTGTGCATGTGTGTGTTTTATTTTCATAGGTGTGTGTACAAGTAGACTGGGGACATTTGTGATGGTAGATGATAAGTGTCTGTGGCTCAGTTGCAGGGTCCGAGTGAGGGAGGAAGGGAGGCTCTGTGCCATAAAGAACAGGGGAGGATGATGGAGCACCGGGCGCAGCAATGTTTATCAGCTCAGCTTGTAGCTAAACACCGCCGCTGTCTGAGAGACTGGGCTTGGGTCAGTCAGGAACACAGATCGATGAGCAGAGAGGGGACTGGGCTCTGTCGCAGAAGCTCCCCGGGAATGCAACACATCTGAATTCCAGCAGGATGTGCAATCCATCACAGCCCTGCCAAAAACATGCAGAGAGACGGGAGGGAGTCAATCCTCCGGACCCTATTTGAATAAAACTGTTGAGACACAGGAAATCCCTGCGGCCGGTCTTCTCTTGCCCTGTCAGGCAGCAAGATTAATGCCCAGAACGCTGGGACACAGGAATGTTAATCCATATATTACACATTACTTGGCTCCAGGACTGCCATCATAACGTATATACATCATGGTAGATATTGATTTAGCCCCTCCTGACAAGGCCTGGTAAATGAGATATTTCATCCTAGGAGGACCCACACTGTATAAATCCCTTAACAAGGGACACTCAGACCACTGAAGTGAAGAATAATAGAAACATTATATTGCCAGAGGGTTTCTGGGTTGATGAAAAGGCAGCATTTTTAAGGGGGTCTAAAGTTCCATATCCCTCTGACTACTCAAGAAGAACCTCTATATCTCCAAAGGATGGTCTCAGGGTAAAATTATGGCTATTGGACCTCTGTGTTGTTCCTGCTGTCCTTGAAATACATTATCATTCTTGAAGTTCAGTTTCAAGCCACAGACTGAGATTGAAACCTGTGGATCACTATATTCACTTATTCATAGAGTTAATGCATTTAAAGTGTCCAAGGTCTCTCTTTAAACGACTGTTTAAAAATCAAACTGTCCTTATCAGCCGTAGCATACAGAGCCTAGCACAGGTTCATTTAGCCTATCGGTCCAGTGAGACATGATTAAACAGACTCAAGGTGCCTGATCAAACCCTCTCTCCTGAAATGCTCTATGCACAAATAGAAAGGACAGAAAAACTAATTTAACGTTCAGCTCCAGTGAAAATCGTACCCTAGTGTTAACTGTAATGACAATGTTTTTTTCTTGATTTTTGTCTCCTCTTTTGCCCTCCTAACCAATCCGTTAGCGGTGTCAGTCGGTGGAGAGATAAATGCGTATTTGAGCTGAGGCCCAGCTATCTATAAAGCACAGCTGGGGAGAAAAGAGACAACAAAGACAAACATTCATTCTCATTACCTCTGTGTTAGATTATTCAACCCAATTTACTCCCAGTATCTCCCAACAGCACTACTCTGCTGTAAGCTGTAAGCTGCCCTTTAGCCATCATCAAGGCAGCTAAATACCTTCTCTCCCTCTGCTCTCTCTCTCTCTTCCAGTCTTTCTCTCCCCTCTCTGTGCTTTGTTTTTCTGACAGTGATCCTCACAATGGCTGTGTTCTTCTCGATATCTGGCTCTCTTAATATTCTTAATATAGTCTGTTCATCACCATCACCACATAATGCAGCTCCTAGCGGGATGATTACAGGCTAAACCGTATTAAACACTGAGTGGGGACACACAGGGGCCACAGGATGCTCTAATGGAGGCCAACCACAACTTTAGAGGATGTCACCACACATCAGTCTGGAGGCCCCTGGGAACAGGACAGGCTCTTTGTACAACAACACTACCCTTTCACCTCTGCTGTGTGGACATCACAGGCAGCTGGTGGTACCTTAATTGGGGAGAACAGGCTCATTGTAATGGCTGGAATGGAATGGTATCAAACAAGTGCTTTCCATGTTTTAATACCATTCTATTCACTCCATTCCAGTCATTACTATGAGCCGTCCTCCCTTCACCAGCCTCCTGTGGTGTGTGTGTGTGTGTGTGCGCGCGCGCATGTTTGTGTGTGTGTGTGTGTGTGTGTGTGTGCACGCATGCTCAGTTTCTGGATATATATATATTTTTTACAGTAAACAAAATCCTGCTAAAACAGTTTCTGAAGTGAAAATTAAAGCGAAAATATTCTCACACCTCACTTTAGCCAAGAACAGACAAATGCATGCAGCACACGCACACACACAAAGACAGTCGCAGACACACATACTGATACTGGTCACATTTTAACTTTCATCATGATTCTTCAAAGTTAAAAGAATGGTCGACCGGTTTCAAGACAAGTCTATGGGTGTCTCTGCCCAATAGGACTCATGTTGCTTTGTGGGTTTAACTGCTAAAGCCCAGATAATCCACAGGTAATTATTCTTATACCATTTACAGACCGTTGCCTGTAAAAAAAAATATGGCAATGTTTTTTTAGAACCCAATTCATACAGTCCCATTTTTACCATATTCTTGCCGACATAAGCCTTTTATATATCCCGTGCACATGCCGGCAAGTTTATTAGTGGGAGTAGATGTGGGCCGATGTGGGTGGATTTATATTTTAATAAATCCATTGAATATACACCATCACAAAGAAATCCATTATTAATTTGTTTTAGGAAGGTCTTATAAGACTAATAAAATGTATTTTCAAAAGAATAGAATGGCATATTTTGAGTTTAATTATGTTACTGGTCTGTGCGCCATGCACATGAAATCAATAGTTACTTTGTTCATTAAATATACAAAACACACTTAGGCTACCCTAATCACAGTCAACACACATATATTTCATAGTACGCTAAGAATATCATGAAATGTAACAGAATAAAATACAAATAATATTTTTCTCACACATCTTGATTCACTGCAACGTGTGGAACTGCTGTCGTATAAAAAAAAGTTACGATTTTTAAACAGAGCCCAAGGCAAGCCCATGCTTTTTTGATCCACGTTTCATCTCTTTCCTACCCTCACTTTGTTAGGGAGCAGGCGTAGGGTCTGACATTGAGAGTATCTTCATCATGATACCAATAGAAAATAATAGCAATCTATATTTTCAAAAGCATGTGAGTCTCGTGTTCATATTTCACAACCTCTGCAGGCTTTTGGAGTTGCCTTTATGCGATCTAGCAGAATAATAGGCCTACACTTGATTTAGGCTACATTGTTGCATCATAAATGTTTCTGATCAGTGATAGATGAGCAAACAAATAGATGAGCTACACCAACTCCACTTATTTGCCCAGCCAGAGAATTAACAAATATACAAATGGAGATTCAGTGAAACAAAATCACATTGATTGATTGAGACAAGTCACAGGCTTTTGGTCTGGAGTAGGTTTAGGCTACTAAGCGACTGCGAGTGAAGAGCAAAATAATCAAATTGTTAAACTACTGTACATTCAGTAACATGCTGGCAAAATATTCTGATCAGTGCTAATAAATGAGCCAACTAGACATGATGATCATGAGCAGCATTCACCTCAACTTAACTAACATTTCCACAGCCTTATTGTAGCCTAACCAATATCCAAACAGTGATTTAGTGAAAAGAAACGTCTGACATTGATTGATTTATCAAGACGAGTCTCCAAGCTTGTCTCAAAGCATCGAGTAACGGTGCTGAAATAGTTGACCAGGCTATTGCTTCAAATGTATTATAACAATTGGATGACTTTGGGAGTTTCAGTAAGCAACAATTTGATGCCTTCATTTGCATAAGCCTACTTTATTCCAATATTTTAATAATTCAGTGATATTTATTCCCACAGTCATTATTTATGGACCATCCAGTTGTGGTTAAGAAAACAGTGCATGTGGTGGGCTATGAGAAGAGATGGGGGAAGTGACATGCCTCGCAAAGTTTAGACTTGCCAGGAGGATAGTAGTAACCGGCGCTGCCTAGAAACCATCAAGAGCTTGAGAGTATAGTGCGTGCCGGCTACATTTCATACTAAGCCATAGGCAGAACTTTACCGCAATCATGAATAGGTCGGTTGGCGGAAATAAAAGTTGGCAGGATGCTAAAGTTGACAGAAAAACATATTGGTTTGAAAGGTGTATTATAGAGAGATAGAAAAACTTCAGTCATTCACTTCTCATCTGATCACCTGATAGAGACGTGGCCCTAATATAATTTACTCTGATCAAACCACCTTTGTGGAGACACACACACACACACACACACACCTCTGTTGTACTGGCTTACATCTTCATTAGACTAAGGTAGACGCTCAATCCTGCTGGGTACTTCATTTTCATTGAGCTCTGTCCACCACAGCAGACAACCTGTGGTATGAGTCAGTATCCAGCAGCGTTGGGGTCAATTCGAATTGAAGTCAGTCAAAAATGTCATTTATTCTCAATGATTTCTCAATAAATAAAAAAGGAGAAGTTATTTCTTTAAAAAAGTTTTGAATTTTAAATAAAATGTATATCCCGAATTGAGTGACTTCAATTCGAATTGAACTCGACCGTGGTATCCAGACGCCTGTTGACTCAGGAGTCAGTCTGACATAGAGCGAGAGAGAATCAGACTGTCAACATCCACCCATTAGGTATTTTATCTCTGCCTAGATCCCTAAAGAAAGACTCTCAGGGGTGTGAGGTGTACGACACAGAAATCTAGAGTTGACATTGATGTGATAAGGAAAACAAACCCTCCTGAATATTTAACAATCAGGTGGTGATTATGTAATGTTTCTGTTATTATTTACAGATCTGAGTGACCCTGCCAGAGGTTTCTATCCTACACAGAGCTCTGCGCCTACAGTGTTATCAAAAACAGTGTCAGAGAATGAATTCTAGATGGGCCCCTGCAGCGCCTGATCTGGCTGGCAGAGCAACGACAGGGAGCTGAAACAGGGTAGGGGTTCCCAAACTTTTTTGGCCCGCCACCCCATTTTGATATCTGAAAATTCTTGTCCCCAACCAACGTTTACTTTTGGCAGTCAATTGCAAAACATTCTAACAGTATTTCTGATTGTATTCTCAACTCACCATAATATACTTTTAATGTGGGGGCTATGACAGTCAATTGCAAATTAGTCTGACATAATCTCTTATCTCACCATCACTAATGAGATGGATGTGCTTGATGCATGTTGCGTCTAAGCTTCTCAAATTCAGGTGGTGTTGTCGACAGTGCGCACTTCATCTCTCCTGTCACATCCAACCTGGATCGATATTTGTTTTTAATGCAGATGAGATCACTGAATCAGCGTACCATGAGTTGTAATGCTCGGAGGGAGACGGCACAGTATTTCCTTTGAGTCAGGAACCAAATCTCCTACATAGTGACCCGTGAATGTATTGTCTGCAGCATTCGGTCACATGACAGCTCGATCAGCTGTTCGACTTCACTTACAGGCATGTCAACTGAGCCAGGAACACAGTCTGCTTGCATGCTTACATTTAGTTCGTTCAGTTTCCCAAATATGTATGTTACATAGGCAAGGAGACATGTTCTTTTCATTACACAAAACGTTTTTTTTACATCCATTGCGAATGACAACAGTTCCTCTCTCAATTCAAAAAATCACTCCCCCTCGATAACCACCAAGCCTTAAGTGTGAAATAGAACATTGGCATGCTCTGATCCCATATCTCCACATAGCTTTGCAAATAGGCTTCACGATGTAGTTTACAACTGAAGTTAACTGCTGCATAGCTCACATTTCTGCGCTCAGCTCTTTTGCTGCCAGTTGCTCTCGATGTAGCCATAATAGCTCAGTGGGTGTGTCATACAACGTGTCCATATGGCAGAGGGAGACACATTCATAACTAGAGTGCAGAGGCCTGCACGCCGTCCCGTCATAGACGGCGCCCCATCTGTGCAAAAGCCCACCATTCGATCCCATGGAATCTGTTTTTCAACAACATAGCCACGCAGCACACTGAACATCCCCTGTGCCGTTTCATGCTCGGGAATCGTGAGACAGAACAATATGTCCTCGTGAATAGCATCCCCCAACATGTATGTACGAACAAAAGTCAATGCATGGGCATCTCGGCCCTAACAGCTAACGTCCATTTGGAGAGCATAAAGTGGGGAGTTTTTGAGTCGTTCAGTCAGAGTTTCCTCTTGATTGTTAGCTATAGCATCAATTCTAAGCTATAGCATCAATTCTAAGTTTTACAGTGTTATCTGACAAATGTATTGATGTGAGTTTCTGTGCCTCCCCACACATTGTTTTCACCATATCAATAGCGGCCAGTAATATCAAAGCCTCTGCAATAGTGTGTGGTTTCATAGCGTAGCGGCTTTAGCCATTCACAGTGGGAATGTTGGAAGTGCAATGGTCAAGTGCAGCCTTTTCCAACGATCTAAGGGGGCTCTCTGGTCGAATTTAAACTTTGATTTTAATAATTTTCATTTAGATTTTTAAGGTTAACCACATTACAATGATTGAGAGACAAAGACAATATTATAATATATATATTTGTTTTTTTACAGGATTTTGGAAATTCTCCCACAACCCCATTTCCATGTCAGGCGACCCCACATAGGGTAGTGATCCCTAGTTTGGGAACCACTGGACTAGGGGCTGCTACTACACAGACTGGTCTCACTTCTCTGTTACTGTACAGCCAGGGTGTAACGTAGACGCTGGGAGTCGGGAAGCAAGTACAGGGGGTGAATTTAATGATACAAAAACCAAGGAACAAAACAAGAAACAGGAGTAGCGTACGGACATGAAAACAGAGTCAATAACGCCTGGGGAATGAACCAAAGGGAGTGACGATATAGGGGAAGTAATCAGGAAGGTGATGGAGTCCAGGTGAGTCTCATGAGGCGCAGGTGTGCGTAACAATGGTGGCAGGTGTGCGTAATGATGAGTAAACTGGCACCCTTGAGGGCCGGAGAGGGAGAGCGGGAATAGATGTGACACAGGGCCCTTTGCCCCCTCTGGAGAGACAGACATACACGTGGAGAGAGAGAGAGAGAGAGAGAGAGAGAGAGAGAGGTGACAGTAGGGCTGCAAAAGGAGGGTATATTACTGGTAACTTTCAAAGTTTACCAGTAAACTACCAGCATTTTGGTAACTTAATTTTTGTTATTTTTTATCATATGACATCTAGTGTGTCACGCCCTGACTCAGGGGACGCTTATA
The DNA here is from genome assembly GCF_020615455.1 of Coregonus clupeaformis. Taxonomy (NCBI): domain Eukaryota; kingdom Metazoa; phylum Chordata; class Actinopteri; order Salmoniformes; family Salmonidae; genus Coregonus; species Coregonus clupeaformis. The sequence goes on from NC_059210.1 coordinate 29,377,098, forward strand.
TGTTGAGTCAGGGTGTGTATATTCCTTGTTGTGCTTGTTCTATGTATGAGGATCTAGTATGTCTAGTTCTATGTTGGCCGGTGTGGTTCCCAATCAGAGGCAGCTGTCGCTCGTTGTCTCTGATTGGGGACCATACTTAAGCAGCCTATTGGCACTGTCTAGTTGTGGGATCTTGTTCCGTGTAAGGTATGTTGTGTGTGCTACCTTGGACTTCACGTTTCGTTTAGTTTGTTGTTTTGTCGTTGTGTTTATTAGTAAATAAACATGTACGCATATCACGCTGCGCCTTGGTCTGACCCGTCATTAAACGAACGTGACAGAAGATCCCACCAAACAAGGACCAAGCAGCGTGCCGAGAAGGAGCAAACGCCTGGGACTCAACAGGAGGTTACATTAGTAGATGTCCTCCTCGGTTGGGGGAGAATTACGGAGGAGGAGGCCGTCCGTTATCGGAAGGCGATGAAGGAGGATACCCAGGTAGGAGAGGAGAAACGGCGCCAACAGTGCCGAAGACGGAGACCCGAGAGGCAACCCCAATAATTTTTTTGGGTGGGGCACACGGTGTGGACGACGAGGCAGCAGGAGGCCGTGAAAGGGCGGATCTGCAGGTTAGGAGAGGAGGCCACCATGTTACGGGGGCTGTTGGCTCAGAGGGAGCAGGAGTTATTCGGTTAGAGGGAGGCGCTACAGGAGGCTAAAAGGGAGAAGGAAAAAGTAGAGGCATGGCGAGAGGAGCTGGTTAGGCAGCAGAGGGAGCGGGGGTTAATAAAGGAACCCAGTCCTGTTCCTCGCACCAAGCAAGTGGTGCGTGTCGCCAGTCCGGTCCGGCCCGTTCCTGCTCCCCGCACCAAGCCAGTGGTACGTGTTCCCAGTTCGGCCCGGCCCGTTCCTGCTCCTCGCACCAAGCCAGTGGTGCGCGTCGCCAGTCCGGCCCGGCCCTTTCCTGCTCCTCGCACCAAGCCAGTGGTGCGCGTCGCCAGTCCGGCCTGGCCTGTTCCTGCTCCTTGCACCAAGCCAGTGGTGCGCGTCGTCAGTCCGGCCCGGCCTGTTCCTGCTCCTCGCACCAAGCCAGTGGTGCGCGTCGCCAGTCCGGCCTGGCCTGTTCCTGCTCCTCGCACCAAGCCAGTGGTGTGCGTCGTCAGTCCGCATTACTACCAAAGGAGTGCTTTATTTTCATTGCTTGAGGGGGAAGGAGGGTGTAATAAAGCTCTTAAAAATCTCTCCCTCTCCATCTCTCTCTTTCTCTCCCTCATCCTCTCCATCTCGTTTCATCACCCTGTGTGTTTTCTATCACCTCTTCCTCTCTCTCCCCGTCTTCTCCCTGGGGATGGAAAGGGAGCAGCATAACAGGCCCCTGGTTGCGCGTGATAATGATCTAGTTGTGAAGTCCTGCAGAGAGTGCAGATTACACTGGGGCCAGTGGCGGCACACAGCCCACAACTCTAATCTCTCTGAGGCTGGGAGGGAGGCCTCCTGAGGAATAGAGTGTCCCCTGGGCCCTTGCTTTGCTCCACACACAGGGCTACACAGAGAAAGAGGTCTGTGAAATATGTTGCCAAATCCACCTGAGGGTTTGTGGTCCTGCTAGGATACTGTGCTGTTAGCTATGATGACGGCCATTCAGACAGCCAATCCACTTTCAAGGCTCAATGCACTATTGGCATTGCCAGCCAGCATGCCCCTCAAGGTCCTTACCATCACAGGAAATATTTCCTGTAATTTATACCCAGGGTAACCATTAGCATGTATTGATTTCAGCTGTAAATATTACCTTGCAGGTTGAGCTCTGTTGTTATTGAAGGATTATGTCCCGTTTCAATGCCTCTGTGTTCAGTCCTCCCTGGAGACCCAGGTCTGGTCCTACCCATTGATATGAGCGGATTGAACTAAAGCTAGTGAAAGGTAGGAGTCACACAGGGCACAGGGGAGGCAGGTGTCTGGGACTGAGGCAGAAGATTGAGAGATAGATAGATAGCTCATTATCTGAACCACAGAAGCAAAAGAGAACCGGAAAGGCCAGCGTTTCACTGAGTTAATTGACTTTGCTGCCGGCAGTTAATAAGGTAAGAGGGATATATAGATAGTAAGACTATTAAAGGGACTGCTAGCAATAATTAGAGTTATGTAAAGAGTCCTGACTCAATAAAGAAAACAGGGGTCTCTATATTATCTAGATTTCTGAGGAAGCCATGCTGAGCAAATGAGGCCTCCTGGAGAATGGTTCAGTTCAAAATGCTGGGTGAGGAATGGGGTCACTGTGGTGATATTTAAATGCTGTGCTTCCTACTGTTGGGATATAAGGTTAATGGAAGCCTCCTCTGTTACTTCTCTGATCTTCTATGAAAAAAATTAAACGTTAGAGAGGAATGGGCTGATCCTACAGGATGACCTAATTCTAAAGCAAATTAATTTAATCCCAATGCAAATGTGCCTAATTCCTGTAGGACACTCAATCTGCAGTAAATGGCACTAATTCTGTGATACATTTGTTTAGCTACCTCAGCAAATATGCATAATAAGATTGCGCCTGGAAATGTTTGATTTTAGATTTGTGTGGTCACACCCACAAGCTAATGTAACTGAGCCATAGTACTAGCACAGTGGTTTGCGGTATGCATTAAAATACCAACATTTAATTTATCATAATTTACTAGAATTTTAACATGGATGTTTTAACAGAAGTACTCATGCTTCAGTCCTTCAAAATTCCATAACTTCCTCCCCAGGCTCCAGGGCCTGAAAGGGTGGTACTGCTCGTGCCAGTACCTCATGTAAATCCTTTGCTGAAAAATCCTTCAGTCCCAAGAACCGCTCTGCCGCATCCACAATAACGTCCATCCTTCTGGACCTCTTCTCCATCATAGCCGTGCCATTGACCACCATTGCCATAACAACCACAAAGTCCAGCTTCTTCACATGCAACATCTCTGGGTCCAGCTGGTGAGAGGCCACCCCTGTCACCTGCAGAGAAGGCCTACCCACAACCATGGCCTCTTTAGGACCACTCAATCCCTCAACCCTTCTCACTCTAGCCACCTCATCCTCCTTCACCCTTGTCGGGCACTCCAAAGAAGTCGCTTCATGATTCCCACCACAATTGCAACACTTCACATTCTCCTTGCTTCTACAACACATTAGATGATCTCCTCCACAACATGGACATCTCGGTATTTCACTTCTGCAGACACTATCCACATCATACTGCATTACGCTCTTACATGATAATTCACATATCCCAACTTCACCTGGGTAGGGAGGGACTTTAAAAAAGGACAGACAGACTTCACTTTCTCTACATTAACCACTCGATTCATCCGACGTGCATCAATCACTTCAGGATTTTTTTTTTATCTCTGCAACATCGACTTCCCACGAGACGCCCGATATTACCCACTTTGAGGGATGCCGTGTTCCGAAGAGACACACACGACACATCAAACTTCTCAAATCGGGTGAGACACAACACACATTCCTTCTGATCCTCAGAAGTACCAAAAATATAAACAAGCCCATCTCTCTTGATCCTTACAACCTTTTTTACTTTGGATCTAAAATCTAAAATGGATTCTTCAAACCGTACTCCTACAAGATACGAAGGGCCATTCTCAGCACTGTACATTACTTTGCTCTGTTATATATATTTTTTTGAACAATAGTCCTATTTTCTGCTTGGAACAAAGAAAAGTATATTTATTTCTGGTCCTGATGAGAAAAACCTATTCTCTGTCCACTCTTGTTGCCGTCCCAATTGTACCATGGGCGGTGGCGGTTACATGGGCATGGGCTGGTGTAGTGGGATTCACTCACGGATAGTATCTTTTGTGGTGTCCATTTTTGGTGTGGTTTGTGGTGGCACGTTTAAAAGTAAGCTTCTGGTGTTTTATTTTGGGATATAGTATAATTGGTTTGCAGTGGTTTTAATTACTCTGAATGCATGCATCTATAGTCTACTCCCTGCATCTCCTCCTCGTGGACGGTGAATCGCCCTGCTGTGGTGCACTCTTTCTTTCTTATCCCCTGTAGCTCAGTTGGTAGAGCATGGCACTTGCAACGCCAGGGTTGTGGGTTCGTTTCCCACGGGGGCCCAGTATGAAAATGTATGCACTCACTAACTGTAAGTTGCTCTGGATAAGAGTGTCTGCTAAATGACTAAAATGTAAATATCCCGCTGCTTTATTTAATTCATTCAAAAAACTGGATTCATCGTCAGATAATAAACCCTGTAATTTGACCCACATACTGTCTGTTGTACTTGTTATTGAGTACACTCTAAAAAGAAAAGGTTCCTGGAGTATTCTTTAGGGGTTCTTCAAATTGACACTGTGGGGGAACCCCTAGAAGTTATTCGAAGCAAAGAACCCCTTTTAATGGATCCTCGAATAACCTTTTGAAAAACCTTTTGGGGTAAATTTTTGAACTACCCCCCTCCCCTATTATTATTATTAATAATAATACGCATAACAATAACACAATATTTTAGTTCTCAGTGTTTATTATGATTTTAGTGGCAACGCAGAATAAAAAAATGAGGTAAACTCCCAGCAGAGCCCCAAGTCCAATGGGTATATCCTCTGACGTGTTGACGTTAATGTGTTGATGTTCTCCGTATCCATAGCCAGAATGATTTTGCAGTGCATGGTGATCGAACAGGTTTCCTGTTATATTCATCAGAGGTGTAGGGAGGGTGAAGTCTGTGAATCCAAAAAATAGTAATTATACAGATGATTAACAAAACATGCAGAAGACAGAATTCAGACCTTGGTTTTTGTGGTGAATGTGAAAGAAAAAAACTGTTTTGATAATGTAGAGGTCTATGGGATGGATATTCATTGAAGAGGTAAGGGAGGAGGATGGTAAATGTGATCTGCATAACATACCAATACCAATTGACATACCTTTGCATGCCTACTCATCTGTATACCTGCAGACACAGACACAAAAGTGAGCAGTTCAGTCATCGGCACCCAATACAGCTATCCTTCAACATATTCTTATAGCCAACATATTCTTACCTCTTTGTTGATTGATATCCATTGAATTGTGTCCATTTTCTGTTTTAGAAAGATTGGCACAAATATGAAAAGATAGATGGTATCATCATAAAACAATATACATTTAGATCATATATGGGATAAACCTTACCTTAAATTGAGGAGATCTTTAGATTTTTCAGTTAAGTGCCTGCACCTGCTGACCTTTCAAATATAAATCCAAGTGTTTCAGTTGGGCAGTTAGGTTCCTGTAAGAACCCCCACCAACTAAGGAGGTTCCTCGATGAACCCCACCTCCTATGGGGTTCTTGGAAGAACCTTTTGGGGGTCATTTTCAGTGCCAAGAACCCTAAGGTTCCTCGAAGAACTTTGAGGATCTTAGAAGAACCCTTGTTGAACCCCTCATTTTTTGAGTGTATACTTGTGTTGTTAAGGTTGATAAGATTTCCCCCTCCCTTAGTTATAATTAGGGGTGGTGTAGTCTAACGGCTTCTCAGTGCTACATTTGACCTATGTCGGCAGGAACAGGGCCGGATCATATGTTGTAGGCCTTTTAAACGTTTAATTTTGTGATTGGTGCTTTTAATCAGTTTACTGTCTTAATTGGTTTTAATCTGATCTTTGTGGAGTGTTTTTGTGTGTTGCAGTTCGAATGTCTGTCTGGGGGAGGCGCACCTTGCTGACATGGCGGTGGCCTCATCTGTGGTCCTGTAGGTGAGTAACTGTACATGTGGTGAAACCCATGCTACGGGTGAGGCCTTTGGATGCTGCGCTTAACAGGCTTCACCGCCAGAGTCCGGAAAGGCTGGTGGCTGGGCGATGACTGTAGTGCAACTCTTCAATCAGTTCTCAGGGTTGCTGGTGCCTTGCCCTTCAATGGGTGAGACTTTACAATTCACTCAAAGGCAAGGCACACTGGGAAATAATATTGGAGTCTGAAATTGATATTGGTCATTCCTATGTTGAAGTCTTTACCTTTTATCACCGTTTTATTAGCTAATAAAGATGACTATTGACAACCCTGCAGAACTTGATGGCCTCATGGACGATGGCTCCTATGAGAAATTTATCAAATCACTTGATGAGTAGACTGCTCGACTCTCCATGTTATTTTTTAAATGTTCTTTTTAATGATGATTACAGGTCTTTTACACTAATCCTATCTGGACTGGCTGTAAAATCTCAGCTAAAATGAAATTATGTAAAGTGTCTGCGTTTTTAAACGGGCTACAACGCAAGTGTCCGGAAAGGCTGGTCCCAGTAATTTTGTGAGTTATGTGCCCAGTCACCACTCCTGTGAGGGGAGACCGCTGCGCATGAAGGCAGTTTGGTGACCACAGTACCCCAGTGTGTAAATGTGTGTGCTGGCAATATGTTGTGAGCTCCTTTTTCTATAGACTGATTATTACGAACCAATCACGTTATAGTTGGGGAGGTTTATTAAATAAAATTTTTTGAAATGAATGTTATGTTTTAAAGACTGAAGGTATGCAAATGTGTGTTGCTGTTGGATTGTTTTGCAAGTGTGTATGCAGGATGAGCCTAATATCCCTGGTGAACCATGACTGGCTTGGCTGAAAGCCAAACCCACCTGCTTTCTACAGAATCGAGACCTGGATCTAGTTGAGTGCTTTTCATACTAATATACTATTGTGTGCTTTGCATGTTTAAAATATTCTAGTGTATATTGAAGATGTGATTTCTTATCAGTGGGCCTTGCATGTATATATTATTTTCTTATCTTATTGCATGTTATATTTATAATTGTCCAATGTGAAGATACAGTTTCAAGTTGCAGGGAAAATATGTGACATGCATCACCTAACTGTGATTGCTCTCCTTCTCCCTGTGGGACGCTTCCCTCAACAATGCAATTTGTTTGTATGCTCTTGTTATATCTAGCTAATAATTGTGCTAGAATGACTGTACGAGCGACAGTGTGGAACATTGTGTTCTATATACAGTACATTCGGAAAGTATTCAGACCCCTTAACTTTTTAGACATTTATTTTACGTTATAGCCTTATTCTAAAATGGATTAAAAATAAAAAAAGTCCTCATCAATCTAAATACAATACCCCATAATGACAAAGTCAAAATAGGTTTTTAGACATTTTAGCAGATTTATTCAAAACAAAAAACAGAAATACCTTATTTACATACAGTTGAAGTCAGAAATGTATATACACCTTAGCCAAATACATTTAAACTCAGTTTTTCACAATTCCTGACATTTAATCCTAGTAAAAATTCCCTGTCTTAGGTCAGTTAGGAACACCACTTTATTTTAAGAATGTGAAATGTCAGAATAATAGTAGAGAGAATGATTTATTTCAGCTTTTATTTATTTCATCACATTCCCAGTGGGTCAGAAGTTTACATACACTCAATTAGTATTTGGTAGCATTGCCTTTAAATTGTTTAACTTGGGTCAAACGTTTCGGGTAGCCTTCCACAAGCTTCCCACAATAAGTTGGGTGAATTTTGGCCCATTCCTCCTGACAGAGCTGGTGTAACTGAATCAAGTTTGTAGGCCTCCTTGCTCGCACACGCTTTTTCAGTTCTGCCCACACATTTTCTATAGGATTGAGGTCAGGGCTTTGTGATGGCCACTCCAATACCTTGACTTTGTTGTCCTTAAGCCATTTTGCCACAACTTTGGAAGTATGCTTGGGGTCATTGTCCATTTGGAATACCCATTTGCGACTAAGCTTTAACTTCCTGACTGATGTCTTGAGATGTTGCTTCAATATATCCACATAATTTACCTTCCTCATGATGCCATCTATTTTGTGAAGTGCACCAGTCCCTCCTGCAGCAAAGCACCCCCACAGCATGATGCTGCCACCCCGTGCTTCACGGTTGGGATGGTGTTCTTCGGCTTGCAAGCTTCCCCCTTTTTCCTCCAAACATAACGATGGTCATTATGGCCAAACAGTTCTATTTTTGTTTAATCAGACCAGAGGACATTTCTCCAAAAAGTACGATCTTTGTCCCCATGTGCATTTGCAAACCATAGTCTGGCTTTTTTATGGCGGTTTTGGAGCAGTGGCTTCTTCCTTGCTGAGCGGCCTTTCAGGTTTGTCAATATAGGACTCGTTTTACTGTGGATATAGATACTTTTGTACCTGTTTCCTCCAGCATCTTCACAAGGTCCTTTGCTGTTGTTCTGGGATTGATTTGCACTTTTCGCACCAAAGTATGTTCATCTCTAGGAGACAGAACGCGTCTCCTTCCTGAGTGGTATGACGGCTGCGTGGTCCCATGGTGTTTATACTTACATACTATTGTTTGTACAAATTAACGTGGTACCTTCAGGTGTTTGGAAATTGCTCCCAAGGATGAACCAGACTTGTGGAGGTCTACCATTTTGTGAAACAGTGAATTATAAGTAAAATAATCTGTCTGTAAACAATTGTTGGAAAAATGACTTGTGTCATGCACAAAGTAGATGTCCTAACCGACTTGCCAAAACTATAGTTTGTTAACAAGAAATGTGTGGAGTGGTTGAAAAACAAGTTTTAATGACTCCAACCTAAGTGTATGTAAACTTCCGACTTCAACTGTAAGTATTCAGACCCTTTGCTATGAGACTCGAAATTGAGCTCAGGTGCATCCTGTTTCCATTGATCATCCTTGAGATGTTTCTACAACTTGATTGGAGTCCACCTGTGGTAAATTCAATTGATTGGACATGATTTGGAAAGGCACACACCTGTCTATATAAGGTCCCACAGTTGACAGTGCATGTCAGAGCAAATACCAAGCCATGAGGTTGAAGGAATTGTCCGTAGAGCTCCGAGACAGGATTGTGTTGAGGTACAGATCTGGGGAAAGGTATCAATAAATATCTGCAGCATTGAAGGTCCCCAAGAACACAGTGGCCTCCATCATTCTTAAATGGAAGAAGTTTGGAACCACCAAGACTCTTGCTAGAGCAGGCCACATGGCCAAACTGAGCAATCGGGGGAGAAGGGCCTTCGTCAGGAGGTGAACAAGAACCCAATGGTCACCCTGACAAGCTCCAGAGGTTCTCTGTGGAGATGGGAGAATCTTCCAGAAGGACAACCTTCTCTGCAACACTCCGCCAATCAGGCCTTTATGGTAGAGTGGCCAGACGGAAGCCACTCCTCAGTACAAGGCACATGACAGCCCGCTTGGAGTGTGCCAAAAGGCACCTAAAGGACTCTCAGACCATGAGAAACAAGATTCTCTTGTCTGATTTAACCAAGATTGAACTCTTTGGCCTGAATGCCAAGTGTCATGTCTGGAGGAAACCTGGCACGGTGAAGCATGGTGGTTGCACCATTATGCTGTGGGGATGTTTTTCAGCGGCAGTGACTGAGAGACTAGTCAGGATCGAGGAAAAGATGAACGGAGCAAAGTACAGAGAGATCCTTGATGAAAACCTGCTACAGAGCGCTTAGGACCTCAGACTGGGGCGAAGGTTCACCTTCAGACAGGACAATGACCCTAAGCACACAGCCAAGACAATGCTGGAGTGGCTTCGGGACACAATCAAACATCTCTGTAGAGACCTGAAAATAGATGTGCAGCAACGCTCCCCATCCAACCTGACAGAGCTTGAGAGGATCTGCAGAGAAGAATGGGAGAAACTCCCCAAATACAGGTGTGCCAAGCTTGTAGAGTCATACCCAAGAAGACTCGAGGCTGTAATCGCTGCCAATGGTGCATCAACAAAGTACTAAGTAAAGGGTCTGAATACTTATGTAAATGTAATATTTCTGTTTTTTATCTGTATTACATTTGCTAACATTTCTAAAAACCTGTTTTGATTTGTCATTATGGGGTATTTTGTGTAGATTGATGAGGGGAAAAACAATTTAATCAATTTTAGAATAAGGCTGTAACATAACAATGTGGAAAAAGTCAAGGGATCTGAATACTTTCTGAATGCACTGTATATGCGGAGCGCTCCGATGTTGATTATTAGGATATGTGTGTGACCAGACAATTCTATTGAATCTACGAACTGAAACTACTGTATGCTGCTGCAGAAAATAAAAGGGTTTCTATTTGCAACTTTATTGAATAGCAGGTAAACAGTTCCCAGCAATCACCTGTGCCTACCTTCACTACTTCCTTATATCTGCTCTGGTATTTACCCCTGACGCTGCTGGGTCCTAATGTCCAACCCCCTACAATCTACCCCTGCAATTTGAATCGACGTCCCGTCGATGTGCCTATTAATTTTACAGCCAGAGCTGTGGATGGCTATAGCTTAAGGCTGCAAACAGACTTGACATTCCTTACGAGGGATATCTGGAGCTGGAAGTTACAGACCTGGGGAGAAAGATCCCAGAGTGTGGAGTACTAGTCATCAAAGACCCGCTAGCTCCACAGACTTTCAAAAAAGAAGGAGCTAACCCCAGGACTGCTGGGTATGAACATTATAGGCCAATGCTTTGCAGAGTTGTTTGGACAGCATGGCACTGCTCTGTTCTCTACCCTCAGATCGCACAGGCTAAATCAGGCTGGAGACGGGCTCTCTTACAGTGTCAACAGCTGGCGGGCGGAAAGCAGTGCAGTCTGCCTAGGAAACTGTGGGGGAAAGTGAACAACCTAGTTCAGATTCCTGCTGGCACAACCATGATGGTCCCTGCAACTGGTCCCAAAGGGAACATCCACACACCATCAGCAGTTTTACTCGAGCCAGACAATGGCGAGAGCCACCTCCCGGCAGGTCTGTTAGTTTCAACGGCTCTGTTAACCCTTGAAGAAGGGGTGGGGTATGTTCCTGAGGTCGATGTTAGCACTAGTATTGTTTATCTCTAGCCTAGAGTTACATTAGGATCACTCAGTTGATACAATCGAACCTCGAGTCCACCATCTCATTTAACAAAGACACTACCCCCCCAGTCACATAAACGTGAAGTGCCACCAGACTTCAGTTGTAGGGACAAATGAACAAGGGTTGAGTGAAATGGATCTATCTGGCTTGACACCTCAGGAACAAACTGATGTTAAGAACTTGCTGTTACAATACAAAGATGTGTTCACAAGAGTTGATAATGACCTTGGCTGTACATCCTTAATTGAACACCAGATCCCACTGTTTGACGACTCCCCCACCGTGGAATGCCCCCATCTCTCTGAAGCAGCTAAAGCTCATATCAAACTGTTAGAAGGGCATGTCATCAGGGAGAGTTGCAGAGATGGGACCAAGTCACTACTATTCGAGTCACAAGCAAGTCTCAAGTCACAAGGTCCAAGTCTCAAGTGAAGTACCAAGTAGAATGGGTCAAGTCTCGAGTCATGCATTCTAAGAGCTAGTCTAGTTGAGACATCAAGTAAAAAAAAAAAAATCTATACATGCAATGACTTGTCTATTTATTGAGCCTACTAAATAGCCCTTTTCATTATTTTGTCTACAAAATATTTGGATGATGTAATCATTCATTTTAACAACAAATTCAAAATGCAAGCTTCATATGTAAATTATAAATTTCAAGCAATTTCGTACCAAAAGACCATGCTAGTAATTGTTGCTTGATGCCCCATTGCTGGTGAGCTTGCAAAGTAAACAGTTAATATTCTTGATCACCAAACAATTTTTGGAGCTGCATATTTATTTATGACAATCCTGTCTCCCTACAATTTGACATTTGCAGCAACCTGTTCGCAGATATCTGATATACAGTGGCTTGCGAAAGTATTCACCCCCTTTGGCATTTTTCCTATTTTGTTGCCTTACAACCTGGAATTAAAATTGATTTTTGGGGGGGTTGTATCATTTGATTTACACAACATGCCTACCACAAAATATATTAGTTTATGAAACAAACAAGAAATAAGACAAAAAAAAATAGAAAACTTGAGCGCGCATAACTATTCACCCTCCCCAAAGTCAATACTTTGTAGAGCCACCTTTTGCAGCAATTACAGCTGCAAGTCACTTGTGGTATGTCTCCATAAGCTTGGCACATCTAGCCACTGGGATTTTTTCCCATTCTTCAAGGCAAAACTGCTCCAGCTCCTTCAAGTTGGATGGGTTCCGCTGGTGTACAGCAATCTTTAAGTCATACCACAGATTCTCAATTGGATTGAGGTCTGGGCTTTGACTAGGCCATTCCAAGGCATTTAAATGTTTCCCCTTAAACCACTCGAGTGTTGCTTTAGCAGTATGCTTAGGGTCATTGTCCTGCTCGAAGGTGAACCTCCGTCCCAGTCTCAAATCTCTGGAAGACTGAAACAGGTTTCCCTCAAGAATTTCCCTGTATTTAGCGCCATCTATCATTCCTTCAATTCTGACCAGTTTCCCAGTCCCTGCCGATGGAAAACATCCCCACAGCATGATGCTGCCACCACCATGCTTCACTGTGGGGATGGTGTTCTAGGGGTGATGAGAGGTGTTGGGTTTGCGCCAGACATAGCGTTTTCCTTGATGGCCAAAAAGCTCAATTTTAGTCTCATATGACCAGAGTACCTTCTTCCATATGTTTGGGGAGTCTCCCACATGCCTTTTGGCGAACACCAAACATGTTTGCTAATTTTTTCTTCAAGCAAAGCCCAGCTCTGTGGAGTGTACGGCTTAAAGTCGTCGTATGGATAATAATGGATTTAATGGTGCTCCGTGGGATGTTCAAAGTTTCTGTACTTCTCCACAACTTTGTCCCTGACCTGTTTGGAGAGCTCCTTGGTCTTCATTGCTTGATGGTGCCCCTTGCTTACTGGTGTTGCAGACTCTGGGGCCTTTCAGAACAGGTGTATATATACTGAGGTCATGTGACACTTAGATTGTACACAGGTGGACTTTATTTAACTAATGTGACTTATGAAGGTAATTGGTTGCACCAGATCCTATTTAGGGGCTTCATAGCAAAGGGGGTGAATACCTATGCACGCACCACCTTTCTGTTATAAATTTGTACGAATTTTTTGAAACAAGGTATTTTTTACATTTCACTTCACCAATTTGGACTATTTTGTGTATGTCCATTACATGAAATCCAAATAAAAATCCATTTAAATTACAGGTTGTAATGCAACAAAATAGGAAAAATGCCAAGGGGGATGAATACTTTTGCAAGGCACTGTATGAAATTGCCAGGTAGCCTAATGTTATTGTTATAGCAAAAATGCATCCGTAGTAGATTGCTAAACTGTATACATGGATAACTTTTATATAGATAATATAAATGTAGTCCTACTCTATTTTTGCCAGGCAAAACCGAAGAAAATGAAACAAGTGCTTTCTGAAGACTAATCTGGATATGTGCAATCGCCTACGCGTGCTATTGCTGATGACTGGTCATTGGTCAACAATTAAGATGCACAACTTCTTGGTTCTGAAGCACAGATGAGATGTTTGTTTTTTAGATAATCATTTGGTGCAATACCGTAAGCCTATGTTAGAAACCAGATCAAATAGGCAAAAGTATAAATATAAAATACAAATGGTATGTATATGTAGCCAATTAAAATACACTGAACAAAAAAACGCAACATGTAAAGTGTTGGTCCCATGTTTGATGAGCTGAAATAAAGAATCCAGAAATGTTCCATACACTCAAAAATATGATTTGTCTTAAATTTTGTGCAGAAATTTGTTTACATCCCCGTTAGTGAGCATTTCTCCATTGCCAAGATAATCCATCCACCTGACAGGTGTGGCATATCAAGAATCTGATTAAACAGCATGATCATTAAACAGGTGCACCTTGTGCTGGGGACAATAAAAAGCCAGTCTAAAATGTGCAGTTTTGTCACACAGATGTTTCAAGTTTTGAGGAAGTGCGCAATTGGCATGCTGACTGCAGGACTGTCCACCAGAGCTGTTGCCAGATAATTTAATGTTAATTTCTCTACCATAAGGTACCTCCAATGCCTTTTTAGAGAATTTGGCAGTACGTACAACTTCACCTGTGGGATCGTCTGAGATGGGACACACGGACAGCTGATGAAACTGTGGGTTTGTAAAACCTAATAATTTCTGCACAAACTGTCAGAAAGTATCTCAGGGAAGCTCTTCTGCATGCTTGTTGTCCTCACCAGGGTCTTGACCTGTGTCACGAATTCAGCCAAGGCTGCCCCTCCTCCTTGCTCGGGCAGGTTTCGGCGTTCGTCATCACCGGCTTACTAGCCACTACCGCTCCATTTATCATCACTCCATTTGTCTTGTCTTGTCAATCACACACACCTGGTACTCATTCCCTCATTAGTCTGTGTATAAGTGTTCCCTCTGCCCCCTTGTCCTTTGTGAGTGATTGTTCGTTGTGAGAGTGAGTAGCTCGGTTGAGCTACTCTTTACTTGTATGCAGCCAAGGTTGATTTTCCCTTGTGCTAGTTTCGTTCTGTCGCTATATGCCCTACATTATTGTACACTGAATAAACTCTTGATTTCTGTGTTTTACCTCATGCGCCTAACTCCGTCATTCACACCTCATCACAACCTGAATGCAGTTTGGCGTCTTAACCGATTTTAGTGGGCAAATGCTCACCTTCGATGGCCACTGGCAAGCACATTTGAAAAAGAGACCTAGGTCTCAATATGTCTTCCCTGTTAAAATAAAGGTTAAATGAAAAAATTCCTAAATTTGCCACGGGGCGGAAATTCTAATTTAATTCTAATTTTTATTTTTTATTTTGCTAAGATGGCAATATCATATACTGTATATCAAATATTACCACACTCTTGCTGCAGACCTCATCATGACCTTCTGGAAGCGACAAATACAACCTAACCATGGAGAGAAGAGAACAACACCTAAAAACGTATTGGAGTTGGTGAGGCAATGGGACAGATTGGTGGAAAAGGATAATATCCTGTTCCGACGAGTTAAACCCTCTGATGGAGGCCCTGAGTGGCATCAGCCCTTGTTACCACAGTCACTTCAAAGTGAGGTCCTAAAGAGCCTACATGACAATCATTGACATGTGTGGCGCGAACCACTTACATGTACCTGGTTCGACGGAGATGCTACTGGCCAGGTATGAACAAAACCATTGAAACTACTGTAAAAGTTGTGAATGTTGCACACTAGCAAAAGCAATCCAGCCTAAAGCGAGAAACTTCTTGGGGCACATACTGGCTTCAAAGGATATTCTGGCAATCAATTTTACTATCCTGGAGCCATCTGATAGAGAAAATGTGCTTGTTATGATCGATGTCTTTTCAAAATAAACGCAGGCGATCCCAACCTGAGATCAGAGTGCCAGAGCGGTAGCTTAAGCGTTGGTAACAAACTGGTTTATGTATTTGGCGTTCCCCAACAGATTCATTCTGACCAGGTTTATTGAACATCTATGCAGCATGTAAGGTATCACCAAAACCAGAACTACCCCCTACTGGCCACAGGGAAATGGCCAATGTGAATGATTCAACAGAACCCTTCACGATTTGCTCTGTACTCTCCCGCAGGAGAAGAATAATAAATGGACAGCACACCACCCACAGGTACTGTTAGCATACAACACGTCAGAACACCAACACAGGATACTCTCTGTATGTTCTTACAGTGGGGAAAAAAAGAATTTAGTCAGCCACTAATTGTGCAAGTTCTCCCACTTAAAAAGATGAGAGAGGCCTGTAATTTTCATCATAGGTACACGTCAACTATGACAGACAAAATGAGAAAAAAATCCAGAAAATCACATTGTAGGATTTTTTATGAATTTATTTGGAATGAATTTAATGAATTTAATGAATTTATTTTAATGAATTATGGTGGAAAATAAGTATTTGGTCAATAACAAAAGTTTCTCAATACTTTGTTATATAACCTTTGTTGGCAATGACACAGGTCAAACGTTTTCTGTAAGTCTTCACAAGGGTTTCACTCACTGTTGCTGGTATTTTGGCCCATTCCTCCATGCAGATCTCCTCTAGAGCAGTGATGTTTTGGGGCTGTCGCTGGGCAACACGGACTTTCAACTCCCTCCAAAGATTTTCCATGGGGTTGAGATCTGGAGACTGGCTAGGCCACTCCAGGACCTTGAAATGCTTCTTACGAAGCCACTCCTTTGTTGCCCGGGCGGTGTGTTTGGGATCATTGTCATGCTGAAAGACCCAGCCACGTTTCATCTTCAATGCCCTTGCTGATGGAAGGAGGTTTTCACTCATAATCTCACGATACATGGCCGCATTCATTCTTTCCTTTACACGGATCAGTCGTCCTGGTCCCTTTGCAGAAAAACAGCCCCAAAGCATGATGTTTCCACCCCATGCTTCACAGTAGGTATGGTGTTCTTTGGATGCAACTCAGCATTCTTTGTCCTCCAAACACGACTGCAGGATTTGAGTCCCTGGCGGCGTAGTGTGTTACTGATGGTAGGCTTTGTTACTTTGGTCCCAGCTCTCTGCAGGTCATTCACTAGGTCCCCCCGTGTGGTTCTGGGATTTTTGCTCACCGATCTTGTGATCATTTTGACCCCACGGGGTGAGATCTTGCGTGGAGCCCCAGATCGAGGGAGATTATCAGTGGTCTTGTATGTCTTCCATTTCCTAATAATTGCTCCCACAGTTGATTTCTTCTAACCAAGCTGCTTACCTATTGCAGATTGTCTTCCCAGCCTGGTGCAGGTCTACAATTTTGTTTCTGGTGTCCTTTGACAGCTCTTTGGTCTTGGCCATAGTGGAGTTTGGAGTGTGACTGTTTGAGGTTGTGGACAGGTGTCTTTTATACTGATAACAAGTTCAAACAGGTGCCATTAATACAGGTAACGAGTGGAGGACAGAGGAGCCTCTTAAAGAAGAAGTTACAGGTCTGTGAGAGCCAGAAATCTTGCTTGTTTGTAGGTGACCAAATACTGATTTTCCACCATAATTTGCAAATAAATTCATTAAAAATCCTACAATGTGATTTTCTGGATTTTTTTTCTCAATTTGTCTGTCATAGTTGACGTGTACCTATGATGAAAATTACAGGCCTCTCTCATCTTTTTAAGTGGGAGAACTTGCACAATTGGTGGCTGTATGTTTGGACAGGAACCACGGTTGCCCATTGAAACCCTGCTGGGGACAGAGGGCCAAACGGATCTGATAACTGCTGATGAATGGACCACAAACCACCAAAGGGTGTTAACCCAGGTGTACCAGGGAGCCAGGCAACACCTCCAAACGGCAGCAGAACGAAGAGCCAGAGACCACAACCTTAACGTGGGGGCAGAGAACTGGCAGCAGGGCCAGTTGGTATATCGTCGTGGTCATAGGAACAGAGGACGTCAGAAGATACAGGACTATTGGGACCCAACACTGTTTAAGATGGCATGGTGTCCTCTGTGATTGTGCTCTACAGGGGGACTAGCCTCCCCAGGTTATATCCCCTCTCCCTACTACGACATACGACTAAAATAACACACACTGTTAGATGCTATTGTCACTATTGATCTTGTAGAGGGCAAGTCTGAGAACCATGCTGAGTCTTATAGCCACTAGACTTCTCCTCTTCCACTCTGTGTAGGACCCACTTGGGTGATGCCTCAGCAGCTCTGGGCACCAGATAGCTCACCACACAAAGTTCAGAATAGTAGCCAGTTGTCCTCTCTATGAGCTCTCTGCATCAGCACTGCTGTATTACTCTATCTCCCATGCCTTTCACGCATCAGGCCACTCTTCAAATTGAATTGGCAGCCAGGTGAAACAAAAAAGATGGTACCATCTCCAGATGCATTTTTCAAACAAAAGTTAGCTAGCCAAGCCAAAAAGTGTTAACCTGTCAGTCAATCTACAAATCCGTGGCTCAAAACCGCCAGATATATGCAATAAAAATGAAATGTTATCAAAAACAAAAGAGCAGATTTTAAAAACAACAATTAAAACCACCTAAAAAGAACTAAATCTGTACACATTTACAGGAACTGTTCTTAGACTGCTACTAGGGCGCAATGGCAACTATAGATTTATAGTATCTAGATGTACTCGGTTGTGTAGGGATGCTACAAGAAAATGCAGTGTCTCCAAGGTATTGTGAATATCATGCTATTTTATTGTTGTCATTGTGGGTCCGCTATTTGCCTACTAACATTGTTTGATTTTAGATTTCCGTGGTCACACCTGCAAGCTGCTGTAACCGAGCCATAACACTAGCACAGTGGTTTTATATATGCATTGAAATACCAACATTTAATTTATCATAATTTACTATAATTTTAACTATTGCTTTAACAGAAGCGCTCTTGCTAAATGTGTTTACATTACAGGAAGAACACTGGTTACTGTTTATTTAGTGTTTATGATTACTTCTCATACCGGTTTATTGAACTTATATTCTCTGTCCTCTCTTGTAGCCTTCCAAATTGTACCACAGCCGGTGGAGGTTACCAGGATACGGGCATGGGCCGGTGTAGTGGGGTTCACTCACGAATAATATATTTTGTTGTGTCCATTTTCTGTTTGGTTTGTGGTGGCACGTTTTAAGGTAAGCTTGTGTTTTATTTTGGGATATAGCATAGTAATTGGTTTGCAGTGGTTTTAATTACTTTAAATTAATGTATCTATAGTATACCTAATCGCCCTGCTGTGGTGCATGCTTTCTTTCTTCTCCAATATCCCGCTGCTTTATTTATTTAATTCATTCAAATACAGGATTCATCTTCAGATAATATACCCTGTAATTTGACCCACACACTGACTGTTGTACTTTTTATGAAGTATATGTCACGATCGTCTGAAGAAGCGGACCAATACGCAGCGCGTGGAGTGAACATGATGACTTTATTTAATAAAGCAACCACGAAAAAACAACAAATGACGATAGTGAAGTCCTCTGTAACACTGACAGAAACATGGAACAAAAACCCACAATACCCACGAGAAAACACACAGTATAAATATGGCTCCCAATCAGAGATAACGAGCCGACAGCTGTCACTCGTTACCTCCGATTGGGAGTCACCTGAATAATCACAAACAATCACCACACATAGAAATGAAACAACCAGAATACCAACATAGAAATACACCCAAAAGAAAAATGAACAACCCTGGCTCAATACTCAAAGTCCATGGAGCCAGAGTGTCACAGTACCCCCCCCTAAAGGTGCGAACTCCGGGCGCACCAACATACAGTCTAGGGGGAGGGTCTGGGTGGGCGTCTGTCCATGGTGGCGGCTCTGGCACTGGTCGTGGTCCCCACCCCACCATAGTCACTACCCGCTTACGTAGCCTCCTCCAAATGACCACCCCCCAACTAAACCCCACAGGATTAAGGGACAGCACTGGACTAAGAGGCATCACCGGACTCAGGGGCAGCACCGGACTAAGGGGCAGCACCGGGCTAAGGGGCAGCACCGGGCTAAGGGGCAGCACCGGACTAAATGGCGGATCCTGGCTGGACGGCTCTGGCGGATCCTTGCTGGACGGCTCTGGCGGATCCTTGCTGGACGGCTCTGGCGGATCCTGGCTGGACGGCTCTGGCGGATCCTGGCTGGACGGCTCATGGCTGGCTGACGGATCTGGCTGCTCGCGGCTGGCTGACGGATCTGGCTGCTCATGGCTGGCTGACGGATCTGGCTGATCCTGTCTGGCGGAAGGCTCTGGCTGATCCTGTCTGGCGGAAGGCTCTGGCTGATCCTGTCTGGCGGAAGGCTCTGGCTGATCCTGTCTGGCGGAAGGCTCTGGCTGATCCTGTCTGGCGGAAGGCTCTAGCGGCTCCTGTCTGGCGGAAGGCTCTAGCGGCTCCGGTCTGGCGGACGGCTCTGAAGGCTCATGGCAGACGGGGCGGCTTTGCAGGTTCGAGTACAGACGGGCGGCTTTAGCGCCGTTGGGCAGACGGGGCAGTTCAAGCGCCGTTGGGCAGACGGGCAGTTCAGGCGCCGTTGGGCAGACGGGCAGTCCAGGTGCCGTTGGGCAGACGGGCAGTTCAGGCGCCGTTGGGCAGACGGGCAGTTCAGGCGCCGTTGGGCAGACGGGCAGTTCAGGCGCCGTTGGGCAGACGGGCAGTTCAGGCGCCGTTGGGCAGACGGCAGACTCTGGCCGTCTGAGGCGCACCCAGGCCTGGCGCGTAGTGCCGGAACTGGAGGTACCGGGCTGAGGACACGCATCTCAGGGCTAGTGCGGGGAGAAGGAACAGGCCGGACCGGGCTGGCGACGCGCACCGTAGACTTGGTGCGGGTGGCAGGAACAGGCCGGACCGGGCTGGCGACGCGCACCGTCCAGTTTGGTGCGAGTGGCAGGAACAGGCCAGGTCGGGCTGGCGACGCGCACCGTAGACTTGGTGCGGGTGGCAGGAACAGGCCGGGTCGGGCTGGCGACGCGCACCGTAGACTTGGTGCGGGTGGCAGGAACAGGCCGGGCCGGGCTGTCGGACGCACACCGTATCCTTGGTGCGTGGAGCAGGAACAGGCCGGGTCGGGCTGGCGACGCGCACCGCAGACTTGGTGCGGGTGGCAGGAACAGGCCGGGCCGGGCTGTCGACGCACACCGTATCCTTGGTGCGTGGAGCAGGAACAGGCCGGGCAGGGCTGTCGACGCACACCGTATCCTTGGTGCGTGGAGCAGGAACAGGCCGGACAGGGCTGTCGACGCACACCGTATCCTTGGTGCGTGGAGCAGGAACAGGCCGGGCAGGGCTGTCGACGCACACCGTATCCTTGGTGCGTGGAGCAGGAACAGGCCGGGCTGGGCTGGCGACGCACACCGTAGGGTCTGTGCGTGGAGCAGGAACAGGCCGGGCTGGGCTGGCGACGCACACCGTGGGCTTGATGCGTGGAGTAGGAACAGGCCGGGCTGGGCTGGCGACGCACACCGTAGGTTCTGTGCGTGGAGCAGGAACAGGCCGGGCTGGGCTGGCGACGCACACCGTGGGCTTGATGCGTGGAGTAGGAACAGGCCGGTCCGTACTGGGAACACACACCACTGGCCTTAACTGGGGATCAGGAACGGGCCGGACCGGACTGGCAACACACATCAGTCTCTCACGCCGTGCCGCAACAACTTCCCTTCCTCTACTCGCCAATGGCTCCCGTAATCCGATAGCCTTCTCTCCACGTCTCCCTGTAGCAGCCTCCTGCTGCCCAGCCGCCAAACCATGTGCCCCCCCAAAAACTTTTTGGGGTTGCCTCTCGTCCTTCCAACGATGATGGCCCTGCTGACGCCCGTTGCTCCTCTCTCGCCAGGGCCTTGATCCTCCCCCAAGGTCCCTTGCCCCCGAGCATGTCCTCCCAGGACCACGATTTGCCCACCTGGGCCATCGCCAGCCTCTCGATCTCCTTACCAGGCGCTTCCTCCCATGTCCAGCTGTCTTGCTCCTGGACACGCTGCTTGGTCCCTTTACGGTGGGTTTTTCTGTCACGATCGTCTGAAGAAGCGGACCAATACGCAGGCGCGTGGAGTGAACATGATGACTTTATTTAATAAAGCAACCACGAAAAAACAACAAATGACGATAGTGAAGTCCTCTGTAACACTGACAGAAACATGGAACAAAAACCCACAATACCCACGAGAAAACACACAGTATAAATATGGCTCCCAATCAGAGATAACGAGCCGACAGCTGTCACTCGTTACCTCCGATTGGGAGTCACCTGAATAATCCCAAACAATCACCACACATAGAAATGAAACAACCAGAATACCAACATAGAAATACACCCAAAAGAAAAATGAACAACCCTGGCTCAATACTCAAAGTCCATGGAGCCAGAGTGTCACAGTATACTTGTATTGTTAAGTTTGACAAGGTTTCCCCCTCCCTTAGACTACACCTCCCCTAATTATAACTAACGGCTTCTACTTGCCACAATACGTATATCTATCAGATATCTACTCTCACATATCAGAACAACTCAGTCTCACACATCACTATGGTCAGTCTGTTGACGTTAACATTAACATTTGAACTTAAACGGTTGTTGCAACTTAGGTTTGTGGAAAGATAATAGTTATCTAGTCATGGGCCATATCGATCAATTTCCGGCCGCGTCATTAAAGTTGCATGCGCAGTTCCTAAACAGAAGTTAATACGATCACATCTGACTTCAGATGCAGCTCCTGCAACTTCGCAAACACGTAATTAAATGGTTATTGTCTAAAACATTGTAGGATTGGTTACCTAGCAAGCTAGCAAGCCAGCGAGGCAAGGTAAAATATCACAAATGGAGCTAGATAAAGCCAGAAGAATAACATACTTGTTGAGCATATGTAACAGACGTCATGCTGCTTACTTAGCAAGTACCGCTTCCTCCTGATTCAGCTCATACCAAGGCCTCAACCTAGGACGTCTGCCTTGCTAGCACACATGACCGCCCTCCAGAAGCATCTTACCAGTCAGGGGACACTTCAGGCTGAGGAGTTTCACACATCCCCATGTGCTACATTCACCCACAAAACGTATTACACAGCAGTGTTGGAGTAGTGAACTACATGTAGTTCAACTAGTAATTTAACTACGTGTTGATGTAGTTTGGTGGTAGTTTAACTAAATTCAAATCTATGTAGTGTTTTCAGTAGTTAATTACTTTTTTGCCATGTAGCGGTGTAGCTAACTACTGGAACTACACACTACTTTTCTTGCAAAAAATAAAATAAAAAATATATATACTGTATATACAGTATATATATGGGTGAAGTAGGCAATACTTTTCTTAATTTTTTGGCATCAGACCTAACTAATTCTTACTTAAAACATTGTTTTTTAATTTAATTGGCTAAATTGCACATTCTGTTAACATATGACCCCAAGACCCCAAAGTGATCTGTTCTTTGGATTTGTAGTTTGGATGTAGTGAACTACTTTTTCAAAGTAACTTTAGTTAAGTAAACTATATAAACTATAACTATATAAAGGGTAGCTTAAGGGTAGCTTAACTTCTTCCAGTGTGAAGTAATTGGTAGCTTGGTAAACTATATTGTCAGAGTAGCTTCCCCAACATTGCTCCACAGCAACCCCAGTGTTGAGCTAAGTGCAATCCGGGTCACGGCACCATTTGTAACGGATGCCACGTTGCTTGCTTAGTGAGTACCGCTTCCTCCTGATTCGGCTCATGCCGAGGCTCAAACCCAGGACCCTGCCTTGCTGGCGCACATGACCGCCCTCGCGAAACATCTTACCAGTAGATTCCACTGAAAAGCTAGCTATCGGCAGTGCAAGTGGGGACACAACAGGCTGATGAGTGAGTTTCACACATCCCCATTCGCTATACATAACTATAGCCATCAGTCTTGTGTGATTTTTAATGGTCATCACTCACTCACTGCGAAGTTTGTCAAGGTTCCGACATCAGTGTATATCTATCTGCTACAGGCCTTTTTGTTGCAAGCGTGTGTGAGGATCACTCGAACATGGCGCTTGCTTGTAAACAAAAAAAGGCTCTATAGAATAATTCTATATTTGGTCCAAAATGCCAATGGTGAAACATGAATCACTGAACAGAAAGGTAACCCAAATGTAACATTCAAAATGCCTGGCAGTCCATGGAGCCCTATGAGAAAATCTCTGATGTGGGCATGGTGATAGTGGGACTCCTGTGGTGGAGCCTTGGGTAAGATCCTTATGATTCAACTCCTAGTCGTGTGGAGGAAAATCACAGGCATCGCACTACAAAGTGAAAAGCAGCTAGCAGTGAAAACAAATTGATACTCCAGGGAATGCTTTTCCCATTTTCATACCGTCTTCAAGTTTGTTTGCATAATGTGGTGTATCCCTGGGTGCTGGGTAGGGGTGCTGGTAGGATTGGACCACCACATGTGTTCTGAGGCCCAGCGAGATCCCTCGACACTCTCTTATAACACACGTGGCGCAGAACACTCAAGGTCAAGCAGAACTAGTTTACTCGCATGTAAACAGTCACACTGACACTTGCATTACATGAGTGAGCATACTAAGTATTTTTTATCCATGTTTGCTTACATCTGCTATGTAGTAAGAATGTCTGTGTAATGGGTATTGCAATAGGTTTTCCCTTGCATTCAAGTGCTTGGTTATACCATATCCATACATTGCAGTCTAGTTTGAATGGCAAGGTTCTCTCTGTTCTCAGTCATGTGTCAGAACATATATACACACTGAGTGTACAAAACATTAGGAACATGCTCTTTCCATGACATAAACTGACCAGGTGAATGAAGGTGAAAGCTATGATCGCTTATTGATGTCACCTGTTAAATCCACTTAAATCAGTGTTGATGAAGGCGAGGAGACAGGTTAAAATATGATTTTTAAGCCTTGAGACAATTGAGACATGGATTGTGTACGTGTGCCATTGAAAGGGTGAATGGGCATGACAAAATATTTAAGTGCCTTTGAACGGGGTATGGTAGTAGGTGCCTGGCGCACCGGTTTGAATGTGTCAAGAACTGCAGTGCTGCTGGGTTTTCACGCTCAACAGTTTCCCGTGTGTATCAAGAATGGTCCACCACCCAACGGACATCCAGCCAACTTGACACAACTGTGGAAAGCATTCGGGGGTCAACATGGACCAGCATCTCTGTGGAACGCTTTCGACACCTTGTAGAGTCCATGCCCCAAATAATTGAGGCTGTTCTGAGGGCAAAAGGGGGTGCAACTCAATATTAGGAAGGTGTTCCTAATGTTTTGTACACTCAGTGTATGTGCTCTGTCTGGATGGAACATACAGTAACAATGGTCTCTTTAAAGCATGTCAGTTAACCTAATTACAGTGACGGAAAAAAGTATTTGATCCCCTGCTGATTTTGTACGTTTGCCAACTGACAAAGACATGATCAGTCTATAATTTTAATGGTAGGTTTATTTGAACAGTGAGAGACAGAATAACAACAAAAAAATCCAGAAAAACGCATGTCAAAAATTTTAGAAATTGATTTGCATTTTAATGAGGGAAATAAGTATTTGACCCCTCTGCAAAACATGATTTAGTATTTGGTGGCAAAACCCTTGTTGGCAATCACAGAGGTCAGACGTTTCTTGTAGTTGGCCACCAGGTTTGCACACATCTCAGGAGGGATTTTGTTCCACTTCTCTTTGCAGATCTTCTCCAAGTCATTAAGGTTTCGAGGCTGACGTTTGGCAACTCGAACCTTCAGCTCCCTCCACAGATTTTCTATGGGATTAAGGTCTGGAGACTGGCTAGGCCACTCCAGGACCTTAATGTGCTTCTTCTTGAGCCACTCCTTTGTTGCCTTGGCCGTATGTTTTGGGTCATTGTCATGCTGGAATACCCATCCACGACCCATTTTCAATGCCCTGGCTGAGGGAAGGAGGTTCTCACCCAAGATTTGACGGTACATGGCCCCGTCCATCGTCCCTTTGATGTGGTGAAGTTGTCCTGTCCCCTTAGCAGAAAAACACGCCCAAAGCATAATGTTTCCACCTCCATGTTTGACGGTGGGGATGGTGTTCTTGGGGTCATAGGCAGCATTCCTCCTCCTCCAAACACGGCGAGTTGAGTTGATGCCAAAGAGCTCGATTTTGGTCTCATCTGACCACAACACTTTCACCCAGTTCTCCTCTGAATCATTCAGATGTTCATTGGAAAACTTCAGACGGCCCTGTATATGTGCCTTTTTGAGCAGGGGGACCTTGCGGGCGCTGCAAGATTTCAGTCCTTCACGGCGTAGTGTGTTACCAATTGTTTTCTTGGTGACTATGGTCATAGCTGCCTTACATTTACATTTACATTTTAGTCATTTAGCAGACGCTCTTATCCAGAGCGACTTACAGTTAGTGAGTGCATACATTTTCATACTTGAGATCATTGACAACATCCTCCCGTGTAGTTCTGGGCTGATTCCTCACCATTCTCATGATCATTGCAACTCCATGAGGTG
Source organism: Coregonus clupeaformis (assembly GCF_020615455.1). Classification (NCBI taxonomy): domain Eukaryota; kingdom Metazoa; phylum Chordata; class Actinopteri; order Salmoniformes; family Salmonidae; genus Coregonus; species Coregonus clupeaformis. The sequence goes on from NC_059210.1 coordinate 29,402,799, forward strand.
AGATCTTGCATGGAGCCCCAGGCCGAAGGAGATTGACAGTTCTTTTGTGTTTCTTCCATATGCAAATATAATTGCACCAACTGTTGTCACCTTCTCACCAAGCTGCTTGGCTATGGTCTTGTAGCCCATTCCAGCCTTGTGTAGGTCTACAATCTTGTCCCTGACATCCTTGGAGAGCTCTTTGTTCTTGGCCATGGTGGAGAGTTTGGAATCTGATTGATTGATTTCTTCTGTGGACAGGTGTCTTTTATACAGGAACAAGCTGAGATTAGGAGCACTCCCTTTAAGAGCGTGCTCCTAATCTCAGTTCGTTACCTGTATAAAAGACACCTGGGAGCCAGAAATCTTTCTGATTGAGAGGGGGTCAAATACTTATTTCCCTCATTAAAATGCAAATCAATTTATAACATTTTTGACATGCATTTTTCTGGATTTTGTTGTTGTTATTCTGTCTCTCACTGTTCAAATAAACCTACCATTAAAATGATAGACTGATCGTTTCTTTGTCAGTGGGCAAACGTACAAAATCAGCAGGGGATCAAATACTTTTTTCCCTCACTGTAGAGAGCACTCGCTCCTGTTGCCTAAAGCTGCAGCTGGTCTTTGATCAGGCCTCTTGAGCTGGGTGGATAGGAGCAATGGCCAGTGAACCTTTGCTGGTTGTAGAGTGGTTCTGCTCTTCCGTCATGCCCCTTCGCAAAGCTATAAAAGCCATTTACTGCTCCAAGGCATAAAATTAGTTAATGGTCTTTAGTATCAGTTTTGTAACACAATGTTATTTATGCTTGTTGCTTTCACTGTATGTACATTCAGACAACTCCATCAATTACTTTCTGGATCGAATTAGGCATTTCTAGCTAATGCTAAGCACAAAGTGGTTGTCATAGCAACAATGTCTGACACAATGAAGTATATGATGTATAACACAACAATAAAAGTTATAAAAAATCATTGTATTCCACTATGCAATTAATGGTAAGAATAGAGCCTGATGCTTATCATCCTCTGGTGGCATGCTTCTCAGAATTAGACAAAGGAAAGGACCTAGAGAGATATCAGAGAGCAGGGAGGGAGAGTAAGAACGAGGGAGAGAGGCAGGCAATTCAGGAAGTGATTTGAATTTAACCTTTCAGTTTATTGAGTAACTGAAAATAAATGCAAATGTTTTCCTATTATTGAATTGCAATATTTGTTTACTTCCTGAATTGACTGCATTCAATTAGAATTGAGCCCAACCCTGTCATGCAGGGAGGTGAAGAGCAAGGCTAATCTACTTAGACAGACATGGCCGCTGTTAGCTTTGTAGTGCATACTAACCTGGCACTCTCTTCACATCTAAATGACTCTCTTGACACAAAGCTGATTCTGTGAGACAAGGCTGATTCTGCTGATTCAAGGTAAGGAGGCACAGAATGCAACCAAAAGTCCCTCTGTCTGCTTATTATCATTTGTGTTGTCCAGATTAGTAACTGAATAGCCCTCCTGAAAAGAAGAGCATAGATCTGCCTATTAATCAGGGGGTATAATTTAGTGTACTTACTATGCCTGTAATATGTGGTTGTCCCACCTAGCTATCTTAAAATGAATGCACTAACTAAGTCGCTCTGGATCAGAGCGTCTGCTAAATGACTAAAATGTAAAATTTACAAAAGGAGGGACAGAAAACCTGAGTGATGCTCCTGGATCCTCTCTACACAAATCAAGGTCATCCCACAGAGCATCAACTTTTGTTTTCTTCTCTCTCTATTGTCTACCGATGCTATTACATGCTTTGCCAGAGCCATACAGATTGGTCCTTGACATAGAGGCTTTGGTGTTCCTCTTTATTAGCTAATTCAAGGCAATGTCTCTGTTGAATAGCCTACTTTAGAGAAGGCCTCTGACACATACCTTAGACAGGGATGTCTACAACCAGCCACTGACTAACTGCATGTGCGAATAGTCAGAGACTTCTGTGTCCACCATAGACCATCCTTTCCCTTTCCACCATAGACCATCCTTTCCCTTTCCACCATAGACCATCCTTTCCCTTTCCACCACAGGGACAGACAGAGACATACAAAGGAGCAGATTACATTGCTTGTGGGAGGACAGAGTATCAGGTTGATAAGCACCAAATAACAGCTGATGAATAGTAGAAGGGCTGGGTTAACACGCGTTAATTACCACAGCTATTGCCCATGCAATGTAACTTCTTGGTTCAGAGCGTTACTTAACCTTGCTAAGTGTACGTAGAATGAGACTGAAAATGATAATTGAATGGCCATTACAGATTGAGATCCCGTGTTAATTGGTTTTAAATGTTCGTCTACGAGCCGAGTGGTAGAATGAGCCAATAAGAGATGATTGGACCCCATCATTACGGGTGGGTTTAGTAGGCCATAGGCTACCTCTCTGGAGAGAAACACTTCGAGGGAATTGTTGAGGAGGAGGGCTGCTGATTGACAGATTCTATTCTAATTAGGACAGGGAGGATATAAAAAAGAATGTGTATAGAATGACTTCATTTTAAAGGGTGAGATTGTCTGAAAGTCACCTTCCCACACTCACAAAGTTTTATGTTTACACCGAAAAGGCTTTAATCACCTTCCTGTCTGTCCTTTCTCACGTTGTTCAACATCATCTTTTGTCTCTCAGAGAGCGTTTCGGTTTGTTAAAGGGGTAGTGCGAGATTCTGGAAGTTAAGCCGCAGAGTCAGACCATTTTTTTTTACTTCATCATTGCGCTAACGCAAGTTAGGATTGAGTAGAGTAGAGTAGTACTTTATTGAATGGCTGCAAAAATAAATTGGCAAAATCTCACACTATGCATTTAACAAGTTGTCACACACACACACACTTCCACTGTCACACCCTGGCTATGGGACTCTAGTTGTTGAGCCAGGGTGTGTTTGTTCTATGTGGTGTGTTTCTATGTTGGGGGTTCTAGTTCGTCTATTTCTATGTTTTGCCTGAGTGACTCCCAATCAGAGGCAACGAGTGTCAGCTGTTGGCTGGTTGTCTCTGATTGGGAGCCATATTTAAACTGTATGTTTTCCCTTTGTGTTTGTGGGTTTTTGTTTCGTGTTCGGTCATTGTCACCGTGGACTTCACGAGTCGTTTCTTGTTTTGTATCATGTTTAAACTTTAACTAATTAAAGTATGTTTGTTCATCACGCTGCGCATTGGTCTCTCCCTGACGATCGTGACAGAAAAACCCACCAAAACTGGACCAAGCAGCGTGAAGAGGAGAGAGGAAGGACTTGGGATCGATGGAGTAGGGGTCTCGACTGGGCTAAGCCGGAGTGAAGAGCAGAGAGGGTGGACTTGGGAACAGTGGAGGAAGAGTCTCGACTGGGTCAAGCCTAATGAAGAGCAGAATGGCTGGAGTTGGAGGCAGAAGAGCGAGAGTTGGGCGAAAACTATAGAGGCCTGGCCCACGGGGAGGAGAGACCCCCAGAAAATTTTTAGGGGGGGGCTCACGACGTCGGGGCAGCAGGAGGCCGCGATAGAGCGGTCCAGCGGGTTGGCAGAGGAGGCCGCCATGTTAAGGGGGCCACTGGTCACTAAGGGGAAGGAAAGTGTGGAGGCACGGCGAGAGGTACTGGGGTGTGTTACCAGTCCGGTCCGGCCCGTTCCTGCTCCCCGCATCGAGCCTGTGGTATGCTTCGCCAGCCCGGTCCGGTCCGTTCCTGCTCCCCGCACCAAGCCTACGGTGTGCGTCGCCAGCCCGGCCCGGCCTGTTCCTGCCCCTCGCACCAAGCCTACGGTGCGCATCGCCAGCCCGGTAAGGCCCGTTGCTGCTCCACGCACCAAGCCTACGGTGCGCGTCGCCAGCCCGGCCCGGCCTGTTCCTGCCACTCGCACCAAGTCTACGGTGCGCGTCGCCAGCCCGGTCCGGCCTGTTCCTGCCACTCGCACCAAGCCAGGGGTGCGAGTCGTCAGCCTGGTCCAGCCCGTTCCGGCCACTCGCACCAAGCCAGGGGTGCGAGTCGTCAGTCCAGTGAGGCCCGTTGCTGCTCCACGCACCAAGCCAGGGGTGCGCGTCGTCTGTCCGGCACAACCCGTGCCTGGGTCACCGGTGCCTAACCAGGTACCGGTCAACTGCTCCACTACGGAGTTGAAGCTAACCGCTCCTGCTACGTCCAGTCCAGCTCTAGCCAGCGGGGCCAGACCGGACCAGGGGCGCTATGGGGGTTTGTTGGAGGGTGGTGGGCAAGCCCGGAGCCAGAACCGCCGCCGAGGAGGTATGCCCACCCAGCCCTCCCCTGTTTTGCTCTTTTTTGAGGCGCGGTCGCAGTCCGCGCCTTTAGGGGTACTGTCACACCCTGGCTATGGGACTCTAGTTGTTGAGCCAGGGTGTGTTTGTTCTATGTGGTGTGTTTCTATGTTGGGGGTTCTAGTTCGTCTATTTCTATGTTTTGCCTGAGTGACTCCCAATCAGAGGCAACGAGTGTCAGCTGTTGGCTGGTTGTCTCTGATTGGGAGCCATATTTAAACTGTATGTTTTCCCTTTGTGTTTGTGGGTTTTTGTTCCGTGTTCGGTCATTGTCACCGTGGACTTCACGAGTCGTTTCTTGTTTTGTATCATGTTTAAACTTTAACTAATTAAAGTATGTTTGTTCATCACGCTGCGCATTGGTCTCTCCCTGACGATCGTGACATCCACACCTTCCATCTTGCTGTGATCTAAACTCAGCAAAAAAAGAAACGTCCTCTCACTGTCAACTGCGTTTATTTTAAGCAAACTTAACATGTGTAAATATTTGTATGAACATAACAAGATTCAACAACTGAGACATAAACTCCACAATCCACAATAATGTGTCCCTGAACAAAGGGGGGGTCAAAAGTAGCAGTCAGTATCTGGTGTGGCCACCAGCTGCATTAAGTACTGCAGTACATCTCCTCCTCATGGACTGCACCAGATTTGCCAGTTCTTGCTGTGAGATGTTACCCCACTCTTCCACCAAGGCACCTGCAAGTTCATAGACATTTCTGGGTGGAATGGCCCTAGCCCTCACCCTCCGATCCAACAGGTCCCAGACGTGCTCAATGTAAGTGAGATCCGGGCTCTTCGCTGGCCATGGCAGAACACTGACATTCCTGTCTTGAAGGAAATCACGCACAGAACGAGCAGTATGTCTGGTGGCATTGTCATGCTGGAGGGTCATGTCAGGATGAGCCTGCAGGAAGGGTACCACATGAGGCAGGAGGATGTCTCCTCTGTAACGAACAGCGTTGAGATTGCCTGCAATGACAACAGGCTCAGTCCGATGATGCTGTGACACACCGCCCCAGACCATGACGAACCCTCCACCTCCAAATCGATCCCGCTCCAGAGTACAGGCCTCGGTGTAACGCTCATTCCTTCGACCATAAACGCGAATCCGACCATCACCCATGGTGAGACAAAACCGCGACTCGTCAGTGAAGAGCACTTTTTGCCAGTCCTGTCTGGTCCAGCAACGGTGGGTTTGTGCCCATAGGCGACGTTGTTGCCGGTGATGTCTGGTGAGGACCTGCCTTACAACAGGCCTACAAGCCCTCAGTCCAGCCTCTCTCAGCCTATTGCGGACAGTCTGAGCACTGATGGAGGGATTGTGCGCTCCTGGTGTAACTCGGGCAGTTGTTGTTGCCATCCTGTACCTGTCCCGCAGGTGTGATGTTTGGATGTACCGATCCTGTGCAGGTGTTGTTACACGTGGTCTGCCACTGTCTCCCTGTAGCGCTGTCTTTGGCGTCTCACAGTACGGACATTGCAATTTATTGCCCTGGCCACATCTGCAGTCCTCATGCCTCCTTGCAGCATGCCTAAGGCACGTTCACACAGATGAGCAGGGACCCTTGGCATCTTTCTTTTGGTGTTTTTCAGAGTCAGTAGAAAGGCCTCTTAGGTTTTCATAACTGTGACCTTAATTGCCTACCATCTGTAAGCTGTTAGTGTCTTAATGACCGTTCTACAGGTGCATGTTCATTAATTGTTTATGGTTCATTGAACAAGCATGGGAAACAGTGTTTAAATCCTTTACAATGGAGATCTGTGAAGTTTTTTGGATTTTTACAAATTATCTTTGAAAGACAGGGTCCTGAAAAAGGGCTGTTTATTTATTTGTTGAGTTGATGTTGTTCCATTAGAGGGGGCTGCTGAGGCAGTATGAAGCTATGAACTCATCATAAAACCAACATAGACTGATAACTCCTCAGCTATAGAAAGTAGAAAACACTCTTATAAAGATAGAAATGATATCACCTTGTGAAGTCTATTGATTTATCTTTGTAACAGAACAGAAACACATTGTTGCTTGTATTATTTTACTGCAGCAGTGTAACATACAGTAGGTTAGACTGAGCCAAAACAAGTTCACTGATTGAGGGAGTGGAATGGGTAATCCATCATTTTGGAAATTATGTACTTCACTGAGAACAAAATAAAGGTGTTGATTTAATTATCCTAAGGAGCAATCATTCTTCTGTAATATGTCATGACTTGAACCCAGCCTCTGACTGTAATAGATTTGTATGGATGTGTGGGTAAATATGAGCTTGCCTGTTTTTAATGCTGCCTCTCTGGATCCATTGATCTAGTCTAGTGCAGACAGATGTATCGCTGTGTGTTTTAGATCCCTCAACAGTCCACAGGGCTTTGGCAAAGCTGGAGCACCGACCTCCTGTGGTGCTGACAATCCTATCAGGGGTTAGTGAACATGGAATCAAAGCTGATACAGATCTATTATTTTACATGAGTGGTATTGAATGTTGTAACAGGTTAGTCTGTGAGGTGTCTCTCCCGTGGGTTGGACCCAGCCACAGCCTCCACATGTCATTGGATATAATTTTAATGGTGTGGGTGAAAATGGCTGCGCACAAAAAAGTTTATATGGTTTGGTGTGAGTGGACATGAAAGGCTGTGTGAAAGGGGGTGCCCAGAAAGACAGATGAAGAGAACAGGATTTCTAGCGGTTCTATTAATCTACCTCTTCATTGCTACCATACTGTTGTTTACATCCTCCTCTGATACAGTTTCATCTTCCCTCTCACTCCCCTGCACTCATCCTACCATCCTCTACTGTTTTTTCTTTAAATGCTCTCTCTCCCCCCACCCTCTCTCTCTCCTTCCACTCTCTCTCTCCTTCCCTCTTTCTCTCTCTCTCTCTCTCTCTTTTTCTCCTTCCCTCTCTCTCTCTCTCTCTCTGTTAACTTGAGGCAGTACACTTGGGCGGGGATATCTTAGGGGCTACAGCTCACCCACAGTAACCTTGGGCAGTGGGGAAAGGTCTAATTAAATCCACAAATTCCACTGGCCAACGTGTGTGAGGACAATATGCAATTTGAAAGAGCAGTAAGCGGTCACGCTTTGTGGAGCGTCTTCTGTCTTAAGGCGCACAAGGTGAAGCCCCAGACGACCACATTAGCCATATTTAAAAAGGCGTTTAATCCATCTTGTGGGTGGGTTGCGGTCCTATGTCTAAAAGAGGAGACCGTGAAAGTGCCTATAATGGAATCCTCTCCGATTCGGATCTGTCAGAGGAAACAGTGTAGCTACAGCCATGAAAACACCTTTAATATCCTTGGGTCGAGACAATACTGAGAATTAGCCACCTATTCTTTCACTAACCTTGATTTTGATGAGACACTGGTTTATTTTATCTGTCCCTCAACTCCCTTCTCCTTACTGTCAACTAAATTCAACCTTGCATTAAGTTTGTTGAATGCAATGAAGTGGAGTTCAAACATAACTTTTCTCCCTCAATCTCCCTCAATCTTTATATTGGACAGGAGTTACTGTGGGGAGGGGGTGGGGGGTAACCAAGATAGACTGCTTTAAGGAGTGACTGCAACCAACACTTTTGGTAGAAAAGTCACTGCCAAGAAATGCTTATGTTAGCATTTTCAGACTAAAAATGTTTTTTTACTCAGCATGTAGTGCGTCTGAAGTCACACATCACACTATTACAACAGTGTGACTGTTTCGGAATAAAATTGTAAATATATTTTCTTAAACATCCTCTGTATTGTGTGCTTATTGTTTAACCTTTGGGCCATTTTGAGACCTTATTAAGGAGCATCAGGTACTGGTGGAATGTCTACTAATCGCATGTCCATCTTTTTGTGAGAAATTACAAACCCACACTTTAGATGAGGCCATGCATCTAAAGGCCACGCAAAAAGACTTAACTAATTATTAGTAAATGGTTTATAAAGACCTATATTAAAGATCTAATGAATGATCTTATGAATCATTATTAAATACTTTAAAAGACTAGGTTACTAACATTTTACAAATGTGGGAGTAATGATTAATAAATTATAAATAGACTATTTACTAATCCATTATAAATGCTTTATTATGTGGAGTTATTATAAAGTGCTTCCTCAGATTGTTTATATTTCAGGATAATCAAACTTGTAATTTGTTTTTAACTCTGTTATGTCGTTTGAGTATACACAAGGTATGTTGTTTGATCTAAACAACTGTGTGCCCTTGTTTTGATGAAATAGTTTAGGCTTCATGAAGTGTCTGTGTGCACAATGGCAGGCATTTATTTATTGAGGTGCATTGTAATGTGTTTATTCTAATGCAGACTAACTACCAGTCTCTTTAATCCCCCAGGCTACGGAAACTGAATTACAAAGCGGTGAGCAAATGTTTACAGGTAATGATATTATCCCTGAAATATGCACCCCGGACTTGCACTGGGCTCGCTGTTATTAAAGTGTGCCAGCTGCAGCTACTGGTACTGGTAGCACAGGAGAAGGTCATGGATAGAATGAAATTACATTTGAATATGAGAATTAGATGGTGATCGGCATGGGGTCAGGCAGGAGGAGGTGCTCGGTGAATAATAGTCTTACAGGATTTACAGGCTCTTTTCACAGGCGGCTAATAAAATGCAGTTCTGACACGGAGATCCATGCTCTTTGACACTGCATGGTGTAATTGCAGTGATCAGCCTTTTGTGTGGCAGAGAGCAGCAATCACAGCGTCCATTTAGAAAGCAGAGAGGGTACACCCCACAGAGAGAGGCATGTACCTGAACTCACCGGGTGAAAGTACATTGCAGGGTGTATACTGTAGCTGGGTCCTGCCAGGTCTCTCTAGTGGATAAGTAGTCTCAATCAGTTGCTATATAATTCCAAATCTCCCAGCAAGCCCCTACGTCGAGGCCCTTAATGTATGTAGATCTGAAATCATTGGATTGGAATCCAGCATGTTGTTTCCCCTCTGGTCAAGATACACCATTTACTGTGGACTCCCATGAGACGGGTAGACTTAAAGGTCAACTGCACTTCCTGATTTTGCCTTGTTTTTCATCAATGCTCATTAAGAAATGCTAGCGGCCATGACAGAAGGCAAACAAGAGTTGTTTTGGGGGTGTGGTTTTACGTGGGTGTTTCTTGGGTGTGTCTTTGCCATTCAATCACAACAAACAAGTATAGTAGTGAGTACAGCGAGGTAAGCTAAGCTAGCTTTGCTATGGAGAGAACAAAGTTTTGAAGTTGACTTCTCTCCTGACTGACTCGCCATCTCAAGATGGTCAGCTAATTCAGTTCTATGTTCTATGCTAAAGCCTGCGCTGACCTTGTGTTTAGCCAAGCTGACAGCAGCTAGCTAGCATAGCTTGGTGATAGCTGAAGCTGGCTATCCAGTCTAGCTTCCAGTGTCTGGAATGCCCGCGCGGTTTTCAGTCAGCTCAGCTGTCCTACAACACAATATTCTGTAACTGGGTATTTTTGTCTCGTCTCGTTTCTCCTTATGTCTGCTGTTAGATCTTTCCCGGGAGACAAATCCCAGAACCAATATCCCTACAGGTGTAGGCTACATGTGGACATGTCGCAAACATCGCCCAGCTTGAGTGTAGATACATCAACAAAGAATCTACAGTGGGGAAAAAAAGTATTTAGTCAGCCACCAATTGTGCAAGTTCTCCCACTTAAAAAGATGAGAGAGGCCTGTAATTTTCATCATAGGTACACGTCAACTATGACAGACAAAATTAGAAAATAAAATCCAGAAAATCACATTGTAGGATTTTTAATGAATTTATTTGCAAATTATGGTGGAAAATAAGTATTTGGTCAATAACAAAAGTTTCTCAATACTTTGTTATATACCCTTTGTTGGCAATGACACAGGTCAAACGTTTTCTGTAAGTCTTCGCAAGGTTTTCACACACTGTTGCTGGTATTTTGGCCCATTCCTCCATGCAGATCTCCTCTAGAGCAGTGATGTTTTGGGGCTGTCGCTGGGCAACACGGACTTTCAACTCCCTCCGAAGATTTTCTATGGGGTTGAGATCTGGAGACTGGCTAGGCCACTCCATGACCTTGAAATTCTTCTTACGAAGCCACTCCTTCGTTGCCCGGGCGGTGTGTTTGGGATCATTGTCATGCTGAAAGACCCAGCCACGTTTCATCTTCAATGCCCTTGCTGATGGAAGGAGGTTTTCACTCAAAATCTCACGATACATGGCCCCATTCATTCTTTCCTTTACATGGATCAGTCGTCCTGGTCCCTTTGCAGAAAAACAGCCCCAAAGCATGATGTTTCCACCCCCATGCTTCACAGTAGGTATGGTGTTCTTTGGATGCAACTCAGCATTCTTTGTCCTCCAAACACGACGAGTTGAGTTTTTCCCAAAAAGTTCTATTTTGGTTTCATCTGACCATATGACATTCTCCCAATCCTCTTCTGGATCATCCAAATGCACTCTAGCAAACTTCAGACGGGCCTGGACATGTACTGGCTTAAGCAGGGGGACACGTCTGAAACTGCAGGATTTGAGTCCCTGGCGGCGTAGTGTGTTACTGATGGTAGGCTTTGTTACTTTGGTCCCAGCTCTCTGCAGGTCATTCACTAGGTCCCCCCGTGTGGTTCTGGGATTTTTGCTCACCGTTCTTGTGATCATTTTGACCCCACGGGGTGAGATCTTGCGTGGAGCCCCAGATCGAGGGAGATTATCAGTGGTCTTGTATGTCTTCCATTTCCTAATAATTGCTCCAACAGTTGATTTCTTCAAACCAAGCTGCTTACCTATTGCAGATTCAGTATTCCCAGCCTGGTGCAGGTCTACAATTTTGTTTCTGGTGTCCTTTGACAGCTCTTTGGTCTTGGCCATAGTGGAGTTTGGAGTGTGACTGTTTGAGGTTGTGGACAGGTGTCTTTTATACTGATAACAAGTTCAAACAGGTGCCATTAATACAGGTAATGAGTGGAGGACAGAGGAGCCTCTTAAAGAAGAAGTTACAGGTCTGTGAGAGCCAGAAATCTTGCTTGTTTGTAGGTGACCAAATACTTATTTTCCACCATAATTTGCAAATAAATTCATTAAAAATCCTACAATGTGATGTTCTGGATTTTCATTTCTCAATTTGTCTGTCATAGTTGACGTGTACCTATGATGAAAATTACAGGCCTCTCTCATCTTTTTAAGTGGGAGAACTTGCACAATTGGTGGCTGACTAAATACTTTTTTTCCCCACTGTATGGATGTGTTCATGTTACAAAGACAAACCATTTTCTGCTGTAAATACCATACAGAAGTACTTATAAAGACAGTATGCCTACATTACCTAACACATCAACATCAGTTGTATGCAGAGTACAACTTCAGCTGTCTAACCAGAACTAGTATGGCATTTCTATTTCTATGGTCTATTTGCCCAAATCTAAGGGTTTGGCTGTCTAACATGCACAGCTCTCTGGGTGAGGTTCTGTCTTCAAGTCTCCAGTGGGTGATGAAGTCCCTTCCATCTATGTAGTGTATAACAGGTTATGGACAGGTGCAGTCAGGTGGCCTCATGGGTTTGCCTCATGGGTCTAGCAGGTAGAGTTAAATCATTATAGGCAGATGTGAGATGCAGGAGGATGGCACACTTCTTGTACTGAGTAGCCTATAGAGTAATATGAGAAGAATGCAATTGCTGAGCTTATGTCCACTGAGTATACAAAACATTAAGCTCTCTCCATGACATAGACTGACCAAGTGAATCCAGGTGAAAGCTATGATCCCTTATTGATGTCACTTGTTAAATCCACTTCAATCAGTGTAGATGAAAGGGAGGAGACAGGTTAAATAATTATTTTTAAGCCTTGAGACAATTGAGACATGGATTGTGTATGTGTGCCTATCAGAGGGGGAATGGGCAAGACAAAAGATTGAAGTGCCTTTGAACGGGGTATGGCAGTAGGTGCCAGGCGCACTGGGTTGTGTCAAGAACTGCAACACTGCTGGGTTTTTCACGCTCAACAGTTTCCTGTGTGTATCAAGAATGGTCCACCACCCAAAAGACATCCAGCCAACTTGACACAACTGTGGGAAGCATTGGAGTCAAAATGGGCCAGCATCCCTGTGGAATGCTTTCGAAATCTTGTGTGCTTTCAACACCAACTCAATATTAGGAAGGTGTTCCTAATGTTTGGTATACTCAGTGTATATATTCTAAACAAAGTGTCTTGATAAACAACGTGTTTTGATAACTTTAAAGTGTAACAGTTTCATGTAGAATAAACCCTCCTTCACATAATATTTTAGAAGCAGTGTTCTGCTAATATAACAATGTACAAATATTACACTTGTCTTTAATATTTTATTGTCATTCACAGCCGATACAGATACTGTACCTATTAACATGTTGGCCTGTGACAGGGAGATATAATAGACAGCGAAGTGGTTTAGTGCATTTTGTTATAAAGAAAGGACAAAGCATTTAGCTAATGCACAATTTCACATAACACACATTACCTGTCGTTGTGTCATCAGGGCAGTAACTCGGGTCACTATCAGAGGCCTCATGATGGCGTGTCCTTTTCATAGGAGTCGAGGAAGACTCTGGCAACAACGGAGATGTCACAAGCATACTTGTGTCACATGACACACTTTTATTCTGAGGTCTTGCCTGACAAGCTGTGAAAATACCAAGTGAACAGTGAATTAAATTATTTTTGGAGGTCGCTAAACCATTGCAATCACATTGCTGGGCATCTTTGCTCCTTCTGGTAGGTCCTACTATCCGTTCATGACCAGGGGATCAGTCTGGCACCCAACTGTGCACTTTGTCTAACAGAAAAACTGGATCAACGATTGTCATCCCTCAATTATAAACATAACTAGAGAAATAACATAATCTCATTTGGAAGCTAATTCTATGCTTTACAGATGTAGACTGACTCTCTCCAGATTTGATTCAGGCCGGTGACGCCGTTACACTATGCAACCAACTGTGACATGTTTTGCTATGGCCCTGGGTTGGTTTGGGTTTGTTGCTGCTAGTTGGTTTGGGTTTGTTGCTGCTAGTTGGTTTGGGTTTGTTGCTGCATGGTCAATCCGTATAGGGCTTTTCAGTCTCAAACAGACGTGATCCTTTGTATGTGGAGCTTGGCAAAAGGGGGCATGAATTGTTGACATAGCTGTAATCCAAACCCAACCTTCATTTACTCGTTGTGACTTTATGACCAGAATTTGTCAATTTTGACACTATAATAAATGTTTCTGATTCGTATCGATGCCACATAGGCCGTTTTCAAAGAGATTAGATGGTTTTTAGGGGCTGTCGTTCTTTAATGAATGTATTGACTGTTCATCAACTTGTTCATTAATTTATCTGTAATTGTTTTCCAGGTTGGCTGTTTCTGTGCTTTATCTTCTATGACTTGAAGGTGACAGGATAACACAGAGTGGTAAATGTGTGTGCCTTAAAATACCCTTTGAACCATGGCTTAGACTTCAATAGTAGTCACTCTATTAAGCTAAACATAATTAAAGGGGAGGAGCAGCTATATAGCTCTCAGGAGGATGTATTGCTTCAACACAGAGCAGTGACTTCAGAACTTTAGGGTGAAAGTTGTGTTTTTGTATAAATCACATAGCTCCGTCTCAGCTCTGTCACGTGTCTATCTATTAAATCTCATCAGTTCTATATGACAGAATGTATGGGTTCCATTACATCCTCTCAGCTTCCACACAACGTGCTGCTGCTGCTACTGCTGTCTGTCTCCTGGCACACCTCATCCGGAACTCATTCAACCTGACAGTAGTGAGGAGCTGAGGTAGCGAAGGAGACGTATGTCTCTCAGAACGTGGACTGTGGTGCTTGTCGGAGGCCTGTCTGACGTACGTACCGGGGGAACGCTAGCTAATTAGCAGCAAGCAGAGAGCTTAATCCCCATCTAAGTCATTAGGCAGAGAAACAAACAGGGCCCCTCTGACACCCAGCTAAGTGTTGCAGTGGTCTAAACTCCACTCCTCTGTCAAAACAAACCTCCCCCTCTACACCCTAAAAATATCCTTTAGGGGTTCTTCAAATTGAAAATGTGGGAGCATAAAACATTATGAGACAAACCAATACCAATTGTACATACCTTTGTGTGCCTCCTCGACGGTAGGCTATACCTGCAGATACAGACACACACACAAAAGTGAGCAGTTCAGTCATCTGTGCCAAATTTAGCTATAGCCTGTAACATATTCTTACCTCTTTTGTTGATTGATATCTATTGAATTGTTTCCATTTTCTGTTTTAGAGAGAACCTTACCTTAAATTGAGGAGATCTTAAATTCAAAATTCAAATCCAAATGTTTCAGTTGGGCAGTTAGGTTCCTGCAAGAACCCCCAAGAACTAAGGAGATTCCTCAATGAACCCTACCTCCTATGGGGTTCTTGGAAGAACCTTTTGGGGCATTTTTCAGTGCCAAGAACCCTAAGGTTCTTCAAGGAACGTTGAGGCTCTTAGAAGAACCCTTGTTGAACTCCTATTTTTTTTGTGTACCCCCCTATCTCTTCTACTCCACAAATCCTGGCCAGGACTGACACACTGAGTAATGAATCCCCTCAGCCTGAATGTGTAATTTAATGGTAGCTCGTGCTCTGTCACTTCCCCCCTCCTGCAATCATAATCCCATATTTTCTTTAATTTATTCCCTTTTCTTTCCTTGATTTGAGTCATCCATGGCACTACGCACTTCAAACTGCCTGGAGGACGGCTCATAATAATGGCTGGAATGAAGTTAATGGTATCAAACACATTGATACCATGTGTTTGATGTGCTTGATACCATTCCATTTGTTCCGTTCCAGCCATTGCTATGAGCCCGTCCTCCCCAATTAAGGTGCCACTGGCCGCCTGTGCCACCTAGATATTAGAGTGCACTCTGGGCAGGCAGGTACCTGTAGTTTGTCCCTTTATCACCATGCCATATTTATAGCTGACAATCAAGCGCAGTGACAGAGACTGTCTGGAGGCACTTCTTGCTGACGTTGTTCAGGTCTTATCGTGATTTTAGTGGATATTTCAGATCAATCTGTCCTGAGATCCACAATTACTGCATGTAAACATCAACGGTGCCCTGCGGTCAGACATATTTCTACACCAATCACTGCTGTGGAAGGAACACAATCACAGAATCACTGATGCAGACAATCACACTAGTTACACAGGCACATTCACATGCTGCCAGAAAGAAAGACACACACACACACTGAATGAATGACGTGGTTTTGAGATGAGTTTGTTCACAGGCAATAGAATTCAGCTCCCAGAGGGACCAGTCAGAAGAATTAATGACTCAGCTACAGACAACTGTTTTGCTACGGGGGAAAGCCCTTCATTGCCGATATGACCATAATAAGATCAGATTCATTCAATGCCTAAGGTCAGGGATCAAGGCTGGAAATATGATTACTTATTATTCAACATTCCTGAAATATCTCAGAGATAGACTATTGAACTTTGACCTTGTCAGTGTTTACATGCAACTCTTGTGGAGGAATGGTTTGGGGCACTGAGCAAAGGATGGGTGGATAATATTTTGTTTGGCAGTGAACGTCTCACCTCATACATACAGGCACATTCATTAGGCAGCATGCATCTGATATGTTATAGATTTAATGTGATGTGGAAAAGAATGAAGTGCATTTGGTTGAGGTTGGGTTGAAAGTTCATATGTGATTCATTGTAGTCTAGACAAGCACATCGATTGAATCTTAAAGTTACCAAACCAGTTGGAAGATGGCAGCTCTTTCCAACTGGCCCTAATAGCTGGCACACAGTCACCTTAATCAGCCTCTGGAATTCATAAATTAACAAAGCATTTGCCTCCATATATCTTATGCAGATGAGCATGAGTGTTGACACCTGACCCACACTTGGCAAGCAGCTGCTGGTGATGTGAACAATCCAGGCTCATTTAGATCCAAATGACCCTGGGTGGTCGGACACTCACTCCCTCCCTCTCCACCTCTCCCTCTCCCCCTACTCTGGGTTAGAACACAGAGACACACTGCCAAAATCTAGCTCTTACCCTTTCACCTTTGAACTAGTGATGATTTCTGAGTTCACGTTTGAGCTCAGTTAGGCAAATAACCTACATTGACCCCTGATCATAGTGAGGACTTTGTAGCCAGAAGTAGGTAGCTATATCATTTCATTCAGATCAAGGTTTAAGTTGTACTCATGCATTCTGACCACCATTTCATGTGTTACCGACACAATGGAACATGGTAAAGAACCTGGTGCAAACATTCCAGTAGCTTTTGCTTGTTAAGTCCGTGTTTATGCTCATAGCTGTAACTCATGTTTCTATTTCCCATAAACAGAATTGACAGAACTTCAAGTCAACAACTTAATAAAGTCCAAAATCGGCCAATAATTATGCTAATTACTATTTTCAAAGTTTACCGAAACAAATAATCACCTCCATTTAGGATGTGATTAATCTTTTACTATTTGCCTTTTGAATAAAAAGAGAAAAAGAAAGGCAAACAATGAGGCTTTTTTCCTCATTGAGTTCTTTGACTTAATTACTTCCGTAGCCTAGCTTAACCCTCAGGAGACCCTGTGGATTCAGGCTTGTGATTAGAGACAGAACAGTGGCCCACAGAACCTAACCAAATGAAAACACCAGCTACAATGTGCAGTTAGGGGGAGAATAAACTGCTATGGCTTAGCATTTTAATTAAACAATCACCCTTTCAGAAATACCACAATTCATTTATATTCCATTTCCTATTTACAAATCACTATTCCCATTTCAATATCTTGTGTTTCCTTTCCATTGGGGAAAGAGAGAAAGGTGGCAACATCATCAGTATGTAAACATAACATATTGTATTCAGGATGGTTGTGTTAATTGACTGCTTGGCTCCGTTTTGGCTTTTCTGAATGCGCCTTGCTACGGCATTGGGAAAATAGGACAACATTAAGCACTCAGTACTGGCACCCCTTTGTACTCTATTCCAATGTTAGTCAGTATTCAGACTACACACACACAGGCCTGGAGACTCCAACAGGGTCACAGGTAATATGGTGTAAACACCTGCATTTGTAAAGAGAAAATATCATTTAATTATCTGGTCATATAATTCATAGAAAATAATGATCACAGATGTAGGATGATGATAAAAGGACATTTTCAAGTTAATATGTTGACACTATGCTATTTATTTAGATGCAATAAGGAGGAAAGAAAAATGGAAACGAAAGTAGCTACTGAGGCACCTGGTGTGTGTGAAAATAAAATAATTATAATAATAGTATAGTATTTTTGAAAACTATCCATAACACACAATATACTGTAATAAGCATCAGAACATTATTTGCTTCTGAATATTTAAACTACCAAGAGGTTCTTACATCCTACACAGTACTAGGTATGACTTTAATACTTTACCGCAACTGTAATAACATACTGTTTTCATTCTCTTTCAATTACTTTCTCCCTTTTATTGCTATCTCTTTCACTTGAATAATCTCAGACCTATTATGAGACAGCCAATGCATTTTTTCCCTTTAAGCTTTTTCTTTCCTCATGTCTCATCTAAGAAGACCTTTCAGTTAAATCCACTGCTTCAATGACTTATTGTGTGAACTCACCAAGGTGTTAAATTCTATTTCTGGTAACTTTTGCTATCCATATTCATCAGGTCCTCAATATGCTTTAAGGTTTAAAGATTTCATAACTTACCAGTGTTATGAATTAGACAGGCCAGCCGCTTGGCATTAGACTGGACCAGGCTGTATTAATATGTTCAGCTCATTCTCATTTTCACTATATTTCATGTTAGACACCCAATATTCATATCAAGAGCAGGAACATGAGGGTTGATGTATGCGCTGTCCAAATGTGCTGTGATATGGGAAAATAACCTTGTAGATTGTGTACCTTGCCAAACTGTAATGGCATATTCAAGCCATTAAAAATTGTGTAAAGTGGCTACTAATCAATTCTGGCTGTAATTGCTTATTAACAAATGGGCCCTTAAATGTTAATGTGCATTTGGCAGGAGGCTGGAGGCGTGTTGATTAGAATGTTGTGACATATCTCCAGGTTGTCAGTGTGGCCAGCAGTGCCTCATATTTCACAACACATCTGCATCTTTATGCCAACACATTTACCTTGTACGACTCAGTTGCAAAAGGAAAGCCTTCTACCCTAATATTGATGAAACCACAAGCTGTATGTTTCCATTCCAAACAGGTTTACCATAGTGGTCATAGTCAGTAATCATCCTTTGAGTGCTGTTAAAGAAATATGTGTGTGTGTGTGCGTTTGCGCTTGTGTGTGTTGAAGCAGCAGCAAATAGTGTGTACCAAATGAGCTGGATTCTGAATCGAGAGTGAGATGTCTACAGGACTTCAATACGAATGTTATGCTGTGACTGACAGGTCTAGTCATTCTTTGAGCGGTACCTAGAATAAATCTGCTTTTCTACAGGATTCAAAAGTGCTTCTAAGATGATCCCCTCTCATGCAGTGCTCTATTCAAATGGAATTTATCAGCCTATAATGAAGGCAATAACATGTCCACACACTCATTCATACATTGCCTACACACACATAAATATATACCCTTCACACTAAATTTACATTAACACAACTGACATGTTTATTCACACATCAAATCAATTCAAGCACATGTACATGCTCTATAGCTCTTTTCCCTTGTCTGACAATTAATGACATAAAGTGGAAGTGCAATGTTGTGATATCTCTTGTCTCAGTGCTCCAGTTCTTTGACAACTTTTCCAATAAATATTTTATTTGCTTAGTGGAAAGGTAGGGACATGTCATTGTTGTTTCCATGGAAACTCTCATCCATGGTTGTGGAATGGTGTGACAGCTTTGGACTTTGTACTCCTCACAGGTGTCCACCCTCCCTATCTGTCTCACGAGAGGAATGCTTTCTCAAGGGCATCCTTTAAACAGTGTCCTTTTATGTTCACTGATTTCCTTCCCGGCTTTAAAGTGAATACCATAAATCTATCCATTTATTTAAACTTTATTTCTCACTTCATTAGTTTCTGGGACACTGTGTGGCTGGCTCTGAAAAAAAGTTTGGCTCCTCTGAGAGATAAAATGTAATTTCACAGTCAACTTGCTGTGATATAGGCTTTCAAAACAATAGAGTGGGGGCAGATATGAGTCCCACTTGGTTCAGTACTTTGGTGTAGCAGTACATCAGATATGTGTCTCTAGGGGGAGTGAGTGGTGGCAGGTAGCAAACATTTTCAAACACCCTCTGCAAGGACTATGGTGTCAGCCATGGCTACTGAACACATTTTGGTGTGAAATATGACTTAGCCTTTTGCAGAAAAGGACCAACTCTATATATACTGTAAATTAAATTCATAATGTTAAATCTCTTGCGAGCACAACTCATTAAAGAATAGCCTAATTGATCATCAGTAATTAACTGATTAGTAGAGATTGTAGGGTGATAATCAGGGCCGAGACAATGAGATAATAATATGGTACTGTATTGCTGTACATAATTCTATACAATGTGGGTGTCTGTTCTCTTTTTAGCCTGCCCGGCTCTGCACGTACACACGCGCACGCACACGCCTCTTTGAAGCTAAACAGATCAACCAAATGAAAGAATCAAAACATGGTTTATTCCAGTAGCTCTGCAGCCTATTTGCTGTGCTACAGCATCACACACATTGTCAAGCAGAAACATTGCACGGCCTGATAAATGTCTCTCGCTTCATTAGCTGCAGTCTCACACACCATAAAACACCGGGAGTCTATCAGAGATAATAACACCACATACCCACCCCAGGAAGGGAGAGGAAAATCCATGCGCTACATGGGCTAGATTGCAAAAAGAAAAGAACAAAATAAATGAATATCGTTCCACAAATTGTCTCAATGTTTTTCAACGTGTTTTGTTTTGGCACATTAGATCAGAGCCGTAAAGTCAGGCATCTTTGATACCAAGTGTGTGTGTGGGTGTACATGTATGTCCATGGAGATCAGAGTTTGCTGTTCTTCTGAAACTGTGAGACCAAGCCCAGCACCTGCTCTGTGGCTGTGATGACTTTGTTGTGCATGTAGGCAGCGCTGTTGGAAGGGGTCTCCTGCAGGAAGTATCTGTAGTTCACCATGATGCCACAGGAGTTGGCCACTCCCCGGGGGCTGGTGTCTGCATGCCAGTTCAGCCTCCACATGGTGGCGCCGTTCTGCAAGTGGAAGTTGGCCACAGGGTTGAGGGTGTAGCCGCGCCTCTTCTCTCCGTAGAGGTACCAGGCACAGAGGCGCATCAGTGCGGGCTCAAGGACTAGGACCAGGCGTTCGGAGCGGGTCCACTCGCCAGTGCTGATCAGCTTACGCAGGGCATCCAGGGTGTTGGTATCAGGGGTTGTGTTTGTGACATCTGCCACCTCCCTCCACTCACGGTCAGTTAGCAGCTCCATGCGGCCCTCCTTCCGGTGCTGGTTGAGCAGGCCCTGTAGCCAGGAGGAGAAGCCCGGGATGGGAGACAGGCTGGAGAACTGGGACATGTGGGGAAATTCACTCTGCAAAAAGATAGACAGAGAGGATAGACCGCCTCAGTCTAAAATGACTTTGTCTACACCAGTTAATGAACAATACCAATGAGGTATTACGGAGAGAAAAGTACATGAAAAAGGTATGAAAAAGTTACATTAAGGAAAGGGTAAGATAGGTTGGATATTATATGTTCAATGATAAATTGTCATCCTGTCGAATTTAAATGTTCTGGACCTGATCATATTCCCAACTGACCATGATTGACTGTCCAAGGGCATGCATTTTCCAAACACTTGATAATGAACCCAGTATGATTTTTTTTTTTTTTTTTTATGTATGCACTCACTAACTGTAAGTCGCTCTGGATAAGAGTGTCTGCTACATTACTCAAATGTAAAATGTATGTAATACCCCAGTGTCTCTCAGAGGAGCTGAGCTCATTGAACTACCTATCAGATACAAACAGCTTTGTTTCCCACTGCAACACACAGCAACAGCACCAATCAACTCCATCTCCACATATCTGCCATTGGGCTTGATAGAGATGGATGACCCCCTCATTCTCTCGCTCTACCCTGCCCTCCATTTCTCTCTCACTTTTAATACCTTCCAAGCTCTTGACTCTGGTCCCTAGTCCCTCTCTGCCATCATCACATACTGCCTGCCGCCTACGTTTCACTCTCTCCCCCCTTTCTTACCCTTCTTCACAAGTTCTCTTCCTTGCCCTCTCTTTCTTCTTTTACCTGCCCTCTCTCTCTCTCCCTCTCTGTTATGTTGGCTCTTGCTTGTCTAGGCTGATAAGGTACAGAGCTGTGTGGTGTGTTGATTCACAGGAGGCAGCAGAGGAGGCAAAGTGTGTCAGACAACCCCTGGAGGCAGATGTTGGAGTGGGCCTTTCCTTCTACCTCTCTCTCCCTCCCTCTCCCTCTTTCTCATTCATTCCTCTGTACTTCCATCACACGAGTCAGTGGATCTGAGGATAACCATGTCAAGAGGTCACTTTCTATTCATCAGTTCAATTTACTGTAAAGCCTTGGTCAGCAGGCTAAGGGCAGACATGCAATCCACAGAGAAAGAAGTACAGGCAAAATGAGAGGGAGACAGAAACGTCTCTAGAGTGTAATGCTGAAAGACAACGGGATCCTCCTCCCTACTTCCTAAATCACACTGTGACCTTCTCTTTCCCTCCCCATCATCCATCCATTGTAGTAGTCCCTCAGTGGCCGTAGAGGTGTTATATTGCCCTTAATGTGGGGCATAACACCGCAATGGCACTGCACACAGTCACAGTGTCAACTTTCTTTGTTTTTTGTCCAAATGATATGAGGGGTTATCAGGATGACCTCAGGATAAAGCCAGAACTAATCGGTCACAAGAAAAGGCTTTGTAAAACAAAATCATGTTTCTGCTTCAATTCAATATCCGCTGAGTTCAGATGGAATCGTGACTACAGATAAAAAGTTCAAGTCTTACAGAACAATGTACATCCCTAGAACTTCATAGATCGATTCACCAATGTCAAGAGTGCAGATTGAACAATGGAGAAGCTAGAATACTGAGGCCAGGACTAATGCAATTGAATAGGGCTACTGTACAATTCAACAAGACACACACTACCTACTCTTATCCTACAAGCTTATACTCTACCAGACTAACAACTACCCTCACATAAAAAAATCCCTTGAAAAACATTTGAGTCCATATTTACTATAAATAAAGATTCCAATAAATAAAGGCTTTCATTATCATTTTCTTTGCATGTCATTATTGCAGGATACGACCATTTCAACCTTTCAGACAAGCCTCCCAGCTATGTACAGTGGGGGAAAAAAGTATTTAGTCAGCCACCAATTGTGCAGATTCTCCCACTTAAAAAGATGAGAGAGGCCTGTAATTTTCATCATAGGTACACGTCAACTATGACAGACAAATTGAGAAAACAAATTCCAGAAAATCACATTGTAGGATTTTAAATGAATTTATTTGCAAATTATGGTGGAAAATAAGTATTTGGTCAGATGAAACCAAAATAGAACTTTTTGGTAAAAACTCAACTCGTCGTGTTTGGAGGACAAAGAATGCTGAGTTGCATCCAAAGAACACCATACCTACTGTGAAGCATGGGGGTGGAAACATCATGCTCTGGGGCTGTTTTTCTGCAAAGGGACCAGGACGACTGATCCGTGTAAAGGAAAGAATGAATGGGGCCATGTATCGTGAGATTTTGAGTGAAAACCTCCTTCCATCAGCAAGGGCATTGAAGATGAAACGTGGCTAGGTCTTTCAGCATGACAATGATCCCAAACACACCCCCTAGGCAACGAAGGAGTGGCTTCGTAAGAAGCATTTCAAGGTCCTGGAGTGGCCTAGCCAGTCTCCAGATCTCAACCCCATAGAAAATCTTTGGAGGGAGTTGAAAGTCCGTGTTGCCCAGTGACAGCCCCAAAACATCACTGCTCTAGAGGAGATCTGCATGGAGGAATGGGCCAAAATACCAGCAACAGTGTGTGAAAACCTTGTGAAGACTTACAGAAAACGTTTGACCTGTGTCATTGCCAACAAAGTGTCACGATCGTCGGAAGGAGCGGACCAATACGCAGCGCGTGGAGTGAACATGATGACTTTATTTATAAAGCAACCACGTAAAAAAACAACAAATGACGATAATGAAGTCCTCAGTGACACGACTGAACACGGAACAATAACCCACAAAACACAGGAGAAAACACACAGAATATATATGGCTCCCAATCAGAGATAACGAGCCGACAGCTGACACTCGTTACCTCCGATTGGGAGTCATTAACCAATCACCAAAAACACAAACAAATGAAACTCACCCAACCCAACACCACCAAATGAAATACACCCTGGCTCTAACACACAGTCCTTGGAGCCAGAGTGTGACAGTACTCCCCTAAAGGTGCGCACTCCGGGCGCACCAGCATACAGTCTAGGGGAGGGTCTGGGTGGGCGTCTGTCCCCGGTGGCGGCTCTGGCCCCGGTCGTGATCCCCACCCCACCGCAGTCACAACCTGCTTCGGTAGCCTCCTCCCAATGACCACCCTCCAACTAACCCCACCTGGACTAAGGGGCAACACCGGACTAAGGGGCAGCATCGGACTAAGGGGCAGTACCGACTACGGGGCAGTACCGGACTAAGGGGCAGTACCGGACTAAGGGGCAGTACCAGGCTAAGGGACAGCACCAGGATAAGGGACAGCACCAGGATAAGGAGCAACACCGAGCTAAGGGGCAGCACCTGACTAAATGGCGGATCCTGGCTGGCTGGCTCATGGCTGGCTGACGGATCTGGCTGCTCATGGCTGGCTGACGGATCTGGCTGCTCATGGCTGGCTGACGGATCTGGCTGCTCATGGCCGACTGACGGATCTGGCTGATCCTGTCTGGCAGAAGGCTCTGGCTGATCCTGTCTGGCAGAAGGCTCTGGCTGATCCTGTCTGGCAGAAGGCTCTGGCTGATCCTGTCTGGCAGAAGGCTCTGGCTGATCCTGTCTGGCGGAAGGCTCTGACGGCGTTGGGCAGACGGGCAGTTCAGACGGCGTTGGGCAGACGGACAGTTCAGGCCCCGTTGGGCAGACGGCAGACTCTGGCCGTCTGAGGCGCATCGTAGGCCTGGTGCGTGGTGCCGGAACAGGAGGTACCGGGCTGAGGACACGCATCTCAGGGCTAGTGCGGGGAGAAGCAACAGGGCATGCTGGACCCTGGGGACGCACCGTAGGCCTGATGCGTGGTGCCGGAACAGGAGGTACCGGGCTGAGGACACGCATCTCAGGGGCTAGTGCGGGGAGTCGGAACAGGGCATGCTGGACCCTGGGGACTCCCATAACGCCTAGTGCGGGGAGCCGGAACAGGGCATGCTGGACCCTGGGGACTCACCTCACGCCTAGTGCGGAGAGCAGGAACAGGCCGGGCGGGGCTGGCGACGCGCACCGTATCCCTGGTGCGAGTGGCCGGAACAGGCCGGGCCGGGCTGGCGAGCGCACCGTATCCCTGGTGCGTGGAGTAGGAACAGGCCGGGCTGGGCTGGCGAAGCGCACCGTATCCCTGGTGCGTGGAGTAGGAACAGGCCGGGCTGGGCTGGCGAAGCGCACCGTATCCCTGGTGCGTGGAGTAGGAACAGGCCGGGCTGAGCTGGCGACGCGCACCGCATACTTGGTGCGTATGGCAGGAACAGGCCGAACCGGGCTGGCGACGCGCACCTTACACTTAGTGCGAGGGACCGGAACAGGCCGTACCGTACGGGGAACACACACTACTGGCTGCACCTCGGGACTAGGAACGGGCCGGACCGAACTGGTTACACACCCCAGTACCTCACGCCGTGCCTCAACACCTTCCTTCCCTGCTTTACCCAGTAGCCCCCTTGACCTGGTAGCCCACTGAATCCGTCCCTTCTCTGCCTCCGTCAGCCCCCTTAACCTGGCAGCCCTCTGACTCTGCCTTGTGGCAGCCTCCTGCTGCTCCGTCGCCCAAGCCATGTGCCCCCCCCAAAAAATTTCTTGGGGTTGCCTCTCGTCCTTCCGACGATGATGGCCCTGCTGATGCCGTTGCTCCTCTCGCCGTCGCCTCTCCACCGTCTCGTTCCATGGTCGGCGATCCATACCATCTAGGATCTCCTCCCAAGTCCAGGACCCTTTACCTTCCACCAGTTCCTTCCATGTCCAGACCCTTTGTTCCTGGACGCGCTGCTTGGTTCCTTTATGGTGGGTTATTCTGTCACGATCGTCGGAAGGAGCGGACCAATACGCAGCGCGTGGAGTGAACATGATGACTTTATTTATAAAGCAACCACGTAAAAAAACAACAAATGACGATAATGAAGTCCTCAGTGACACGACTGAACACGGAACAATAACCCACAAAACACAGGAGAAAACACACAGAATATATATGGCTCCCAATCAGAGATAACGAGCCGACAGCTGACACTCGTTACCTCCGATTGGGAGTCATTAACCAATCACCAAAAACACAAACAAATGAAACTCACCCAACCCAACACCACCAAATGAAATACACCCTGGCTCTAACACACAGTCCTTGGAGCCAGAGTGTGACACAAAGGGTATATAACAAAGTATTGAGAAACTTTTGTTATTGACCAAATACTTATTTTCCACCATAATTTGCAAATAAATTCATTAAAAATCCTACAATGTGATTTTCTGGAGAAAAAAAATCTCATTTTGTCTGTCATAGTTGACGTGTACCTATGATGAAAATTACAGGCTTCTCTCATCTTTTTAAGTGGGAGAACTTGCACAATTGGTGGCTGACTAAATACTTTTTTCCCCCACTGTAAATCCATCAAGTTGAGTGGCTCTTGTTTTTCCATTCAGTGTTCCAATCATTTAATAAGAGCTACAGCTGGAGCACCCTGACACGGAGTGCTTTCCTCTCCTCTCCTCTCCACATGATTCGGTCTGACCGCTGAAATGTCAATATTCCTCTGTCTATCTTGGGTGATATGTGGAGAAGGGCATTCAATCCTGCCGCAATCCGCTCTTTACCCACAAACACAAACCTAACATGCAGGTAGAAATAAAGGACTGTGAGAGTATTTCGTTTAATTGAGCTTGTCTAGGTTAAAAAGAGCTTGTCTAGGTTAAAAAGAGCGTGTCTAGGTTATATAACAAGAAATGTCTATCTTATCATAATTACCACTCTTCCCACACTGAAATAGCCTTCAGCTCATGTTGAATTACTGTTGTGATTGACTGCCATGTGTTTATTGGCCATGGCCAGAAGTGCTTGGGGTGTCGTGAGTGGTTGTGGTTCTAAGAAGTTGGTGGAAGTCTGGAGAGAATGGAATTCATAGCGTAAAAGACTCTGACCCTGGAGATGGCTAATAAATCACGTATTATGACGCAGCGGAACAGCTGATTGACTCAGGAAACGTTCCATAGTGTTCAGACGTGGAGGCCCAGTCCGACTTTCCCTGTCAGCCTGCTCATTGATACAGTGGTGATGTGATGTCATTCTCCACCCACCTGCAGCTCCCGCACCACTCTCTTGATAAGAACGTTCCCCAGCTCCACCCCCTGTAGGCCAGCCTGGGTGGAGGAGATGGAGTAGAACACTGCTGTATTGACCTTGTTCACATCCTCCTCCATGTCCAGGGTAGCCAACTCTCTCACGATACTCTATGGGACAAGAGAAACAACATTGTTGGAGTCAGACATCCAGTCTATTATCAAATTGTGGTCTCGTGTACTGAAAAGAGGAACAGTAATGACT
Organism: Coregonus clupeaformis; assembly: GCF_020615455.1. Taxonomy (NCBI): domain Eukaryota; kingdom Metazoa; phylum Chordata; class Actinopteri; order Salmoniformes; family Salmonidae; genus Coregonus; species Coregonus clupeaformis. The sequence continues at coordinate 29,429,807 of NC_059210.1, forward strand.
CTACATAACAGCTAAACAAACGTCTCAATTTCTGCATTCTCTCTCATATTCAATAAACCAGGTCTTCCATATAAAACCTCTCACTTGTATGTTATCAGAGATATCCTCTGTGAGTGCCACATGCAGGACGACCAGTGGTTCCCCTGGCATGGCAGCGTGAGTGAAGGCATAGCAGCGACGGTACGGCCCCACCCTACGTTTTATATCTGTCCAGTTCCTCACAGGGTGGACAGCCTCGTACCTGCCAGGACATACACACAGTCAGACATGGGTTTAGCGTTTGTGTGTGCATACTGTAGAGCTATAAGTGTGTGTGTGTGAGTGTGTGTGTGTGTGTGTGTACTACAGGGGCTTCTTACTGGCTGATCTTCTGCAGTATCTCGCAGGGGGACTGCCAGGTGATCCTCTCCAGACGCAGCAGACCCACAGAGAACCACTCCGACAGCAGACTCTTCAGAGTGCCATTCAGGTCCTGCAACATCAGAACCCAGAGGTAAAGCTCCTGTGTGCTCTGGCCAGTTACTTGATAATTAGTCAGTTATGAGAGAGACTAATAAGATCCAAATACAGGATGTAGCGGCTACAGTGTGGCTGACCCTAAAACACAAACAGAACTGCCACAAATAAGCTATTTCTATTTACCTATTAACAAAAACATTTGCTTACTGATTAAAGTGATAATTTAAAGCATATTAGTGCCTCAGAGCACCACACTCCCAGTCCCAGCACCTGACTAATGTCATCCAAATGGTTTAAGCACACTGAAAATGAGCTGCCATAGTGCTTACGGTGTTCTTTTTTTCTCAATCTGTAACTAGTGTCACCTTAATAACACTGTGAACAGCTCAATCAGTTCACTTAAGTATAATTTACAGAGTAGACCTGACTGTCATCACACGATCTAGTGACTGACAGCAGCATTAATAACATTCAGCCTAGCGTCCCTCGCAGGCTGGTATCAAAGGCATGGCTGTCACATAATCCTGTAGTTCCATGATCATCTACTACACTATATAAGGCCTACTTTTTGTTGGTGTATGTTCTCCTGGGCGTTTGTTTGTTTTTATTATATATGTTGGTAGTGACGATGGCACAGGTGGATCTGGAGCCTACAGTACTGTATATGGGGAGACATAGGACTCCTACTTCAATAAACACATTGCCATATGAGCAGGGTATAGTCCTCCTCCAAGGATCTGACTTCATTATAGCAGAGAAAGGCTCTCTCAAAAAACAAACAGTACACACATTCAGAGGGAAACACACAAATCCACACCATTATACCTGCATAAACTCACACCGAGTTAAGGCTAGACGTACTCTATTCTGTCCATCTACAGCAGCACCTGGCAAGTCAACAGCCAAACACTGTACCTGCCAATAATAATGTGCACTAAAATAGTTAGTGAGTGCATACATTCTTTTTTATACTGGCCCCCCGTGGGAATCAAACCCACAACCCTGGTGTTGCAAACGCCATGCTCTACTGAGCTACATCCCTGCCGGCCATTCCCTCCCCTACCCTGGGCCAATTGTGCGCCGCCCCATGGGTCTCCCGGTCGCGGCCGGCTACGACAGAGCCTGGATTCGAACCAGGATCTCTAGTGGCACAGCTAGCACTGCAATGCAGTGCCTTAGACCACTACACCCTCTGTGTTCCGTTAGACAGGTAACTCTTTATCCACAATATAGCAGGGGGTGTAACGCCATAACACAAGTTTTTCCAGCAACAGACTATGATCGATAATGTCAAAAGCTGCACAGAAGTCTAACAAAACAGCCCCCACAATCTTTTTATCATCGATTTCTCTCAGCCAATCATCAGTCATTTGTGTAAGTGCTGTGCTTGTTGAATATCCTTCCCTATAAGCGTGCTGAAAGTCTGTTGTCAATGTGTTTACTGTAAAATAGCATTGTATCTGGTCAAGAGTTGGTAACAGGCTGATTGGTCGGCTATTTGAGCCAGTAAAGGGGGCTTTACTATCCGTAAGGAGGGGAATAACCAGGCCTGAGGGCACACACTTTCTAATAGGCTTAAATTGAAGATATGGCAAATAGGAGTGCCAATATTGTCTGCTATTAAATTACAATGCTTGTCTTTCATAATTTTGTCAGATATACTTGGATGTGTAGTGTCAGCGTTTGTTGCTGGCATGTCATGCCTAAGTTTGCTAATCTTGCCAATGAAAAAGTAATTAATGTAGTTGGCAATATCAGTCTGTTTTGTGATGAATGAGCCATCTGATTCACTGAATGATGGAGCAGAGTTTGCCTTTTTGCCGCAAATTTCATTTAAGGTGCTCCAAAGCTTTATACTATAATTATTTATGTAATTTATCTTTGTTTCATAGTGTAGTTTCTTCTTCTTTTTATTCAGTTTAGTCACATGATTTCTCAATTTGCAGTACGTTTGCCAATCGGTCGTACAGCCAGACCTATTTGCCATTTATTTTTCCACATCCCTCTCAACCATACCATTTTTCAATTCCTCATCAATCCACAGGGATTTAACAGTTTTTACTGTCATTTTCTTAATGGGTGCATGCTCATTAGTAACTGGGATAAGCAATTTCATAAATGTGTCAAGTGCAGCGTCTGGTTTCTCCTCATTACACACCACGGACCAACAAATATTCTTTACATCAATAACATAGGAATCGCAACAAAACTTATTGTATGACCTCTTATACACAATATTAGGCCCAGCCTTTGGAACTTTGGTTTTCCTAGATATGGCTACTATATTGTGATCACTACATCTGATGGATTTGGATACTGCTTTCAAACAAATTTCTGCAGCATTAGTAAAGATGTGGTCAATACATGTTGATGATTTCATTCCTGTACTTTTGTAACTACCCTGGTAGGTTGACTGACAACCTGAACCAGGTTGCAGGCACTGAGTGGGCCTATGGGTGGGCCTATGCCTGGGAGGGCATAGGCCCACCCACTGGGGAGCCAGGCCCAGCCAATCAAAATGAGTTTTCCCCCACAAAAGGGCTTTATTACAGAGAAATATTCAGTTTCATCAGCTGTCCGGGTGGCTGGTCTCAGACGGTCCCGCAGGTGAAGAAGCCAGGTGTGGAGGTCCTGGGCTGGCGTGGTTACACATGGTCTGCGGTTGTGAGGCCGGTTGGACGTAGTGCCAAATTCTCTAAAACAACGTTGGAGGCGGCTTATGGTAGAGAAATGAACATTTAATTATCTGGCAACAGCGCTGGTGGACATTCCTGCAGACAGTATGCTCCCTCAAAACTTGAGACATCTGTAGCATTGTGACAAAACTGCACATTTTAGAGTGACCTTTAATTGTCCCCAGCACAAGGTACACCTGTTTAATGATCATGCTGTTTAATCAGCTTCTTGATATGCCACACCTGTCAGGTGGATGGATTATCTTGGCAAAGGAGAAATGCTCACGAACAGGGATGTAAACAAATGTGTGCACAAAATTTGAGTGAAATAAGCTTTTTGTGCGAATGAACAATTTCTGGGATATTTTATTTCAGCTCATGAAACAAGAGACCAACACTTTACATGTTGCGTTTTTTTTTTCTTCGTTTTTTTACGTTTTGTCCCACCCTTACATATTTACTTATCTAGCTGAATTTCACACTGGAAATACACTCAACTGAATTCTTCTGCTGCTCTATGTTCGCTACATACTGTACCTCATTGTGGAGAAGAAACTAACATCCGTGGGTGTGACGTAGCGTTTGGCCGGAGCAAGGATTTTGGGTAGCCAGGCAACCACATATCCCCCAGGGCCAAAAACTTCTACAAAACAGCACATTTGAAGTGTGTCAGAGTGTGTGTTTATGTGTCTTTGATCACTCACACCAGAAAAAGCCAAACTTAGAATCTGATAACAGGAGCAAATAAATAATTTTGAGGTTGATGAAAAACCCTGAAAAAGCATTAAGATATCATGCCATGTCGACACATAAAACCGCAGCTGCCGCCTTGCCTCTGGATTAAAGAAGCTCCCAATTCTTAGTCACACAAAAGAAAAGAAAAACTCAGGGACAAATCTGCATTTCATTGACCTTGCGGCAGATGAAAACCTTTGAAATGGAAGAGTCGCAATAGTCAGGTTTAGTGACATGGAAGTAGAGGGGAGCAAGAGAAGAGGCTGAGGAATCAAAGACCTTGAAATAAAACTGTTTAACCCCCCTTCTCTAGTCTGAATGGCTGTGACAATAATGTGAGCCTTTGAAAAAAAGCTTGTGAGATTCTAATCCTTGATAGAAAATTTAATTTTCTTTCATTGGCGCTGTACCAGTAAAATGAGAAATTAGTGTTACAGTATATGCCATTGAAGACATTGATTTGGAATTTGCACCATTGCGACACAGTTGCTAGTATTGCATGCACAAAGAGAACCATAACGAAACTGTGATGCATATGAAACAGGAACCAAAGCCAAAGTTATTCCGTTGTGCATTCAACATTTCCAGGGTGCAACAGGACAGCCTCCCAGCCCCTACTACACTATGTGCCTTTTGCTCCAGTAGGCCTAGATGACATGTGACAGACTTAGGCTAAAATTGCCTCTGAGAAACCACAACCAATGTACTTGTCAAATGTAAGGGACCAGTAAACAGAAGTCACAGCAGAAGTATATTATGAATCCCTGTTATTTTCCTAATCTCTCACCTCCCAGGTAATTCTGTGCATAGGTAAAGAAGAATAAAAAACGGTGAGAGAAAATACAAAATCGATAGAAACAAACAAATCTACTGTAGAATTCAAAGTGACACTTCTAAAGAACCTTGGTAATTGCAGTCTTGAGAATTCAGAACTTTTATAAGGCCCATTTGATATTTCATAGTTTTTTAAAATCACTTTTCTGCTTGACTCGCTGCGGTTTTAATTACTATTATGTTTATGAATACCTCTTTCTTTCCTCCCACGGACACATTGTAGGTGAGAGGCTCTTATTTTACTCTCACCTATTCCATTTAAACCCCAATTTTCTTTCCCCAAAGTAAGGGAGACATTGTGTACAGTACAGCTATTCTCGCCTACTGAATTGACAGTGCCACCTTTTTTAAAGGAACTCCTCTGGGTGAAATACTGTACATCATACTTAGCATCTTTCTCAAACACAGGTAAAGAGCTGGTGAAGCAGAACATAAATGGATAAACAAATCCCTGTGTGAGTTAACTAATATATAAGAGGCCAAATAATAACTGCGGGAAGATGCTGGTAAACTGAGTCAAGCTGAGCAAGCATTTCCCAATTGATGACCAATTAGATTGTCCAGTTTTAAGAAATGTTCACATTCAGTGCAAATGCCCTTTCACCTCCACGTCCCACATCACCCAAGATGGAGAAAAGGGAACAATATGTTCTATATGAAATGAGGCCTTTGTCGGACAGACTGATGTGGGTACAACTTGGTAACTTGCCTCAATAAGGGATGGGAGAGTGATGGGAGCAAAAAATCTGATTCTATAGATATTTAAACAGCTGGCACAAACAGTTGTGGCCAAATATATTGGTGCCCTTGCACTTTTCTTAAATAATTCCCTTTTTCTTCTGATATAAGTTGAAATGGAAAAAAACTGTCTCCACACCTTGTTATTAGATTTTCAACATTGCAGAACCAATTTTATTTTTGAAAACTTAAGTTTACAATTGTAATTGAGAAAATAAAGGCAAATGGCATGGACTAGAAAATTAGAACAGTTTGCTGCTGAAAAGTGGGACAAATTGTAAGTAGAAAGGTGCAGCAAGCTCATTGATGGCTACAAGAAGCGTTTATCTGCAGTTATCTTGGCCAAAGGCTGTGCAACCAAGTACTAGCTCCAGGGTGCCAATACTTTTGTCGATGCCATTAATCTTTTTTTCTAAATTAAAATTGTCAACTTCAGTTTACAAAAATAAATGTGGTTCTGCAATATTGAAAACATATTTTTAGAATAAATAGGGAATTTCTGAGAAAAGTGCAAGGGTGCCAATATATTTGGCCACAACTGTATATTACCCCCAGGAACCTTTCCATGAAACAACGCTATGTAAATATAGGAGGTTCAATGCACCTGAGGTGATAGCCAAACATAAATAATATAGTCACTTCTGTCCTGGTAAAGTGGGTAAAAGTTTAGAGAGGGGAGATAGCCTATGCCAGGGATCATCAACTACACTGAACAAAAATATAAACGCAACATGCAACAATTTCAAATATTTTACTGAGTTACAGTTCATATAAGGAAATCAGTCAATTTAAATAAATTCATTAGGACCTAATCTATGGATTTCACAAGACTTGGAATACAGATATGCATCTGTTGGTCACAGACACTGTACCTTAAAAAAAGGTAGAGGCATGGATCAGAAAACCAGTCAGTATCTGGTGTGCCAACCATTTGCCTCATGCAGCGCCACACATCTCCTTCGCATAGAGTTGATCAGGCTGTTGATTGTGGCCTGTGGAATGTTGTCCCCCTCCTCTTCAATGGCTGTGCGAAGTTGCTGGATATTGGCGGAAACTGGAACACGCTGTCGTACACGTCAATCCAATGCATCCCAAACATGCTCAATGGGTGAAATGTCTGGTGAGTATGCAGGCCATGGAAGAACTGGGACATTTTCAGCTTCCAGGAATTGTGTACAGATCCTTGTGACATAGGGCCGTGCATCATCATGCTGAAACATGAGGTGATGGCGGTGGATGAATGGCACGATAATGGGCCTCAGGATCTCATCACGGTATCTCTGTGCATTCAAATTGACATCTGCAAACCGCTCGCCCACACGACGCCATACACGCTGTCTGCCCAGAACAGTTGAAACCGGGATTAATCGAAGGTGAGCATTTGCCCCCTGAAGTCGGTTATGACACCGAACTGCAGTCAGGTCAGCATGCAGATGAGCTTCCCTGAGACGGTTTTTGACAGTTTGTGCAGAAATCCTTTGGTTGTGCATACACACAGTTTCATCAGCTGTCGGGGTGGATGGTCTCAGACGATCCGGCAGGTGAAGAAGCCGGATGTGGAGGTCCTGGGTTGGCGTGGTGACACGTGGTCTGCGGTTGTGAGGCCGGTTGGACGTACTGCGAAATTATCTAAAAACGACGTTGGACGCGGCTTATGGTAGAGAAATTAACATTCCATTATCTGGCAACAGCTCTGGTGGACATTCCTGCAGTCAGCATGCCAATTGCATGCTTCCTCAAAACTTGAGACATCTGTGGCATTGTGTTGTGTGACAAAACTGCAGATTTTAGAGAGGCATTTTATTGTCCCAGCACCTGCGTAATGATCATGCTATTTAATCAGCTTCTTGATATACCACACCTGTCAGGTGGATGGACTATCTTGGCAAAAGATAAATGCTCAGTAACAGGGATGTAAACAAATTTGTGCACAACATTTTAGAGAATAAGCTTTTTGTGCGTATGTAACATTTCTGGGATCTTTTATTTCAGCTCATGAAACATGGGACCAACACTTTACATGATGTGTTTATATTTTTGTTAAGCTTAGATTCGTGGGTGGCTTTTGACCATTTATTTTGATTCCTTATGTCTTACTCATTGTTAGAAAAAAGTTTGGCCCAAATCAGATGATGGGTACTATATTTATTAAATATTATATGAATCCTATAAATTAAAATTGCCAATTTTGGTGCAATCAGTTAACTTAATTTCTCAGCGATCAAACTATATTTCAACAAAATAACGATGCAGGAATGCTAATCTTATCTGTTTCTAACTACAGAAACGATTTCAGAACAATCTGAGATGGTGGGTGTCATGGCTTGCTGAAATGACATGGAACGACCTCAATGACACACTTTAAAAATAAAACTACCCCATATGATTTTTAAATGCTTGGATCAGTCCTAGTTTCTTCACTAGGGCAAAAGTGATCAGAGATTAACTGCTCTAGCAGTCTGTTGAAATGGGACACCAATACCAATGTAGGTCAAATGGGGCTTCCATGTCATACAACTTTGTCAACACCTCTATTTAGTATAGTACATTAGGCCTGCACCTGATTTGCCTTTGACACACAAGTTTTAAATAAATGTACTATACATTGGGTACATTGTATAAGGCACCTACATCTGTTTTGTTTCTTGGCATTAAATATAGCAACATGTCATCTATTAGCTTGTTTGTAAACAAGTCACGTGTTCCATGTTATATTCCATATTTTCCATTGGAAGAACTTCAATTTTCAATCACACTTGCCTGGTTATGGCAGTAGAACTGCCTCCATTTAGTGAACTTTAGTTTTTGGGCAGGTGCAGTCAGACAATTGTGTTAATCTTTATTGTTATCTATTTCCCAAATACTCAGAATAAATAAAAAGTCGATTCCAAGGACAGAAACACGTGTACCGTTGTATAGAATTCCTGGCTGCACCTGTCAAATATTTCCAAAACGCGCTACGGGAATTGACATTAGCGGGCCACCATATAATATTGTAAACAATGGCTTTACCCGAATATGAGGACTGTCACTTCCTTTAGATGAGATTATTTCAAGCAGATCGGCACGTAGGTCCACCAGAAACTTCACTCCCCCCTCAACCCTGCTTATGTGATTAAGCAACTGTTTATAGCGCGGAGTCAGACTGTATCGTAACCTGTCCTCTACTTGCAATATTGTAGCCAAGTCCCTTAACTGAGTGTCGAGCAGCATCCCTGCTAGCTCTGAAACTCCTTTGTGGTCCACACCAAAATCTTCTGACAGCTTTGCCAGTAATTGTGACTTCTCTTCCTTTTCAAGGCTTCTGTAGAAATGCATGAATTCCACACTGTACGATTCAGGGGGAGGAGGGGACTTCTCTCTCATCTCGTATGTAGGTAACCGTACCACAACCCTCGTCAGTATTTCCTCCATGGATCTGACAGTGCCAGGCGCCGAGGTAGACCGACAGCGCCCGCTTCGAAAGTCCAAGGCCTCGAGCCGTAAAGCCGTTACCAAAACACTTCGATATCGCCAGCACCTCACACCACTGCGCAATGTACAAATTATGTGCTGGGGAATCATCGCAGTCTGGAAGTTCTCTCTTTACAGTTGTAAATATTTCCAGTACCACCCGGTGCGCAACCTGATCCTTTCCGGTATCTTATTAAAGAGACAGTACAACAACGATCACAGCCGAGCCTGAAAGAAATAATGCTATTAAAAATAAAAAATAAATCCAAACTGTTTTCCCAATGACACCTCAAAATACTAGGTTTAGTCTTTGAATCTACTTTTTATTCCACGTGGTCGACCTTTGCCTCTTGTGTGTATGGGAGAGCAATTATGTAACAAAAAGAAAGCTTGGATTGGAAACGAGTGAATAGGTGTAGGAATGGTGAAACGAAAATTCCACCCAGCCAACCAAAAACGATGTATATGACCCTAAAATACTACTTTATTAAATACATATTTAATTCCTCCATTAAAATAATCACTGCGCTTCAAGAGCAACTTTGTTTACAGCACAGGGTTTGCTGATATGCGGATAGCTGCATTATTGAGGAAAGTGTTTACTTGCTATAACTGTGACATGTGGTTGTTTTGTGTAAAATGCTTGCTTACGCCAATCCAGTCGTCAGATCAGTTATAACCTACTTCAAGGGAGAGGAAGCTAGGACTCGGGAATAATACGTAAGAGTATTAGAATAGGGCCTGTCAGAAAGCAAATAGAAGTGCATATTTAAAATAGATAAAATTATACCATATTATTTTAACATATTTATTGCTGTGCTATGAGTGTCCTTGTTTACTTTATTACTGTACTTTCGTAATATAACCCCATAAATAACACGTTAGCTGCAGTAAGGCGTATTCTCAGACAGAGGGCGTTGATCGCCAGCTAATTAACTTCTTCAGCCAATCAGAGTCAATAGCGTTGAATTTGGACTTCTAGAAATGTCGCGCTACTTTATAAAGACAGAGCGCGCCAGAGCGGTTTGGATATTTCTGCCGTACACCAAGACATAGCCAGCCAGTTAGCCATTTGTAGCTAAAGTAATCAGTGTCAAGGCCAAATTTAGCGCACAGGAGAAGTGGTAAGCATGTGGTACTGGTCATTGAATTGTCTAGCTAACCACACACCGCTATTTAGCTAGCTACCGTAGCTAAGCAAATATGGGTTAGTATAGTACAGTAGTATGTATGCTAATCCATGTGGCCGGGATATTTTGTTCGCGCTAGCAACCCATCGCATCACGCAATATGTTTTGCTGTTCAGAGCTAATCCCATGACATTTTGAAAATGCACGTGTGCAATTTGTCTGTCATTTTTACCGCGCTTCAATGCTTGTCATGTTAGCGCTGCCATCTGAACTAACAAACCATTCTGTACCTAGTAAATCATTCTGCTAACTAATGAATGGACTGTATTACAGTGCTCTGTAGGAGATGGACAGAGAGAAGGTTGGCCAAGCCAAAGGAGTGAAGGCCAAAGCGAGGACACCCAGACCGAGGAGGCTGACTGATAAGAAAGGAGGCTCAGGTGGAGACGCACCTAGGAAAAGGTGAGTCCAGACAGTGACATTGACTCTGCACCGGTACCCCCTGTATATAGCCTCTCTACTGTTATTTTATTTTACTTTTGCTATTTTTTCTCAACTCTTTGTTTTATTTTACTTTTTTATTAAGAAATAAATGCATTGTTTGTTAAGGGCTGTATGTAAGCATTTCACGGTAATGTCTACACCTGTTGTATTCGGCACATGTGGCAAATAAAATTTGATTTGACATACAATGTCCTATAATATGTGCAATATCAATCTCAGTAACACATCAGCCATAGGCATCCATTAATTTATCTTCCTCACTATCTCTAAGACCCAAGTAGTACATATTACACACCAGCTAGGCCTAATCTGAAACATATGTTCACTACAGCATTCACTTTTTTTTGTATCTCTCATTATGTAAAGATGGGCTTTGCATGTAGGTAGTTAGTCACTACCTTTTCCACCCACTGCACCCAAACTTTCTTCATGGCTTCGATACTTCTGAATTACAGTTAACTGAAACAACAGTCAACATTTTCCCATTATTATACACATCACATCTCTGTGGTGTAGACACGCAGAATGTTGCAAAAAATGGAGACAAATTAAGTCTCCAAACAAACAATCTGCACCAGCAATTGTAAATCTAGCAAGGTGTGCACAATGAGTGAGTGTGTGGGTGCCTGCTTTCATTAACCAGAGTAGGGTACTCCATCTTTATATGAATACATTAATTCTCCTTGATATTTGATACATTATATGAGCAGACAAATGAATCCAGAGTCATCCATCACTGGCGTGTGTAATTAATGGGATGAAAGAGAAGAATAGACACCTGTAAGCATGACTGGCAGCAGCCTTCTGTGACAGTCCCTGATGACATTTCATGGCAGACTAGAGTTAAGTTGGAGGTTACCAACTCAGAGGGAAATATGACAATAACCTATTTTTCTCCCTATTCGTCTGTTCTGATGGTCTGACAGTACAAAGCCCAAGAAGGAAAGAACTAAAGCCACAGAGAGGTCTCAGCAGGCAGAAAAAGAAAAGGGCCAGAAGGTAAATCACTGTCTTAAATCATACACTACATATTGTAAGTGCGTTTGTAGTAGCTTAATAGTTGTGGCAGTAGTGCTATCAACAGGAGCAGCTGTAGTAGTAGCAACAGCATGTAGGCCTAAATCACCACCGCTACAGCTTATGTGACTTAAATTTGTACTACTGGATAGTTATCCTCATACTGAATCTCTCAATATAGGGAGAGGGGTTTTCACATACATCCTACAATTTTATTTTTGATTGAATTGCTACGTTATTCACAGGTCCTTTGTAGCCCTTTGTTACTTGATATGTGTAGCAATTTACTTAGTACATTTATTTAGTTCTTCATTATCTAGTCTAATTCTGTATTAGGTCAAAGTACCACTTTGCAGTTTCTGTTTTTGTCCCGTATGACTATAATATATGTCTGTCTCTAATAATGTCCGGAACAGAGTGTTTGATGTACAGTACCAGTCAAAAGTTTGGACATCTACTCATTCAAAGGTTTTTCTTAATTTTTACTATTTTCTACATTGTAGAAAAGTAGTGAAGACACCAACACTATGAAATAACACATATGGAGTCATGTATGAACCAAAAAAGTGTTACAGATCAAAATACATTTTATATTCTTCAAAGTAGCCACCCTTTGCCTTGACAGCTTTGCACACTCTTGGCATTCTCTCAACCAGCTTCATGAGGAATGCTTTTCCAACAGTCTTGAAGGAGTTCCCACGTATGCTGAGCACTTGTTGGCTGTTTTTCCTTCACTCTGCAGTCCAACTCATCCCAAACCATCTCAATTGGGTTGAGGTCAGGTGATTCTGGAGACCAGGTCATCTGATGCAGCACGCCATCACTCTCCTTGGTCAAATAGCCCTTACGCAGCCTGGAGGTGTGTTTTGGGTCATTGTCCTGTTGAAAAAAAATGTATAGTCCCACTAAGCCCAAACCAGATGGGATGGCGTATCGCTGCAGAATGCTGTGGTAGCCATGCTGGTTAAGTGTGCCTTGAATTCTAAATAAATCACTGACGGTGTCACCAGCAAAGCACCCCTACACCATCACACCTCCTCCATGCTTCTCGGTGGGAACCACACATGCAGAGATCCTCCGTTCACCTACTCTGCGTCTCACAAAGACACGGCGGGTGGACTCATCAGACCAAAGGACAGATTTCCACCAGCCTAATGTCCATTGCTCGTGTTTTTTGGCCCAAGCAAGTCTCTTCTTCTTATTGGTGTCCTTTTAATAGTGGTCACTTTGCAGCAATTCGACCATGAAGGCCTGATTCACGCAGTCTCTTGATCAGTTGACGTTGAGATGTATCTTGAACTCTGTGAAGCATTTATTTGGGCTGCAATCTGAGGAGCAGTTAACTCTAATGAATGTATCCTCTGCAGCAGAGGTAACTCTGGTTCTTCCTTTCCTGTGGCGGTTTTCATGAGAGCCAGTTTCATCATAGCGCTTGATGGTTGTTGTGACTGCACTTGAACTTTCACATTTCTTGAAATTTTCCAGATTGACTGACCTTCATGTCTTAAAGTAATGATGGACTGTTGTTTCTCTTTGCTTATTTGAGCTGTTCTTGCCATAATATGGACTTGGTCTTTTACCAAATAGGGCTATCTTCTGTATACCACCCCTACCTTGTCACAACACAACTGATTGGCTCAAATGCATTAAGAAGGAAAAATTCCACAAATTAACTTTTAAGAAGGCACACCTGTTAATTGAAATGCATTCCAGGTGACTACCTCATGAAGCTGGTTGAGAGAATGCCAAGCGTTTGCAAAGCTGTCATCAAGGCAAAGGGTGGGTACTTTGAAGAATCTAAAAAATCAAATATATTTTGATTTGTTTAACACTTTTTTTGTTTACTCCATGATTCCATATTTGTTATTTCATGGTTTTGATGTCTTCAATATTATTCTACAATGTAGAAAATAGTAAAAATAAAGAAAAACCCTTGAATGAGTAGGTGTGTCAACTTTTGACTGGTAATGTATGGCGCAGCGGTCTAAGGCACTGCATCTTAGTGCTTGAGGCGTCACTACAGACCCCCTGGTTCGATTCCAGGCTATATCACAACCGGCCGTGATTGGGAGTCCCATAGGGCGGCGCACAATTGACCCAGCGTTGTCCGGGTTTGGCCGGTGTAGGCCGTCATTGTAAATAAGAATTTGTTCTTAACTGACTTGCCTAGTTAAATAAAGGTAAAATAAAGATGCACTGTATTCAGACCCCTTGACTTTTTTCCACGTTTTGTTACTTTACAGCCATATTCTAAAATTGATTAAATAAAACATTTTCCTCATCAATCTACACAATAACTCATAATGACTAAGCGAAAACAGGTTTTTATACATTTTTGCACATTTTATTAAAACTAAGAAAACAACAACTTATGTAAATAAGGTTTCAGACCCTTTGCTATGATAGTCGAAATGGAGCTCAGGTGCATCCTGTTTCCATTGATTTATCCTTGAGCTGTTTCTACAACTTACACAGTACACCTGTGTTAAATTCAATTGATTGGACATGATTTGGAAAGGCACACACCTGTGTATATAAGGTCCAACAGTTGACAGTGCATGTCAGAGCAAAAACCATGACGTTGATGGAATTGTCCGTAGAGCTCAGAGACAGGATTGTGTCGAGGACAGAGCTGGGGAAGGGTACCAAAAGATTCTGCTGCATTGAAGGTCCCCAAGAACACAGTGGCCTACAGCATTCTTAAATGGAAGAAGTTTGTAACCACCAATACTCTTCCTTGAGCTGGCCAAACTGAGCAATCAGTGGAGAAGGGCCTTGGTCAGGGAGGTGACCAAGAACCCAATGGTCACTCTAACAGAGCTCCAGAGTTCCTCTGTGGAGATGGGAGAACCTTCCAGAAGGAGAACCATCTCTGCAACACTCCACCAATCAGGCCTTTATGGTAGAGTGGCCAGACGGAAGCCACTCCTCAGTAAAAGGCACATGACAGCCCGCTCGGAGTTTGCCAAAAGGCACCTAAAGAACGCTGACCATGAGAAACAAGATTCTCTCGTCTGATGAAACCAAGATGGAACTCTTTGTCCTGAATGCCAAGCGTCACGTCTGGAGGAAACCTGGCACCATCCCTACGGTGAAGCATGGTGGTGGCAGCATCATGCTGTGGGGATATTTTTCAGTGGCAGGGACTGGGAGACTAGTCCGGATCAAGGGAAAGTTGAACGGAGCAAAGTACAGAGAGATCCTTGATGAAAACCTGCTCCAGAGCACTCAGAACCTCAGACAACGACTCTAAACACACAGCCATGACAACGCAGGAGTGGCTTTGGGACAAGTCTCTGAATGTCCTTGAGGGGCCCAGCCAGAGCCCGGACTTGAACCGGATCTAACATCTCGGGAGAGACCTGAAAATAGCTGTGTAGTGACGCTCCCCATCCAACCTGACGGAGCTTAAGAGAATCTGCAGAGAATAATGGGAGAAACTCTCCAAATACAGGTGTGCCAAGTTCGTAGCGTCATACCCAAGAAGACTTGAGGTTGTAATCGCTGCCAAAGGTGCTTCAACAAAGTACTGAGTCTGAATGCTTATGTAAATTTGATATTTCTGTCTTTTATTGTTAGTAAATCTGTAAAATTCTAAACCTATTTTTGCTTCGTCATTATGGGGTATTGTGTGTGTGTAGATGGAGGGGGGGGGACTATTTTAATACATTTTAGAATAAGGCTGTAAAGTAACAAAATGTGGAAAAAGTCAATGGGTCTGAATACTTTCTGAATGCACTACGTGTGTATGTGTGTCTTTAATATGTATGATAATTGTGCTGAGCTCTGACTTGTTTTTCTGTTTTCCCTCTATTAGGTCAAGGCTGTCAAAACAGAGAGCGTGGAGAGCTTTGATGACGATGTGAGGTGGGCATTTTCCCCTGAGACTGCATTTGATTAACAATGTTGTTAATGAGAGAGCTAATTAGCATGGCTTTACTCTCATAGCATTTCTGTTGCAGTTGAGTGGCTTGATATCGCTCAAAGTGTCATATCAGCACCTTTCTGCTGCCATTGGAAATTAGTTTTAATCCATTAACGTTTCAAATGGAGGGTGATGGAAATTAATTTTAGTTTTGGATTTCCGAGAGCCTGGACAGGATCCATTCCCCTTTTTTCAGGGAGCGTTGGCTATCAGGAAATTTAATTTCCTGCTGTGTTGAAGAAAAATCTGTGGCTTGTCAGAAAAGCAATAAATTAGAAACCGTCGTGTTCTGAGGGGATGGATGGTGGGAGTTTAGGCCAGGTCTGAAAGGTATAATCCACTACAGATAACGGTATCGGTTTTGCTTCCTTACAGTCACAGTGACTAAATGAATGACATACATTTAATCCACTGTTTATGGACTCTGTCTCTTAGACTTACTCAGGCTGTTTCTCCCTCACAGACAAACCTATTGGCATTATGACATTTTCCTAATCCTATTGAAGTCTACTTCTCTCACTTAGGAAATGGAAATAATATTTTGATTGATTACCATACAGGAATGAGTTGTTCAGATGAATTAGGCCACATTCAGACAGAACGTTGGAAGATAATGTGAGAGAATATCCAATCATTACCCTTCTGTACTGTTGTCGGTGACAAGAAAGTGGGTGAAGTGGGGGGTCAGAGGTCCTTAAACGGGTAGGTCGGGATTTTGGCAATGAGGCCCTTTATCTACTTCCCCAGATGCAGATACATAAAAATGGTATTCACAAATGTATCTTTTTTTTTTTTGTCATTTAGCAGACGCTCTTATCCAGAGCGACTTACAGTTAGTGAATGCATACATTTATTTTAATTTTTTCCTACCCCCTGTGGGAATCGAACCCACAACCCTGGCGTTACAAACGCCATGCTCTATCAACTGAGCTACATCCCTGCCGGCCATTCCCTCCCCTACCCTGGACGACGCTGGGCCAATTGCGCGCCGCCCCATGGGTCTCCCGGTCGCGCCGTCTACGACAGAGCCTGGATTCGAACCAGGATCTCTAGTGGCACAGCTAGCACTGCGATGCAGTGCCTTAGACCACTGCGCCACTGGGGAGACTTATGTATCTGCGTGCAGTTTGAAATAAGTTAACTAGCGTCAGCCCAATTGCTAACTAGCGTTAGTGCAATGACTGGCTGTTCCTCTAGACTTCCAGTCATTGCGCTAACGCTAGTTAGCATTGGCTTGCGAAACTACCTCTAGCTTCCTTCGTATTGGACACAGATACATATTGGATACCATTTTTATATCTGACTATTGGGAAGTATATAAATGGCCTCTTTGCCAAAATCCCCAACTATCCCTTTAATTACATTATCTGCACTGCCAACTCGCATGCATTGAGTGTGAGACACGCATTTCGCCCATTTCACACGCCATGCCTCTTATTTCTCACAAATTGAATTTTTTTATTTTTTTTATTTTTATTAATCCAGTGTGTGTAAAATTCTACATTCATAAACATTGTACCCGTGGCAGCTTCACCCGGTAGATCCATCGTTTTCCTTCCACCGCACTGTGAACCGCGGCAGATTGAAGCTTGTGATTGATTTAGTTGGGGTCCAGGACCAAGGCGATTGGATGCGTGTTTGTAAAGACACACTCCTCACAATTTAGTGTGGGGTGCAGACTGGACAGGAATGTTCGTTCGCCGCTTATCAAAATGTTTAACCTCAATTGTCAAAAGAGCAGCAAGGCAACTTGTAGAGCTGTTTTGTCTATAATTGTCGCAGAATGCGTTCTTATGACAGCATGTGATAATATAGCTTACTACTAGTGATTTAATCCACAACTTGCATTAGCCCAGATCCATAGCCTACATTATTCACCTTGTTTGGTCATTGACAATTTAGCACTAGGTTCATGTGGCTGTAACAACGAAAAGGCAGAATTCAGCATGAATTTTGGTAGGCTGACCTGATTTGTCTAACTATATTATGAATATTATTTTGCCCGAACAGATTGTGAACCCAAATGTGCACTGTAACTGATTCTAGTGGGGGAACGATAATTTGGGTTTGGTGTAGTGACAGATTTAGGCTGTCTTGTCTTCAGGAGATTTTATCTGTTTAATTTGTTTGGTCTTACACAATAGCTGATGTAAGTCATTAGAACAATGCCCTTCCCCTACAATGGGCTGAAATATAGACTAATTAGTGTGCTTATCTCAGCAAGAGCACTGTTATTCCCATACTTTTATTTAACTTCATAACAATTTCTTACCAATTTTGCTGGTGTAATTGGGCTATTTGAAATCTGATTTGCCAACTTGTCTTAACTTTTTAAATTATATATATTTTCAATGAGGGCTATGCATTTTTGTGAGCATTTATCGACAGTGTTTTAAAACCATGTTCTGTGGCTGTCATAAAATGAGAATAGGTTATATTGAAATGCCCCTTGCCTCAAATATCCTGTTTTGTCATTTTAGTATTGTGCGCACAAGCTGCTAGGCTGAAATGGTAGGCAGAAATGCAAAAGATCTTGCCGACGTAGAGTAAGATGATGACAAGGTTTTGCAAATCAGCCTCAACCACCAGAAGATCAATATTCATTAGATTTTTCTTAAATGTGGGGTAATTTGTAGAAATCAAATGTCACATGAACATATATTCAAACTCCCAGTGTTTGGGAAACATAGATCAGGTGTGGGCGGCCAACCCTCTTGGAGAGGTACCTCTCGGCAGGAGATTTTTAAAAAGGGGATAGTTCACCCAAATTACATATTTACATTGGTTTCTTATGGACAGAGAAACTGCAATCCATCCTATGGTTAGCCACTGCAACCAACTGCTAATATTAGCATTTTCTAACCAAAAAACTGTTAGGGACACCCATACCCCCTGGCTAGGGGTGGAGACAATGACATTCACAATAGGAAATCTCACTCCAAGCTATTTTCAAAAGTTGGCAGCCCTGTATGTTATCCTGTTCCATTCTGCCTGTAATGTGAATTGGCATCTACAGCTGTTTTCTTTCATTTCCTTCCATCCAACCATGTGAAATGAAGCACTACTGTAATTGAGTTGCAGTGGCGGTTGTAATGTTGATTTTATTAATTTGGTCCATTTCCTTCCCACTTCCAAGCCACACTGCAGGGAAATACAAGCTTGCTGTCCTGTTGTTGTTATTGTTAGTATAATTATGGCAATTAGAAATAATATCATCAGGCCCTTTTCTATAATGTTGTTTAATCACTAATTGTCATTACGTGTGGTCACTAAATTATCATTGTGTACTTTTGGATTTAGGTATTACTCTATGAATAGCCAGGTTTTACTGGAAAGTAAAAGGGGGCCGCAGCAGGATGTGGTCATGCTTTCCAACCACTTGATATGTGAGTGAAAGTGACTGGTCATTGTTCAGTCTCTTTGTGCTTTCCTCAGGTTTCATTTGGCTGTAAAAGAGGAGCCTGAAGATGGAGACTTTGCGCCTGAAAATATGGGGAAAAAGAGGAAAAGACAAGAGGATGAACCCTTGGAAGGTCCCTCATGTTCCACTGCAACCCCCACGTGAGCAGATCTCCCATATTAATTATGTTAGCCCTCACTCCATCTGTCATTCAATTACCCTATGACTAAGTGTAAGCAACATCCACTACCTGTTGGAGGTGAGCAAATAGTGTTGTGCATTGTTGCTGTACACAGACGTTATTTGCTGCCCTCAGGTTAAATAAGAAATTGAAAGAGGACGAGGCTGACCCGAGGACAGAGAAGAACATAAAGGAGGGGATAAAGAAAGAAAAGGTAGACATCCTCCCTGAGCAGGCAAATGTTCATCTGTTGATGTAGTTGCATCATTTTCTCCCACTTTTCACTCGCATCAACAAGAATTTCAGCCGAGTTGGAAGTGGAAACTATACTGAACAAAAATATAAACGCAACATGTAAATTGTTGGTCCCATGTTTCATGAGCTGAAATAAAAGATCCTAGAAATGTTCTATACGCACAAAAAGCTTATTTCTCAACTTTTGTGCACAGATTTGTTCACATCCCTGTTAGTGAGCATTTCTCCTTTGCCAAGATAATCCATCCACCTGACAGGTGTGGCATATAAAGAAGCTGATTAAACAGCATGATCATTACACAGATGCACCTTGTGCTGGGGACAATAAAAGGCCATTCTAAAATGTGCAGTTTTGTCACACAACACAATGCCACAGACGTCAAAAGTTTTGAGGGAGCATGCAATTGCCATGCTGACTGCAGGAATGTCCACCATAGCTGTTGTTTGGTAATTAAATGTTCATTTCTCTACCATAAGCCGCCTCCAACGTCGTTTTAGAGAATTTGGCAGTATGTCCAACTGGCCTCACAGCAGACCACGTGTAACCACGACAGCTCTGGACCTCCACATCTGGCTTCTTCACCTGCGGGATCGTCTGAGACCAGCCACCCGGACAGCTGATGAAACGGAGGAGTATTTCTGTCTGTAATAAAGCCCTTTTGTGAGGGGAAAACTCAATTTTATTGGCTGGGCCTGGCTCCCCAGTGGCTGGGCCTATGTCCTCCCAGGCCCACCCATGGCTATGCCCCTGCCCAGTCATGTGAAAACCATAGATAAGGGCCCAATTAATTTATTTGAATTGACTGAGTTTTCCTTATATGAACTGTCACTCAGTAAAACCTTTTGAAATTGTTGCATGTTGCGTTTATATTTTTGTTCAGTATAGATGTTTAGTCAAGACATTAGTTTTATTGTATTCACAATCATTACTGTGATACAATGTTAGTGTTTGCCGCATATGACTCAGATGGGTATAGCTGAAATGATAAACAAGCTTTGTTTTGTATTAAATGCTGTGAACATGTTTTGTTTTGGGAAATTTTACAATGGGCACACTGATTTTGTGTAAATTAAATTTTATTTGTCACATGCGCTGAATACAACAGGTGTAGACCTTACAGTGAAATGCTTACTTACAAGCCCTTAACCAACAATGCAATTTTAAGAAAGAATACCAAAAAAAACATAAGAAATTAAGGTAACAAATAATTAAAGAGCAGCAGTAAAATAACAATAGCGAGGCTATATACATGGGGTACCGGTACCGAGTCAATGTACGGGGGCACCGGTTAGTCGAGGTAATATGTACATATAGGTAGTTATTAAAGTGACTGCATAGATAATAAACAGCGTAGCAGCAGCGTAAAAGAGGGGGTGGGCAATGCAAATAGTCTGGGTAGCCATTTGATTAGATGTTCAGGAGTCTTATGGCTTGGGGGTAGAAGCTGTTTAGAAGCCTCTTGGACCTGGACTTGGCGCTCCGGTACCGCTTGCCGTGCGGTAGCAGAGAGAACAGTCTATGACTAGGGTGGCTGGAGTCTTTGACCTACTGTGTAAATTGTCTTGTTTCTGTGGTGGTGTCTTGATCTCCCAGAAGCCAAAGAAAGAGGGGGGGGAGCATCCAGTCACTACAAAGAAGAAGTCAAAGGAAGAGATTGCGGCGGCAAAAGCGTTGAAGATCAAAAAAAGAGAAGAAGAGGAGCAGCAGCGCTGGAGATGGTGGGCTTGTTTGTTTTTCTATATGCTGAATGTGTAGGAGGTGGATGGATGCACCTTTTTATGAAAGAGGGGCTCATTCTGAAATGCGTTCTTGTCCCTCAGGTGGGAAGAGGACAAGTATGAGGATGGTGTAAAGTGGAAGTTTCTGGAGCACAAGGGTCCCTTTTTCCCGCCGGAGTACCAGCATCTCCCAGACAACGTTCGCTTCTACTACAATGGTCAGTACAGCCCTGCTGGTTTGAAGGCTTTATACTCACCCCGTCAGCTCATCGATCATTTAGAAGTAAACGTGTAACACTTCTCAAAGAGGCTATTCACTCTAAAGATCTAAGTTGCTTTCCTGGCATGAGAAAGTTGAGCTAGGAAGGCTTGTAGCTCACTTTCAGACTGTCCATGCATTCTGTCTGGGTCAGATTGAAAGTTGAATGTTGTTGACGCTTTCTCTATCTATGACACTCTGGGGAGGATCCTCCCCTTCATCATTCACCCCAGAAGATTGTTCCTCAACTCTGTATTGATTTGCATGGATCAACAGCTGCCCACAAGATCAGACTCCTTTATTTAGGGCTTACAGCCCGGGGATGTCTGGCTGGCTGGATCAAACATTTTGATTGAGAACCATAGTTTTGACATTTTCTCCCTGTAGTGCAGCCCTGACAGCTCCCATATCAAAAGAGTAGGTTTGATAAGTTAAACCCTGTGTGTGTAGTGAAGTCTCTCCCTGTACCCAGGCCTCCACAGCTGACTCATCAATCGGAGTGGTATGGAATGTAAATTCACAGCCGCTCACTGCAGGCCTCAGCCTCTCTCTCTGGCCATTGATTAGCTGGCTCCTAGGGGACCTCTGGGGGTGATATTAGGGTGGGGAATTGCCAGGGACCTCACTATACGATATTATCACGATACTTAAGGGTGGGGATGATATTTATTGTGATTCTCACAATTCTATATGTATTGCGATTCAATACTGTAATTTAATTGTGATTCCATGGTCCAAACATATTGCTTACCATGTGTCTGCTGCAGAGGGACGAGAGCCATGAGAAAACGAGTTTTGATCAGTCATGGAAATTGGCAATTTGAAATCAAATTGGCTCAATATTTAAAAAGATGGAAAACAAGCTATGAAGGACAATTACTGGAGTTTTGGTGCATGTACAGCCAACTAGCGCAACAATAAAATGGCGACTTCAAAGTTGTTGAAAATATTAATAATATCCCAATATGTACAGTAATTATCTAACATTGTTATTTTTTATCACTAGTTGATATGGTGCATTTTTTTGGTTCTGACTAAACTCCAAAAGCCTGACTTTGATCTCAGAGGACACCGCTCCTCTATAGTCACTTCAGCTACTCGTATAGTGGTGCCGCTTCGCTCCCCTACTAAAGAGAACATGACAAGGGCAAGATTTACCAAGCGTTTGCACCTGTTAGTTTCAGACAGTAATAAAATACAAAGAAGTAAAGCTGAGTACTAAACTATTCTACAACATTATATATAATTTTCCCACTTAGGACCTGCAAGCTGGTTACTGAAAATGTAGCCCGGCTAAGATTTTTATGGAACTGTATGTGATGTGCTTGTTCACCAGGTAAAGCTGTGAAGCTGGGCCTTGCTGCAGAGGAGGTGGCCCTGTTTTATGCTCAGATGCTTGACCATGAATACACTGCAAAAGATGTGTTCCGAAACAACTTCTTCAAGGACTGGAGGAAGGTGAGAAGTGAGGGCGGAAGAAAAGCCTAGAGAGACTAGCCCTTGAAACAACTTTATTTTGTTTTCTTAGCTTGTTCTTGGAATAACATCAGTGGCTCAATTTGTCGTATAGCAGATTAAAGATAAAAAATGAACTATTTTGGAGTTGGAAGTCCAACCGAGAACCAAACAAGTAGGAGTAGTGGTTGAGAGTGAGCGTGGTCATCAGGTCCCTATACTGTTCAACTAATAAAGAGATGTTCATATAAGGAAATCAGTCAATTGAAAAAAATTCATTAGGCCCAAATCTATGCATTTCACACCATCGTTGGGCCTGGGAGGGCATCGGTCCGCCCACCTATTGGGGAGCCAGGCCCAACCAATCAGAATGAGTTTTTCCCCACAAAAGGGCTTTATTACAGACATAAATACTTCTCAGTTTCATCAGCTGTCCGGGTGGCTGGTCTCAGACGATCCCGCAGGTGAAGAAGCTGGATGTGGAGGTCCTGGGCTGTCGTGGTTACACGTGGTCTGCGGTTGTGAGGCCAGTTGGATGTACTGCCAAATTCTCTAAAACGAAGGAGGCGGTTTATGGTAGAGAAATGAACATTCAGTACGAGGTGGTCTATTGTCTTTGTGTCGCTGAGCATGTATTCTGGGTGTGTGTACTCTGCGTGTGTGTTAAGGGTTCAAACCCTCAACATGGGAAATATGTTGAAGTCTCTCTGGGGGTTGGTCTCTCTCGTTCTCTTTCGTCGTTCTTCACCCACACACCAATCCGTTTGACTGTGGAGTTCAACTGGGCATTTTCATAGCTTCTGTTTCCCATAGATGCGATGGCTTTGAGTTTGCGTATCAGGGATGTTTTTTTGAATGTTGTTTTCTCTACCAACAGCTCTGGTGGATATTCCTGCAGTCAGCATGCCAATTGCACGCTCCCTCAACTTGAGACATCTGTGGCATTGTGTTGTGTGACAAAACTGCACATTGTAGAGTGGCCTTTTATTGTCCCAGCACAAGGTGCACCTGTGTAATGATCATGCTGTTTAATCAGCTTCTTGATATGCCGCACCTGTCAGGTGGATGGATTATCTTGGCAAAGGAGAAATGCTCACTAACAGGGATGTAAACAAATTTGTGCACAAAATGTGAGAGAAAGAAGCTTTTTGTGAGTATGGAAAATGTCTGGGATATTTTATTTCAGATCATGAAACATGCGACCAACACTTTACATGTTGCGTTTATATTTTTGTTCAGTATAGATGCAGGGGTGTGGAGATGGGTGTATCGGGGTGTCTTCTGTACACAACACTCCAGCAGGCCCAAAGGCGTATCATGCAGAATTAATTTCGTGCTGCTTAGTGCCCAATGCTCTTGAAAATATGATTTGTGTAAAGGCATTGATATGCTAATCCAGACAAGTCGCTCCCCGCATATGAACAAATCCAATTAAACTGTTTTATTATAACGGGAAACCTCTCCTCGCCTGACTGCCCCCAGTCTCCGCCCACCCGCTGCCTGTCAATCATGCTTAAAGGGAAGGTCGGTGACTCAAGTGTCCACACTGTCACTGGCATGTCTGGACTGGATCTGTATTAGGGAAAATATCACAATTTTACTGGTGCCAAGACAATGCATTAGTATTTTTGCTCTTAGAGCTCCTGTTGTCAGGTGCACATGTCCCAGATTTTTCCCTGTTTCTTTGTATTTATCTATAGCTAAACTCCCCTTCTGGATATGTTGACATGCTGCTCTTATGGATTCCTTCCTCAAAGAAATGGAAAGAAAAATAAGTCGTATACACTAAGTGTACAAAACATTAAGAACACCTGCTCTTTACATGACATTTGACTGACCAGGTGAATCCAGGTGACAGCTATGATCCCTTATTGACGTCACTTCTTAAATCCACTTCAATCAGTGTAGATGAAGGGGAGGAGACAGGTTAACAAAGGATTTTTAAGCCTTGAGACATGGATTGTGAATGTGTGCCATACCTCTTTAAGGAATACCTGGAATAGTATAAAGTAATCCTTCTACCCCCCATAAAACAAAAAAAAGTGGTTGTCCCACTGGCTATCATAAGTTGAATGCACCAATTTGTAAGTTGCTCTGGATAAGAGCGTCTGCTAAATGATGTAAATGTAATTCAGAGGGTGAATGGGCAAGACAAAATATTTGTCTTTGAACAGGGAATGGTAGTAGGTGCCAGGCGCACCAGTTTGAGTGTCAAGAAAGTGCAATGCTGCTGGGCTTTTCATGCTCAACAGTTTCCTGTGTGTATCAAGAATGGTCCACCACCCAAAGGACATCCAACCAACTTGACAAGCATTGTAGTCAACATGGGCCAGCATGTTCTGAGGGCAAAAGGGGTTCAACTCAATATTAAGGTGTTCCTAATGTTTTGTACACTGTGTACATTGACATTTACTCAAGCAGGCTTTCTAGTTTATGGACAGAAGGTGGCCATAGTGACATCCCCGTGGCCGTGCAGGCCCTCTCGCCTGCCATAGGAGGCCACATTAAAGGGGGGTGTCGTGACGTTTTACCGCAAAAAAAAACATTACATTAAATCGTAACTGAATAAAAGGGCTACTTGTTTAGCATCCCTGTTGACATGTTTTATGGGTCTGACTCCTTCAGGGGCTCCCTAGATCTGTATTACAGGAACACAGAGGTTGCTGCTGCTGGGGCCCAGGCTAGCCTGCTTTATGGTTGTCTCTAGCTCACAGGACTGAGATGTAAGGACTGAGGATGGTCTGTCCTTTTTATTGATCAAGTGATTAAAGCAAAGGCTACAGATTTTAGTTATTTCGATAAGGACATATCTCAGATTTGTTGGGTTATGAAGATGAGTGGACTGGAATGTTTTGCGTTCTGTGTTTTTATTAGGTAGGTCTACTCAGAAGATTCCTGGTTGACTGACGGCATCAAGGACAATTCGGTAGTGAATCTGTTTCTCGTGTATTGTCCTTTGTTTGTCTGAGCAGGAGATGACCCTGGAGGAGAGGGTGCTGATTAGTGACCTGAATAAGTGCGACTTTCGGGAGCTCCACACCATGCACAAGGAGAAGGTGGAGGCTAGGAAGGCCATGAGCAAAGAGGAGAAACTGGTCAGTGGAACTCAGACAAAACATAGGACCATTACTCAAGGTAGAGCTAAAGGATTACTTCATTATTGGATTGAGTGTAATTGCTATGGATACACTATTGTGAGAGCGAAGGGGGTTCATAGTAAAGTCTAGTTGATATCAAGCAGGCATTATTGTCATACCTGATAACCAATATATATTTCATTCCAGGTGATGAAAGAGGCCAACCAGAAGATAGTGGAGGAGTATGGCTTCTGTATGCTGGACCACCACCGGGAACGCATCGGCAACTTTAAGATTGAGCCCCCAGGTCTCTTCCGAGGGCGGGGGGAGCACCCCAAACAAGGCATGCTTAAGAAGAGGATCCAGCCGGAGGACGTCATCATCAACTGTGCAAAGTGAGACTGGCTCAGAACATGACTGGCTAGTAAAGGGGAGGTTACAGAATAGAAAAGGGTTAATAAAAGGGAAGGTTAATGCCCGGAGAAACACTATGGAACAGTCCCACAACAGGTTTGGATGTTCCAATATTCATCCCCTCAATACGGTTTAGTAGTAGTATCTAGAGGAAGACCACAGTATGGTTGTTTTCCACACTACTTTACTCCTCTAAGACCTGTGTCTCTTGTCATTATGATCCAAGTCAGTGATTAGACTCCCAGTCTAAATTAGTGTCTGCTAAAGGCTGATTTATACCCGACGGAGACGGACCCTACGGAGCGTAGCTGTGTCGTAATGTTGTTTTTCGTCACCAAAGGGGCGACTCCTTGTAGTGCGCTCCAACATTTGACATACTTCCGTGCCACATGAAAATTGTAATGTTCCGTATCACTCCTTGCATAGCCGTGGGGCCAGTGTTGTGTAGGCAATGACGTTCACTTGGTTCCTTCAAAACATGACATTCTATTTTTAGCTGATATGATAGTGAATACATTCAAGCAGCATATTAAACTGGGATAACGTTGTAGGTTACACCTGCAAGTATAGACATTTTTGCCAGGGCATATTTGATTATAAATCTGATTATTTCATGGGAAGCTAATCTACTTCAGAATCACTTCAAGATTGATGTCTTGGTTTAGCTTGGCATTAAATAAGCAGCCTATTTTGCATTGATAACCAAATATAATCTCAGCGACTGCTCAAACCTTCAAAAATATTCAAAATTCCCCATAAAGAAAATATGCGCATTTTCCCACCAGTGGTTTGTTTCCACCAAACTGACTTGTTGCATATAAAATCAGTGCGTGATGACAGTGCACACAATGTAATTTTTCGCATACGTTTTCATGTACCGAATAAAAATCTAAACTTCAATGTGTTTCATCACATTTTCAACTCTACCGATATTTTAGTCACAAACTGTTGCGTTAAATAGCATATGTGCGGCAACAGGTCACAGATAGTGTGTGTAGGCTAGTTTACATGATGAGATTGTTATGGATAAGGGCGAGAATATTTTTATTTGTCAACCATCGATCATCATGCCACCAGAATAAGACCCTTGATATTTATATCAAGCTCATCCTCGTGCACTTTCACTACCCTGTGAAGTTCATTTATTTAATCTTTAGTGTAATAAACTGCGTGGTTTCCCGAGTCGTAGTGGGAGGACCACACACCATATCATTGCGTGAATCGAAGTTTACTTTGATATGGTCATTATATCAATATTTACGCATTAAGGCATTTTCACCGCCATTTATCGCATAATACATTTTACCGACACAAAAAGATCCCACCATGTCAAACAAACAAATGATCTGTCTGCATTTATATCATTTTAACTTACTGTTTTCATCACAGCTGTTGTGATTTTATTTTGATACTGTATAAAAACAGTGGATGGAAACATGGTTTGATAATAACAATTATGATATTCTATTTTTAGCTGATATGAGAGCGAATACGTTGAAGCAGCGTCTCAAATAAGGATAATGTTGTAGAATATAAGAATATTTGCCAGGGCATATTATTTAATTTTGTGGGAAGCTAAAAGACTAGCTATCTTGCCGTGTTCAGCCAACTTGCTAGTAAGGGAAGATGAGACTTCTTTTGCTTTCACCACAAATGAGAAGACGACAAGAAAATCTCTGTCCCCCCCTTGTGAATGTTAATTTTTGGGAGTCTGGACCAGCGAGGTATTATGTTACCGAAAGGTACACGTTGCAAAAAAATATCAGACTCCAACCAGCGCATGCATGAGCGTAGATCTACGCATGTGAATCTTGTAGAGGGCTTTAGGATCAAGCACCGCAATAGTCAGGGTTAAAGTTGAGCCCCTGTGTAATAGTCTTCTAGTTAACAGTCACAAAGTCATAAACCTTGCCTATTTCTACAATTTCTCTTAAAATCTCATTTTAAATCTAACCCTAACCTTAAAGGGAAACGTCACAATTGTTCAACTTCATACTCATCACCACCCCAACATCAACATATGTGAAAATGTTTTGTAGTAAAAAATGTGATTTTGACCAATTGTGATTAGGCGTTGTCTACTAATTGACTGATGCCATTGGAAACACTTATCTTTCTCTGTTTTTTTTACTACAAATCATAAAGGCACTATATATACAAAAGTATGTGGACACCCCTTCAAATGAGTGGATTCGGCTATTTCAGCCACAGCCGTTGCTGACAGGTGTATAAAATTGAGCACACAGCCATGCAATCTCCATAGACAAACATTGGCAGTCGAATGGCCATACTGAAGTGCTCAGTGACTTTCAACATGGCACAGTCATAGGATGCCACCTTTCCAACAAGTCAGTTCGTCAAATTTCTGCCCTGCTAGAGCTGCCCCGGTCAACTGTAAGTACTGTTATTGTGAAGTGGAAACGTCTCGGCGCAACAACGGCTCAGCCGCGAAGTAGTAGGCCACCCAAGCTCACAGAACGGGACCGCCGAGTGCTGAACCGCGCATGGCGTAAAAATCGTCTGTCCTTGGTTCCTCCGAATTCCAAACTGCCTCTGGAAGCAACATCGGCACAATAACTGTTCGTCGGGAACTAAATTAAATGGGTTTCCATGGCCGAGCAGCCGCACACAAGCCTAAGATCACCATGCGCAATGCCAAGCGTCGGCTGGAGTGGTGGAAACACGTTCTCTGGAGTGATTTAATCATCTGGCAGTCCAACGGATGAATCTGGGTTTGGCGGATGCCAGGAGAACGCTATCTGCCTGAATGCATAGTGCCAACTGTAAAGTTTGGTGGAGGAGGAATGCTGGTCTGGGTGTTTTTCATGGTTCAGGCTAGGCCCCTTTGGTTCCAGTGAAGGGAAATCTTAACGCTACAGCATTCAATGACATTCTAGACGATTCTGTGCTTCCACCTTTGTGGTAACAGTTTGGGGAAGGCCCTTTCCTGTTTCAGCATGACAATGCCCCAGTGCACAAAGCGAGGTCCATACAGAAATTGAAATGTCCCGTATGTCTAACCTTAAATTAAGACCAACAAGCTAATTCTTGTTTTCATGAATTTTTAACTATGATATAGACTTCTGACTTTGTGGCTGTTATCTAGTGGAAACCCTGTGACGCCGTCTCATGCCTACAGTATCAGACCCTTGATCTCTTTACCCCCCTCCCTTAGAAAGTCTTGTATCCCAGAACCCCCTGCTGGTCACCACTGGAAGGAGGTTCGCCATGACAACACGGTGACCTGGCTGGCCAGCTGGACTGAGAATGTTCAGGGCTCCTGCAAGTATGTCATGCTCAACCCCAGCTCCAAACTCAAGGTATGAGGCATGACATAGAGCACAGGTTTTCAAATATTACCCTACGAGCTCCGGAGCCTTCTGATTTTATTTTCTACCTGATAATTAATTGCGCCCACCTGGTGTCCCAGGTCTAAATCAGTCCCTGATGAAAGGTGAAGAATGTGGAGGGGAGGGAAACGGTGCAAAAAAAAACAGTGCAACTGGCTTCAACGTCCAGATTTGAATTTGAGGAACATGGGGTCAAACCACACAAACATATGCACTCTGCGTGGTGCAGTGACTGCAGACAATTGTTGTCCTAAATAACCATTCCCATATACAGTGCCTTAAAGTATTCATACCCCTTGACTTTTTGTGTTACAGCCTGAATTCAAAATTGCTTAACTTTGTTTTTCTCACCCATCTACACACAATACCCCATAATGGCAGTGAAAACATGTTTGCAAATGTATTAAATGAAATGCTGAAATATCTCATTTACATAAGTGTTCATACCCCTGCGTCACCTTTGGCAGCTATTAGTTGTCAATCTTTTTGGGGAAGTCTCAAAGAGCGTTCCACACCTGGATTGTGAAACATCTGCCCATTTTATTATTTTCAAGCTCTGTCAGATTGGTTGTTGATCATTGCTAGACAACCATTTTCAAGTCTTGACATAGATTTAAGTCAAAACTGTAACTTGGCCACTCAGGAACATTCACTGTCTTCTTGGTAAGAAACTCCAGTGTAGATTTGTCCTTGTGTTTTAGGTTATTGTCCTGAAAGGTGAATTAATCTGGAAAGCAGACTGAACCAGGTTTTCCTCTAGGATTTTGGCAGTGCTTAGCGCCATTCCGTTTCTTATTTATCCTCAAACTCCCCAGTCCTTAATGATTACAAGCATCTTGTTACGTTACAGCCTTATTCTAAAATTGATTTAAATTGTTTTTTTCCCTCAACATTCTACAAAAAATACCCCATAATGATATGCATTTTTTTTTTCAAATGTATAATTTTAATATGGCATTTACATAAGTATTCAGTCCCTTTACTCAGTATTTTGTTGAAGCAGCGATTACAGCTGAGTCTTCTTGGGTATGATGCTTCAAGCTTGGCGCACCTGTATTTGGGGAGTTTCTCCCATTCTTCTCTGCAGATCCTCCTGAAGCTCTGTCAGGTTGTATGGAGAGCGTTGCTGCACAGCTATTTTCAGGTTTCTCCAGAGATGTTCGATCGGGTTCAAGTCTGGGCTCTGGCTGGGCCACTCTGACATTGAGACTTGTCCCAAAGCCACTCCTGCGTTGTCTTGGCTGTGTGCTTAGGTTCGTTGTCCTGTT
The DNA here is from genome assembly GCF_020615455.1 of Coregonus clupeaformis. Taxonomy (NCBI): domain Eukaryota; kingdom Metazoa; phylum Chordata; class Actinopteri; order Salmoniformes; family Salmonidae; genus Coregonus; species Coregonus clupeaformis. The sequence continues at coordinate 29,460,655 of NC_059210.1, forward strand.
GGAAGGTGAACCTTCGCCCCAGTCTGAGGTCCTGTGCGCTCTGGAACATGATTTCATCAAGGATCTCTCTGTACTTTGCTCCGTTCATCTTTGCCTTGATCCTGACTAGCATCCTAGTCCCTGCTGCTGAAGAACATCCCCACAGCATGATGCTGCCCCCACCATGCTTCACCATAGGGATGGTGCCAGGTTTCCTCCAGACGTGACGCTTGATGTTCAGGCCTAGGAGTTCAATCTTGGTTTCATCAGACCAGAGAATCTTGTTTCTGCAAAGTGCTGCAAAGACTGTTGTCCTGTTGGAACTCTAGAGCTCTGTCAGTGACCATCGGGTTCTTGGTCACCTCCCTGACCAAGGCTCTCTTCCCCCGATTGGTCAGTTTTGGCCGGGCGGCCAGCTCTAGGAAGAGTCTTGGTGGTTCCAAACTTCTTCCATTTAAGAATGGAGGCCACTGTTCTTGGGGACCTTAAATGCTGCAGAAATTTTTTGGTACCCTTCCCCAGAACTGTGCCTCGACACCATCCTGTCTCTGAGCTTTCCGAATGCACTCTGTAAACTTGATCTCCACTATATAAAAAGCATCTAAACATTGTCTTCTATTTCTTTTAGACTAGCGTTTGGTTTTCAACAGCAGAGATTTGTATAATTCTTACTGTCTGTTTCTGACATTTGCAACATTGTTTCAATATTGTAATTCGATATCCAGTTCTCCCATAGTAATGAACGTGTCGGGATGAGACATGCAAGCAGCTTTTCTCAGCCAGTCGAAGTTAGAAATGTCAATATAAAACAGGTGAAACTAATGGAAATTGAACTAGTTTGCTGTCTTTCCAGCTACAGTTTTGAAGTGATTGTGTTAGCTGTGTTGTTGGCTAGCTTCTCTGAACAACAGTGTCCTGACGAGAGAGCACATTCTCTGTGCCAGGCAAAATCATACATCATTAGCTCATTGTTATGGATCTATCCAAATAAATGTCACTAGAGAACATCTTAAACAAATGCAGCTATACTGAACAAAAATATAAACACAACATATAAAATGTTGGTCCTATGTTTCATGAGCAGAAACTTAAAATCCCACCAGAAAATCATGCACACAAAAACCTTATCTCAAAGTTTGTGCACAAATTTGTTTGCATCCCAGTTAGTGAGCATTTCTCATTTGCCAAGATAATCCATCCACCTGACAATTGTGGCATATCAAGAAGCCAATTTTAAACATCATGATCATTACACAGGTGCACCTGGGGACAATAAAAGGCCACTCTAAAATGGGCAATTTTGTCAACACAATGCCACAGACGTCTCAAGTTTTGATGTAACGTGCAATTGGCATGCTGACTGCAGTATTGTCCACTAGAGCTGTTGCCAGAGAATTGAAGGTTCTACCATAAGCCACCTCCAACGTTGTTTTAGAGAATTTGTCAGTACGTCCAACCGGCCTCAACCGCAGACTACGTGTATGGCGTCGTGTGGGCTACCGGTTTGCTGATGTCAACGTTTTGAACAGAGTGCCCCATGGTGGGGTTGTGGTATGGGCAGGCATAAGCTACGGACAACAAACATGTTTGCATTTTATCGATGGCAATTTGAATGCACAGATACGTGACGATCCTGAGGCCCATTGTAGTGCCATTCATCCTCCTCCATCACCTCATGTTTCAGCATGATAATGCACTGCCCCCTATCGCAAGGATCTGTGCACAATTCCTGGAAACTTAATGTCCCAGTTCTTCCATGGCCTGCATACTCACCAGACGTGTCACCCATTGAGCATGTTTGGGATGCTCTGGATTGACATGTACGACGTGTTCCAATTCCCGCCAATATCCAGCAACTTCACACAGCCATTGAGTGGGACAACAGCCTGATCAACTCAATGCGAAGGAGATGTGTGGCGCTCCGTGAGGTAAATGGTGGTCACACCAGATACTGACTGGTTTTACGATCCATGCCCCTATTTTTAATGAATTTATTTAAATTGCCTGATTTCCTTAAACTAAGTCAGTAAAATTGTTGCATTTCTATTTTTGTTCACTATACTTTGCTGTTATTCTGGTTGCATTGTTTGACGTGACTGGAAGTTAGCCGTACTTGGCTAGCTAGCAAGCAATGGATAAGAACGTTGCCAGCCAGTATGGCAATGGAACATTTAGAACAAACGACTGGATACTAAAGTAGATACAAAAATATTTAATGACTGGGGCCTGTCTCTGGCAACCGAACCGATAGAACGAACGACCAGACGGCTTTGGTAGGAACATTAGATTTGTGGATGAAATAGTATGAATTAATAAATTACTGTTTTTTTTTTATGACTATGTCAATCATTATTTGAATATGTAGATAATGCCCTCCAAGCCGGTGTTTGGAGCATTTATTGGCAGTTTGCCACCCATGCCAATATATCCTCCAAACCCCGGCTTCTTGGGCATTATCACTTAGGGTGCGTTCGTAAATTCACTCAGGAGTGCGCTCTCGCGTTTGTAAATTCAGAGCATTGTCAGATTATCCGTTTGTAAATTCGGAGCGTTTCGCTCTCGGAGCGTTCAGAGCGCACACTGGACGCTCTGGCCGAGGAGTAGGGTTGCATAGAGCGTTCTGACCTCACAACGGCAGTCAAGCACCCAAGCTAACTGGCTAAAGTTGGCTAGCATGCTAGCTACTTCAACACAAATGAGAGAACACCTCATTCTTTCTTGCCCTAGCAGAGCTGGTTAGGCTGTTTTCATGTTATCTAGAGCGTTGGTGACTGTGCTGCTGGCAACAATTTAATTAGGTTTACTGACAACGATCATATTCAACGGTTGTTGTGCGTTCGTAAATTCATCAGATATTCTGCGCTCTGGCACACTGACTTGCGCAACCGTTTGTTTGTCCAGACGAAACCAGTCTGTCAGAAGTTGCTAGCTCAGGTCTAAATTCTGAAACTAAATATCACAAAACATCTTTGCTTTGATTTTAAGCCTCAAAATACAACTAGCTTAGCTAACAGCTAAATGTTTGTTTTAGACTTTGGTATAATTGTAATTCTATTTGAGGCTTCACATGTTGTCATGGACAATATTAATGTTATTTCCAACAACCAATGAGCAACTGCGCCGTAAATCCAGCTGCATATTGAGTTTGGCAAAGATATGGCCTTTCGGCAAAGACATGGAGTGGAATGTTAGCTAAAAAGACTGGTACCCAGTCTAGACATTCAATCCCATCCTGGATCAACATCCCTGTTGCCTAAATTGTTTTGTGCGTAATTCTTTTTGATAAGTAAAATTAAATTTGTTATTTATACTTTTTTTTAAATAGCGCACCCTGTGTGCACTTCCGGTAATACCGTATACCCTGGTATGGTACAGAAATGGTATGAAAATCTGGATACCATCCAACCCTAATGTTTTGGAATATTTTTATTCTGTACAGGCCATTAAACTGTTTTAAAGTCACCCATTGGCCTCATGGTGAAATCCCTGAGGTTTCCTTCGCCTCCGGCAACTGAGTTAGGAAGGACGCCTGTATCTTTTGTAATGACTGCATGTGTTGATACACCACTCAAAGTGAAATTAATAACTTCACCATGCTCAAAGGGATATTCAATGCCAGCTTTTTTTATCAATGGGTGCCTTTCTTTGCGAGGCATTGGAAAACCTCCCTGGTATTTGGGGTTGAATCTGTGTTTGAAATTCACTGCTCGACTGAGGGACCTTACAGATTGTATGTGTGGGGTACAGAGATGAGGTAGTCATACAAAAATCATGTTAAACACTATTGTAGCACACAGTGAGTCCATGCAACGTATGTGACTTGTTAATCAGATTTTTACTCCTGAGCTTATTTAGGCTTGCCATAACAAAGGGGTTGAATACTTGACTCGACATTTCAGCTTTTCATTTTATATCAATTTGTAAAAATGTCTAAAAATATAATTCCACTTTGACAATATGGGCTATTGTGTGTAGGCCAATTTTAAATTCAGGCTGTAACACCACAAAATGTGGATGTGAATACTTTCAGAAGGCACTGTAGAAGTCTGCGAACGAGAGGTGTATGTGTTTTGTATGTCTTCGGAGCTACTAAATTCCTTAACTTACGAGCAGAATGTTAATTGTTGACTAGTAAGAATGGAGGATAGGCTACCTTTGTTTGTGTGTGCGCAGTTGTAAGAATCTAACCGATTTCCATCAATTTAGTTTAACGGAACCTCTACTTTTCAGAAAGCACAAGTCATTTGTTTGCCTACAATATCTCCAATGCCACAAATAGTGGTAGCCTTGTGGCATTTTTATGGGTAACCCAAGGCTAGTTGTTAGTCTCTCCCATTGTCCTAAACAATGTTTATAAGATATATAGTTGATGGCCATGACTTTCCATTCATTCAAACATGCACAGATTGCCGTAGAGTGCATTTACTGGCTTCATACAGTCAGGAAAAAGACTCTCAATTTCATCTCGAAATTGCTTCAATTATTTACATAGATTCTGTTTGTACACTGCATGGCCATTATGATTAGGTTCCGCAGCTGTTGAAATGTTTAGTTTTTTTGTCATAGTTCGGAGTGTGTTGTAATTGTATTTTACCAAGGCATATTGAATAGATGAAATCTTGTAAGTTTAAGTTGAGGGTTTGATTTGTGCTGTTGAATAGGCCTAGAAGTCACACTGGGAAATTGTGAACAATTGTTTTGATTTTTAAGGAGAGGTCTGTGGGGAGCACGTCTATCTGCGAGTTTAGAAGCCATTTTCTTTTGTGTTGCTTGAGAGGAACATGAGTCGTGATTCATTGCAATTTGTCAGCTTTGTTGTGTGGTGTGCATGGATCAGAGGTGTTTTGTGGGAATGTGTGGTGTGCCTGTGATTCATTTTGCCATCTCCCCACCACTGCTTAGTGAGAGAAGTGTGCCTTGAGAATCCCCAATATGGCGATTGCCTGCTCTGCTCCATCTCCCTGGAGTCTTTCAGAGATTAACAAGGTTACACAGAGGCTTAGAATAAACAGTCCACTCTCCTCCATCACTATCCTACCCATACAACTCCTAAAAAAAATTTCCTCTACTTTACTGCATTATTGAAGGATTCCATTTCATGACATGGGTGTTGGCGCATTCTGCCAATAAAGGGGGGAAATAAACCAGTACTAGGGTCTGATTCTCTCTCTTTATTTTGAAGGTTAAGTTACTCCACAAGTTGTTGCCATGACGATGTGGTGGTGGCAACAACGAGGTGGGGCTAGCTAATTAAACAGCCACAGGCTACACTACTACGCTAACACAATGTCACCCTCTCTGACTGCCTCTCTCCACTAGACATTTAACAGGTTAAACGCATGTGGAAGAATTTGATTACTAGACACATGACTGTGAATACATTGTTTTAACCACAATCTCATGAAATACTGAAAGGGCTATGATTGAGTGTTGGCCCTTGGTTGTAGCAAGTGCAAGGCTTCTGACTAGAATGAGAAGGCACTGCCTGGAGGCTGCACCTTACCATGTAGTAAAACACGTGGAGAGACCATGTAAAGATTATGTATTGACCATAGAGTTCCTAAGGCTCAGTGTTGTGGTTCCCCAGGGTGAGAAGGACTGGGAGAAGTATGAGGTCGCCCGCCGGTTGAAGAGCTGTGTGAATGGGATACGCCAGCAGTACCAGCAGGACCTCAAGTCCAAACAGTTGGGGACCCGCCAGAGAGCTGTGGCCCTCTACTTCATAGATAAGGTCTGTCTCTCTGGGACCCTCCTCTGCCATACACAGGTTGATGGGTATTAAACCACAGCCAAGAGACAATCTAAATACTCCAATCCTTTAGTCAGTCACCCCATTCTGCCAGACCATATCCCCTGTGCATGCTAAGTCTGGTGGTTTCCTCCAGCTGGCCCTGAGAGCGGGTAACGAGAAGGAGGAGGGCGAGACGGCAGACACGGTGGGCTGCTGCTCCCTGAGGGTGGAGCACATCACCCTCCATGACCAGCTGGAGGACAAGGACTGTGTGGTGGAGTTTGACTTCCTGGGTAAAGATTGTATCCGCTACTACAACAAGGTCCACGTCACCAAGAGGGTAAGGAGCCAGCAGCCTCAGTACCACTAACTGTTACAAGGGATGTGTCTGAAATGGCACCCTAAATGCATTACTTTTGGCCAGGCACTCAGAGTAGGTGCCCTGGGGTGGAGGACACAGAGAGCGGCCTGGGAGAGCGCCCCGGGATAACTTAACTTCTAAAATCGAGTTAAAATAAAAAATGGACAGGTCAATTTGACAGGGATTATGCAAAAGTTTGTTTAACTTTTAGGGTTGTTCTTCATTTAAAAAAATCTGGAATATGCCAACACTTAAACCCAAATGACTGCTTTATGTGTTCTTGATAAAGTGTTGAAGAGAATTTATCAATTGCCTACTCACACTTTAATTGGTTTTCCCATCAGGCCCGATTTATTAAAGTAACTGTCCAGTGTTTCCAGATTTCTATAAAATATGACCTATCATTAAAGCTGTAATCCTTAATGGTGAAACAGCCACATCTGTTGGTGATATTACAACAACAAAGTTACTGCAAACAACAAACACTTATTTCCCCTCGGACATAAATGCATGCGCGATAGAAGAGCACTATGTCCTGCTATTTATTAATTATTTTTTTATGCTGCGAGACGGTCAGCTTGGAAGCAAAAACAACGGTGGTGGGGCGGCCAGTGGCCCCGTTTTCCGCTACTGCGGATTGCATCTTTAATTACAATATTAGTTAAGTAGTTTTCCGTCCAAAAAATGGTAATTAGGTATTTTAAAAAGCAGTTATTCTGTGTTTGAATGGTGTGGGCATACCCCAACAACAGAATGGTGTGGGCGTATACCGGTCATATAAAAAATATGAATGTCAAGTAAACAGCTGACTGGCCAGGTCAGCCAATGAGACATCTCGGACAAAAAACATGACGTCATGTTACATGAGGAAATGGCAAGCATTTTGGGAAAGGGTCTGTTTGAAAAAAGTTTAAGGTGTTTTTTTTTTTAAGTGATTAAATTTTTCTATAATTTATGCTTTGGCCACATGAGTATAGGACAAGTCAACATTATTTGTGTATGAGTTAACAGAATTAGCTTTTAAAAGTGAGATTTCCACTGGACAGTTATGTAACTTTTTTAATCTATCAGTCAAAGTAATTCTGACACAAAAACAAGGAATGGAGAATTTTATCTTTCAGTTTTCGCCTGGTTCCATTCTGAATTCTGCCAAGCAGCGGTCTGTCAGTGTGAAAATTAGGCTAAACAACATTAGCTCGAGTGTCAGGATTCAGCTCCAGTATGATTCAGCCATGCTGTCTCCAAGATGGAATAGGAAATGTTGCACCTGACAGACAGTTGTTTTTTTGGGCAGAATATGTAATTATTCAAATGAGAGTATTTAAAAGCAACACATCAGGTACATTTTAATGAGTGTTCTGAGAATTCTAGCATGTTTATTCCAAGGGAATGAGATCTGGTTAATTTCAGATTAGATAGAGGGAATTCTCATTCCAGCTCCATGGGAGAGCATGATGAATTGCAATGTAAAGTGTTGGATAGCCAGATCATCACATCATTCATTATCTGTTTACCAATCTTCACTTGCCAGCGTCTGCATTCTGTGTCCGGTGTCTTTGCTTATCATCTAAACAGCATTTAGAATGTTGAACCACCATACTGCTGCGTTCTCCAAACATAGCTGTGTCTTAGACATCTGTTCATGCATAAACAGCCTGTGATGAGTGCAGATTGTTGCCATGTTTTCAGGTCCATCCTGATGACACCAACACATTGGTTGATCAATCAATCAGCCGTCGTCGCTGTTACTCCACTCCAGACACTGAATCTGGAATAAATATTTCGAAATCCTCACGCATCCATCCGTTCATCACAGGCTCTTATTTCCCTATTAATTTAGTTCTGGCTCAAGAATAAATTGTCATTCAAATCGTTCTGTTTTGAAAAGCAACACATCTGCTACCATTAATTAGTTCCTTGCATATTTTAGCTGGTTTATTTAGAGCAGGAGGAAAACAGGACTTCTTGGAAATGTCAAATATAATTGAGTGGATCTTTTTTCCTCTCTCCCCTGTGAGCTGGAAGAGCAGGGTAGACAGCCATGGGCTCTCCTATCATGATCTGTGTGTAGACTAGGTGTGGAGGTCTAGGACAGACAGGGTGGGATTTAAAACCGGTCTCTCTTTGTCTTGTCCTTGTTTTGTTTTGTTTATCCAGGTGTTCAAGAACCTCAAGCTCTTCATGGAGAACAAGGAGCCTGGAGACGACCTGTTTGATCGCCTCAACGTGAGTCACACAGAACCAGTCTGGCTTGTTTATCTCAACATGTAAACAAGCAAACATCCCTCACAGCTTGTTGCCAGTGTTGCTGTGCTGTAGACGGCTGTAGCCTGACGATACAGTAAAGCCCAGTGAGTGACCATTACAGCCACAAGTGTGAATTTAGCCTCAGAGAACCCTCTCCATCCTGCTGTGTGTTTGCCTGTAGCCTCTGTCTACTCCCTGCTTCTCCTGTGCCTTAAAGGGAGAACAGGAAGGCAAAGAGGCCGATATGGGGTGGGTGGATTATACATAAATCCTCTGTCCTTTCACCTCTCCTTTGGCAGAAGGAAGTCATTGTCGCCAGGCAGTGGAGCAGGTCTTGCCGGTGGCCAAGGTTATTGCTATGATTGGTGTGAAATGACATGGTTGTGATCTGCTCCTGAGAGCCAAGGTGCGGGTGGGGGGGTGGGGGGGGGTCTCCTTCGTAACCTATGGCACATCAGGAAATGGAGGGGCATGTTTTGGAGGGTGAAATGTTAATCGCTGCTCCGAGCCGGGCTGATTGACACTTTTTAAAAGGCCAGGTGAGGGTGTAAGCACCAGCCACAGAAGAAATTGGAACAGGCTCTAATAACTGCCTTCCCTCCAACACGTTTAGCTGGGCCAGGCTTGAGACCTGGTTATCCACCTGCTGAGGACAGTAAAAGGGTTTGTGGGACTGTCAGTAGCCTATATAAAGGAACAGCAGTTGGTAGTACAGTACATGTCTGACTCAACATTGCTACCCGAGTGAGTGGTCTGTTCAAACTTTTACATCCCGTGTGGCTGTTGGTAGAGCTTGTCGCTTGCAATGCCAGGGTTGTGGGTTCGATTCCCATGGGGGACCGGTATGGGGAAAAATTGTTTCGCTCACTACTGCATGTCACTGGATAAGAGCGTCTGCTAAATTACTAAAATGTCAATTTATTCAGGCTGAGAACTAGGAGTGTGTAATAGGGAGTTTATCTTAGCATTCCACCACCAGAAGCTTCTCAAACCCTTGATGTACCTGTCCTGCTGTCCAAACCTTCTCCACAGCATTCTTGACCCTTTATCTCTGGCAGTCAGAGCAGGTTCAGGGAGAACACAACAAACCAGACAGTAGCTGACCACAAGGCCAGGCTGAGGTATCTCTGCGGTCCAGAGCCATGGTATCGGTGAAGGCCAGATGGATGTGGTCTGATACTGGCTCACCTCCATCCATTGCCTCTGTCAAGACTTCTGTCAGGGGTCAATATCACTACACACTTGGATGCTCACAGATAGCAGATCACACCTGTCTGTACACACTAACGCAGTGTGAGATCAGCCTTGGTAAGAGAGAAGCTCCTATTGTTAGTGTAACACTTAACCACCGTAATGACAGGGAGGAGGGAAGGTGAGGACACCACATTTGACCCCCAAATTCCCAGCCGGTGTCATTATAGTCTCTGCAAGGGCAGGAGGACAGTTGAAGGACTAATTAAGAATGCAGATGTGTGTGACGGCATCCTGGGTTTAATGGGCTACCCCAGTGGTTGAGGAACGGGTAGAGGGGTATGAAGGTCGTTCTGCCCCTGCAGCAGCCTCCCTGTCTGAGGGGGAGTTAGGGATGGGTGTTTCCTGAGTGACCCAGGTCTGTCTGCGAGATGAGATTTTCATTATACCAGCATCACCCTTACTCCACAACACTGTAGTGCTCTAGGATCAAATCAAATGTTATTTGTCACATGCGCCGAATACAACGTGTGTGTGTGTGTGTAGACCTTACAGTGAAACGCTTACTTACAAGCCCTTAACCAACAATGCAGTTTTAAGAAAGAATACCAAAAAAAATACAATATAAAATAATACGAAATAAAAGTTACAAATAATTAAAGCAATCTCACTGGGATTGCTTTAGTTAATTAATTGTCTATACACACACCCATGTGACGCCCATGTAATTATGTTGGGGTGTGTGTGTCATTACAGCTGTAGTCCCCTGCTCTTAACCTCTAAAGCATTATTTTGTTATATATTTTTCATTTACCAGAAGCTCCTATCCAGAGCAACTTACAGGAGCAATTAGGGTTAGGTGCCTTGCTCAACGCTTTTTTTCAATGGCTCTGGGATTCGATCCAGTGACCTTTCCGTTACTGGCCCAACGCTCTTAACCGCTAGGCTACTTGCCACCATGTTATTGGCGTGGAGAGCCTTACTGTGTGGTGGTGCAGTTAATGGAAATGTAATTCTTGTCTTAGGCAGATCTAACTATTTAATAATTCAGAGGAAAGTAATATGATGGCTTTTTTAATCTACTCCTTATTCTAAATGATGGCGATAATACAGAGACAGTATTTTTCATTTTCTTCCTATGCAGATGTTTAAAATTCAATATCAAAGAATTTCTGGGTAACAATTAAGTACCTTATGTGATAGTTTTCAATTAAAATGGTCAAAAATAAACTTCTTAGCAAAGAGCAATCTTTCAAGCAAGAATTTGACAAGGAGTATCTGGGAGTGGTCTCTCTGGGGAGGGGAAAACTAGCGGTTATTGGCAGAGAGGTTTGGAACTCTTTCTTATTGGTCTATTAACTAATTAAACTCCACAAAAGGCTGACATTTCAGGCGGTCTTTTCATACAGCTCTTACACGAACAGGGCATTATCATGTTCACAATTTCACAGTATTAGTCCAACCTCATAGTGAGGAAATGTATATTTAAACACAGAAAATGTTTTTGACTGCACTGGGCCTTTTTATGGAAGACTGAGTTCAAACCTCAGGACTGTACTGCCATCTAGTGTTTCTGGACATACTTTTTCACACCTGTCTTGATCCAGTCCTCGATTCTTGCGTATGTGTGTCTCCTCCATCCAGACGGGCTTGTTGAATAAGCACCTGTCATCCCTGCTGCCTGGCCTGACTGCTAAGGTATTCAGGACTTACAACGCCTCCATCACCCTGCAGGAGCAGCTCCGACAGCTGTCCAACAGTACGTCCCCCAAACACCACATATACATTTAAATGCCATCCTTACAGGTGCATTCGTTTTATAGCATTTGTTTACCAAACATGTCCATCAACCTGTTCAGACGTCTGTGAATGCAATTGCTGTTTAGAACTCCTGCAAGAACCCGCTATGGAGCTGCGTCTCATGCCATGCCTGTTAATTTCAGCAGTGATTCATTCCTATAGAATACTGTTGTGTATCTCAGTTCCAGCATGTTCTGTGTTCACTCAGTGTTAGTGTCCCTGCGTGCAGTATGTTGGCTGAGATCCTCTCAGCATGCTGGGTTATTACGTTGTTAATCCTTATGTTTTGCTGGGGCCCAGTACCCCCCTCCCTCCCCTCTCATGGTGGATGTTTCTGTTTATAGAGGTGTCACACTGGATTGCTACTAAGATTAAATCTGTTTACAGTGTGGGTAGCAACCTGTAATGAAATTAGACATGTGCATGTTTTCAAAGGCAAGCAGGTGCAAGTGAGGATGATCTGGGTGGGGGAAGAGTAGATTGGCCAGGGGGGGGGGGCTATAGAGGTACAGAAGGGAAATAGAGTGCTCCCTGGTGGTCTGTTAATCAAATATTAGCTCACCCATCAGCACATTAAATGTTTGATAGACCAACCATGGACAAGAGGGCTTCCTGCCTCCTGCTCTGTATATATTGCCTGAATTAAGCCATCCACTTGATCTTGTAATGACTAGTGAGCTTATGTATTTACAGTGAGCTAAGGTATTAACTCCCGTCACCACCACCATTCATAGTCCTTTGTTCCCCTGCTCCACAGTGACAGACAACCCGGCAGAGAAGCTGCTCTCCTACAACCGGGCCAACCGAGCGGTTGCAATTCTGTGTAACCACCAGCGGGCCCCGCCAAAGACCTTTGATCAGTCTATGGCCAACCTCCAGTCCAAGGTGAAGGGGGATCAACAGATACTTGATACAGAGATAAGTCGAGGGGTGATATATGATGTTGTCATGTCCTATTTTAGCTCAATGTTTACTTCAGTCTGCCCTCTCTTCATACACCACTTCCAGATTGACGGCAGGAGGGAGCAGTTGGCCCTGGCCAAGAGTGAGCTGAAGCTGGCCAAGAAGGAGGTCAAAGCTCACAGCTCAGACAGCAAGCTGCAGGCGTGAGTTGCCCTTACTGGTAGCAGACAGACAGGGAATATTATTGCTCATATAGGGCAGACAATATCCTGACTGAACTCCTGTGTGTTTCCAGGGTGGTGGAGCGTAAGAAGAAGGCTGTGCAGCGTTGTGAGGAGCAGCTTATGAAGATGGAGGTTCAGGCCACAGACCGAGAGGAGAACAAGCAGATCGCACTGGGCACCTCCAAACTCAACTACCTGGATCCACGCATCAGCGTGGCCTGGTGAGAGCGCACACACACAGGTCTAAAATATGACACTGTATGTGTGTCCAACACCTGACACCTAAATGATGCATTTGCAACACATACATTATTATCCAGTTATTAATGTTGTGCATTATTTCTCATCCATGGTTTTGCCCTCCCCATAGGTGTAAGAACATGGAGGTGCCCCTGGACAAAATTTATAACAAATCTCAGAGGGATAAGTTTGCCTGGGCTGTTGACATGACCAGGACAGATTTTATATTCTAAGTCAGCCTCTACCCTTTGGTTCTACCTAAATGTAAAGACTAGGAGGCAGCTTTTATCCTCTGCTCTCTGGTTTTAACTGCCAATGTGTTGAACTACAGAACCCTTGAATTTTTCACTCCGCTTCACAGCAAGTTTTTTCCAAGTTTTTAATTGCTGTTGTTGGCACTTAGATTTTTTTGTTTATTATTGTTAATGGTAAATCAAGATGATCTTATAGAAAGTATGGAGAATGTTTCCTTTTATACGTCTTTTTTATAAACATTAAATAAAGGTTCCTAAGAAAAGTATGGCAAAGCCTCTTCTGTGTTTTTGCATGTCAGCTCCTGTCAGTTAAGACGTGCCTTTAGCATGTCTCACCTAAGGTCATCATGCATGGATGTTATTATCACCACAGTCATAGAGCTGGCCATGTGGATTGAGTGAGATGTCAGGTGTGACTTGGTGTGCAATGTAAAGAGTCAGGAATTGAAAGTGTTAGGTCTGATTGAGCTGGCCTCCAAGGTTGTTGCTGAGAGTTTTTCAGTCTAAATAACCTCCTAGTGCAGGGATCAGCAGCTATACTGAACAAAAATATAAATGCAACATGAAATAATTTCAAATATTTTACTGAGTTACAGTTCATATAAGGAAATCAGTAAATTGAAATAACGTCATTAAGCCCACATTTATGGATTTCACATGACGGAATACAGATATGCATCTGTTGGTTACAGACACCTTAAACAAAAGGTAGGGGCGTGGATCAGAACCAGTCAGTATCTGGTGTGACCACCATTTGCCTCATGCAGAACGACACATCTCCTTCACATAGAGTTGATCAGGCTGGTGATTGTGGCCTGTGGAATGTTGCCCCACTCTTCAATGGCTGTGCAAAGTTGCTGTATATTGACGGAAACTGGAACACGCTGTCGTACACGTTGATCCAGAGCATCCCAAACATGCTCAATGGGTGACATTTCTGGTGAGTATGCAGGCCATAGAAGAACAGACATTTTCAGCTTCCAGGAATTGTGTACAGATCCTTGCGACATGGGGCCGTGCATCATCATGCTGTAACATGAGGTGATGGCGGCGGATACATGGCATGACAAGGGGCCTCAGGATCTGTTCACTGTATCTCTGCATTCAAATTGCAATCGATAAAATGCAATTGTGTTCATTGTCCGTAGCTTATGCCTGCTCATACCATAACCCAACTGGCACCATGGGGCACTCTGTTCACAACGTTGACATCAGAAAACCGCTAGCCCACACGACACTACACGTGGTCTGCAGTTGTGACGCCGGTTGGACGTACTGCCACTCTCTAAAACGACGTTGGATGCGGCTTATGGTAGAGAAATTGACATTCAATTATCTAGCAACAGCTCTGGTGGACATTACTGCAGTCAGCATGCCAATTGTGCGCTCCATCAAAACTTGAGACATCTGTGGCGTTATGACAGAACTGCTCATTTTAGTGGCCTTTTATCGTCCCCAGAACAAGATGCACCTGTGTAATGAAGATGCTTCTTGATATGCCACACCTGTCAGCTGGATGGATTATCTTGGCAAAGGAGCAATGCTCACTAACAGGGAAGTAAACAAATTTGTGCACAGAATTTGAGAGAAATAAGCTTTTTGTGCATATGGAACAGTTCTGGGATCTTTTGTTTCAGCTCATGAAACATGGGACCAATAATTTATTCAGCCGCGGGCCGATATCTTTTCTTCAGCGGATGGTCAGGGGCCGGAACATACTTAAAAATAATTTGTAGGGCCTCCCGAATGGCGCAGTGGTCTAAGGCACTGCATCGCAGTGCTAGAGGCGTCACTACAAATCCGGGTTCAATCCCGGGCTGTATCACAACTGGCTGTGATCGGGAGTCCCGTAGGGCGGCGCACAATTGGCCCAGTGTCTTCCGGGTTTGGCAGGGTGGGCATTACTTGGCTCATCGCACTCTAGCGACTCCTTGTGGTGGGCCGGGCGCCTGCAGGCTGACCTCGGCTGTCAGTTGAACAGTGTTTCCTCCGACACATTGGTGCGGCTGGCTTCCGGGTTAAGCTGGCGGGTGTTTAGAAGCGCGGTTTGGCGGGTCATGTTTCAGAGGACGCATGACTCTACCTTCGCCTTCCGAGCCCGTTGGGGAGTTGCAGTGATGAGACAAGATCGAAATTGGGGAGAAAAGGGGGGTAAAATACAAAAAATAATTTTTAGACTGCAAGAAGCCTAAACAGATATAATATTTGGTTACATTTGAAACGATCACATCTCTCTCTCTATTGTGCGTGGGAATACTTTGGTAAAGATTTCCTAAATTAAAATCAGTGGTTGATTTGCTGGGTTTTTTCCAACAATAGAAAATAAACCTTGGAGGGCCAAATTTGGCCTGCGTGGTGCCAGTTGGGGAACCCTGCTCTGTGACATTATCCAAATGTACACATGGAGGCACATCTGTCGGAGCCCCATAGGATAGGTTCAGGGCATTCAGGCTGTTTTTAAAAACAAGCAAACAAGAAAAACCAATATGTTGATTTGTTATTTCTAAGAATGAGACTGTTTTAAGATTGGTTTGTATTAAATAACTTTAATAGAACAGTCAGTTGAATTTGGAATGCATTCCACTTGGCACACCTTCTACTATATACTTAAATCAACCATTACTCATAGGGCTGAAAAGTTCTGAAAAATACTCATTTACAAATAAATCTTCAAGTCACTACATAAGAACTGTTACTTTTATTACAATAGTCAATATAAAAAAGCACTCCACAACACGCCAAATCAAAATAGTTAATGGTTACAGTGGAAAAGTATGCTGCTCCTGAAGAAAGTCCTTGACATCTTGTTACTTGGCAACCTGTAATTGACACTTTTTTTAGTTGGTTGAGCATACACTTATCTACTGTATGGGAGAGACATTAACTTTTCCAGACTTAATTAATTTAGGAAAATGGCAGCAATTTTTTACGGTTCCTAACTGCAATCATAATCTACCTATAGACCTACGAAGCACTTAACATCAATTCAAGTCAAAAGGAAGTTCAGAGAAATTGTAGTGACATCAAAAGGTAGGCCTAAACTATAATTTAAGTTAGGCATGTAAATGCTACCCATGTGACATTTTCTGAATGGAAAATATATATGTTCACCAGCAAGGCTATTTACGCAGCTAAGACCTTTTCTTTCACCTAAAATCGTACTTTTGTAAATCCAGGACTACTACTGACTTGGATACAGGGATGAGTGCCAGAAGGTGAGTACTAATGATAATCCATTGACAACATACAGAAATAGAAAACATGTATTAAGATGCCGTCAGATTACCTTCATGACCCTTGTCCTTCTTTCACCTGTGGTTCTTTGACCCCTTCTATCTCCTCCACGCCCGCCTGGGTCATGAGGTCGGCAATGTTTTTCTCCAGGTCATCAATGCGGGTGCTCATCTCATCGAGTAAACATGGTTAAGGAAGACAATGGGTTGGCCCATAATGGGCCTGTGGATAACACTGACCAGTGGGATGTGCTGGCTGGAATGTCTCTTCATAATAACATGAATGATGACCACCCACAGATACTCCCCAGCCAATATTCTTACTACAACTGGTAAGACATATCTAATGTATTCCTCCTATGCACTACTATACTATTACCATGTTATTACTGCTTCATTCTGTGCTGTAATGTAAAGTGCTACCAGAAATATTTTACAAATTAGCTTATGTAAAAAGAAACATCAAAATGGACTAAAGACAGTTGTTTGGCAATAAAATGGGTATAATGAGGGTGTGACCGTATGACACCCCTATTTATAAATGGGCCTTATGATTTGAAAGACCTAGGCCCATCCCAAGTTTCCTAAAAATGTGGGGGATGTTGCTGTCCCCTTTCGTGATCAGTGTACTTTACTAATAACTGAACAGCTCTGAGTTGTCTGGAAGGATATTTCTCCCGATGATCTGGTCGGACATGGTCTGGAACTTGTCCTGCATCTGTTGCAGCAACGTCTGGACCTAACATAAGAGAGCACAGTTTAGAGAGCAGTACCAACATAAAACAGGCTGATGTTATATCTAGTCTACCGGTATTCAATGACCAAATGTGACCCTTCTTGCATGCAATTTATGAAGATAGTCCAAAAGACAAATTAGCCTATACTGCACAGCTGGTTTGGGATCAATTCAGAATAATTTGGTAGACCTTTTATTTTTGCATGATTCAAAGCACATACAAACTGGTCGTTTTGTGATCATTTTCTTTACATTAGCTAGCAAGCTATGCATAATGATCATGGGAGATGTAGCGACAGCAGTAGGAGCTATTGGTGGTGATGAGCTATTTTGCTGATCTTTGTAGAGTTCGATTCACTACTATCGAGCTGTTTCGTACGATCCAATGTTGGCTACTGGCTATTGAAAACCTTGGCTAATGCACATTGAAAAATATCCATTCCAAGCCTGGGTGAATGGTGTTAGCTAGCTAGCCAGCTAGCTAGCGACACTGTCAATGTAATATACTCACCACATTGGTAAGGTCCTGAACTGACTTTGGATCCGTTTCTGCCATGTTTTTCCTGTGCACGATACGCGTGTAATGAAGTGGTGTAAAATGAACTCTAATTAGCTGAAAAATAGTTTTGGTTGAAATAAATTCAGGATCCCTTTCCCTCCCAGTAGCTCTAGATGCAAAACATGTTGTCTCGCGAGAACACTGAAGCAGGATACTGACGGAATGGATTATTGTGGAACATAGTCTTTTTTTTGTATGCAGAGCCTCATAACCTGGCTACACTGATTTTAATACCGTGGCTTTCACGAGTGTACAAATTAGGGGGGCTCAGAACACTGTAAACGACATTGTAATGTGACAATAAAAGACACCATATTTGAGAAACGAATCATCATTTTGTGTGTCATGCAGTGACTCCCAGTGATGTTTTCCCATAGCCAATAGTTGCGTTGGTTGAAGTCAAATTGTGAAGACTACAGTATACTGTAAACCGTAGATCTGTAATTGTCTATGAACAAGTTGGCGCGCGTGACTGAGGAGTTGCAATGAATCTGCGCGTGAATCGAAGAGGTATGTTCAGTGGTGAACAACGTCTGCAACCGCAGTATATTTGAAGTATATAGAAAGTATACTTTTACTGACTTTCTAGGCTATTGAGTCATTGTTCAGGATATTTGAACACCATACGCGTGACCGACCATGCAGGTAGGCAATCTGTCTAAAACCTAAAGGAAAATTTGCACTTTTTTTCTTATTGTACACAATGTACATCAATTTGACCCAAGCGAAACTGTCAATGGCCGTCTATCGGTGCGCACGCTATAACTATATTTTCTTCTATGGTCTTGTATCCTTTGGTAATTTTTTCTTTCACCAGTTTATTATCCTGTCGATTTACAGTTTACTTAATATTCCCGGGGCGATGTAGTATCTCAAGGACAGCTTCTGCCAGGTGTTTAGTCAATGTACCAAAGGATTTAAATTGAGATGCTATTCTGAGATGGAATCCATTGCTGGGAGATGTTCTTTACTCCTCAAGACACAAACTGGTTTCTTCACTTTATAATTTGTACAGATTTTGGGATGTACAGGCATTTTAGAATAGTTGGAATTTTTCATGCAACTAGCCATAGGTAAAATAACCTACTGTATGTTGAGGCATGTTGAAGCCCAACCCCTTCATACTTTACTTAACATAAGTGTTTTTTTCTGTTTTGCCCAAGTCTTCCAAATAAAGGTATCCTAGTTTAACAAAGACAATGAATGAAAGGCCACCTAAACTCTGTAGCTTAAAAGCATATGGTAAAGAAAACACTGGAACATTTTCTGATGAGTATTATTGGATAGGCTATCAAAGTTATTCGCTGTAGCTTAATGTTCAACTGAAAAAGTAAGCAAAGAACATTAAACTTCTAGTGACCTTTAGCGCAGTTTTAATGTCTTGGAGCTCTTACACAGTCACGTTTCACATTACACTCTATGCAGCCTAATGAACTGTCCGTTACAAAATGACAAAATGTGTATGTCCACTGATAGACTTTGAATGTCACCAAAGTATCTATTGCCTGTGAAATGTCACCCTCTTTCTGTATTCCCAGTTCCCTCTTCCTATACTGCCTGCTGTCCAACTACTGAATGTTTCATTGAGAGGAATACTGGAAGTGTGACATGATCTGGTAGAAATCATGTCACACTTAATGACACTTAGTAGAGCTGAGTTATACAGAGAAACCGATGTGTCAAGGTAATTAAGTATCTCTGTTTATCCTCTAGATGTCTCTATCAGTCACTCTGTGGAGACATGAGGAAGTAGTATTAAGTCAACTGTGAACATTGCATCAATATGGGCTTTGTGGTTTGCATTTCTTGGAACAGTTCAACAGCCATATTTTCTTCAGCACACCCTAAAGAGCTCTTTTTACAGAAAGAGCATTGTTACATTTTGTTGTTTCAATATTCTTCCCCTGGCTGCCTAGGGAAAAAGGTGAGTTTTTGTTTTACTCTACGCTCTAAAAAGTCATTTGAGCGATTGGGCCAAAGAGAGGGAAAACTTAGAAAAGAAGAATGTTTCCCCAATGTAAATACTGGCAGTTCTGTATGGATTATATTTAGGAGGACTCCATATTTGGCAAAGCTTCTGCAAATATTAAGACAACGTGCTGCATTTTATGTAGATGGACGACTAGTAAGAGAAAGAGCATTATCTGTCTTATCCCCTCAAGAATGCTCTCTATGGAAAAGGCAATGGCTCAAGTGTAGTGATATGTATAGTAGTAATGTTCTCTGTAAAATGGAAGGACAATAGTAACAGCTCATGGACTGTTCTGGAAATATTTGCATTCTCAAAGCTTTAAAACCTTTAGCAGCAGTTCTGTGTTCCAGCAAAGAGAAATACAAGGCAGAGTGTGTCAGAGGGTCTGTCTTCAGAGTTATGATATAGCAGTGTTGCTTAGAGGAAAACCTTGGTCTCTTTGCAGGTTTGTGACATTAGCATATTACTAGAGGGCTTTTTTGGATATCCTTCATTCAGATCAGGGTGTGAGAGAATGGGTGTGGGTGGCAAGGTGACTCATGTTTTAAAGGCCCAATGCAGTCAAAAATGTTATTTTCCTGTGTTATATATATTTCTACACTGAGGTTGGAATAATACTGTGAAATACCGGAGGTGTATAAAGATTGCGGCCCCCATGCACTTACTATAAATTCCTTGTTTTGCTCAGTTCGCCGTATTGTACATTGCTCTCCGTTACTTACTTTTTTTGTATGATCATTAGCAGAGTATACATGATCTCCATTTTATCTTCAAGATGCTGGCAATTTGAAAAAACGAAGTAGATTGTGCTGATGTATTGGCACATTGAACCATATCGCGCGCCTTAGTTGAAAAACGTAGTGGATAGTGCTAGAACAAAGACGTCATATCGGAATTCTGTCATCCTTATGCACGTTCGCCATTGTGAAAATGATAATGCCCTTTTTAGTGTAAGAGCTCTTTGAAAAGGCCGCCTGAAATTTCAGCCTGTTTTGGTGGGCTGGAGTTTTGGCTTGCTTGGTGAAATCACCAGGTGGTAAATTAGTTAATAAGAAAGAGTTCCAAACTTCTCTGCCAATCACTGCTAGTTTTCAGTTTTCCCCTCCCCACTCAGACCACTCCCAGACAGTCTTAGCAAAATACTTGTCTCTTTGCAAAGAAGCTATTTTTGTGTCTTTTTGACAATTTTAATTGATAATCACAGTAAGGTTGTTACCCAGAAATGATTTGATATTGAGATGAAAACAGGCGCATTGGACCTTTTTTTTTAAAGAATTGTTGTCGAGTCTTTGTGATTACTGATAGTCAGCTTCAGTCTTAACTGAGTGGGAGATGGTGCGTACGGTTTGTTGGTAACTCTGTTTTTGAAGGTACAAGAGGGTGAAAGCAAAGTTCTCTAACAACACATGTTATTTGTTTCTAAGCTTGGTCATCATCAGGAGTATCTGTTTGTCCACTCCACAGCGCTGGGTGTAACTGAGGCCAGGCGGCCATCTGTGAGGCCCTAGCTAGAGATGGAAATTGAGGTGGACATCCAGGAGGAGGACATGGAGGGCTCGTGTACCCTGCTGTCGTGGCTGGCCTCCTGTGTGATGGTGTTTGGAGGGGCCCTGCCCTACGTGCCTCAGTACCAGGAGATCCAGAGGAGCAGCAACACTGAGGGATTCTCCACCCGTGTCTGCCTGCTGCTGCTCATCGCCAACATCCTACGCATCTTCTTCTGGTGAGGCCAGGGGCGAGAGGGGTCACTGGGACTGATTACATTGGGCATATGCACAGTGTACACATCCAGTGAAACTGCCAGGTGCTGTGCAGAGCAAACAGTTCAAAGAGAACAGAATAAACTATTGTATTCTCACTCACATGTTGAAACAAATCACTTGGGAGCATACAGCAATTTGCATGTTTAACGTGTTTACTTTAAACATATGGATAAAAAAAACTAAAGTGTGGTTAGAGGAAGTGAGCATTGTCTGTGCAGACACTGTTTTGATTAGTTACTGTAATGTTGTCTACCTACAGGATAGGGAAGCAGTTTGAACTGACTCTGCTCCTCCAGAGTGTGGTGATGATCATTACCATGCTAGCTATGCTCCACCTCTGTTGCAACACTCGGGTCAGCACCAACCAGCACCACTTCACAGGTAACCCAACCAAACCATAACCACATCATGCAAATAGCCCTACTTCACTTGTAGGCTACTGTAAAAACACATGTATTACTCATTTATTAAGTCCCAACCATTACGTCAACACACCCTATAATATCACCTCACAGGCAATATATCTGTTGATTGCTAAATACTCTGCATGTACAGTACTTGCCAATTACAGCTCATCACATTTGACAAATTATCACTCATCACTTACAGTACATATAAGCCTATGTAGTGGAGCTCTGTTTCAACACTGAGCTATTGCCGAAAGGGGGGGCCAAAGGAGAGGCTATAATCACTCAGGCCTCTCTTTCTCTCACACACACTCAGTCTTATGTAATTTCTTGTTTAGATTTTTGGATGTTATAGATGGTACAGTGTGTTTACGCCTGGGGTCCTTTTGAATTGAGTAATGATCTTTTAGATGTATTACGAGGATTAGTGTGAGAGAAGGGGAAATGTTTGATGGGTGTATGCATTGGGCTGTCATGTAGAAGAGATCACCCTATTCTGAGCTCTGGGGGGTGAGAGAGGGAGTACGTGGCCAGCGGCTGGGGTCTCGTCTATCAGAGAGTGTGGAGTGGGGGCTGATTTTAGGCCCTATTCCCACTACGAGAGATTAAGGAGAGTCTGAGGAGCGGAATTCCGAAAGAGATTTCTACTTTTCAATTCAAGTTACATCCTTGCCTTACCTTTCGTTGTGGCTGGCAACACAACGTTCTTGGTCCGCAGCTCAAATTGACCGTAAATATCACAATAGCCACTAGCCAGTTAGCATAAACTATTTAACAATCCAAGCAATTTTTCTTCTAAAACGTATTACAATATTAAATAATGCAACCAAACCATATTACGCTCTTGAATAATGCAACAATCCACAAGCATGTGCAGACAAATAAAGGGTTTATTTTCTAAGGTAGCTGACAATACACTGCTGACTCCTGCTAGCTAAAAACATGCTTCATGATCAAGTAATGTTAGCACCCCTCCCATACGACTATAAAAGTACAGTAACGTTATCATACAGTGTCGTTCATATTATAATATAGGCTACACAGCTAGGTAACGTTAGCTAGCTAGCTAAACAGAATAATTTCTGCATCTTCACATAAACGTGCTGGCAGTAGCTGAATGCTGACGTTTAGCTGAACCATAGCTAGATAGGCGCTCTTAAGCTTACACTAGCTACCGCATTAAAGTTACCATAGAACAAACCAGGCTTCATTTGATCAATATCATGGCAGTCATATGAGGTAAAAGCAAATTGCGACTGAAAATGTTAATAATTCCCTGGGTAGTTCCTACTTGCCTGGACCTCGGTGGCACAGTGCAGTCTAGCAACAACAACACTGCGACATGTACAGAATGTAACCAGCTGTTACTACAATTTCAGGTAAAACCTCAAAACTGTTTGGGGACCCGGGAGGGCTGGGGTCTGTCCAAGTTCATGCTCAGTCAGCTTTTATGTACTGGATTTAAGGGTAATTATGTTTGTACACAGATTGATTTGAATCTCTTTCAGCACAATTACAGAGCCAATCTTAAGGCAGCTTTTTATTAGGCTGTAGACTGAGAACGAAATGAAATCTTGTAATATTCCAATAATTTAAAGTGTTATTAGATCCCTAACTTCTCTGCACTAATAATGTATCTGTCATGTTGATTGATTAGTGAAGGGAGGCAAAGTTATTCATGGTGAGGTTATTCATGCTGTAGATATCGGTGAGTTAGTATGGGTTCAGTGTGTGTGTGTACCCATGCACGCGTGTCTGAGATTGTGTTATACTGTAGATAATCCTTACTTGGGCATAGGAGATGTCTGTGAGAGACAGTTTGTCAGAATGAGAGTTAAATTTCCTGGTCTTCTTGTCATGAGTATAGTCTGCTAAGGCAGAGTTCCAGACTGTCTCATTCTGTTGTCCCCTGGAGAGTCACTATTTACTCCATCCATTCTCAGTCCTGTCTCCCAGGAGCTCAGCAGCCAAACCAATAGAGAATTCTGTTTTGACTGCCCCTAATCACCCTGTCCACAGACACTACAGCAGACTGTCAACGCCACTGGAACGCTACTTCCTTCTGCTGAAGGGCAGGCAAGGTGTCTGATTTCAGAGGGGATGGAGGGGTGTGATGGTATATACTCAGAATAGCCCTTAACCCCCCCCCCCCACCACACACACACACACTCTCCCCTCCCCTACTTCGCTCCCCATCTGAGACCCTCTAATCAAGGGGTGGGAAAACCTTTTGGCTCAAGGGCCACATGCTGTATGCGTGACAAAACAAGTGAAGCCTTTATTCATTTTCACATTGACACGCAACTACTAGTGTACTGTAGGTGTACATATGCTTGCAGAACAATTCTACCCTGGTACCATCTCTACCCATGTTTTTTGTGAACAAAATGTTCAGAAAATTGATATAATTTATAACATCATAGTCAAACACACACACACAGATCCTGCATCTCTGCCCTTGTAAAGTACAATCAAACTTAGTCACAATATGCAAACTTAAAAATAGATGCAAAATGTAACAGCTAACAAACTATTCTAAAATTTGAGTGAAACATATGTTAAGAGCATTCTTTTAATTTGGAATGGTCTGTTTTTGAAAGCATATTAAGGAACAATTATCATCTCCATTGTGAGCCATATTTACAGTTATCCAATCACCTCAGCCCAAATCTGACTGATTAGTTATTACCTGTATCCAAGTGCATTGCTGGATAATTCTCACTGCATAACCATCACCATGAAAAAGCATAATCCTTGCCTACCCCAGTCACGGTTATTCAAGTCTTAATGTGAACAATGGGTCTGGTCACCTCTCTTGGCAGGGGCATCAAAGTCTGGTGTGATCTTTGATGTAGAGATTCTCAGAACAGCTGACAAGTGGTCATTGTTAAATTTGACCTGTGACAGGATTTGTTGTAATTCATGACTGAGAACATTTGTTCACACACACATGTTGACCCGAATAAAACAAGCATCCTTTGGGCGTGCTTTTTAATGTTTGGAAACTTTGTTTCATTCAGTGAGCCATAGAACTGGTCTATTGTTGCTGTTTTGTACTTCTCCTTCAAAGCGCTGTCACATTGGATGTCGATGAGCTCCAATTGTGTGTCTGGAGGTGCTTTCTCACTGTCGAAAGACAGGGGGCATGATACAAGCTCCAGCTCAGTCTCAATCTTGGTGAAGTCTGAGAAGCGGCGGGGAAACTTTGTCTGGAGAACAACATAAGTTTGGCCTTGAATGCTTTCACGTTGGAATACAGTTCATGCACAAAAACACTTTCCCTGCAGTTTCACATTTACATCGTTCAGATGCCCCAATATGTCCACACCGAAAGCAAAGTCGCCCAACCAGTCTGTGTCTTTCAACTCAGAGAAGTCGTCAGCTTTACCTACCGTATCAAGGAACATACCTATCTCCCCTCTCAGTTCCCACACACGGCGAAATACATTTCCCAGGCTTAGCCAGCGCACATTTGAATGGTACAACAAGTCCTGGTGTTCTGCCCCTGTGTCATTGAGCAGCTGAATGAACTGATGATGGTTAAGCCCCCTTGCCCGTATAAAGTTTTACATGCACTTTGACAACATTTTCCAGCTTTAACACACTTTTACACAGGGCTTCCCGATGAATAATACAGTGAAGAAATATCAATTCCTCCGAGTTAGGGCTTTCTTCTTTTACTTTGTCTTGTAATCTTTTTAGTAGGCCAATGTTTTTACCGGTTAGATTTGGTGATCCATCTGTTGTGACGTTTGCTCCACGTAGATTCATTGTTTCCAAGCAGGCAGACACCCTGTCATATAAGTCAGAGCCCCTGGTTGTTCCCATCATTGATTCCATCACAAGAAGTTCTTCTGTTATTTCAAAGTTCTCATTTATTCCTCTGACAAAAATTAAAAGTTGAGCGGTGTCTGATGTCAGTACTCTAGAAAAAAGATAGAAGCCATCTGCTTCTCACCTATCACTTCCACGTGCCTGGTAATGGTTCCGTGTGATAAGCTAATTTTCTCGAATTGGCTTTTACTCTCAGGACAAAGTATACCAGCAGTCTCCACCATACGCTCTTTCAAAAGTATTTTGCTGTCCATTCTTCTTTAAACACATGACATTCAGAGTCCACTTTTCTCATTTTCGCTGCGCTCATGTTTCATGTCAAAAGTCGTCAAGCAATAGTGGCTATGATGACTGAGCGCATTCTGAATCTGACTGTAGGCCCAAATACAGAGCGCGCTGCCAGGCTACAGCGCCATCTATTGGAGGTTGTTTGTATATCATGGAATGAGTCATTTTAGGCCAAAAATCATAACTTAAATTTAATTATATTTAATACATTTAAAAAATGTCTCACGTGCCGGATTGAATTCCCGGTGGGCCGGATACGCGGGCCGTACTTTGACCCCCCTTGCTGTAATCACTATTGTACTTTCCTTACCTCAGGGACATCCTGCTCAATGGCAGCCAGCACAGTAGCACCTGTCCCAATCTGACTCTACCACACACACACACACACACACACACAACAATAAACACTCAACGAAAAACACGCATGCAAAGTACTTGTGTAGAGATATACCATTTAGCTTCCTTTAGTGGGGGTTACCTGAGGTCAGTAGGTAGGGTATCTTATGCACATATACTAAAGGCACTCAACAGCGGTAAAACTAATTTATTTTATTTTGATCTGTCCATGCAGGTGTTTTCTCAGCACATTATCTGGAATACCACCTCAAGGACTAGTCCATTAAATAACCACTATGAAATAATGAGAAAGTGCTGTACAAACAACCCTTGTAACAATGTGTTGTAATGTGGACTTCACTGTGGTCGGTGTTGTTGGCTCTGTTCGACACATTAATGACTTTGCTCTGACTTCCACTGACTGCCCTAAGGCAGGTTGCCCTTATGATGCAGGTTTTGGACGGGGACTGAGGAAAAGGGGAAAAGGAAATACAGAGATGTGCTATTATAACCTTTTACCAGCTTTTCAAAGTTGTACAAATGAAGGATGAAGGTAATGTTTTTTTTCATGCTGCATAGCGCGCTGCAAAATGATGTTTCAAGAATTACAAACTATATGAGACTTACTGATATATGGGGGAGTCGATGGAATGAAATGAGCATTTCTCCTCAATACATCATGTCCCTAAAGAAAGGTTGACTTGCTTTATTGTCGGTGAGAGTCAAAATCATGTATTACCTGTGTCTGGAGTGGCAAAGGGAGATTGATTCTCATTCTCTCCACAGTTTTCCTCAGAAAGCTCCTTGGGTGAAGACCTTGTGGCTCATAGTTCCTTTATGGCTCAGCTGAGGTTGAATATTGCTCTCTACTGATGTTAAAGCCAGTGTTGACCTTGGCTGAGCTAGAGTGAACAATCTGCTATGTTAACCTCACCTCAGGTTTTATGTGGACAAAGTTCTGTCCTTGTGTAGCCTCACTCCCAACCTCAAGAATAGATAACTATTTTAATGTATACCCTCACATCTCATCACAAATGCTTCTGCAACGCTCAAAGGTGAGTGAATGTTGTTGATGCAGCCTGTTTAATAATTGAATCTCATGTAGAGGTAACTGCCAAAATAAAGGAAAACCAACATAATATTTTATTAGGGCGTTGGGCCAGAACGGCTTCAATGCACCTTGGCATATATTCTACAAGTGTCTGTAACTCTATTGTACCCTTTTCAGACATATGGAATGTGCCGTCTTGAAAGCGCCTCGGCTACGGCATGTTTGTTTCTGTAATGGCACACTACTGTTTTTTAAATGCCGACACAAAACCTTCTCTGAAGATAGTTTCAAAGCGCCACTTAACAGGCATTTTGCTTGTCTGTAAAGGAATGCTGCTTCAGAAGCGGAACTACACTGTGTGCACAATTATTAGGCAAGTTGTATGTTTGAGGATTAATTTTATTATTGAACAACTACAGTGCTCTCGGTCAATCCAAAATGTTAATAAACCTCAAACCTGAATATCTATGTGTGCACAATTATTGGGCAACTATTAGTGTGCAGAATTATTATGCAACTAAATGAAAAACGAAAACTTCCCCATCTCACTTGTTTATTTTCATCTGTTAAAGTGAGAATAATAAACAAACTCAAAATTTACAAATAAACATTTCTGACATTTCAAAAAAGAATCAGTGACCAATATAGCCACCCTTCTGTTCAATAACAGTCATAAGCTTTCCATCCATGGAGTCTGTCAGTTTCTTGATCTGTTGACGATCAACTTTTTGTGCAGCAGCAATCACAGCCTCCCAGACACTGGTCAGAGAGGTGTACTGTTTTCCTTCACCATAAATCGACAGTTTAAGAAGGGACCACAAGTTCTCAATAGGGTTTAGGTCAGGTGAGGAAGGGGGCCATGTCATTATTCTTTCATCATTTAAGGCCTTTACTGGCTAGCCACGCAGTGGAGTACTTTGATGCATGCGATGGAGCATTGTCCTGCATAAAAATCATGGTCTTCTTGAAAGATGCAGACTTTTTCTTGTACCACTGCTTGAAGAAAGTGTCTTCTAAAAACTCGCAGTAGGTTTGGGAGTTGAGTTTGAGTCCATCTTCAACCCGAAAAGGTCCAACTAGCTCATCTTTAATAATACCAGGCAATACCAGTACCCCACCTCCACCTTGCTGGCGTCTGAGTCGAAGTGGAGCACTGTGCCTGTTACTGATCCAGCCACGGGCCCATCCATCTGGTCCGTCAAGAGTCACTCATCTCATCAGTCCATGAAAAATCTGTCTTCAGATATTTCTTGGCCCAGTCTTGACGTTTCAACTTATGTGTCTTGTTCAGTGGAATATGACAGCACTGGAGGATAATGGGTTCCTGGTAGCTTCACATTTGATTATTCTCAAATCTTTGGCAGTTAATTTGGGTCTTTCTTTCTCAATACGGTTCTTGCGACCCTGTTGACTATTTGCAACAAAACGTTTGACGGTTCTGTGATCACGCCCCAATATCTTAGTAATTTCAAGAGTGCTGCATCCCTCTGAAATGTATTGACTTTTCAGAGTCAGTTAAATCTCTTTTTTGACCCATTTTGCCTGAGGAAAAGAAGCTGCCTAATAATTATACACACCTTGATATAGGGTGTTGATCTCCTTAGGCCACACCCTCCCTCATTACACAATACACATCACCTGATATGCTTAAATTTAGTTGCCTAATAATTGTGCACATAGTGTTGCGTACATCACTGGACGGTCAGAACTGTCAATCAAATAATCTTGAGCTGCCTGCATGCTGCCTGCCTGCGCACAGACCTCTCTCCTAAAAAAAAGTATGTTAAAGTTTGTTAAATACCATGACATACCAAGACATTTGGTAGACAGAAAACAGCTAGCTACCCTACCATAAAAACAAAAAAAACAGCTTAAAACAAAACAGCAGAACATCAATCAGCAACGTGTATTGTTGTCATGGAAAAGATACCGAACATTCTATGCCTGAGCAGAATTCTACTGTCTGAAAAGGTAGACGCTTCTGATGCAGCACTTTTTAAAAATTGTCTGAAAGATTTTCACTATCGATACGTTACTGTAGCGGCGTTCTGTGTCAATATAGGATATTGAAGGGATACGACACCATTCTTCCTCAATTTTATCATGTTTTTTTCTTCTTGGTGGTTGTTCCAGAATCTCCCATAAGTGTTCAATTAAGATAAGATCTGGGGCTTCATTTATAAACGTTGCATACATTTTAAACAAAAAATATTGAGATTTATAAACTTAGCGTAAAACTGTGCGTGCATGAACGAGCATTATGACTGCCTGAATAACACCCATCATTCACCTTTCATGGTGACAATCTCAAACAAATGCTTAGCACTGAGGCGGTGTGCCCTAGCAGGAAGTCGACTGTGTGCAGCTCACCATGTACTAACATAAATAACCTGGGCATGTCTACCTCTGCTAAGCTTCCCTGTAAAGCAAGAAAAACAATCAAGCATCCCAGAAAAGTGTTAAAAATAGCCCACGTTAACATATGTAACTTAAGAAACAATGGTCATGAAATCAATAATTTGCTGGTAATGGATGACATTCATATTCTGACAATCTCTGAAACTTACTTAGATAATACCTTTGGTACAGTGGTAGCAATACATGGTTATAAGATCTACAGAAAAGCCAGAAATGCCAAAGGTGGAGGTGTGGCTGTTTTTATATTCAGAACCACATTCCTGTAAAGCTTAGATCATCTCGTGTTAAATACTGTTGAAGTAATATGGCTATAGGTTCATCTGCCTCACCTAAAGTCCATTCTGGTGGGATGCTGCAATAGACCACCAAGTGCTAAGAGTCAGTATCTGAATAATGTTTGAAATGCTTGATGGTATACAGTATGTGATATCAATAGAGAGGTATATTTTCTGGGTGATTTACATATTAACTGGATTTTATCAGGCTGCCCACTCAAGAGAAAGCTTCAAACTGTAACCAGTGCCTGCAACCTGGTTCAGGTTACCAATCAACCTACCAGGGTATTTACAAACAGCACAGGAATG
This sequence comes from Coregonus clupeaformis, assembly GCF_020615455.1. Taxonomy (NCBI): domain Eukaryota; kingdom Metazoa; phylum Chordata; class Actinopteri; order Salmoniformes; family Salmonidae; genus Coregonus; species Coregonus clupeaformis. Next base: position 29,490,766 of record NC_059210.1, read on the forward strand.
AAATCATCAACATGTATTGATCACATCTTTACCAATGCTGCAGAAATTTGTTTGAAAGCAGTATACAAATCCATCGGATGTAGTGATCGCAATATATCTAGGAAAACCAAAGTTCCGAAGGCTGAGCCTAATATAGTGTGTAAGATGTCATACAATAAGTTGGAGTGATTCCTATATTGTTGATGTAAAGAATAATTGTTGGTCCGTGGTGTGTAATTAGGAGCAACCAGACGCTGCACTTGACACATTTGTGAAATTGCTTATCCCAGTTACTAATAAGCATGCACCCATTAAGAAAATGACTGTTAACATGGTTAAATCCCAGTGGATTGATGAGGAATTTAAAAATTGTATGGTTGAGAGGGATGAGGCAAAATACATGGCAAATAAGTCTGGCTGTAAAACCGATTGGCAAATGTACTGCAAATTGAGAAATCAAGTGACTAAACTGAATAAAAAGAAGAAGAAACTACACTATTAAACGAAGATAAATGACAAGGAATTATATTTAAAAGCTTTGAAGCACCTTAAATGACATTTTGGGCAAAAAGCAAACTCCGCTCCATCATTCAGTGAATCAGATGGCTCATTCATCACAAAACCCACTGATATTGCCAACTACTTTAATTACTTTTTCATTAAGATTAGAAAACTTAGGCATGACATGCCAGCAAAAAACACTGACACTACACATCCAAGTACAGTACCAGTCAAAAGTTTGGACACACCTACTCATTCAAGGGTTTTTCTTTATTTTTTTTACTATTTTCTACATTGTAAAATAATAGTGAAGACATCAAAACTATGAAATAACACATATGGAATCATGTAGTAACCAAAAAGGTGTTAAACAAATCTAAATATATTTTAGATTCTTCAAAGTAGGCACCCTTTGCCTTGATTGACAGCTTTGCACACTCTTGGCATTCTCTCAACCAGCTTCACCTGGAATGCGTTTCCAACAGTCTTAAAGGAGTTCCCACATATGCTGAGCACCTGTTGGCTGCTTTTCCTTCACTCTGCGGTCCAACTCATCCCAAACCATCTCAATTGGGTTGAGGTCAGGTGATTGTGGAGGCCAGGTTATCTGATGCAGCACTCCAACACTCTCCTTCTTAGTCAAATAGCCCTTACACAGCCTGGAAGTGTGTTGGGTCATTGTCCTGTTGAAAAACAAATGATAGTCCCACTAAACCCAAACCAGATGGGATGGCGTATCGCTGAAGAATGCTGTTGTAGCCATGCTGGTTAAGTATGCCTTGAATTCTAAATAAATCACTGACAGTGTCACCAGCAAAGCACCCCCACACCATTACACCTCCTCCTCCATGCTGGGAACCACACATGCGGAGATCATCCGTTCACCTACTCTGCGTCTCACAAAGACATGGCGGTTGGATCCAAAAATTTCAAATTTGGACTCATCAGACCAAAGGACAGAGTAGGGGCCTGAGGGCGCACACTTAATGTTGTGAAATCTGTTGTGAATCTATTGTAATGTTTTTAAAATTGTATAACTGCCTTAATTTTTGGAAGAGTAACTGCTGCCTTGGCAGCAGCTAATAGGGATCCATAATAAATACAGATACAAATAATGCCCTTATTTGCTGTATACTTTGTCAGTATTGAAATTAGGCCAAGACCGTTTCTGAAAGGAAATTGCGAACTTGATCAAATGTCTTTGGAGGTGTTGGCAGAATGTTTTCTTTTGCAGTTACATTTGCTGTATCTGACTGTTTCTGAAAGACAAACAATTGCAAATTGTTGTGGACCTGTAAACAAATAGTTTGAATTCAATAATGTTTTGCATTTACTTTTTCCTGAACTGAAATATACTGCACTGCCCACGAATTCTGAAACATTGTCTACTCGGAATACAGTAGGCCTACTTACAGTGGTAGCCTACGCACTTCCATGCAAAAGATGAACTGTCTGTTCACCTGTTAAATTCTGCTGTATGTTATGAACCACTCTCCTTTTTGGATGCATAGGCTATTATAATTTCAGTTTTTGCTCTATCTAATAGGTCCAATAAATGACCGATGCGCATGGTTGTTGTATGGCTACTTGGGGAATATGAACTCACCATGGCCAGAAAAGGTGAAATGTGACATTTATAGTATTCAGACGTAGCCTACAAACGTCAATGGAAAAGGTGAACCGTGCAAAATACTTGAAATAGCTAATCTATTTACTACTGTGAAGTGGGTCCAATTAAATGAGATGGGATGAATGGCAGCCTATCCTAACTTGTTGTACAGTGCCTGGCAAAAGTATTCATCCCCCTTGGCATTTTTTCCTATTTTGTTGCATTACAACCTGTAATTGAAATTGATTTTTATTTGGATTTCATGTAATGGACATACACAAAATAGTCCAAATTGGTGAAGTGAAATGAGAAAAATAACTTGTTTCAAAAAAATAAATAACGGAAAAGTGGTGTGTGCATATGTATTCACCCCCTTTGCTATGATGCCCCTAAATAAGATCTGGTGCAACCAATTACCTTCAGAAGTAACATGATTTGTTAAATAAAGTCCACCTGTTTGCAATCTAAGTGTCACATGATCTGTCACATGATCTCAGTATATATACACCTGTTCTGAAAGGCCCCAGAGTCTGCAACACCACTAAGCAGATGGCACCACCAAGCAAGCGGCACCAAGAAGACCAAGGAGCTCTCCAAACAGGTCAGGGACAAAGTTGTGGAGAAGTACAGATCAGGGTTGGGTTATAAAAAAATATCAGAAACTTTGAACATCCCACGGAGCACCATAAAATCCATTATTAAAAAATGGAAAGAATATGGCACCACAACAAACCTGCCAAGAGCGGGCCGCCCACCAAAACTCACAGACCAGGCAAGGAGGGCATTAATCAGAGGCAACAAAGAGACCAAAGATAACCCTGAAGGAGCTGCAAAGCTCCACAGCGGAGATTGGAGTATCTGTCCATAGGACCACTTTAAGCCATACACTCCACAGAGCTGGGCTTTACGGAAGAGTGGCCAGAAAAAAGCCATTGCTTAACCAAAAGGCATGTTGGACACTCCCCAAACATATGGAATAAGGTACTCTGGTCAGATGAGACTAAAATGGAGCTTTTTGGCCATCAAGAAAAACGCTATGTCTGGCGCAAACCAAAGACCTCATCACCCCGAGAACACCATCCCCACAGTGAAGCATGGTGGTGGCAGTATCATGCTGTGGGGATGTTTTTCATCGGCAGGGACTGGGAAACTGGTCAGAATTGTAGGAATGATGGAATGCGCTAAATACAGGGAAATTCTTGAGGGAAACCGGTTTCAGTCTTCCAGAGATTTGAGACTGGTACGGAGGTTCACCTTCCAGCATGACAATGACCCTAAGCATACTGCTAAAGCAACACTTGAGTGGTTTAAGGGGAAACATTTAAATGTCTTGGAATGGCCTAGTCTAAGCCCAGACCTCAATCCAATTGAGAATCTGTGGTATGACTTAAAGATTGCTGTACACCAGCGGAACCCATCTAACTTGAAGGAGCTGGAGCAGTTTTGCCTTGAAGAATGGGCAAAAATCCCAGAGGCTAGATGTGCCAAGCTTATAGAGACATACCCCAAGAGACTTGCAGCTGTAATTGCTGCAAAAGGTGGCTCTACAAAGTATTGACTTTGGGGGGGGGGGTGAATAGTTATGCAAGCTCAGGTTTTCTGTTTTTTTGTCTTATTTCTTGTTTGTTTCACAATAAAACATATTTTGCATCTTCAAAGTGGTAGGCATGTTGTGTAAATCAAATTATACAAACCCCCAAAAAATCACTTTCGCAAGCCACTATAGGCCGATAGGCTATTTTGCAATTATGAAACCATTAGTCAAAGTTTAGGAATTTATTCTGCAATGATCATGGAAATGAAATAAATAATAGAAAATAGATGCCTAATTATTTTAGAATCAAAAGATACAATAAATCGATTTTCGCTCTTCTCACTAACGGCAAATGATTGCATCTTGTTATATTTAGCTACCTGTTTTTTTGTTATGAATAATAGTGTCATCATATATTTCCCATTTGCACAAGGCTACTTTTGCCTTCTTGCAATGCAATATTTCAACCACTAGAAACTGTGCGTACGAATGGTCTAAAGTTTACTGGAGGACAAGCACTTTCTCACGGCAAGTTCAGTTTTTATAAATGCCAACTTTTGCATGACCCTAAGCATGATGGGATGTTAATTGCTTAATTAACTCAGGAACCACACCTATGTGGAAGCATCTGCTTTCAATGTACATTGTATCCTTCATTTACTAAAGTGTTTCCTTTATTCTGGCAGTTACCTGTACTGATAAATTAACAGAGCCGTCTACTGGTCACAACTGCACCCACAATCCTGTCTGTTCATATCTCTTTATCATACACTACCTGTCACTGTGTAGAAGGTGAGGGAATGGACAGCAGATGTGTTGACTCAGAGGTAGGCTTCATTGAGGAGTGATGACTGTGTACAGTGAGTACTTATGCAAGGTGCCTTAGTGGAGTGGTCTGTTTGTTTTGAATGGGTTTGGCTGTGCTGCTCAGTGTAGGTAGGGTCTACTCTACTCAAATCAAATCAAATCAAATTTTATTGGTCACATGCGCCGAATACAACAGGTGCAGACATCACAGTGAAATGCTTACTTACAGCCATTAACCAACAGTGCATTTATTTTTAACAAAAAAGTAAAAATAAAACAACAACAAAAAGTGTTGAGAAAAAAAAGAGCAGAAGTAAAATAAAATAACAGTAGGGAGGCTATATATACAGGGGGGTACCGTTGCAGAGTCAATGTGCGGGGGCACCGGCTAGTTGAGGTAATATGTACATGTTGGTAGAGTTAAAGTGACAATGCATAAATAATTAACAGAGTAGCAGCAGCGTAAAAAGGATGGGGTGGGGGGCAGTGCAAATAGTCCGGGTAGCCATGATTAGCTGTTCAGAGTCTTATGGTTTGGGGGGTAGAAGCTGTTGAGAAGTCTTTTGGACCTAGACTTGGCACTCCGGTACCGCTTGCCGTGCGGTAGCAGAGAGAACAGTCTATGACTAGGGTGGCTGGAGTCTTTTACAATTTTGAGGGCCTTCCTCTGACACCGCCTGGTATAGAGGTCCTGGATGGCAGGAAGCTTGGCCCCAGTGATGTACTGGGCCGTACGCACTACCCTCTGTAGTGCCTTGCGGTCGGAGGCCAAGCAGTTGCCATACCAGGCGGTGATGCAACCAGTCAGGATGCTCTCGATGGTGCAGCTGTAGAATTTTTTGAGGATCTGAGGACCCATGCCAAATCTTTTCAGTCTTCTGAGGGGGAATAGGCTTTGTCGTGCCCTCTTCACGACTGTCTTGGTGTGTTTGGACCATGATAGTTTGTTGGTGATGTGGACACCAAGGAACTTGAAGCTCTCAACCTGTTCCACTACAGCCCCGTCGATGAGAATGGGGGCGTGCTCAGTCCTCTTTTTTTTTCCTGTAGTCCACAATCATCTCCTTTGTCTTGGTCACGTTGAGGGAGAGGTTGTTGTCCTGGCACCACACGGCCAGGTCTCTGACCTCCTCCCTATAGGCTGTCTCATCGTTGTCGGTGATCAGGCCTACCACTGTTGTGTCGTCGGCAAACTTAATGATGGTGTTTGAGTCGTGCCTGGCCATGCAGTCATGGGTGAACAGAGAGTACAGGAGGGGGGACTGAGCACGCACCCCTGAGGGGGCCCCCGTGTTGAGGATCAGTGTGGCAGATGTGTTGTTACCTACCCTTACCACCTGGGGCGGCCCGTCAGGAAGTCCAGGATCCAGTTGCAGAGGGAGGTGTTTAGTCCCAGGATCCTTAGCTTAGTGATGAGCTTAGAGGGCACTATGGTGTTGAATGCTGAGCTGTAGTCAATGAATAGCATTCTCACGTAGGTGTTCCTCTTGTCCAGGTGGGAAAGGGCAGTGTGGAGTGCAATAGAGATTGCATCATCTGTGGATCTGTTGGGGCGGTATGCAAATTGGAGTGGGTCTAGGGTTTCTGGGATAATGCTGTTGATGTGAGCCATGACCAGCCTTTCAAAGCACTTCATGGCTACAGGCGTCAGTGCTACGGGTCGGTAGTCATTTAGGCAGGTGATCTTAGAGTCCTTGGGCACGGGGACTATGGTGGTCTGCTTGAAACATGTTGGTATTACAGACTCAGTCAGGGACATGTTGAAAATGTCAGTGAAGACACTTGCCAGTTGGTCAGCACATGCTCGGAGTACACGTCCTGGTAATCCGTCTGGCCCTGCGGCCTTGTGAATGTTGACCTGCTTAAAAGTCTTACTCACATCGGCTACGGAGAGCGTGATCACATAGTCATCCGGAACAGCTGGTGCTCTCATGCATGCTTCAGTGTTGCTTGCCTCGAAGCGAGCATAGAAGTGGTTTAGCTGCGGTGTGGAGTGGGACTGCCAGTCTGTCTGCCGCTCAGGAAGCGTTACCTGCAGCATTGCAGCGAAGTCAATCGGGTGTGACCGCTCTCAGCACAGGCCGAGAGTTTATTACTCCCCTGTATTTACGCATAGAGGTGTATGCTGTGTGTAATTAAAGCCTAGATAAGTCAAATGAAGCTAGGCAGGTGTACAGTTGGGGACATAAGCTAAATGTAATCAGTAGCCAACACTCCAGTTTTGTTGTTCTTCAGAGTTTGTTTTGCTGAAGTTAACTTCATTGTTACGGTGCGTTTGTCCATGACTCTGACTGTGTGCTTGTTTTAGAATAATCCCCATGGGAAAGTTTGTATAAGCTCTGTTTCTGGTTAGGTGTTGGTGATATGCCTGGGCCTTCTTAAACAAGGAGAACTCTGAGTGCTCAGTCCTCTTCTAGGAAAGGTTGAGTCAGACTACTGCCAGTGGCTACTCCCACAGGGTCATATGAATTATTAAAAAGGGCAAGAAACACAGCAGATAGCCTACACAGCAGACTGACTTGTAGTTAGAGAGTGGAGGAAGTTTGTGTGTGACTGTTGTGTTTGTACTTTATTTTGTATGAATATTTGGGGGATGTTTTTCATGGACATTTTTGTGGCGCCTTTAATAATGTCGCACCGTATTGACCTCGTGCAGAATTCCAAATCATGGTGGCTCCTGTCTCCAATACATATTCACAGTTGCTGCACTGTGGGCCTGTCAGAATACCATTGGTTATTTGTGGCCAATTTATTTATTCATGAGCTCATCTTTGACCTAAGTGTCCTGGTCTCCCCCCCCCACACACACACACTAGTGTAAGATGGGAAAAGAGGACCTATTACACCAACACCATTGATCACTAGTTCTCCCATGACTCTGACAGTACTGTCGATCCAGAGCAGACAGAGGCTCTATATGTTTTGTTTGCTCCCAGAGGACTGTCTATAGACGGGCTACAAGGCTAGAGAGCTCCCTGTTAACTACACTATATCTCAATCCCCTCTTAGCAGCCACTTTTGTCTATCCACCATTGTCCCAATCATTTCCCCCTGCCTTCCTTCTTATCTCCAGTCATTGAAGTCTTCATTAATCTCTCGTCGTTCCCTCCCTTCCTGTGAGTGAGAGGATGACAAGGTACAGGTGTGACAGACAGGTTGCTGAAATTGGCTCCCTAGAGCAGTGGTTCCCAACTTTTTTTTTACCTTGGCACACCTTGATGGGATATAAAATTCTGTGGCACACCAGAGGCGGTGTGGCACCCTATTCATTTATTTAGTGATAATGACCTCCATTTCATCCATACTGCAAATCATCTATTTTCTATGACAAATGTTTTTTTATAGATTAAATAGGGTTTATTTTAAAGGGACATTTCTACATTTATTTAACTTCATATTCATCATCTCCAGCAGCACCCCAACATATCTGAAAATGGCCTGTTTTCTATGTTTTGTGGGAAAAAGGAAGGAAGATAAGTGTTTCCAATGACCTCATTGGTGTGCATCATGTGATTTTAACCAATTATGAGTAGGCATTGCCTACTAATTGTCTACCAATTGGTTGATGTCATTGGAAACACTTATCTATCTTTTTGACTACAAAACACAGACTCGCTGTTTTCACATGTTGGGGTGATGTTGGAGATGATGAATATGAAATAAAAAAATAAAAAATAACAATCCCTTGAAATATTTCCATAGTTTTGCTCATGATGTTTAATTTGTGTGTAGCTCTGGTAAAATAGGTATTTCGTTTTGAACGGTTTGGGCTACAGACGAGCAGTTTTCTGCATTGCAAAGGTGCAACCACGGACACAAAGCCATGCACCGTTTGTTTCTATGGCAAAGGCTGTGGTATAGCTAAGCTATGGTCCCCCCTTTGCTGCTATAACAGCCCCCACTCTTCTGGGAAGGCTTTCCACTAGATGTAGGAATATTGCTGCAGGGACTTGCTTCCATTCAGCCATGAGCATTATTGAGGTCGGGCACTGATGTTGGGCGATTAGGCCTGGCTCGCAGTTGGCGTTCCAATTCATCCCAAAGGTGTTCGATGGGGTTGAGGTCAGGGCTCTGTGCAGGCCAGTCAAGTTATTCCACACCGATCTCGACAAACGATTTCTGTATCGACCTCGCTTTGTGCAAGGGGGCATTGTCATGCTGAAACAGGAATGGGCCTTCCCCAAACTGTTGTCACAAAGTTGGAAGCACAGAATCATCTAGAATGTCATTGTAAGCTGTAGCGTTAAGATTTTCCTTCACCAAACTTTACAGTTGGCACTATGCATTGGGGCAGGTAGCGTTCTGCTGGCATCCACCAAACCCAGATTTGTCCGTCGGACTGCCAGATGGTGAATCGTGATTCATCACTCCACAGAACACGTTTCCACTGCTCCAGAGTCCAATGGTGGCGAGCTTTACACCACTCCAGCTGATGCTTGGCATTGCGCATGGTGATCTTAGGCTTCTGTGCGGCTGCTCGGCCATGGAAACCCATCATCAAACTCCTGACTAACAGTTATTGCGCTGACGTTGCTTCCAGAGGCGGTTTGGAACTTGGTAGTGAGTGTTGCAACCGAGGACAGACAGTTTTTTTACGTGTTTCTCACTTCAGCACTCGGCGGTCCCGTTCTGTGATCTTGTGTGACCTACCACTTCACGGCTTAGTCGTTGTTGCTCCTAGATGTTTCCACTTCACAATAACAGCACTTATAGTTGACAGGGGAAGCTCTAGCAGGGCAGAAATTTGACGAACTGACTTGTTGGAAAGGTGGCATCCAATGACTGTGCCACGTTGAAAGGCACTGAGCTCTTCAGTACAGGCCATTCTATTACCAATGTTTGTCTATGGAAATCGCATGGCTGTGTGCTCGATTTGATGCACCTGTCAGCAACGGGTGTGGCTGAAATAGCTGAATCCACTTATTTGAAGGGGTGTCCACATACTATGTATTAAGAAATAAATGACTCTGGCTAAGCCTAATCAGACTTGCCTGTGCTAATGATTTTCACAGATGAAATAAAATGATACAACTGACTGATCGTGATGCGTGCCACTGAAATGATACAAATGTAACAACAGCCTGAGAGCACTGAACTTGAAACAACGATCATTTAATGAAGTATGACTGGCACTAGTGCTCCCAAGTCTAAATTCCATGTCCATTTCACAGGTCACGTTTATGATTGAGCGGTCCCAAAAAATTATCAGAGGCCTGTTCCTCTACCAGCTGAAACAGACGAGTGAATGAGGCAAAGCCTGGCTGACAGTTCAACCAGGGTCAGTGTTGAGCCAAACTAAAGTCTGTCAAAAAATTTAGAATATACAGTGGCTTGTGAAAGTATTCATCCCCCTTGGCATTTTTCCTATTTTGTTGCCTTACAACCTGGAATTAAAATGGATTTTCTGGGGGTTTGTATCATTTGATTTACACAACATGCCTACCACTTTGAAGATGCAGCACCCCCCCAAAGTCAATACTTTGTAGAGACACCTTTAGCAGAAATTACAGCTGCAAGTCTCTTGGTATGTCTCTATAAGCTTGGCACATCTAGCCACTGGGACTTTTGCCCATTCTTCAAGGCAAGACTGCTCCAGCTCCTTCAAGTTGGTTGGGTTCCGCTGGTGTACAGCAATCTTTAAGTCATACCACAGATTCTCAATTGGATTGAGGTCTGGGCTTTGACTAGGCCATTCCAAGACATTTAAATGTTTCCCCATAAACCACTCAAGTGTTGCTTTAGCAGTATGCTTAGGGTCATTGTCCTGCTGGAAGGTGAACCTCCGTCCCAGTCTCAAATCTCTGGAAGACTGAAACAGGTTTCCCTCAAGAATTTCCCTGTATTTAGCGCCATCCACCATTCCTTCAATTCTGACCAGTTTCCCAGTCCCTGCCGATGGAAAAACATCCCCACAGCATGGGTTGCTGCAGTGCTGCTGTCGGGAGAGGTTGTGTTTTTCTCTAGCTGGAGGTAAGCAGGAGGTAAGCTTCTCATATGGTGTTGAGTAAAGCTTAACCATGTATTAGATCGTAGGTAGGTAGTTAGTTGTAGTTAGGTATTGTATTTATCATAGGTTAGTATTGTTGTTATTGTAGGTTTCCGTAGGTAATTGTAGGTTAGTATCGAACACGAGGCTAGCTAGCTGCGGGTAGCTACTGGTAACGATTAGCAACGGTGGAGAGCTGGTTCCAATGTTAATGTGCTGCTACCCAACGTTTAATTTTTTGCTGCGTTATGCGTTATGAAAGGAACTAGACACGGACATGAATTATCTGTTTAGTGTGCTAACACACTCTTGGCAGTTTGTTGTAACCAAGTATTGGTGCTAAATTGTGTGTTAATGGATGCTAGCTTGCTAGTTAGCTACGAGCGTCATAGCTAGGTATCGTGGGTTGTTGTGGGTAGTTACTGCAGGTTTAGTGTGCTAACACACTCTTGGCAGTTTGTTGTAACCAAGTATTGGTGCTAAATTGTGTGTTAATGGATGCTAGCTTGCTAGTTAGCTACGGCGTCATAGCTAGGTATCTGGGTTGTTGTGGGTAGTTACTGCAGGTTGGCAGTGTCTTCGGCCGTGCCGGCTGTAGCACGAAGCGAGCTAACTAGCCGTTTTCGAACAGAGTCAGAGTCAACACAGTAGCCATTGTGTGCCGGGTGTAGCACGAAGCTAGCTAGCTAGCCGTTCTTCAAACAAAGTCAACACAGTGGCCAATGCTAGCTACCCAACACGACCAGCTAACTGTACTGTAGTAGCTAAATACAATATACTTGTCCTAGCTAGCCAACGTTGAATCATTGCTGCGTCATGAAAGGAACTTGACACAGACACGAATGATCTGTTTAGTGTGTTATCACACTATTGGTGGTTTGTTGTGACCAAGTGTTTGTGCTAAACTGTGTGTTACTGGATGCTAGCATGCTAGTTAGCTAGTTAACACACTATTGGTGGTTTGTTGTGACCAAGTGTTGGTGCTAAACTGTGTGTTAAACTGTGTGTTATTGGGTGCTAGCATGCTAGTTAGCTATGGTGTCATAGTTAGCTAGCTGAATAAAGTGGGTTGAGTCTATTCCTTTAAACATTGAACCGCTGTGGTTCACAACAATTCTGATTTCTAAAGGTGGAAGTTGGGAGAGTTTTTGTTCCGGGTGGTTCAGTGAAACAATTTTAGTTTCTGAGGTAGAAGTTTTTGGTGAGGGAGGCCCTGCTCTCTCCTCTCCCAGATGCTTAGCTCATTTCATTCCGATCTCCTCTGCATTTTTGTAGCCATTTGCTACAGCCTGTCAACTATGCCTCTGCCTATCCCTGTTCTCTCCTCTCTGCACAGGCTACACAAACGCACCCACACCGCGCGGCTGCTGCCTCTCTAACCTGGTGGTCCCTGCACGCACCCCTCACCTGGAGTTCCAGGTCGCAGGCAGCCTCTGGAACTGCCGTTCTGCTGCCAACAAAGCTGACTTCATCCCAGCCTATGCCAACCTCCAGTCCCTCGACTTCCTGGCGCTGACGGAAACATGGATCACCACTGAAAACACTGCTACTCCTACTGCTCTCTCCTCGTCTGACCATGTGTTCTCGCATACCCCGAGAGCATCTGGTCAGAGGGGGTGGTGGTACAGGAATCCTCATCTCTCCCAAGTGGACATTCTCAATTTTTCCCCTAACCCATCTGTCTATCTCCTCATTTGAATTCCATGCTGTCACAGTCACTAGCCCATTTAAGCTTAATATCCTTGTCATCTATCGCCCTCCAGGTTCCCTTGGAGAGTTCATCAATGAGCTTGACGCCTTGATAAGTTCCTTTCCTGAGGATGGCTCACCCCTCACAGTTTTGGGGGATTTCAACCTCCCTATGTCCACATTTGACTCATTTCTCTCTGCCTCCTTCTTTCCACTCCTCTCCTCTTTTGACCTCACCCTCTCACCGTCCCCCTACTCACAAGGCAGGCAATACGCTTGACCTCATCTTCACTAGATGCTGCTCCTCTACTAATCTCACTGCAACTCCCCTCCATGTCTCCGACCACTACTTTGTTTCCTTTTTCTCTCTCGCTCTCCTCCCACACTACTCACTCTGCCCCTACACAGATGGTAATGCGCCGCCGCAACCTTCGCTCTCTCTCTCCCACTACTCTCTCCTCTTCCATCCTATCATCTCTTCCTTCTGCTCAATCCTTCTCCTCCAATCTCCTGATTCTGCCTCCTCAACCCTCCTCTCCTCCCTTTCTGCATCCTTTGACTCTCTGTGTCCCCTATCCTCCCGGCCGGCTCGGTCCTCCCCTCCAGCTCCGTGGCTTGATGACTCACTGCGAGCTCACAGAACAGAGCTCCCGGGCAGCGGAGCGGAAATGGAAGAAAACTAAACTCCCCTGCCGACCTGGCATCTTTTCACTCCCTCCTCTCTACATTTTCTTCATCTGTTTCTGCTGCTAAGGCCACCTTCTACCACTCTAAATTCCAAGCATCTGCCTCTAACCCTAGGAAGCTCTTTTGCCACATTTTCCTCCCTCCTGAATCCCCCTCCTCTCTCTCTGTGGATGACTTCGCAACCACTTTGAAAAGAAGGTTGACGACATCCGATCCTCGTTTGTTAAGTCTAATGACACTGCTGGTCCTGCTCACACTGCCCTACCCTATGCTTTGACTTCTTTCTCCCCTCTCTCTCCAGATAAAATCCTGCGACTTGTGACTGCAGGCCGCCCAACAACCTGCCCGCTTGACCCCATCCCCTCCTCCCTTCTCCAGACCATCTCCGGTGACCTTCTCCCCTACCTCACCTCGCTGATCAACTCATCCTTGACCGCTGGCCATGTCCCTTCCGTCTTCAAGAGAGCGAGAGTTGCTCCCCTTCTCAAAAAAACCAACACTCGACCCCACTGATGTCAACAACTACAGACCAGTATCCCTTCTTTCTTTTCTTTCCAAAACTATTGAGCGTGCCGTCTTTAGCCAACTCTCTTGCTATCTCTCTCAGAATGACCTTCTTGATCCAAACCAATCAGGTTTCAGGACTGGTCATTCAACTGAGACTGCTCTTCTCTGTGTCACGGAGACTCTCCGCACTGCTAAAGCTAACTCTCTCTCCTCTGCTCTTGTCCTTCTAGACCTGTCTGCTGCCTTTGACACTGTGAACCATCAGATCCTCCTCTCCACCCTCTCCGAGCTGGGCATCTCCGGCGCGGCTCACTCCCTGGATTGCGTCCTACCTGACCGGTCGCTCCTACCAAGTGGCGTGGCGAGAAGCTGTCTCCGCACCACGTGCTCTCACCACTGGTGTCCCCCAAGGCTCAGTTCTAGGCCCTCTCCTTTTCTCCCTATACACCAAGTCACTTGGCTCTGTCATATCCTCACATGGTCTCTCCTATCATTGCTACGCTGACGATACACAACTAATCTTCTCCTTTCCCCCTTCTGATAACCAGGTGGCGACCGCATCTCTGCATGTCTGGCAGACATATCAGTATGGATGACGGATCACCACCTCAAGCTGAACCCTGGCAAGACGGAGCTGCTCTTCCTCCCGGGGAAGGACTGCCCGTTCCATGATCTCGCCATCACGGTTGACAACTCCGCTGTGTCCTCCTCCCAGAGTGCGAAGAGCCTAGGCGTGACCCTGGACAACACCCTGTCGTTCTCCGCCAACATCAAGGCGGTGACCCGCTCCTGCAGGTTCATGCTCTACAACATTCGGAGAGTACGACCCTGCCTTACACAGGAAGCGGCACAGGTCCTAATCCAGGCACTTGTCATCTCCCGTCTGGACTACTGCAACTCGCTGTTGGCTGGCCTCCCTGCCTGTGCCATTAAACCCCTACAACTCATCCAGAATGCCGCAGCCCGTCTGGTGTTCAACCTTCCCAAGTTCTCTCACGTCACCCCCCTCCTCCGCACACTCCACTGGCTTCCAGTTGAAGCTCGCATCCGCTACAAGACCATGGTGCTTGCCTATGGAGCAGTGAGGGGAACGGCACCTCTGTACCTTCAGGCTCTGATCAGTCCCTACACCCAAACGAGGGCATTGCGCTCATCCACCTCTGGCCTGCTGGCTCCCCTTCCTCTGCGGAAGCATAGTTCCCGCTCAGCCCAGTCAAAACTGTTCGCTGCCCTGGCACCCCAATGGTGGAACAAGCTCCCTCACGACGCCAGGACAGCGGAGTCACTCACCACCTTCCGGAGACATTTGAAACCCCACCTCTTTAAGGAATACCTGGGATAGGATAAAGGAATCCTTCTACCCCCCAATTGTAAAGTGGTTATCCCACTGGCTATAGGGTGAACGCACCAATTTGTGAGTCGCTCTGGCTAAGAGCGTCTGCTAAATGACGTTAATGTGCCCTTGAGCAAGGCACTTAACCCTAATTGCTCCTGTAAGTCGCTCTGGATAAGAGCGTCTGCTAAATGACTAAAATGTAAATGTAAAATGTAAATGTAATGATGCTGCCACCACCAGGCTTCACTGTGGGGATGGTGTTCTCGGGGTGATGAGAGGTGTTGGTTTTGCGCCAGACATAGCGTTTTCCTTGATGGCCAAAAAGCTCAATTTTAGTCTTATCTGACCAGAGTACCTTCTTCCATATGTTTGGGGAGTCTCCCACATGCCTTTTGGCAAACACCAAACGTGTTTGCTTCTTTTTTTCTTTAAGCGAATGCTTTTTTCTGGCCACTCTTCCGCAAAGCCCAGCTCTGTGGCGTGTACGGCTTAAAGTGGTCCTATGGACAGATAATCCAATCTCCGCTGTGGAGCTTTGGAGCTCCTTCAGGGTTATCTTTGGTCTCTGTTGCCTCTCTGATTAATGCCCTCCTTGCCTGGTCTGTGAGTTTTGGTGGGCGGCCCTCTCTTGGCAGGTTTGTTGTGGTGCCATATTCTTTCCATTTTTAATAATGGTGCTCCGTGGGATGTTCAAAGTTTTGGATATTTTTTTATAACCCAACCCTGATCTGTACTTCTCCACAACTTTGTCCCTGACCTGTTTGGAGAGCTCCTTGGTCTTCATGGTGCCGCTTGCTTAGTGGTGTTGCAGACTCTGGGGCCTTTCAGAACAGGTGTGTATATATACTGAGATCATGTGACAGATCATGTGACACTTGGATTGCACACAGGTGGACTTTATTTAACTAATTATGTGACTTCTGAAGGTAATTGGTTGCACCAGATCTTATTTAGGGGCTTCATAGCAAAGGGGGTGAATACATATGCACACACCACTTTTCTGTTATTTATTTTTTAGAATTGTTTTCATTTCACTTCACCAATTTGGACTATTTTGTGTATGTCCATTACATGAAATCCAAATAAAAATCAATTTAAATTACAGGTTGTAATGCAAAAAAATAGGAAAAACGCCAAGGGGGATGAATACTTTTGCAAGGCACTGTAATATGGTGTTCAGAGGCCAAGATTGCTAACCAAGTGTCAAACCAAAAGTTCTGATCTGTTATTTTTCTGTTCTGATCCTAGTAGGTTGATAGTGTATGTCTCAGGCTGAACCCTCACCTCTCTGGCTGCCTCATTTAAAATAACCTCATCACACATTGCACACAGGGAGACTCTGGACACCTGCCGAGATCCATCCTGCAGCAGCACACCACACTGCTCGCTGCTCTCCTCTCTCTCCCATTTTCTCAATTTGTCCACAGATCTGAAACTGAAAATACTCATCTCCAACTTAAAAGGCAGATATATATATATATATATATATATATATATATACACACACACACACTTAACACCTTCTTTGCCTGCTTCGAGGAAAACAGAGTTGCCGTCAGGGCCCGCTCTGCTTATGAGGACTGTGGGCTCCCGCTCTCTGTAGCCAATGTGTGTAGAAGTTTCAAGCGTGTTAACCCTCGCAAGGCTGCTTTCCCTGACGGCATCCCAAGCCGCATCCTCAGTGCATGCACAGACCAGCTGGCTGGAGCGTTTACGGACATATTCAACCTCTCTCTTGTCTGTCTGTTGTCCCCACTTGCTTCAAGATGTCCACCATTGTTCCTGTACCAAAGCAAGCTAAGGTAACTGAAGTAAATGACTATCGCCCTGTAGCACTCACCTCTGTCATCGTGAAGTGCTTTGAGTGGCTAGTCAAGCACCATATCACCTCCAACTTGACCGACACCCTAGACCAGTGGTCGCTAACGCTGATCTTCAAGACATTTCGAGTCAAGGCATTCTGTAGAAAAGCTGACGATAAAGGCATAAAGGCTTGCACTGTTGGTGGTAGGTGCACTGGATTCAGAAGCCCTTCACACCGGGTAGGCAAAGTGTTCCCATTTTGAACCATTTAAATTGTCTGAAAATACCAACTCTGCCTACCAGGCGGACCGGGATATCTGTGGGTAAATCGAGTGCGCGTACTGCACTGGCCAAACGGATAGCTCAACTCTGCCTACAGAGCTTCCACGACCCCGGCCACAGCAAAGTTTGATACTAGCCTAAGAAGATGTAATAACTTTTAAAACCATGACCACAGAGACTGTCAAAGAATACAGCAAAGAGCTGCTGTTTTTATGAGTGAGTTACTGTTTGTTTTTATTCAGCACTGTCAACACTTTTTATTCAACACTTACAAAACATAAAATGCACTTCGTAATTCCACTCGTGTTGCAGCTGCAATGAATGAGTAGCCAAGTGTATCGATAGCCCTATGTTTTTATTATTATTACTTCAGTGCATTCAAAACAACTGGGAACTTGGAACAAAACGAGATCCGACTGTGAAATTTTTTTTTGAACGTCATCCAACTCGTAATTCCAAGTAAGAAACTCGGGCATCTTTCTAGAGCTCCAACTTTTCAACACCATAGTGCCCTCCAAGCTCGTCACTAAGCTCAGGGCCTTGGGTCTGAACTCCTTCCTGTGCAACTGGACCCTAAACTTACTGACAGGCCAACCCTAGGTGGTGAGGGTAGGCAACAACACCTCTGCCAAGCTGATCCTCAACATGGGGGCCCCACAGGGGTGTGTGCTCAGCCCCTCCTGTACTCCCTGTTCACTCATGACTGTATGGCTGTGCACGACTCCAACTCAATAATCAAGTTTGCTGACGACACAACAGTGGTAGGCCTGATCACCAACAACGACTAGACAGCCTACAGTGAGGAGGTTAGAGCCCTGGCGGAGTGGTGCCAGGAAAATAACATCTCCCTCAACATAAAGAAAACAAAGGAGCTAATTGTGGATTACAGGAGACAGAAGAGGGAGCACAACCCCATCCACATCGATGGGGCCGCAGTGGAGAGGGTCAAAAGCTTCAAGTTCCTTGACATGCACATCACTGAGAACCTGAAATGTTCCCACCACATTCGGCATGCCCCCTAATACCCTCACAAACTTCTACAGATGCCCCATTGGGAGCATTCTTACATGCTGAGTCACCGCCTGGTACTGCAACTGTACTGCCCTCAACCGCATGGATTTCCAGAGGGTGGTGCGTTCAGCCAAACTCGTCACCGGGGGCACATTCGGTGTCAAAGGAAGGCGAAGAAGATCATGAAAGACCTCATCCACCCGGGCGAAGGTCTGTTCAGTCTGCTACCTTCTAGCAGACAGAGACGGAACAGGTGCATCAGAGCCGGGACCGAGAGACTGAGGAACACCTATCACCAGGCAATCCGACTGTTGAACAGCCATCACTAGCCGGCTACCTGCCTGGTACTCAGCCCTGCACCTTGTACACAGAGTGTACAAAACATTAGGAACACCTTCCTAATATTGAGCTGCACCCCTTTTGCCCTTAGAACAGCCGCAATTAGTTGGGGCATAGACTCTACAAGGTGTTGAATGCATTTCACAGGGATGCTGGCCCATGTTGACTCCAATGCGGCCCACAGTTGTCAAGTTGGCTGGATGTCCTTTGGGTGGTGGAACATTCTTGATACACACAGGAAACTGTTGAGCATTAAAAACCCAGCAGCGTTGCAGTTATTAACACTCAAACCGGTGCGCCTGGCACCTACTACCATACCCTGTTCAACAGCACTTAAGTATTTTGAATGGCACACATACACAATCCATGTCTCAATTGTCTCCAGGCTTAAAAATCCTTCTTTAACCGGTCTCCTCCCCTTCATCTACACTGATTTTGAAGTGGATTTAACAAGTGACATCAATAAGGTTATTTTGAATGGCACACATACACAATCCATGTCTCAATTGTCTCAAGGTTTAAAAATCCTCCTTTAACCTGTTGCCTCCCCTGATTTAAGTGGATTTAACAAGTGACATCAATAAGGGATCATAGCTTTCACCAGGTCAGTCAGTCATGGAAAGAGCAGGTGTTCCTAATATTTTATACACTCAATGTATATAGTCATTGAATGCTGGTCACCTCATATTCTGTTTATATACTGTTGTTTACTCACTGTATGTATACACTGTATTCTCGACACAGCTCATCCTAATATACCTGCTTCTGTACATACCATTTTCTTTTCCAAATGATATACTGTCTATATACACCACATATTTATATTTTGGATTCTCTCACATGCTCACTCTAATATATCTACTTCGGATTGTTATTTAATAATATGCCATTTAGCAGACGCTTTTATCCAAAGCGACTTAGTCATGTGTGCATACATTTTTACGTATGGGTGGTCCCGGGGATCGAACCCACTACCCTGGCATTACAAGCGCCACGCTCTAACAATTGAGCCACAGAGGACCAATGCAGGGGTGTCAAACTCATTCCACGGAGGGCTGAGTGTCTGCGGGTTTTCGCTCCTCCCTTGTACTTGATTGATTAATTAAGGTCACTAATTAGTAAGGAACTCCCCTC
This sequence comes from Coregonus clupeaformis, assembly GCF_020615455.1. Classification (NCBI taxonomy): domain Eukaryota; kingdom Metazoa; phylum Chordata; class Actinopteri; order Salmoniformes; family Salmonidae; genus Coregonus; species Coregonus clupeaformis. The sequence continues at coordinate 29,509,970 of NC_059210.1, forward strand.
ACCTGGTTGTCTAGGTCTTAAACCAAAAACCAGCGGACACTAGTCCCTCCATGGAATGAGTTTGACACCCCTGCATTAGACTACACCAGCAGCCATCAAAAGGAAATGAAAAGATCTCCCCTATTTCATTAGATTGCACATAAAATCCTGTCTCTGTATAGTGTTTGCCTCTGTATTGTATTACATTTTACATTTACGTCATTTAGCAGACGCTCTTATCCAGAGCGACTTAGTTAGTGAGTGCATACATTATTTATATATATATATATATATATATATATATATATATATATATATATATATTTTTTTTATACCCCCCTTGGGAATCGAACCCACAATCCTGGCGTTGCAAACGCCATGCTCTACCAACCGAGCTACATCCCTGCCGGCCATTCCCTCCCCTACCCTGGACGACGCTGGGCCAATTGTGCGCCGCCCCATGGGTCTCCCGGTTGCGGCCGGCTACGACAGAGCCTGGATTCGAACCAGGATCTCTAGTGGCACAGCTAGCACTGCGATGCAGTGCCTTAGACCACTGTGCCACTCGGGAGGCCGTATAACAGCTGTACAGCTGTGATATGTCCGGCAAAATAACTATGATACTGTGACGGTGCGTGTGTGCGTGTGTGTGTGTGTGCGCACGTGTGAGTGTGCGTTTGTGTGCACACGTGTGGGTGTGGGTGTGTGTGCATGCAAGATGTATGGTGACTGTTTTTGTGGGTTTGTTGTTGTGTATACTGTTAGCCTGTGGAGTTTTGGTTGTGACGCAAACATGGGCTGAAAAATGTCCAGCCCTATTTGCCCCTAGGGTTCTCACTGAAGCATTGAACGTCTCCAGGCTCCCGTCGTCTCACACTGGTGACCAGCACCCAGCACTTAGCAGCACCCAGCCCTGATCAGCACCCAGCCCTGCCTTCCATACAAACCCCTCACTCTAAGAAACACAACACCTTCCAGAGTCTAGTCCCTGTGTCCCAGAAATATCAGTTCAGGTTTACTGTAATGCCAGTCTTGCATTTTAAAGTGTTCTGCTCTAACCTTGCATTGGCGCTATTACCCAGTAAGGCTGTGATTAGGCAGAGTAGTGTGGTGCCTCCAGCCCCTTGACCCTGACAAGCTCCTATTAATTAGCGCTATTGGCAGGAATGATCAAACACACACACTTGATGCATCAATTGGCTGAACTCTGACCCCTGTCCCAGAATGCTGTTTCGGATCAAAGAAATAACAACATATGCCAGAACTGACAGACTGAATTGGGAGTGCAGAGAACTCCTGCAGCTCAGTTGGTAGAGCCTGGCGCTTGCAACGCCAGGGTTGTGGGTTCGATTCCCATGCGGGGCCAGTATGAAAAATGTATGCACTCACTAACTGTAAGTCGCTCTGGATAAGAGCGTCTGCTAAATGACTAAAATGTAGATGTAAACTTAAAAAACCTATTTGGACATAAAAGGAAGGACCTATTGTCTATGCTGTGCAACCCCTGTTAATGGAGAGAGGAAGGCAAATGCCAGAGGGAAGCAGAGAGACAGGAGAGGAGTGAAAAAGACGGTAAAGGCGTGAAAAATCTACAGTTAGGTAGAGTTAAAGAGATTCAGACAGAAAGGCTGACGCAATTGAGGCAGATGCTTATGATTTGCCATGCAGGGGAATGATAAAAAAGGATATGGTCACATCCACCAGAATACACTGACCTCAATGTCTGACCCCACTGTCCTCAATATGTCTTGGTGATGTGATTGTCCCAAGCCATTGTCAGAGAATGTCCCCTCTCCCTCATCATCCACCATGTCCTTGCTGTCTCATTGCTCCATGATACTCTGTGGGTGCACTGGGAGGGAGGGAAGGAGGCCTAACCACTGTGACCCCCACTTCCCCACCGCTGGCTGTCTGACAGGAATATATACAGAACAAAAATATAAACACAACATGTAAAACGTTGTTCCCATGTTTCATGAACTGAAGTAAAAGATCCCAGAAATGTTCCATACGCACAAAAAGCTTATTTGTCTCAAATTTTGTGCACAAATTTGTTTACATCCCTGTTAGTGAGCGTTTCTCCTTTGCCAAGATAATCCATCCACCTGATCATTACACAGGTGCATCTTGTGCTGGGGACAATAAAAGGCCACTCTAAAATGTGGAGTTTTGTCACAACACAATGCCACAGATGTCTCAAGTTGAGGGAGCGTGCAATTGGCATGCTGACTGCAGGAATGTCCACCAGAGCTGTTGCCAGAGAATTGAATGTTAATTTCTCTACCATAAGCCGCCTCCAACGTCGTTTTAGAGAATTTGGCAGTATGTCCAACCGGTCTCACAACCGCAGACCATGTAACCACGCCAGCCCAGGACCTCCACATCTGGCTTCTACACCTGCAGGATCGTCTGAGACCAGCCAATCGATTTAAACTGTGGGTTTGCACAACCAAATAATTTATGTTGTCAGAATCCATCTCAGGGAAGCTCATCTGCGTGCTTTTTGTCCTCACCAGGGTCTTGACCTGACTGCAGTTCGGCATCGTAACCGACTTCAGTGGGCAAATGCTCACCTTTGATGGCCACTGGCATGCTAGAGAAGTGTGCTCTTAACAAATTAATCCTGGTATGCCGTCATGTTGGCGAGCGATTTGCTGATGTCAAGGTTGTGAACAGAGTGCCCCATGGTGGCGGTTGGGTTATGGTATGGGCAGGCATAAGCTATGGACAACAAACATAATTGCATTTTATCTATGGCAATTTGAATGAACAGAGATACTGTGACAAGATCCTGAGGCCCAGAGACTGAAGCCCCTACCTTTGTTTTTGTCATTTAGCAGACACTCTTATCCAGAGAGATTTACGAAAGGTGAGTTCATACATTTTCATACTTTTTTCGTTCTGGTCCCCTGTGGGAATCGAACCCACAACCCTTTGCTTTGTCTACCAACTGAGCCACACGGGACCTATCTGTGACCCATCGTCTCTCTCAGATGCATATCTGTATTCCCAGTCATGTGAAATCCATAGATTAGGGCCTCATTTATTTATTTCAATTGACTGATTTCCTAATATGAACTGTAAAATCTTTTAAATTGTTGCATGTTGCATTTATATTTTTGTTTATTTCCTCTTTATTTAATTGTCCATTTTAGCCTGACATTGGAGCAGGATCAGAGTAGTTGGCATACTACCTCCACACTATTGTCTCTTTCCCCGTCTAATGTAATGTCACTTCTCTCCCTTAATCTTTGATGTTGCTTTCACTCATTCCCCAACCCCCTACAGCCACCCCTCTCTCCCAAATCAACTAGTCATTTAGCATTGCTACTGCAGTATATACAGTGCATTCGGAAAGTATTCAGACCCCTTCACTTTTCCACATTTTTTTACGTTACAGCCTTATTATAAAAAAAAGTATATTTTTATTCCCTCATCAATCTACACACAATACCCCATGATGACAAAGCAAAAACCGTTTTTTTGCAAATGTATTACAAATAGAAAAACAGATGCCTTATTTACATATGTATTGAGACCCTTTGCTATGAGACTCGAAATTGAGCTCAGGTGCGTCCTGTTTCCATTGATCATCCTTGAGATGTTTGGAGTCCACCTGTGGTAAATTCAATTGATTGGACATAATTTGGAAAGGCACACACCGCTCTATATAAGGTCCCACAGTTGACAGTGCATGTCAGAACAAAAACAAGCCATGAGCTCGAAGGAATTGTCCATGGAGCTCCGAGACAGGATTGTGTCAAGGCACTGATCTGGGGAAGGGTACCAAAAAATGTCTGCAGCATTGAAGGTCCCAAAGACCACAGTGGCCTCCATCATTCTTAAATGGAAGAAGTTTGGAACCACCAAGACTCTTCCTAGAGCTGGCCGCCCGGCCAAACTGATAAATCGGGGGAGGAGAGCCTTGGTCAGGGAGGTGACCAAGAACCCAATGGTCACTCTGACAGAGATCCAGAGTTCCTCTGTGGAGATGGGAGAACCTTCCAGAAGGACGACCATCTCTGTAGCACTCCACCAATCAGGTCTTTATGGTAGTGGCCAGACGGAAGCCACTTCTCAGTAAAAGGCACATGACAGCCCACTTGGAGTTTGCCAAAAGGCACCTAAAGGACTCTCAGACCATGAGAAACACGATTCTCTGGTCTGATGAAACAAAGATTGAACTCTTTGGCCTGAATGCCAAGCGTCACGTCTGGAGGAAACCAGGCACTGCTCATCACCTGGCCAATACCATCCCTACAGTGAAGCATGGTGGTGGCAGCATCATGCTGTGGGGATGTTTTTCAGCAGCAGGGACTGGGAGACTAGTCAGGATCGAGGGAAAGATGAATGAAGCAAAGTACAGAGAGATCCTTGATGAAAACCTGCTCCAGAGCGCTCAGGACCTCCGACTGGGGGGCGAAGGTTCACCTTCGAACAGGACAACGAACCTAAGCACACAGCCAAGACAACGCAGGAGTGGCTTCGGGACAAGTCTCTGAGTCCTTGAGTGGCCTAGCCAGAGGCCGGATTTGAACCCCATCAAATATCTCTGGAGAGACCTGAAAATAGCTGTGCAGCGACGCTCCCCATCCAGCCTGACTGAGCTTGAGAGGATCTGCAGAGAAGAATGGGAGAAACTCCCCAAATACAGGTATGCCAAGCTTGTAGTGTCATACCCCAGAAGACTTGAGGCTGTAATCGTTGCCAAAGGTGCTCCAACAAAGTACTGAGTAAAGGGTCTGAATACTTAGGTAAATGTGATATTTCAGTTTTACATTTTTAATACATTTGAAAAGATTTCTAAACCTGTTTTTGCTTTGCCATTATGGGGTATTGTGTGTAGATTGATGGAAAAAAAACACTAATCCGTTTTGGAATAAGGCTGTAACGTAACAACACGTGAAGGGGTCTGAATACTTTCCGAATGCACTGTATGAGACATAAATGAGTTTGTCAGTTAGTTAGTTGGCCCTAAATGGGTCCCAGTCAGGTGTGTAGCTTGACATTGTATACATTAGAGTCTGGAGCCTGGCTGGTGTCATCTGCCTGCTGCGGTGGGAAACCCTGCTGCAGTGCGTGTGTTACTGTTATGCTTTGCCCTTGAAGCCATGCCACTCTCACTGTCTGGCTTGCATTGTTCTTATGTAACTCTTATCAGAGCTGCTTTTTTCTCTCTCTCGCTCTCTCTGTCTCGCTCTCTCTGTCTCGCTCTCTCTCCCTCTTGCTCTAACTCTCTCTCTTTTCATCCTGCAGTCTTAATCCTGCTGTGTAACATCATTTAGCTCAGAGAACTAGAGATAAAACACAGCCCTTTATTGGTTCTGTCCTTGTCTTGTCCTGATTCTACCCATATTATGTAATTACTGACTCCCCAGCTACCTCTCCACCCTCAAAACAATGTTCAAAAATGTATTTTTTTGTTTTCCCTTCAGGGCTAGGAACGTTTTTTGTTTAATTTTTTTCTCCAGAAAGGCATGGTTTAGGTAAGGATAAAATGGTGACTTTTCCTTAATGTTTCTCCTGACCATAAGGTCACGGTGACATTACAGCCCATGCTCACTTTGTCCCCCCCAGGACACTATTCTCTATAATACCACACAATCAGGAACAATGTGGAAACCAGAATATAGTTTAATGACTCATTGTTCCCTGAATGGCAGGAGAGTTCAGGTAAAACTCACAAATGGATGCTGTGAGAACGACTGTAATCTTGCTGTGCTCTTGTAGAAGTGGTTAGAGGGAAGGCTGTTATGTAGGCAGACAGATTGTAGTAGCAGTGTGTGGAGAGAGGAGTGTGAGGTAATGCGGCATGTTGCACACTGTACTGTGACTTGAGGTACGTTTATTTAGACATCAGCCAGGGTAGGCAGGCCAGCTGCATGTTTAGAGGATAACAACAGGATGGGAGAGGGTAATGGTTGAACACAGAGGATTGACCTTGGTGAAGGAGGGTGGTCAAGCATGTAGTGTACTGCTCTGTACGTTCTTAGCATTCTAAGAGGTAGGCATGAAAGTCAACAAATAGCCTAGGAGACAAAGTTTGGTAAATTACCTATTACCGGTGTGTACACACACTTAATCCGTGTGAAGGTGACTTATGTGATAGTGATCAGCAGCTGGAGCAGTGAGGAGGGTCCTGCTAAGGGACAGAGGGACTAGCGGGTCCTGCTCGATATGACACATGTGAATTATCGGCTACACCCCAGACACATTATCAATAGAACTCTTCCTGGTCAGATAAAACAGGTGTAAATAATTAGATAATCTGAGAAAAGGCTGAGGGGGGTGAGTTCAGGTATTACTGGTCAGACAATTGAATATATCAGACCACTTTCCAGACAATACCCTTTCCTTGTCTAAGATATAGAAATGACAATGTCACCTTGACTACGCCTGGTGGTGTTTTTCATTTGGCTCGTGGCTGGACAGCGAGACAGTGGTCAAAGGCTGTTGTTGAGGAATGACCTTGTCCTCTGTTTTTGTATGTCTGACTTGAAACAAGTCTATGCCATGAATGTGTGTACAAAGACCATGATATGATTGTTGGATTAATGTTTACTTTATGCTTTCCAATATGAAGACTTTAAAACATATAATGAACTGACAACTCTATAATAGGGACTGTTCTACACAGTGCATTCGGAAAGTATTCCGACCCCTTGACTTTTTCCACATTTTGTTATGTTACAGCCTTATTCTAAAAAGGATTACATTGTTGTTTTTCCTCATCAATCTACACACAATACCCCATAATGACAAAGCATTTACATAAGTATTCAGACCCTTTGTTCTTTGTTGTACTTTGTTGAAGCACCTTTGGCAACAATTACAGCCTCAAGTCTTCTTGGGTATGATGCTACAAAAGCTTGGCACATCTGTATTTGGGGAGTTTCTCCCATTCTTCTCTGCAGATCCTCTCAAGCTCTGTCAGGTTGGATGGGGAGCGTCGCTGCACAGCTATTTTCAGGTCTCTCCAGAGATGTTCAATCGGGCTCAAGTCCGGGCTCTGGCTGGGCCACTCAAGGACATTCAGAGACTTGTCCCGAAGCCACTCCTGCGATGTCTTGGCTGTGTGCTTAGGGTCGTTGTCCTGTTGGAAGGTGAACCTTCGCCCCAGTCTGAGGTCCTGAGCGCTCTGGAGCAGGTTTTCATCAAGGATCTCTCTGTACTTTGCTCTGTTCATCTTTCCCTCGATCCTGACTAGTCTCCCAGTCCCTGCTGCTGAAAAACATCCCCACAGCATGATACTGCCACCACCATGCTTCACCGTAGGGATGGTGCCAGGTTTGCGCCAGACGTGACGCTTGGCATTCAAGTTCAATCTTGGTTTCATCAGACCAGAGAATCTTGTTTCTCATGGTCTGAGAGTCCTTTAGGTGCCTTTTGGCAAACTCCAAGTGGGCTGTCATGTGCCTTTTACTGAGAAGTGGCTTCCGTCTGGCCACTCTACCATAAAGGCCTGATTTGGTGGAGTGCTGCAGAGGTGGTTGTCCTTCTGGAAGGTTCTCCCATCTCCACAGTTGAAGTCTGGAGCTCTGTCAGATTGACCATCGGGTTCTTGGTCACCTCCCTGACCGAGGCCCTTCTCCCCCGATTGCTTTGTTTGTCCGGCCTGCCAGCTCTAGGAAGAGTCTTGGTGGTTCCAAACTTCTTCCATTTAAGAATGATGGAGGCCACTGTGTTCTTGGGGACCTTCAATGCTGCAAAAATATTTTTGTACCCTTCCCCAGATCTGTGCCTTGACACAATCTTGTCTCTGAGCTCTACGGACAATTCCTCGACCTCATGGCTTTGTTTTTGCTCTGACATGCACTGTCAACTGTGGGACCTTATATAGACAGGTGTGTGCCTTTCCAAATCATGTCCAATCAATTTAATTTACCACAGGTGGACTCCAATCAAGTTGTAGAAACATCTCAAGGATGATCAATGGAAACAGGATGCACAAAATTCTAAAAACCAGTTTTCGCTTTGTCATTGAGGTATTGTGTGTAGATTGATGAGGATTTTATTTTATTTAATCAATTTTAGAATAAGGCTGTAACGTAGGAAAAGTCAAGGGGTCTGAATACTTTCCGAATGCCCAGTACATTCCAGCTGCTGTTCTGTCAGAACGTTACCCTGGCGGCAGGCACTCTCCTCCTCAGCCCTCCTCGGGGTGTGATTACCGCATCACCCAGTCTGACCCCAGTCTAATTACCATCCGGCCCTCATTAAAAGTCATTATTTAGATAGGATGTCCATTGACCTGCTCAGTTCCTCCTTCCGCAGTCTGCTACTTTTCACTCTGTTTTCTGTGTGGCGTCAGAGAGCTGCATGGGACTTTACCAAGATGGGTTCTGGGAGGATGCTGGATTATTAACCTGTTTTGCCAGCGAGGTCATTGCTATCCACATTGTCAGATAGACTAGACTATCTCTGACAAAATAGAAACACCATGTGTGTTATTGTAATACATAAGGGGTCTGTGGCTGTCTGGTATGCTACCTCAGAAAAGTAGTCGAGGACAAATCCTAACTTGAAGTATGTGTAAATGTGTCCCTTTAAGTAAATAACTTGTCATAGAGGTGACGTCAATGGGACATTTGATCTCATGCAAAGGTTTGAGTTACCAACGCTTTAAAGTCATGTCTTCTGCCTGACTGCAATGTTTTGTTTATTCTCTTAGATTATTATGGAAAGTACCTTGAAAAGGCCCACCTAACATGACCTGCTTTAGTGAGCATTCAGGGATGTGATTGCCTTGGTTTGTGCTGCCTGTACAATTATCTTCCAGGATTAAATAGTGTGCTACTACAGAGTATTATAATGACATATAATGCAAATCAGTCCTCATTATTTATTTTAATAAATGTTCATTAAACACACAGGCAGGGGTTGATGTGTGACTGACCCAGGTCAGAACCATAGGACACTGCAGCAGGGCCACAATATAATAGTACTGCAGTCATCTACTATATGTTGCAAAATGCAAATGTGGATATGCCTGAATGGCTAAATGATTTAGAAATTGTAATTTAATTCCAATTTAATCGATGTACTTAGAGCTGCTTCATTGAATATGAACTTAATGACATAGCTATATCGGCACGGTCTTTGTCCTTGTTCAGAATATTCAAAGAGCTTATGAGAAGGGTACAGTACATTTTCTTTCTCCGGTAGAATTTGAGTGGAGCTACTTTCAGACCCACATTACTGCTCCCTGATCAGCAGTCATGTCCATGTCAGTCTGTCTGGTAACCAGTCACTCAGATGCTGTAATACAGCTATAATCGAAACCCCCTGTCACGTTCGTTCAAATTCGACTTGATGAATACAAAAATCCAGCTTTTTGACTAGGGGCAAGATTTTAAAGACATTTTTTTTCGCTCTGCGGTGTTCCTATATAAAGTATGACGTGAAAGAGGTTCACTGTATCACATTTCCAGTGGGTCAGAAGTTTTAAATACACATAAGTTGACTGTGCCTTTTAAACAGCTTGGAAAATTCCAGAAAATGATGTCATGGCTTTAGAAGCTTCTGATGGGCTAATTGACATCATTTGAGTCATTTGGAGGTGTACCTGTGGATGTATTTCAAGGCCTACCTTCAAACTCAGTGCCTCTTTGCTTGACATCATAGGAAAATCAAAAGAAATTGTTTGTCTGGCAGATCTTATTTAATGGTTTTATTATCTTGGATCCAACCTAACTAGATCCAACCTTTGAACAATCGATACTCATGGGCGTACTATGAGCTGAAATGGCAGCATCTGTGTACAGATGGTTGACCTGTCCCAGAGTCATGGGCTCAGCAAACAGAAAGACAGGGTGGCTCGGTTGGCCCTGGTTACCCTGCAGGAGAACAGCAGTGCAGGGACGGCATCTGCCCGGCTCCCTTGGAACTGGGGCATGGGGTCTGGGTGCCTGGGGTGGGGTTTGGAGCCTGGGGTGGGCTGTGATGGAGTAGACCCATCATGAGCTGGGTCTCCTCTGGCTGGGAGGCTCAGTTGGCTCTCTGGATGATGAGCATGGATGTTCTGGGCCTCTCTCTCTAGCTGTCTTTCTCTAGATATCTCTGTACTCTGCATGACATGAAATGCCTTGATTGAAATGTATATTTCTTTCCGTCTCCTTTTCCTTGTTGTGGGCTGAGATGGACAAGCTTGTTGGGGCACTGTAACACTGCTAACACTGGCTGCTGTTAGTTGTACTGCCTGACTTCCAGATGACTGGCAGAATGTAAACCCTTGATGGTATCCTAGATATGGTTGAGGTGGACTCCGCTGTAAATCTGTTTGCCCTGGGTTACCGTCACTGTCACGATGTTTGAAGAATTTCCATTGAGCACTTTGTTTTGCTGTTTTAGTAATTGAAATGTTTGATCTCTGAAGAGCTGTTGAAAAAAAAAGCACCTCACCTCCCCAATTTTCCTCATTGGTGCGGTGCCTTCTTGTGTTGGTCTTTTCAAGTGTGGCCTGTCAACAAGTCTGCTCTCCTCTCCAGGCTGGCTAAGCTAAGCACAACACTGCCAGGGATCTCACTGGGAAGGCCAGCCTACCTCTGATGGTGTAGGAGCCTGGATGGTAGAGAGAGAAAAAGGGCAATTATAGGAGAGGTTTAAAGGGGGAGATGAGAGAGGTTGAAAGGGGGAGATGAGAGAGGTTGAAAGGGGGAGATGAGAGAGGTTGAAAGGGGGAGATGAGAGAGGTTGAAAGGGGGAGATGAGAGAGGTTGAAAGGGGGAGAGGGGGGAGAGGAGAGGGGTCGAAAGGGGGGAGAGGAGAGGGGGTCGAAAGGGGGGAGAGGAGAGGGGGTCGAAAGGGGGGAGAGGAGAGGGGTCGAAAGGGGGGAGAGGAGAGGGGGTCGAAAGGGGGGAGAGGAGAGGGGTCGAAAGGGGGAGAGGAGAGGGGTTGAAAGGGGGAGAGGAGAGGGGGAGAGGAGAGGGGTCGAGAGGGGGGAGAGGAGAGGGGTCGAGAGGGGGGAGAGGAGAGGGGTCGAAAGGGGGGAGAGGAGAGGGGTCGAAAGGGGGAGAGGAGAGGGGTCGAAAGGGGGAGAGGAGAGGGGTCGAAAGGGGGAGAGGAGAGGGGTCGAAAGGGGGAGAGGAGAGGGGTCGAAAGGGGGAGAGGAGAGAGGTCGAACAGGGGAGATGAGAGAGGGAAATGTACAGATTTGTTCTTTTAGATGTGATTCAGATCCATTGGTTATGTTTCTTCATGTTTTACTTGACAATTTGCTGTAGGTGTTTTTTGTGCATATAAAACTATCAGGCTTTATTAAAAGGAGAGGGGGAGTGCATGGAGAGAGGGAGGAGTGAATAGAGAGCGAGGGAGCAGTGAATAGATATAAGGAGCTATACTGTTTTTGGGCAAAACAGACCGCACTTTGGAAAACAGGGCAAGCTTTAGTAGTGCCAGTAGTGCTGCTGCTGTCAGCAGCTTTGCCTGTCTTATTTAAAGGAGAGAGGAGCTTTCATGTTCCCGACAAAGGGCAGAGCTCTCCCCTGAAGCTGCCAGCACACTAGAATAGAGGGGGGGGGGTAAAATAAATCTGATTTTTATTTGCAGGTGAAAATGAAGTCCTCTGAGGACTCTTTTTTTGAATAAGGTCTCTCTGCCAGGCCCTGTTCAGATTCTATCAGTGTCAGCATCTGGTGCTACAGATATTATTCATGTGCTGTGACCTCACTGCAAGGACGGACGCCACAATGTGTGTGTGCGGTCATAAGCGAGTGTACGCATCCTGTCCCCCTCTCTGTTCTGATCATCTATCCTACCTACTGGATCCTGTCTCTGTGTTGGATCTGTAGGAGCTGTCCAGTAAAAGGACATTAGTCATGCACGCTGCTCGCTATGAGACGTCTCACTCTGCCTCTTTCACAATGCCGTGGGCGTGGCGGCGGTGGTGGGTAGTGGGCTGTGTTCCTGACAGGTGTGTACCGCCGACGCCACTGTTCCCCCTGACAGGTGCTGCCGTGTGTTGTGTGCAGGCGCTCGGAACGCACAACCTAATGACAATACGCGGAACATGACCAGTTCCTATATGGAACGTCACAGTCCAGTCGGCTCACTAACAAATGGGCTCTAATTTAACTATCAATTCCATTCAGCTGATGTCAGCTCATTCTATTCCCACCTCTCTAGTAATTTCAAAGGAATATAAGGCCATTGATCATGTGGGATGTCTTGTGAAGAGCTGACTGGTCCTATATATACCATTACCAGACAGAACCTTTGACACAGTATGCATGATCATCTCTGGATTTGAGGTCAATCAAAGCTAGACTCTTATTTCAGATTGTGACCCTCAGGGGGGTCTCTTTCTGACTACCTCATTCTCTCTCCTTTTAGGTTTTATGTCCATGAATTGCATTAGAATATAATTAGATGAACAATGGCAATATTAAAAGTCAGTGAAGCAGATCTGGAACTGTATATTTGCATGCCTCTGTTTTCTGTGAACAGCTTGTCTTCTCTCTAGGGCTCTGCTACTATATTACAGTAGGCCTACCCTATTGGGCTGCCAGTGCAAACACAGAAAAGAATGGATGGAAGTTGAAATATTCTTAGAATATCTGAATAATGAATATTTGTTACAGTGAGAGAAGAGCTCTCTGTCTGTGACCACATTTTATTTCAGCTGCCATGTTGCATCTCTTTCTCATTGGTCAGAGTGTAGGCTTAGTGTCAACGGCTACATTTTACTTTGATTTGATGTAAAAGCTTCTGAGTCTGTTTCATTCCCTTACTTGCACTCTATTGATTTGTGTTGTGTGTTCAATGAATGTCTGTGAGGGTGCATTTTCTAATGAAGGAATTTCTCCACATCTCTCCCCCTCCCCTTCTCCCTCTATCACTCCCTCTGTCTTCCTCCCCCTTCTCTTTCCCTCTCCACCCCCCTCTCTCTCGCTCATTCTCTCTCCCCCTCTTCCTCCTCTCTTAGATCTGGACCTGCGCTACTTCTGGAGCTGGAGTGCATTTGAGGACTACCTGCTATTCTGTTTTGCCTTCACGGTGCTGTGTGCCTTCCTCACCCTTCTCCTGCTGGACTCTGTGCTGTTCGTGGAGGGCCTGGGCTCCCTGGCCGTGCTGTTTGAGGCCATGCTGGGGGTGCCACAGCTGCTGCAGAACTATCACAACCACTCCACCCGTGGCATGAGGTGAGTGAGTGGCCTGGCAAGCTGTCACACAATCTATGAACCCTGTGTGGTGTACACACTGAGTTGACAAAACATTAGGAACACCTTCCTAATATTGAGTTGCACCCCCTTTTTCCCTCGGAGCATGGACTCTACAAGATGTCAAAAGTATTCAACAGGGATGCTGGCCCATGTTGACTCCAATGCTTCTCACAGTTGTGTCAAGTTGGCTAGATGTCCTTTCGGTGGTGGACCATTCTTGATACACACGGGAAACTGTTGAGAGTGAAAAACCCAGTAGTGTTGTAGTTCTTGACACACTCCAACCGGTGCGCCTGGCACCTACTACCATACCCCGTTCAAATGCACTTACATATTTTGTCTTGCCCATTCACCCACTGAATGGCACACATACACAATCTATGTCTCAATTGTCTTCAGGCTTAAAAATCCTTTAACCTGTCTCCTCCCCTTCATCTACACTGAAGTGGATTTAACAGGTGACATCAATAAGGGATCATAGCTTCCACCTGGTCAGTCTGCCGTGTGTGTGTGTGTATGTATGTGTATATGCCAGTCAAAAGTTTGGACACACCTACTCATTCAAAGGTTTTTCTTTATTTTTACATTGTAGAATAATAGTGAAGACATCGAAACTATGAAATAACACATATGGAATCATGTAGTAACAAAAAAAGTGTTAAACAAATACAAATATATTTGATATTATTCAAATAGCTACCCTTTGCCTTGATGACAGCTTTGCACACTCTTGGCATTCTCTCAACCAGCTTCATGAGGTAGTCACCTGGAATGCATTTCAATTAACAGGTGTGCCTTCTTAAAAGTTCATTTGTGAAATGTATTTCCTTCTTAATGTGTTTGAGCCAATCAGTTGTGTTGTGACAAGGTAGGGGGGTTATACAGAAGATGGCCCTATTTGGTAAAATACCAAGTCCGTATTATGGCAAGAACAGCTCAAATAAGCAAAGAGAAATGACAGTCAATCATTACTTTAAGATATGAAGGTCAGTCAATACCGAACATTTCAAGAACTTTTAAAGTTTCTTCAAGTGGAGTCACAAAAACCATCAAACACTATGATGAAACTGGCTCTCATGAGGACCGCCACAGGAATGGAAGACCCAGAGTTACCTCTGGATAAGTTCATTACAGTTACCAGCCTCAGAAATTGCAGCCAAAATAAATGCTTCAGAGTTCAAGTCACAGACACATCTCAACAGTTCAGCGGGGACTGTGTGAATCAGGCCTTCATGGTCAAATTGCTGCTAAGAAACCACTACTAAATGACACAAATAATAAGAAGAGACCTGCTTGGGCCAAGAAACACGAGCAATGGGCGTTAGACCGATGGAAATTTGTCCTTTGGTCCTTTTTGGTTCCAACCTCCGTGTCTTTGTGAGACGCGGTGTGGGTGAATGGATGATCACCGCATGTGTAGTTCCCACCGTAAAGCATTGAGGGGGAGGTGTTATTGTGCGGGGGTGCTTTGCTGGTGACAATGTCTGTGATTTATTTAGAACTCAAGGCACACTTAACCAGCATGGCTACCACAGCATTCTGCATCGATACCCCATCCCTTCTGGTTTGGGATTAGTGGGACTATCATTTGTTTATCGACAGGACAATGACCCAACACACCTCCAGGCTGTGTAAGGGGTATTTTACCATGAAGGAGAGTGATGGAGTGCTGCATCAGATGACCTGGCCTCCACACTCCCCCGACCTCAACCCAATTGAGATGGTTTGGGATGAGTGGGACGGCAGAGTGAAGGAAAAGCAGCCAACAAGTGCTCAGCATATGTGGGAACTCCTTCAAGACTGTTGGAAAAGCATTCCAGGTGAAACTGGTTGAGAGAATGCCAAGAGTGTGCAAAGCTGTCATCAAGGCAAAGGGTGGCTATTTTTTTGGTTACTACATGATTCCAAATGTGTTATTTCATAGTTTTGATGTCTTCACTATTATTCTACAATGTAGAAAATAGTAAAAATAAAGAAAAACCCTTGAATGAGTAGGTGTGTCCGAACTTTTTACTGGTACTGTGTATATATCAAATCAAATAAAATTTTATTGGTCACATGCGCCGAATACAACAGGTGCAGACATTACAGTGAAATGCTTACTTACAGCCCTTAACCAACAGTGCATTTATTTTAAACAAAAAAAGTAAGAATAAAACAACAACAAAAAAAGTGTTGAGAAAAAAAGAGCAGAAGTAAAATAAAGTGACAGTAGGGAGGCTATATATACAGTAAAATAAAGTGACAGTAGGGAGGCTATATATACAGGGGGGTACCGTTGCAGAGTCAATGTGCGGGGGGCACCGGCTAGTTGAGGTAGTTGAGGTAATATGTACATGTGGGTAGAGTTAAAGTGACTATGCATAAATACTTAACAGAGTAGCAGCAGCGTAAAAAGGATGGGGTGGGGGGCAGTGCAAATAGTCCGGGTAGCCATGATTAGCTGTTCAGGAGTCTTATGGCTTGGGGGTAGAAGCTGTTGAGAAGTCTTTTGGACCTAGACTTGGCACTCGGTACCGCTTGCCGTGCGGCAGCAGAGAGAACAATCTATGACTAGGGTGGCTGGAGTCTTTGACAATTTTGAGGGCCTTCCTCTGACACCGCCTGGTATAGAGGTCCTGGATGGCAGGGAGCTTTGCCCCAGTGATGTACTGGGCCGTACGCACTACCCTCTGTAGTGCCTTGCGGTCAGAGGCCAAGCAGTTGCCATACCAGGCGGTGATGCAACCAGTCAGGATGCTCTCGATGGTGCAGCTGTAGAATTTTTTGAGGATCTGAGGACCCATGCCAAATCTTTTTAGTCTCCTGAGGGGGAATAGGCTTTGTCGTGCCCTCTTCACGACTGTCTTGGTGTGTTTGGACCATGATAGTTCGTTGGTGATGTGGACACACACGGATATATAGACACACACGCACGCGCTGAAGCTGACCCCGAAGTTCAATGAGGCAATAAGGAACAGGCTGGCCTCCTAGAAAGACGGACTACCCTAAGATGACTGTAGTAGTGATCGTAGCTGTAGTACTAGAATGACACACAGAGAGGGCATGCCACCCACTAACCCAACACTGTAGAGACACCCAGAGAAAGAGATGAACCGGGCCTCATGTTCTCACTGATTGGATGAGCCCGTTGCCGCCCAGAGCCACGGTGCAATCACGTAAAGGACAAAGACATTACAGTTTAGCATCAGGGCTGTGACACATTGATTGTGTTAATATAAAATATGAATTACAGTTGGAAACACCATATAAATGAGCCCTCATTCCTCCGTTGCATGCTTAAACTGTGCTCTTGATAGTTAATTTGGCTCATGAAGGGCTGTGCTGCCTGAAGCATGTCTCCACTCTGACTTATCTGCATGGAACTGAGGATGGATGAGGAAGGATAACTTTGTTACTGTGCTGAGCTGTGACTGCTGTCTCATAGTATGGTTATTCTGTCCTGAGGACAAATGGAGCTGATTGTATTTGGACTACAGTAGGGTTGGGCAGTATACCGTATATACCGTATACCAGGGTATTTGGAAATGACTACGGGATGGTTTTCATATACCGTCAATACCGTTGAAACTATTTCTTAGAAGTTTTTGAATACATTTTTATATTTGTAACTACTTTTTAAGTAAATACCACAGTCAACTTGTGCAATACGGTACGAGAGAAGTCAGATCGCGTTAATTTCGCCTTGTCACATTATTTTACATTATGAAGCTTACCGTACTTCCCCAGAATAGTTGAGCCAGTCACGTGTTTGTTATAAAGAGCATAATGGAAGAAAGCGGAAGCTGGTGAGTCCATAGCGTTCTACAGTGCATCCCTTGACTTTTTCCACATTTTGTTATGTTACAGCCTTATTCTAAAATTGATTTAATTGTTTTCCCCCCTCATCAATCTACACACAATAGCCCATAATGCTAAGCAAAAACTGGTTTTTAGAAATGTTTGCTAAATAAAGTAATGAAATATTACATTTACCTAAGTATTCAGACCCTTTACTCAGTACTTTGTTGAAGCACCTTTGACAGCGATTACAGCCTCTATTATTTTTTTTTGGGTCATTTAGCAGTTAGTCATTTAGCAGACGCTCTTATCCATAGCGACTTAGTTAGTGACTGCATACATTTTCATACTTGGGTATGATGCTACAAGCTTGGCATACCTGTATTTGGGGAGTTTCTCCCGTTCTTCTCTGCAGAACCTCTCAAGCTCTGTCAGGTTGGATGGGGAGCGTCGCTGCACAGCTATTTTCAGGTCTCTCCAGAGATGTTCGATCGGGCTCAAGTCCGGGCTCTGGCTGGGCCACTCAAGGACATTCAGAGACTTGTCCCGAAGCTACTCCTGCATTGTCTTGGCTGTGTGTTTACGGTTGTTGTCCTGTTGGAAGGTGAACATTTGCCCCAGTCTGAGGTCCTGAGTGCTCTGGAGCAGGTTTTCATCAAGGATCTCTCTGTACTTTGCTCCGTTCATTTTTCCCTCGATCCTGACTAGTCTCCCAGTCCCTGCCACTGAAAAACATCCCCACAGCATGATGCTGCCACCACTATACTTCACCCAAGGGATGGTGCCAGGTTTGTTCCAGACGTGACGCTTGGCATTCAGGCCAAAGAGTTCAATCTTTGTTTCATAAGCCCAGATAATCTTGTTTCTCATGGTCTGAGAGTCCTTTTAGGAGCCTTTTGGCAAACTACAAGTGGGCTGTTGTGCATTTAACTGAGGAGTGGCTTCCGTCTGGCCACTCTACCATAAAGGCCTATTTGGTGGAGTGCTGCAGAGATGGTTGTCCTTCTGGAAGGTTCTCCCATCTCCACAGAGGAACTCTGAAGCTCTATCAGAGTGACCATCGGGTTCTTGGTCATCTCCCTGACCAAGGCCCTTCTCCCCCGATTGCTCAGTTTGGCCGGCAGCCAGCTCTAGGAAGAGTATTTGTATTTATTATGGATCCCCATTAGATGTTGCCAAGGCAGCAGCTACTCTTCCTGGGGTCCAGCAACATTAAGGCAGTTTTACATTTTAAAAACATTACAATACATTCATAACAGATTTCACAACATGTTAAGTGTGTGCCCTCAGGCCTCTACTCTACTACCACATACAGTGGGGAAAAAAGTATTTAGTCAGCCACCAATTGTGCAAGTTCTCCCACTTAAAAAGATGAGAGAGGCCTGTAATTTTCATCATAGGTACACGTCAACTATGACAGACAAAATGAGAAAAATTCTAATGAATTTATTTGCAAATTATGGTGGAAAATAAGTATTTGGTCAATAACAAAAGTTTCTCAATACTTTGTTATATACCCTTTGTTGGCAAGGACACAGGTCAAACGTTTTCTGTAAGTCTTCACAAGGTTTTCACACACTGTTGCTGGTATTTTGGCCCATTCCTCCATGCAGATCTCCTCTAGAGCAGTGATGTTTTGGGGCTGTCGCTGGGCAACACGGACTTTCAACTCCCTCCAAAGATTTTCTATGGGGTTGAGATCTGGAGACTGGCTAGGCCACTCCAGGACCTTGAAATGCTTCTTACGAAGCCACTCCTTCGTTGCCCGAGTGGTGTGTTTGGGATCATTGTCATACTGAAAGACCCAGCCACGTTTCATCTTCAATGCCCTTGCTGATGGAAGGAGGTTTTCACTCAAAATCTCACGATACATGGCCCCATTCATTCTTTCCTTTACACGGATCAGTCGTCCTAGTCCCTTTGCAGAAAAACAGCCCCAAAGCATGATGTTTCCACCCCCATGCTTCACAGTAGGTATGGTGTTCTTTGGATGCAACTCAGCATTCTTTGTCCTCCAAACACGACGAGTTCAGTTTTTACCAAAAAGTTCTATTTTGGTTTCATCTGACCATGTGACATTCTCCCAATCATCTTCTGGATCATCCAAATGCACTCTAGCAAACTTCAGACGGGCCTGGACATGTACTGGCTTAAGCAGGGGGACACGTCTGGCACTGCAGGATTTGAGTCCCTGGCGGCGTAGTGTGTTACTGATGGTAGGCTTTGTTACTTTGGTCCCAGCTCTCTGCAGGTCATTCACTAGGTCCCCCCGTGTGGTTCTGGGATTTTTGCTCACCGTTCTTGTGGTCATTTTGACCCCACGGGGTGAGATCTTGCGTGGAGCCCCAGATCGAGGGAGATTATCAGTGGTCTTGTATGTCTTCCATTTCCTAATAATTGCTCCCACATTTGATTTCTTCAAACCAAGCTGCTTACCTATTGCAGATTGTCTTCCCAGCCTGGTGCAGGTCTACAATTTTGTTTCTGGTGTCCTTTGACAGCTCTTTGGTCTTGGCCATAGTGGAGTTTGGAGTGTGACTGTTTGAGGTTGTGGACAGGTGTCTTTTATACTGATAACAAGTTCAAACAGGTGCCATTAATACAGGTAACGAGTGGAGGACAGAGGAGCCTCTTAAAGAAGAAGTTACAGGTCTGTGAGAGCCAGAAATCTTGCTTGTTTGTAGGTGACCAAATACTTATTTTCCACCATAATTTGCAAATAAATTCATAAAAAATCCTACAATGTGATTGATTGCATGTGTCTGTTTGTGTTTCTTCACAGTTCCCGCTGTTCCATAAGGTGTATTTTTATCTGTTTTTTAAATCTAATTTTATTGCTGGCATGAGTTACTTGCTGTGGAATAGAGTTCCATGTAGTCATGGCTCTATGTAGTACTGTGCGCCTCCCATAGTCTGTTCTTGACTTGGGGACTGTGAAGAGACCTCTGGTGGCATGTCTTGTGGGGTATGCATGGGTGTCTGAGCTGTGTGCCAGTAGTTCAAACAGACAGCACGGTTCATTCAACATGTCAATACCTCTCACAAATACAAGTAGTGATGAAGTCAATCTCTCCTCCACTTTGAGACATGCATATTATTAATGTTAGCTCTCTGTGTACGTCCAAGGGCCAGCCGTGCTGCCCTGTTCTGAGCCAATTGCAATTTTCCTAAGTCCCTCTTTGTGGCACCTGACCACACGACTGAACAGTAGTCCAAGTGCAACAAAACTAGGGCCTGTAGGACCTGCCTTGTTGATAGTGCTGTTAAGAAAGTAGAGCAGCGCTTTATTCTCTCCATCCTAGCTACTGTTGTATCAATATGTTTTGACCATGACAGTTTACAATCCAGGGTTACTCCAAGAAATTTAGTCTCCTCAACTTGCTCAATTTCCACATTTTTCATTTCAAGATTTAGTTAAGGTTTAGGGTTTAGTAAATGATTTGTCACAAATACAATGCTTTTAGTTTTTTAAATAATTAGGACTAACTTATTCCTTGCCCCCCATTCTGAAACTACAGTGAGGGAAAAAAGTATTTGATCCCCTGCCGATTTTGTACGTTTGCCCATTGACAAAGACATGATCAGTCTATAATTTTAATGGTAGGTTTATTTGAACAGTGAGAGACAGAATAACAACAAAAAAATCCAGAAAAACGCATGTCAAAAATGTGATAAATTGATTAGCATTTTAATGAGGGAAATAAGTATTTGACCCCTCTGCAAAACATGACTTAGTACTTGGTGGCAAAACCCTTGTTGGCAATCACAGAGGTCAGACGTTTCTTGTAGTTGGCCACCAGGTTTGCACACATCTCAGGTGGGATTTTGTCCCACTCCTCTTTGCAGATCTTCTCCAAGTAATTATGGTTTCGAAGCTGACGTTTGGCAACTCGAACATTCAGCTCCCTCCACAGATTTTCTATGGGATTAAGGTCTGGAGACTGGCTAGGCCACTCCAGGACCTTAATGTGCTTCTTCTTGAGCCACTCCTTTGTTGCCTTGGCCGTGTGTTTTGAGTCATTGTTATGCTGGAATACCCATCCACGACCCATTTTCAATGCCCTGGCTGACGGAAGGAGGTTCTCACCCAAGATTTGACGGTACATGGCCCCGTCCATCGTCCCTTTGATGCGGTGAAGTTGTCCTGTCCCCTTAGCAGAAAAACACCCCCAAAGCATAATGTTTCCACCTCCATGTTTGACGGTGGGGATGGTGATCTTGGGGTCATAGTCCGCATTCCTCCTCCTCCAAACACGGCGAGTTGAGTTGATGCCAAAGACCTCGATTTTGGTCTCATCTGACCACAACACTTTCACCCAGTTCTCCTCTGAATCATTCAGATGTTCATTGGCAAACTTCAGACGGGCCTGTATATGTTATTTCTTGAGCAGGGGGACCTTGCGGGCGCTGCAGGATTTCAGTCCTTCACGGCGTAGTGTGTTACCAATTGTTTTCTTGGTGACTATGGTCCCAGCTGCCTTGAGATCATTGACAAGATCCTCCCGTGTAGTTCTGGGCTGATTCCTCGCCGTTCTCATGATCATTGCAACTCCACGAGGTGAGATCTTGCATGGAGCCCCAGGCCGAGGGAGATTGACAGTTATATTGTGTTTTTTCCATGTGCGATGAATCGCACCAACTGTTGTCACCTTCTCACCAAGCTGCTTGGCAATGGTCTTGTAGCCCATTCCAGCCTTGTGTAGGTCTACAATCTTGTCCCTGACATCCTTGGAGAGCTCTTTGGTCTTGCCCATGGTGGAGAGTTTGGAATCTGATTGATTGATCGCTTCTGTGGACAGGTGTCTTTTATACAGGTAACAAGCTGAGATTAGGAGCACTCCCTTTAAGAGTGTGCTCCTAATCTCAGCTCGTTACCTGTATAAAAGACACCTGGGAGCCAGAAATCTTTCTGATTGAGAGGGGGTCAAATACTTATTTCCCTCATTAAAATGCAAATCCATTTATAATATTTTTGACATGCGTTTTTCTGGATTTTTTTGTTGTTATTCTGTCTCTCACTGTTCAAATAAACCTACCATTAAAATTATAGACTGATCATTTCTTTGTCAGTGGGCAAACGTACAAAATTAGCAGGGGATCAAATACTTTTTTCCCTCACTGTAACTGCAGCTCTTTGTTAAGTGCTGCTGTCATTTCAGTTGCTGTGGTAGCTGACGTGTATAGTGTGTATAGTCATCTGCATACATAGACACACTGGCTTTACGCAAAGCCAGTGGCATGTCGTTAGTAAAGATTGAAAAAAGTAAGGGGCCTAGACAGCTGCCCTGGGGAATTCCTGATTCTACCTGGATTTTGTTGCAGAGGCTTCCATCAAAGAACACCTTCTGTGTTCTGTTAGACAGGTAACTCTTTATCCATAATATAGCAGGGGGTGTAAAGCCATAACACAAGTTTTTCCAGCAACATACTATGATCGATAATGTCAAGACACAATGAAGTCATACAAAACAGCCCCCAAAATCTAGTTTCTCTCAGCCAATCATCAGTCATTTGTGTAAG
This sequence comes from Coregonus clupeaformis, assembly GCF_020615455.1. Lineage (NCBI taxonomy): Eukaryota > Metazoa > Chordata > Actinopteri > Salmoniformes > Salmonidae > Coregonus > Coregonus clupeaformis. The sequence goes on from NC_059210.1 coordinate 29,532,409, forward strand.
TGCTGTGCTTGTTGAATGTCCTTCCCTATAAGCGTGCTGAAAGTCTTGTCAATTTGTTAACTGTAAAATAGCATTTTGTCTGGTCAAACATAGGCTGATTGGTCGGCTATTTGAGCCTGTAAAGGGGGCTTTACTATTCTTCGGTAGGTTAATACCTTTTGCTTCCCTCCAGGCCTGAGGGGGCACACTTTCTAGTAGGCTTAAATTGAAGATATGGCAAATAGGAGTGGCAATATCGTCCGCTATTATCCTCAGTAATTTTCCATCCAAGTTGTCAGACCCCCGGTGGCTTATCATTGTTGATTGACAATAATAATTTTTTCACCTCTTCCACACTTACTTTACGGAATTCAAAATTACAATGCTTGTCTTTCATAATTTGGTCAGATATACTTGGATGTGTAGTGTCAGCGTTTGTTGCTGGCATGTCATGCCTAAGGTTGCTAATCTTGCCAATTAAAAAATAATTAAAGTAGTTGGCAATATCAGTGGGTTTTGTATTGAATGAGCCATCTGATTCAATGAATGATGGAGCAGAGTTTGCCTTTTTGCACCAAATTTCATTTAAGGTGCACTGAAGCTTTTTACTATAATATAATATTTAATATAATTCTTTGTTTCATAGTGTAGTTTCTTATTTTTATTCAGTTTAGTCACGATTTCTCAATTTGCAGTACATTTGCCAATCGGTTGTACAGCCAGACCCTATTTGCCATCTCTTTTGCCTCATCCCTCTCAACCATACAATTTTTCATTTCATCATCAAGCCACTGGGATTCAACAATTTTTACAGTCATTTTTTTTTGTTTTTTTATAATTTTTCCTTTTTTTTATTTTTTTTAATTATTTTTTTTTGGGGGGGGGATGGATCAGCTTAATATTGCAGATAGATTGTATCTTCTATCAATGTAATTGTCTGCATCACTTCCAATCCCCCATGTTTTTTTAATTTTTTTATATATATATATTCCCCTTTATTACTTTTCAACCCCACCATCCTTTCCCTACTTGGAGTAAATTAGTGAACAACAACGCCCAGGCCTCTACTTCCGGTCTATAATTACAATTTTTACAGTCATTTTCTTAATGGGTGCATGCTTATTAGTAACTGTGATAAGCAATTTCATAAATGTGTCAAGAGCAGCGTCTGGTTGCTCGTCATTACACACCACAGACCAACAAATATTCTTCACATCAACAACATAGGAAACACTACAGAACTTCTTGTATGACCTCTTATACACAATATTAGGTCCAGCCTTTGGAACTTTGGTTTTCCTACATATGGCTACTATATTGTGATCACTACATCCAATGGATTTGGATACTGCTTTCAAACAAATTTCTGCAGCATTAGTAAAGATATGAGCAATACATGTTGATGATTTCATTCCTGTACTTTTGTAGCTACCCTGGTAAGTTAATTGATAACCTGAACCAGGTTGCAGGCACTAGTTACAGTTTGAAGATTTCTCTTGAGTGGGCAGCCTGATGAAAGCCAGTCAATATTTAAATCATCCAGAAAGTATACCTCTCTATTGATATCACATATATTATCAAGCATTTTACACATGTTATCCACATACTGACTGTTAGCACTTGGTGGTCTATAGCAGCTTCCCACCAGAATGGGCTTTAGGTGAGGCAGGTGAACCTGTAGCCTTATTACTTACAGGAATGCGGTTCTGAATATAGACCGCAACACCGCCCCCATTGGCATTTCTGTCTTTTCTGTAAATGTTATAACCTTGTATTGCTACCACTGTATCATCAAAGGTATTATCTAAGTGAGTTTCAGAGATTGTCAGAATATGAATGTCATCTGTTACTAGCAAATTATTGATTTCATGAACCTTGTTTCTTAAGCTACATATGTTAACGTGTGCTATTTTTAACACTTTTCTGGGATGCTTGATTATTTTTCTTGCTTTACTGGGAAGCTTAGCAGAGGTAGACCATTCTCTGGTTATTTTTATTTGTGCAGGGTGAACTGCACACAGTGGACTTCCTACTAGGGCACACCACCTCAGTGCTAACAGTATTACTGTGGTTCATAGGCATATGATTACTGCATACAATAGCTGTAGGATCAGCAGAGGCATTCCGGGCAGTAAGAGGGACATAAATTAGGTTATTTACAGCGCCCCTAGGATAATGTACATTTGCTGAATCATTATGTCAACTCAGCGACACAATGGTAGGGATTAAATGAGCTGGACTTGGGTATTGTCTCATCGCAGCCTTATAATGCTGTGAAAGGATCCAGGAACCCAAATGATTTGGGTGGATCCCATCCTCCTTATAATATGAGCTTTGTTTCCAGAAGGTATCAAAATTGTCAATAAATGTTACACCCACAGAGCTGCAATAGTCTTGTAGCCAGTTATGGAGGGCTAAAAGTCTGCTGAACCATCCAATGCCACGATTTAGGGAGGGCAGAGGGCCAGATATTATGGGCCGTTTGTTGTGTCAAGTAGAGACCCAATCAGTTCTTTAAAAAACATCTTCAGCTGTTCTGAGCTGCCCTTCATAATGTAATTTCACCCCCAGATGAACCATGACAGTATCAGCCCCCGGTGACTGACTCACAGCCTCGGGAAACAACCTGGTGATATCCTGAACTTTTGCCTCAGGAAAACACAGTCTTTGCCCCAGGTACAGATATCTGCCTCACCATCGAACACCCTATCACAATCGCCAGAATGATCCAGCCTCTGCCGGCGGTACCATAACAAAATGTGGAAAAGTCAAGGGGTCTGAATACTTTCCGAATGCGCTGTACATCTATCGTTGAGTCTCTGTTGTGTGGCACACATGAGGTGATGAAGTTACACTTGTATGCAATTCACTACTAAATGTTTCCCATCAGATATCTTATAACTGTCTAAGATGTACTATACTCTCCAGCTTTGTATTTGGTTACTTTTTAGTTAGCTATGTAAGTGGGTAAATTAATAAATAGGCGGGGTGTTAGCTTTCTGCTGTGTTTGAGAAGTCAGAGCTCTGGACCCGGTTTCCCGATAGCGATGGAATTTAGGCTTACGAGTGTTTTTAACAATGCATCTTTCCTACAACGGCTGAAGATGTAACGTTAGTTTCCCAAAACACCACGCAGCGAGAACGTTCGCTAAGTGCGTTGAGGCATGTGTCGATACTGATAGGATCGAAAGAAAGGAAGCGCTGCTCTCGGATAAGTGTTTTCCCTTTCCAATGTTACCTTAACATTAGAATTATTCTACACTGCTCAAAAAAATAAAGGGAACACTTAAACAACACAATGTAACTCCAAGTCAATCACACTTCTGTGAAATCAAACTGTCCACTTAGGAAGCAACACTGATTGACAATACATTTCACATGCTGTTGTGCAAATGGAATAGATAACAGGTGGAAATTATAGGCAATTAGCAAGACACCCCCAATAAAGAAGTGGTTCTGCAGGTGATGACCACAGACCACTTCTCAGTTCCTATGCTTCCTGGCTGATGTTTTGGTCACTTTTGAATGCTGGCGGTGCTTTCACTCTAGTGGTAGCATGAGACGGAGTCTACAACCCACACAAGTGGCTCAGGTAGTGCAGCTCATCCAGGATGGCACATCAATGCGAGCTGTGACAAGAAGGTTTGCTGTGTCTGTCAGCGTAGTGTCCAGAGCATGGAGGCGCTACCAGGAGACAGGCCAGTACATCAGGAGATGTGGAGGAGGCCGTAGGAGGGCAACAACCCAGCAGCAGGACCGCTACCTCCACCTTTGTGCAAGGAGGAGCAGGAGGAGCACTGCCAGAGCCCTGCAAAATGACCTCCAGCAGGCCACAAATGTGCATGTGTCTGCTCAAACGGTCAGAAACAGACTCCATGAGGGTGGTATGAGGGCCCGACGTCCACAAGTGGGGGTTGTGCTTACAGCCCAACACCGTGCAGGACGTTTGGCATTTGCCAGAGAACACCAACATTGGCAAATTCGCCACTGGCGCCCTGTGCTCTTCACAGATGAAAGCAGGTTCACACTGAGCACATGTGACAGACGTGACAGAGTCTGGAGACGCCGTGGAGAACGTTCTGCTGCCTGCAACATCCTCCAGCATGACCGGTTTGGCGGTGGGTCAGTCATGGTGTGGGGTGGCATTTCTTTGGGGGGCCGCACAGCCCTCCATGTGCTCGCCAGAGGTAGCCTGACTGCCATTAGGTACCGAGATGAGATCCTCAGACCCCTTGTGAGACCAAATGCTGGTGCGGTTGACCCTGGGTTCCTCCTAATGCAAGACAATGCTAGACCTCATGTGGCTGGAGTGTGTCAGCAGTTCCTGCAAGAGGAAGGCATTGATGCTATGGACTGGCCCGCCCGTTCCCCAGACCTGAATCCAATTGAGCACATCTGGGACATCATGTCTCGCTCCATCCACCAACGCCACGTTGCACCACAGACTGTCCAGGAGTTGGCGGATGCTTTAGTCCAGGTCTGGGAGGAGATCCCTCAGGAGACCATCCGCCACCTCATCAGGAGCATGCCCAGGCGTTGTAGGGAGGTCATACAGGCACGTGGAGGCCACACACACTACTGAGCCTCATTTTGACTTGTTTTAAGGACATTACATCAAAGTTGGATCAGCCTGTAGTGTGGTTTTCCACTTTAATTTTGAGGGTGACTCCAAATCCAGACCTCCATGGGTTGATAAATTTGATTTCCATTGATAATTTTTGTGTGATTTTGTTGTCAGCACATTCAACTATGTAAAGAAAAAAGTATTTCATAAGATTATTTCATTCATTCAGATCTAGGATGTGTTGTTTAAGTGTTCCCTTTATTTTCTTGAGCAGTGTACAATACTGACGACGGATCTGCTCCTAGAGACATATTATCACCTATGGCTAAAACATGAAATATATTGTTTAAAAGGGGGTTCTTTGTTGTTATACAGATTAAAACTATCCATTTCTGGTGGATTGGCAATGGAACCCTGTTTAAAGTATCCTTATTTTTAAATGAAGCTATACAGAGTAGGCTACAATTCATATGTTATCCTCCAGTAGAGGCAGAATTGTATTACAGAAAATACTGTAATATGACTAAACTCCAATGTACTGATAGAGGATAAACCAATTTTCTTGGAGAGAATGTATAAGAAAGGTATCATGTTTATGAATGACATTGTAAACAACGACGGTAGAATTGTCATACAACCATTTAATCCAGGTTTGTGGAGATGCATGCTCAATACAAAATTACAACCAACTCATCGCAGCTCTGCCACAAAAATGGAAAAGGCAATTACTTAAAAGAGAAAGAAATGAATTTGTTTTTCTGCCATCAATAAAAAATCATAAATGGCTTAAAATGATTAATATAATTCGTAAAATATATAATTTACGGTCAAGAGGGTTGACAACTATGCCGCATAAAATGCAAGATAGTTGGGAACAAGATTTTCGATGTCCCAATACCATGGCATCGGGTTTATGAACTGATATACAAAACAACAATTGATGCATCAATTCGTTCTTTTCAATTTAAGCCATTATATAAACATTTTGCTACAAAAAGAATGCTCAGTTTATTGGGTATTCAACAATCAGACCGGTACAGACTCAGCCATGCGGAAACCAAATCAATAGAGCATCTCTTTTGGTAATGTCCATCGGTGGCTTGTTTTTGGAGTCAGGTCCAGGAATGGTTGTTGGGTGCGGTTGAACCTGCAAACTATATTGCTGGGGAATTTAAAGGACCACAGTCAGTCAATAGGAAATATCATTGTGCTCTTGGGTAAAATGTTTATTTTTGGGGCAATTTCTGCAGAAATGTTGCAGATGGGGATGTTCAAGTCCCTAATGAGACACCATGGGAGAATGGAGGGATGTATTGCAAGAGGAAATAGTAGAATGATGATTTATTGGAAACTATGGGTTGATCTGTGGCTGTCTGAAGGGTGGAGTTGATGAGTGTTGGAATAAGTATATACACAAATGTACAGTGTAAGTGTTTGAGGTCCTCCAATCAGGGGTGAGGGTGGGCATACGATTGTATGTTTTGCTTTTTGTTATTTATGTTTTGTGGTTTGGCTTCATGCTGTGAGCGGTGTGTGTGCTCGTCCTGGTAGTTATGGGTGCGCTTGCCCGACGCCCGGGCGGGCATGGTTTTTCCCGCCCTTGGAAAATCCCTTTGGGGCGGTGCCTTGCCGGTGTTTCTGGGCGGGTGGGGTCGAGCTCACCCTCTGACAAGAGCACCCTCTGACCAGAGCACCCTCTGTTGGAGTGGGCATTTTTATTGTCTGTATTGTATGGTTGTTAAAAAAAATATATATATATATAGATATCTCAACAAAAAAGGAAACGCCCTCTCACTGTCAACTGCGTTTATTTTCAGCAAACTTAACATGTGTAAATATTTGTATGAACATAACAAGATTCAACAACTGAAACATAAACTGAGCAAGTTCCACAGACATGTGACTAACATAAATTGAATAATGTGTCCCTGAACAAAGGGGGGGGTCAAAATCAAAAGTAACAGTCAGTATCTGGTGTGGCCACCAGCTGCATTAAGTACTGCAGTGCATCTCCTCATGGACTGCACCAGATTTGCCAGTTTTTGCTGTGAGATGTATACAGAAGATAGCCCTATTTGGTAAATGACCAAATCCATATTATGGCAAGAACAGCTCAAATAAGCAAAGATAAATGAGAGTCCATTATTACTTTAAGACATGAAGGTCAGTCAATACAGAACATTTCAAGAAATATGAACGTTTCTTCAAGTGCAGTCGCCAAAACCATCAAGCGCTATGATGAAAGTGGCTCACATGAGGACCGCCACAGGAATGGAAGATGATCCAGAGTTACCTCTGCTGCAGGTACCAGCCTCAGAAATTGCAGCCCAAATAAATGCTTCATGGAGTTCAAGTCACAGACACATCTCAACATCAACTGTTCAGAGGGGACTGTGTGAATCAGGCCTTCATGGTCAAATTGCTGCAAAGAAACCACTACTAAAGGACACCAATAAGAAGTGACTTCCTTGGGCCAAGAAACACGAGCAATGGACATTAGACTGGTGGAAATATGTCCTTTTATTTGAGATTCAAGTCCAAATTTGAGATTTTTGGTTCCAACCGGCGTGTCTTTGTGAGATGCGGTGTGGGTGAAAGGATGATCTCTGCATGTGTATTTCCCACTGTAAAGCATGGAGGAGGAGGTGTTATGGTGTGGGGGTGCTTTGCTGGTGACACTGTCTGTGATTTATTTAGAATTCAAGGCACACTTCACCAGTATGGCTACCACAGCATTCTGCAGCGATATGCCATCCCATCTGGTTTGGGCTTAGTGGGACTATCATTTGTTTTTCAACAGGACAATGACCCAACACACCTCCAGGCTGTGTAAGGGCTAGTTTACCAAGAAGGAGAGTGATGGAGTGCTGCATCAGATGACCTGGCCTCCACAATCCCCCGACCTCAACCCAATTGAGATGGTAGGGGATGAGTCGGACGGCAGAGTGAAGGAAAAGCAGCCAAAAAGTGCTCAGCATACGTGGGAACTCCTTCAAGACTGTTGAAAAAGCATTCCAGGTGAAGCTGGTTGAGAGAATGCTATGTGTGCAAAGCTGTCATCAAGGCAAAGGGGTGGCTATTTGAAGAATCTCAAATATAAAATATATTTTGATTTGTTTAACACTTTTTTGGTTCACCTCCTCCATGCTTCACGGTGGGAACCACACATGTGCAGAGATCATCCGTTCACCTATTCTGCATTTCACAAAGACACGGCGGTTGGAACAAAAAATCTCAAATTTGGAATCATCAGACCAAAGGACAGATTTCCACCAGTCTAATGTCCATTGCTCGTGTTTCTTGGCCCAAGCACGTCTCTTTTTCTTATTCGTGTCCTTTAGTAGTGGTTTCTTTGCAGCAATTTGACCATGAAGGCCTGATTCACGCAGTCTCCTCTGAACAGTTGATGTTGAGATGTGTCTGTTACTTGAACTCTGTGAAGCATTTATTTGGGCTGCAATCTGAGGTGCAGTTAACTCTAATGAACTTATCCTCTGCAGCAGAGGTAACTCTGGGTCATCCTTTCCTGTGGTGGTCCTCATGAGAGCCAGTTTCATCATAGCTGTTGATGGTTTTTGCGACTGCACTTGAAGAAACTTTCATGTATTGACTGACCTTCATGTCTTAAGGTAATGATGGATTGTCGTTTCTCTTTGCTTATTTGAGCTGTTCTTGCCATAATATGGACTTGGTCTTTTACCAAATAGGGCTATCTTCTGTATACCACCCCTACCTTGTCACAACACAACTGATTGGCTCAAACGCGATAAGAAGGAAAGAAATTCCACAAATTAACTTTTAATAATAATAAATAATATGCCATTTAGCAGACGCTTTTATCCAAAGCGACTTACAGTCATGCGTGCATACATTTTTTTTTTTGTGTATGGCTCACATGAGGACCGCCACAGGAATGGAAGATCCAGAGTTACCTCTGCTGCAGGTACCAGCCTCAGAAATTTTAACAAGGCACACCTGTTAATTGAAATGCATTTTTATTTTTTATTTAACCTTTATTTAACCAGGTAAGCCAGTTGAGAACAAGTTCTCATTTACAAATGCGACCTGGCCAAGATAAAGCAAAGCAGTGCGATAAAAACAACAACACAGTTATATATGGCATAAACAAAAACGTACAGTCAATAACACAATAGAAAATAGTGTGTGCAAATGTAGCAAGTTATGGAGGTAAGGCAATAAATAGGCCATAGTGCAAAATAATTACAATGTAGTATTAACACTGGAGTGATAGATGTGCAGAAGATGATGTGCAAATAGAGATACTGGGGTGCAAATGAGCAAAATAAATAACCATGTAAATAACAATATGGGGATGAGGTAGTTGGGTGGGCTAATTACAGATGGGCTGTGTACAGGTACAGTGATCGGTAAGCTGCTCTGACAACTGATGCTTAAAGTTAATGAAGGAGATAAGTGTCTCCAGCTTCAGAGATTTTTGTAGTACGTTCCAGTCATTTGCAGCAGAGAACTGGAAGGAATGGCGGCCAAAGGAGGTGTTGGCTTTGGGGATGACCAGTGAGATATACCTGCTGGAGCGCATACTATGGGAGGGTGTTGCTATGGTGACCAATGAGCTACGATAAGGCAGGGATTTGCCTAGCAGTGATTTATAGATGGCCTGGAGCCAGTGGGTTTGGCGACGAATATGTAGTGAGGGCCAGCCAACGAGAGCGTACAGGTCACAATGGTGGGTAGTATATGGGGCTTTGGTGACAAAACGGATGGCACTGTAATAGACTACATCCAATTTTCTGAGTTGAGTGTTGGAAGCTATTTTGTAAATGACATCGCCGAAGTCAAGGATCGGTAGGATAGTCAGTTTTACGAGGGCATGTTTAGCAGCGTGAGTGAAGGAGGCTTTGTTGCGAAACAGGAAGCCGAGTCTAGATTTAACTTTGGATTGGAGATGCTTAATGTGAGTCTGGAAGGAGAGTTTACGGTCTAACCAGACACCTAGGTATTTGTAGTTGTCCACATATTCTAAGTCAGACCCGCCGAGAGTAGTGATTCTAGTCGGGCGGGCGGGTGCAAGCAGCGTTCGATTGAAGAGCATGCATTTAGTTTTACTAGCGTTTAAGAGCAGTTGGAGGCCACAGGAAGGAGTGTTGTATGGTATTGAAGCTCATTTGGAGGTTTGTTAACACAGTGTCCAATGAAGGGCCAGATGTATACAAAATGGTGTTGTCTGCGTAGAGGTGGATCTGAGAGTCAGCAGCAGCAAGAGCGACATCATTGATATACACAGAGAATAGAGTCGGCCCGAGAATTGAATGCTGTGGCACCCCCATAGACTGCCAGAGGTCCAGACAACAGGCCCTCCGATTTGACACATTGAACTCTATCTGAAAAGTAGTTGGTGAACCAGGCGAGGCAGTCAGTTGAGAAACCAAGGCATTCCAGGTGACTACCTCATGATGCTGGTTGAGAGAATGCCAAATAGTGCTCAGCATATGTGGGAACTCCTTCAAGACTGTTGGAAAAGCCTTCCAGGTGAAGCTGGTTGAGAGAACGCTAAGTGTGCAAAGCTGTCATCAAGGCAAAGGGTGGCTACTTTGAAGAATCTCAAATATAAAATATGTTTTGATTTCTTTAACACTTTTTTGGTTACTAAATGATTCCATGTGTGTAATTTCATAGTTTTGATGTCTTCACTATTATTCTACAATGTAGAACATTTGAAAAATAAAGAAAAGCCCTTGAATGAGTAGGTGTTCTAAAACTTTTGACTGGTAATGTATATGTATAAAAAATGACCAGGGAGGTTTTCCAATGCCTTACAAAGAAGGGCACCTATTGGTATATATAAAAAATTAAATAAAAAGCAGACATTGAGTATCCCTTTGAGCATGGTGAAGTTATTAACTACACTTTGGATGGTGTATCAATACACCAAGTCACTACAAAGATACAGGTGTCCTTCATAACTCAGTTGCTGGAGAGGAAGGAAACCACTCAGGGATTTCACCATGAGGCCAATGGTGACTTTAAACAGTTAAAGTTTTTAATGGCTGGGATAGGAGAAAACTGAGGATGGATCAACAACATTGTAGTTACTCCACAATACTAACCTAATTGACAGAATGAAAGTATTATAAAACATGCATCCTGTTTGTAACAAGGCATTAAAGTAATACTGCAAAGAATGTGGCAAAGCAATTAACTTTTTGTCCTGAATACACTGTGTGATGTTTGGGGCAAATCCAATACAACACATTACTGAGTACCACTCTCCATATTTTCAAGTATAGTGGTGGCTGCATCATGTTATGGGTATGCTTTTCAGAATAAAAAAACACAGTGGAGCTAAACACAGGCAAAATTCTAGAGTAGAACCTGGTTCATTCTGCTTTACACCAGACACTGGTAGATTAATTCACTTTTCAGTAGGACAATAACCTAAAACACGAGGCCAAATCTACACTAGAGTTGCTTACCAAGAAGACATTGAATGTTCCTGAGTGGCGGAGTTACAGTTTTAACTTGAAAATCTGTGGCAAGACCTGAAAATGGTTGTCTAGCAATGATCAACAACCAATTTGCTTGAAGAATTTTGAAAAGAATAATGGGAAAATGTTGCACAATCCAGGTGTGGATATCCCTTGGAGACTTACCCAGAAAGACTCACAACTGTAACCGCTGCCATAGGTGATTCTACAAAGTATTGACTCAGGGTTGTGAATACTTATGAATGAGAGATTTTTGTATTTCATTTTCTTTCTTTTTTCAAGAAATGTTCAAAAATGTCTAAACATGTTTTCACTTTGTCATTATGGGGTTTAATTGTCTGTAGATGGGTGAGAGAAAAAAATATATTTAATCCATTATGAATTTAGGCTGTAACACAACAAAATTAGTAAATCGAAGAGTATGAATACTTTCTGAAGGCACTTTAGCTAAATAAAACTAAATTGAATTAACATGAAATTGATCTCAATATCATTCAAATATATAGGTCTATGTAGCCTATACTTTATCTTTTAATACAGTAATCTCAATTTTAATTTGAATCACCTTTATATCCTTAGCTTGTTATGCAAAGTAATGGGCAACTTTGTATTTGTAGTCACTGTCACGTTCGTTCTGAAGTTATTGGCAGTCACAGAAAGACAGATAAACATCTTCATATTGTGTTTAGCAGAGATCTTCTGTGTATAAAGTGACACGGAAGGGTGTAGCCTTAAGATGCTTTTGGGAAACCGAGCTCTCGATGAGTTGTCTGTGCAGCTGCCATTTCTTTCCCTGTGCATTCCACTATCGTTTTTTACCTCCTCTCTGTTCTGCACCGTGTACACATGCTGCTCTTCCTTCAGACAACCATGCATCACAACCTTGTTCATTTGCACAATTTCTCTCGTTCACTTTTGCTTGTAAATGTCCACACTCACCGAAAATGGCTACTAGCTGTACTTGTATAACTTTATGAGATGGATTTGCCTGTCTTTGCAATTAGTTTGTTAATTTGTGTTCATTAACATTTAGCTAAAAACATCCATGATAATTCACTATTACATCCATCAGAATTCACTATAGCCCAATGCGATTTTTTTGTATTTTTAGCAACCCTTGTGTGCTATGCCGGTAATACCGTAAATCCCGGCATGGCAGTATGAAAATGTGGATACAACCCAAGCCCAGACTACAGTACTGTAGTCCAACTCAGACCCAAAGTCAGAGCCAATAAGGTCTGTGTTCATAATATTATAAAAAGGCCTTTTAATAGAGAGGTAGAGGCTGTCACATCAATTATCCTAGCAATTATATTCAGGCTAATACTAATTATGATAGCGTCATTGAGGAACTCCCCAGGTATTCCGCACCAATCCCCACAGGCACCAGAGTTCTTCTTTAGAGATACAGAACTCTGTGTATGAAACTAGTGATGTACCATACATGCATGTGGTGTGGAACTGGTGATACTCCTGTCGAGACGTCTTTATTCTTTGTGAAGGTATCCTAGCGGTTAAGAGTGTTGGGCCAGAAACCAAAAGGTCGCTGGTTCGAATCCCCGAGCCGACTAGGTGAAAATCAGTCAATGTTCCCTTGAGCAACTCACTTAACCTTTAATTGCTCCTGTAAGTCACTCTGAATAAGAGTGTCTGCTAAATGATTAAAATGTTAAAAATGTAAATGTAGACCTACAGCAGCATCCAGCCCATTGTGTCTTAAGGTTTTTTATTTAGTTTGCCATTTTTTCATAAGGGGGGTACAGGTATAACATTCAAAATCATATTAATTCAGATATATTCATACTTTCAGTTATAATATTAGCATTTAATTTAATACTTTCCTGTACCTGTGGGTTGCCACTTGAAAGAAGAAGAAAAAAACAATCAGAGAAATGCATACAAAGACAGACAGCATCAACAGTTTTGTAATATTCTGTATGCAAGGAAAATAAACAAAGAAGGTTCCCCCTCCCCAACCCATTACCCACAACCCCCGCAGTCCCCATCCACCCGCCCGCATCCTCCCTCCCTCCCAACCCAGAAACCATGTTTCCCACATCTTCATCTGCCCTACCCCCCCACCTCCCCTACCCGAAGAAAGCATGCCTCCCACCCCCTCCCGTCCCACCCAGCAACCGAGGTTGCTTATCAGTCCCCCTCCCACCTATCCATCCCCTGAGTCTCCCCTTACATTACCCCCAAGCCCCCCACCCTCCCCCCACAACGACCAGAGACTGGTTAAATGGGAGAGAGTGAGGTGGTTGCCATCTCCAGTAAGTATATTTACATTCATGCTCTTTTGAAATTATTTGTTTTACTTTGTCCCAAAAGCATTTAACTGCAGGTCACTCCCACATCATATGAAGGAATGTGCCTGATTTAGGGGACACAGTGAGCATTTGGAAGTTGGGGCCAATTTCATTATTAAATGTTTCTTGAGTGTTAGATTGTTCACAGGCTAACTCTTAGTTGTAGCCTCAGAAAGAGAGAGAGAGAGAGAGAGAAAATGACAGAGGTTTGATGGACAGATCAGCTGTGTTCCATTAGAGAATGTGGGGTGAGACAGAGGTCTAGTAAGGACCTTCAGGATATACTGTAACTGCTTGCTCACTCTCCATTTCCCTCTCTCTTTATCTTGTTATCCTCTCTTCCTGTCTGACAGTGTTTTTTATTAGCCTGTGTCTCTCCTCCAGTATTTCATTCAATCCACTGTGTTAGGCTACATTCTCAAAGCATAAAAACAAATGGTACAATGGAAACACAAAACACTCCCAGAGGGAGGGAGGTATAAATATACCTGGGTCGTTCCAGCGAAATGAGTGCCTTTTGCGTCCCTTTGATATTTTGAGTAGAAATTGTGCACCAATATTGAATTATAAAAGCCTCTTCTATTAAATGAAATGCCCACATGGAGAATTCAATCAATCTGAATCATATTTTGTAATATGAATAAAGACTTGCTGAAGTGCCAAAATACAGCATTTTGACATGTCCCCTCTGTGCACCCTATGTGACTTCTAGGAAGATTTTAACCCACTTAACGCCAACATTTCTCAAAGTTTTCACCATCATTGTAAAGCCTAGTTATTTTGTTGTTTTGACAGACATTTCTGAAGATTATTATTTATTTCTTGTGATTAGAGATTAATATATGTCTGTCCCTCATTTTAAGATCAACCCTGTTACTTGAACTGAACTCTCGTTTTAATATGGTGAAATTATTCCTTTTTAAATATTTTCTTCAAAAGAAACATTGAACATTGAGCTGGTTCTACTCTTTTTGGTAATTTGCTGGTGTTTTGTGGTGGAAGACTGAGCGGGTCGAGTATAGCACATCAACCCTGTTACGCGTAGATAGACAGGCTAGAAATGTTTTAACAATATCCTTGTTTTTGCATTCAGTTGCCACTCCCTGTTGCACACAACAAGCAACCATTCCCCCTGTCAAACAGGGATTTATGGCTGATTTAAGATTAAATCATCAGCCCTGTTACAGCCAACCCTGTTACTTTATTTGGCACTTAATAGGCACTTACTATAGTCATTTTTTCCAGATGGGAAAACATGTTTTATGAAGTTGAAGATGTGCTCTTTATGACAGAATGTGAAATTAGGTAAAATCGAAAGTTTATTTGGACCAAGTTACACTTCTCAAAAGGCACAGAAGTAGTGGAACGACCGACCTGTGTGTTGTTTGGTGCAGTATTTTCCTGAGTGTCATTCTGTCCCATACCCTAAGACAGTGACAGACAGTAATGCACTGCACTCCCAGGACCTCAGTCACATTACAGTCACTCCAACCTCAAAGTTTAGGGCCAACCCTCTTTTTTTCCCTCTTTGCAGATAGGCTCTCACCCCCTGGGGGTTGGTAGTGTGATGATGGCATCTTCCTCTCTCGCAGATATACTCTCATAGCGATAATCTTAAAGTATCCTAGAGCAGTGGTTCCCAAACTGTGGGTCTGGGTCCAGGTGAGTTGCGGGATTACATTTTTTGTGCATTGCACACACACACAAAAAATTGTAGAAAAGATAATGGATTTAGATATTTTAAAATAATAAATATAATTTTTGAGAACAAAATAAAATCTAGACAATGAGCCCCCCATTGATTTTGTCATGTTTGAGCATAAGAACACAGCATTATGTCAAAATGTGTAGAATTGCAGGAAATGAGTTCAACTGCAACATTTATAGAATTGCTGAAAATGTGCCTTTAAAACAGCTAGATTTTATTTCAGATCCATGGCAAAATGTGTAGAATTGCAGGAAATTAGCTTTAAAACTACAAAAGTGTATCTCCACTGCGAAGATGGTACATCACTACTTATTCTTTGGTCGGTGTGTTTTTTCACCGCTCAAACCTTATGGTGGGTCACAACTCAAAAGACCCCTCAATTGGTGGGTCACGAAGCAAACATTTTTGTGTACCCCTGTCCTAGAGTAAATAAATGTGGATATAAAGTATTTTCAGTTTGTGAATATAGAGTCTCAGTATATGGTTAAAGTGGACTCCCTATATCATTTCAACCTTGGCTAAAGGCGATGTACCAAAAAGGCTTTTTTGTTCTTGCATAATAATATACTTTAGGTACTATGCATCCTATAGATATGATTGTCTTTAGTTTATGTGTAAACCTGACCTAGCTGGAATGTCTTTCTGTGGGCAGTGGTCCACAGTGTTCAGTCAGACAGTGTCTCTGCCTGGCCAGCCACAGCAGGAGGTGGCTAGTGGAGAGAGAGACACCCTCAGGTCTCAGCTGGGGCTGCTGGTGGGGTATTTGTGAGCTGGGTCTGCTGCTGGTGGGTTGGTGGTGAGCTGGGCCTGCTGCTGGTGGGTTGGTGGTGAGCTGGGCCTGCTGCTGGTGGGTTGGTGGTGAGCTGGGCCTGCTGCTGGTGGGTTGGTGGTGAGCTGGGCCTGCTGCTGGTGGGTTGGTGGTGAGCTGGGCCTGCTGCTGGTGGGTTGGTGGTGAGCTGGGCCTGCTGCTGGTGGGTTGGTGGTGAGCGTGAGAGTAGGCCAACACAGCTGCTGTGGACTGTAAACACTGTAAAGGAGACATATCACTTCCTAATTCACTATGATACATATTCCCAGATGCCTCCTGTGAAGTTATTTATGTTGTGTTGACAGTGTCCCTTGAGACCTATTACAGCTTTTAGATGGTGACATCATACTGGGAGTCTCTAAAAGATTACATGCTATTGCTTTGTGACATGCAATATAGTTCTGTAAATAGTGCTGCAGTATCACTACAGTAGAGAGAGGGAGAGGAGGATGAAGAGACATGGGGGAGGGGAGAGCGAGAGGCAGAGAGAGCAAGGTGTTGCTGTTTTGGTCTCCCTGACTAGAGCCTACCCTGCAGTACTGTTTGCATACATAGCACAGTGCTGGTCCTTCTCTTTAAGTTAAATAAGTAGTTAGTAGCTGGTTGCTGCTGTACAGCGGAGCTGAGAAAGCTGTATTCTGTCACTAAAACAATCAGGGACACGTAGACACTTCCCTCCCATGGGGCCACCTGATGAGGCTGCTTCTCCATGGGCCATCGCCAGAGATGCCCAGCCCGTACCGCTGCTGATTACCCATGGGAGGCCCAGGCAGAAAGATAACGTTTTCCTGATTTACAGTATAAAAATAGCAAAGTGTTGCATGGCTGTGTGGAGATTACTCACCGTAGGGGACCTGGGGAATCTACCTCACGAGACTAGCTACCACCACAGATTCAAGCCTTAATGTTTTTTTTGTTTTTTTTTAGCATAGAGCCATTTAGTGTGTGTGTGTGTCATCTTCTAATTCCTCCTCTTCCAATCGTACTGAGCCTGTCATGGAGGCCTGCAGTATGTGTGTGACTTCTTTCTTTTGATCACTGCAACATGAAGGGGCAGATCGCCCAGCACACATGCAGTTGAGAACACCACTCTAGTGTTAATGTGCGTCTTAGTATTTGGATCCATAGGGTGCATAAGGTTGGTACATTTCACAACTTCTCCACACGGAATGCTCTGGGGATATGTTGTAAAGATGTGACATCCTCTGACTGCTGCCAGCTGTGACCTGTGAATCAAATTGTATTTGTCGCATGCACCGAATACAACAGGTATAGACTTTACTGTGAAATGCTTACTTACGAGCCCTTTCCCAACAATGCAGAGTTAAAAAGTAAGACAAATTTGCAAAAAAAAAGAGGAAATGGTAACACAATAAAATAACAACAATCTGTCTAAGTAGGGGCTCCCTGTCCTCTCCTCTGGATGACCTGAAAGAGGAAGCACACTTATTTGCACCTTTTGGAGAACTGTTTGTAGTGTGTGATGGTACATTTTAGTGTGGTGATGGGAGTTTTGAGGGAGTTGAAAGAGCCCATGCGAATGAACCAGGGGATGGAGGCTGATAGGCTGGTGCTGTAGCTGCTGAAGAGTCATTGATCAAACCCAGCCACATGATTGAATTAGAGGCCCTGTCTTTGCCCAGCTCCTGTACAGGGACATCAGCCGAATTATTCAGCCTCCAGGCCAGCACAGGAGAGGAGGAGGAGGAAGGGGGAAAGAAGAGGGAAAGGAGCGGGGGAATGAAATGACAGGGGTGCTCATCAGTTTAGCAGTTTCCCTGACTGACAGCTGCTCGTGTGTGTGTGTCACTGTCTTTAATGAATTTGAAGTATCTAAATGGCTACTATCCTCCACCTCCACTAATAGTCAAAAGTTTGGACACACCTACTCATTCAAGGGTTTTTCTTTATTTTTGCAATTTTTTACATTGTAGAATAATAGTGAAGATCTCCAATTTGTACTCCAGACCAAAGGACACATTTCCACCAGTCTAATGTCAATTGCTCGTGTTTCTTGGCCCAAGCAGGTCTCTTCTTCTTATTGGTGTCCTTTAGTAGTGGTTTCTTTGCAGCAATTCAACCATGAAGGCCTGATTCACACTGTCCCCTCTGAACAGTTGATGTTGATGTGTCTGTGACTTGAACTCTGTGAAGCATTTATTTGGGCTACAATTTCTGAGGCCGGTAACGCTAATGAACTTATCCTCTGCAGCAGAGGTAACTCTGGGTCTTCCTTTCCTGTGGCGGTCCTCATGAGAGCCAGTTTCATCATAGCGCTTGATGGTTTTTGCGACTGCACTTGAAGAAACTTTAAAAGTCTTGAAATGTTCCGTATTGATTGACCTTCATATCTTAAAGTAATGATGGACTGTCGTTTCGCTTTGCTTATTTGAGCTGTTCTTGCCTTAGTATGGACTTGGTATTTTACCAAATAGGCATATCTTCTGTATACCCCCCCCCTACCTTGTCACAACACAACTGATTGGCTCAAATGCATTAAGAAGGAAAGAAATGCCACAAATTAAGCTGTCATCAAGGCAAAGGGTGGCTATTTGAATAATCTCAAATATAAAATATATTTTGATTTGTTTAACACTTTTTTGGTTACTACATGATTCCATATGTGTTATGTCATAGTTTTGATGTCTTCACTATTATTCTACAATGTAGAAAATAGTATAACAAATAAAGAAAACCCCTTGAATGAGTAGGTGTTCTAAAACTTTTGACCGGTAGTGTATATTTCAGCATTTTGTGTATTCCTGGAAATAATCAGAATTCATGTGAACATAACAGTTTTAAAACAGCTTGTCCAAATAAATTGGGCTGTTGGCACAACTTACCCCGGTTATGGGGTAAGTTGAGCTGCCTTGGGATAAGTGGGTGATAGTGTCCTGTGGGTGATGGTGCTGGTAGGTCAAAGTTTAATTCTTGGAATGGGATTGTGGTACAGTATATTGTATATCTTAAATGTATCTTATTTCAAAGGAGCATAGGGGGTTTAGTGTGTGTGTGTGTGTGTGTCAGTCACCAGATCTCAACTTAATTGAACAGTTATGGGAGAGTCTGGAGCGGCACCTGAGACTGCGTTTTCCACCACCATCAACAAAACACCAAATGATGGAATTTCTCGTGGAAGAATGGTGTCACATCCCTCCAATAGAGTTCCATACACTTGTAGAATCTAGGCCAAGGTGCATTGAAGCTGTTCTGGCGGCTCATGGTGGCCCAACGCCATATTAAGACACTTTGTTGGCGTTTCCTTTATTTAGGCAGTTAACTGTAGACATCTATGTTCAATATCACTTACCCTTCAATTTATTGACCAGTTGTCTGGAACAGGGATGTTGTTTTTGATGTGCCAATTCCAGTGGAGGCTGCTGAGGGGAGGACATTTCATAATAATGGCTGGAATGGTATCAAACATGTATTTTTTGGTTTTCGTGTTTGATACCATTCACTCCATTCCAGCCATTACACTTCATTTCAGCCATTATTATGAGCTGTCCTCACCTTAGCATCCTCCACTGGCGAATTTGTAGGCAAGTTTTCTGCATTTGAGGCTACTAAGCCCATGAAACTGGTCTGCGAGATTCTTGATATATCTAGCAAGCTCAGACTCCATGTCATTAGATAAGACCTTGTTTTATGCTTGTATACACAGGGCATGATGTCTGCTCTGTAACAATAAAAATGCATTATCTAGAGTTCATATGCCAAAATACTATGCATAAAGCTGACAAAATATAATCATTTGTAAGCAGTATTGTGGCCAATGGCTCAACTTAACCCATGGCCATTGGCTCAACTTACCCCAAAGCAAACATTAGCCCACAAGGATGCACTTTCATGCTAGGTTTAGGACATCATATTGTAGCTTATATAGACCCCAACTGATGTACAAAACAATCTACTTTGGTTTAGATACAAGCATCATGAAACCTATAACACAATACATTCATTTGAATTTATTGGACCTTACTTGCTTACCACTTTTTCCATGTGATTTCTTCCTTCACATGAAATGATAACGTCTTCCTAAATATTTGGTCACATGATTCATTTTGAGTATGGTTTCCTAGAAACAAGGGCTGGTTTAACTTACCCCACTGTCCCCTAGAAGGACCTTGAGCATTCCCTACAGTGGCAAACTGTTATTGGTGGAGGAGTCTTAAAGGGAAAGCACAGTGAAAATTGTGTTTATTTTGAATTTAATTAACATTTGAACTAAGGCAGATGTAATTACAATCACCAAAGTCTGAAAAATCTATATTATTGCTCTGTCTGTTGAGCTATATCTGAAAATCCAATCACGTGACTTGAGTCTGAATCACTCGGTTTTGCTTTGCCTCACCTACTCATTTTAATACGTCCAATGATATGCTTTTTATATACTTAATTCCAGCCCTAATTTGAATGTGTACAGCGCATAACCGGTTACTCGCTGCCATATCTTTAGATTCAGCAAGCAACAGGTCAGATAGCTAGCTAGTTACCGGTAAGCAAGAATGTCTCGTTACTGTGTCTTTGGCTGTAAAAGCAATTTACAGCAGCAGTTTAACATCCCCAAAAAGGAAGATGGGAGAAGTGGGTTACGTTCATTTCCCAAGCTCAGGATGCACCCAATGTTGATTACAAAGAGTGCCGTTTGCAGAGCACATTTTGCAGATGAGTGCTTCCAAAACCTGCTGCAAAACAAATGGGGTATGCCAAGTTTCTTGTACTGAAGCCTGATGCAGTTCCAACACTTGAGGTGCCACTGACAGTCCCAGCACCATGCATGGATCACCATTTACCGGTAAGTAACTAGCTAACATAGAATAGTAGAGATTATCTAGCTAGCTAATGTTAGTTAATTTATTTGTCAATGTTGAGCCTCCATTAGCTCTGACATGAACCTCCATATCCTTGCTTTCACTGAGCTAACATTAGCTGGCTAACTTAGCTAGCTAGCTGTTAGCCAAATAGCCAAAATGATTTTTGTTTGTCTGTTTTTGAAATCTGATTGTAAAGCATGTTCTCTTTTGAATCATAGGGCCATTAGCTGTATGATGATAAATATATGTGGGATTTTTATAATTTGGAAGGGAAATCGTTTGTAAATATTAGGCTATATGTATGGTGGATGCTGCATGATGTAGCTAATCGTTAATGTTGTGGTTTATTAGGTAAGAGATCAGTCATTGATAAAATTATAGCTAGCCAAAATAGATTACAATTAAATATGTTTTGGAAGGAAACGCGTTGGAGGGAAATGGGTAACGTTATAATGTTGGAGGGAGACATATTGGAGGGAAACTGACCAATGTAATGTTGGAGGGAAACTGACCAATATAATGTTGGAGGGAAATGGTATAACGTTGAGTTCGCTACGTTTTCAGGTCTGATTAATGTGTGACTCCATGTATCGGCTATTTGTGATTAAAGCTAAGACCCCTCATGTTCCCTGATTTAAGAGGTGATGAACACTCCACTACCAGTGTCAACTCTCTCCTGACATGAACTGAAGCCATGCCCCATCTGCCCTCATCCACTGCAGCATTGAATTTTTCCTCTCCAAGCACTGTGAGTAGCCCTGTGAATTTTTATTTCATTACTGTATGAACAGTCAATGAAATTCACTAACACAATCACATTTACACATTAATGAGATTTTGCTCCTTGCTTGGACTGTCATTCATTCATAGCTCTTTTGTCTGGTATTTTGTACTGTTTTTTTGTGTGTTCACAGTCAAATCCTGTCCTGTCCTCAGCCAAAGAGGTGAGCACTTCTCCACCACCCTCCATCCATGATAAGCCTGTCGTGTCCTGAAGTCAAGCCCCTGAAGACAGTCTTGCCTCATACCCTTATTCAATCACTGCTCTGATCCCTTCCCAACACTGTGTGTGTGTGTGTGTAGCCCTCTCATGTTTGGATAAATACCATAGTAAACCAGAAACTAAATCAATATATCATATTAATATACATATATTTCACTCCCTGTGTTACGAACCCCGTGGCTTTAAAAGTCTAGGGTGGATGGAAAAGAGACCCGTAACTTAACTCATGCTAATTAGAATCTTGCCAATGAACAGTGAGAACAAAAATACGCCGACAACCACAAAGCTACCGTCAAACACAATTTTTTTTATTATAAACACACGGTAAAGGTTTGGGGAAAAGGGTCTGAGCAGGACCCAAGGAATGAAACAATAATGTCAAAAACCCCTAAACTGATCTTGACTGCCTCAAGAACCACTAAGCTTACTACTAACTACACAAAAATACAGTGGGTGGTCCGCTCAGGTCTAACTAGTGTTTTTAGACAAAGTTTTCCTACGGGTAGTGTATGCCCAAGGGCGACTTGCTAAAACTCCCCTTTTCCCAGGAACAAACAAACAACATAGTTACCATATGGAGTAAACAGCAAATGAGTGAGTACACAAAAAATCAGCAGATGAACTGATGACTCACAGGTGGGACACACCAACGACCTCCAATCAGGAACACAAAGGACACCTATGATTAGGGCAGAAGGAGAGGAAAAACACAAAAAACACCAACAGGATACCTGTATCCGTAACACCCTGCTTTGACTAAGTCATTCATTCATAGCTATTTTGTCTAACTGTGGTGTGTAATAGTTTTTTAGATGTTTCCAGTCAAATCCTGTCCTGCCCTCAGCGGAGGAGTTGAGCTCTTCTCCAACACCCTCCATCCATGTAGAGCCTTGCTCTACATCCATGTAGAGCCTTGCTCTACAGGGTGTCTTGCTCCGCTACTTCCTAGATTAACTGACCTTGTCCCATCTCCCTTTTTGACCTCGGGTGTGATCTCTCCCCTCTCAACACTGAGCCTGTCTTGCACTACTAGATTCCACTGAAACGTTTTCCTCTTCATCATCATGGTGTCAATTTGAATTTGTCTATCTCTACAGGATTGAGTGCCTATGTCTCTCCCAGCACCGAGACTGGTGAGACACCAAAGGACATCCTGTACCCCGCAGCAGATTCCATGGTCAACTTGGACAGCCTGATCCCCCAACATCTGTCCATACCACCTGCTAACTTGTGAAAAATATAGACTCATTGTACCTTGTTTTCTGTATTTCTATAAACATGATACTCATTTTTTTTTGTCATTTAGCAGACGCTCTTATCCAGAGCGACTTACAGTAGGGAGTGCAGACATTCTCATACTAGTCCCCCGTGGGAATCGAACCCACAACCCTGGCGTTGCAACTGCCATTCTCTACCAACTGAGCTACACGGGACTACATGAGGATGCAACAGACAAACTACAAATGATTACTTTTACCATAACATCAATCTTTTATTCCAGATTTAATACATTCACTATTCTTGCTTATTCTGTCCTCTCAGATGCAGTTATGTGAGGAGCCTGTTCATTTAGTTATGTGAGGATCATGGATGCAATATAAAAACAAATAATTATTGCTTTTACCGTAACATCAATATTTTATTCCATTCAATACATTCAGTATACTTATTTAGTCAGTCCTCTCAGACGCAGCTCTCCATAAGTCCATTCGGAAAGTATTCAGACCCCTTCACCTTTTCCACATTTTGTTACGTTACAGCCTTATTCTAAAATGGATTCAATTGTTTTTTCAGAGACTTGTCCTGAAGCCACTCTTGCATTATCTTGGCTGTGTGCTTAGGGTCGTTGTCCTGTTGGAAGGCGAACCTTCGCCCCAGTCTGAGGTTCTGAGCACTCTGAAGCAGGTTTTCATCAAAGATCTCTCTGTACTTTGCTCCGTTCATCTTTCCCTCAATCTTGACTAGTCTTCCAGTCCCTGCCGCTGAAAAACATCCCCACAGCATAATGTTGCCATCACCATGCTTCACCGTAGGGATGGTGCCAGGTTTCCTCCAGACATGACGCTTGGCATTCAGGCCAAAGAGTTCAATCTTGGTTTCATCAGACCAGAGAATCTTGTTTCTCATGGTTTGAGAGTCCTTTAGGTGCCTTTTGGCAAACTCCAAGCGGGCTGTTGTGCCTTTTACTGAGGAGTGGCTTCTGTCTGGCCACTCTTACCATAAATGCCTGATTGGTGGAGTGCTGCAGAGATGGTTGTCCTTCTGGAAGGTTTTCCCATCTCCACAGAGGAACTCTGGAGCTCTGTCAGAGTGACCATCGGGATCTTGGTCACATCCCTGACCAAGGCCCTTCTCCCCCAATTTCTCAGTTTGGCCGGGCGGCCAGCTGTAGGAAGAGTCTTGGTGGTTCCAAACTTCTTCTATTTAAGAATGATGGAGGCCACTGTGTTCTTTGGGACCTTCAATGCTGCAGACATTTTTTGGTACCCTTCCCCAGATTTGTGCCTCGACACACACCTGTCTCGGAGCTCTACGGACAATGCACTGTCAACTGTGGGACCTTATATAGACAGGTGTGTGCCTTTCCAAATCATGTCCAGTCAATTGAATTAACCAAATATGGACTCCAATCAAGTTGTAGAAACATCTCAAGGATGATCAATGGAAACAGGATGCACCTGAGCTCAGTTTTGAGTCTCATAGCAAAGGGTCTGAATACTTATGTAAATAAGGTATTTCAGTTTTTTTATTTTTAATAGATTTGCAAAAAGATCTAAAAACCTGTTTTCGCTTTGTCATTATGGGGTATTGTGTGTAGATTGAGGATTTAATTTTAATTTTATCCATTTTAGAATAAGGCTGTAATGTAACAAAATTTGAAAAAAGTAAAGGTCCCGTGTAGCTCAGTTGGTAGAGCATGCGCTCGTTTCGCACGGAGGGCCAGTATGAAAAATGTATGCACTCACTTAACTGTAAGTCGCTCTGGATAAGAGCGTTTGCTAAATTACTAAAATGTAAATGGGTATGAATACTTTCCGAATGCACTGTATGTTCATGGCATGTTGTAAGGCATACCCATTAACACACTGTCACAAGACCAGGGTGATCTGCCATGCAATGGCATGGTTCTTCTGGAGGCACCTGCCGACATCTTCTGATAACCTATTGAAATAAGTTATGCTGATATATTGCATGGTAACGCTGATAATAAATTATCTCGTACAATGAACTACAAAGTATCCTACACAAACCTGTGGAATCTCCAGGCAGCAGACGTTTTCCACCTCGGTTGGCATTGCCCACAGGTACACCTACATAAAGAAAATTAACATCAGGCGAAAGACAGCATGTCTGTCGCTCAATGTCCACAATCTCCGGTAAGGACGCAAAAATTCCAGGTAATATTGTCCTATAACACTGCTGTCCACCAAATGCTCAAATTATAATCACGTATAGTTTGCTATAGAAAGCATATTCAACCGGAATCATATCTAGCCAAGATGATAGCTAGCTAACGTTAGCTTATTGATTGCGATCTAGTATAGCTTATTTGTTGAGAATGTCAAATCGAACAATTAGCCGTCTAACAAGCTAATAAGCATGCATGATGTATCAGCTTTTACAATAATATCACAACTAATGAAGGATTTTATAAATGTTTCTTGTCCGCTTGAAGTATCAAGTGATGTAAAATGTAGCATGCACTGGGATCAAGCTAAGCTAACTACAAGCTGGCTAGCTAAAGCCACACTAACTACGGGTTGCAGCGATTTCCAAATAGGCTTACCACTGTGTTACATGAGCACTGGCTCATTATCTTCCTCATTAATTTCAGGGTCAGACTCTGGCTCATACGTGTAAGGCTGTATACTACCTTGCGCTATTGCTGGGCTAACCTTACAGTTGCGTTTCTGATTAAGTATCTTATCTGGGGAGTTTGTTTTGGTTTGCAACAGCCAATCGGAACTAAGAAACATTAATATTGATAATTTTATCCCCACGCCAATACAGTGGCTTGCGAAAGTATTCACCCCCCTTGGCATTTTTCCTATTTTGTTGCCTTTCAACCTGGAATTAAAATGGATTTTTGGTGGTTTGTATCATTTGATTTACACAACATGCCTACCACTTTGAAGATGCAAAATACTTTTTGGGGTGAAACAAACAAGATTTTGTTCTCGGGATGATGAGAGGTGTTGGGGTTGCGCTAGACATAGCGTTTTAATGATGGCGCCGGAGAAGATTGCTGCCGTTTTACAGCCCTCTAACCAATTGTACTATTATGTGTGTTTTTTCGCGTTATTTATAATTTATTCTGTACATAATGTTTCTGCCACCGTCTCTTATGACCAAAAACAGCTTCTGGATATCAGGACAGCGATTACTCACCTCGTATTGGACGAATATTTGTTATTCAACGAGTCGGACGCGAAGGATATCCTACAGACACCCGACAAGGCCCAAATCCCCATCCCCATCATTCGCATGAGAAAGAGACAGAGATATCGTGGACGTTGATCAGGGTGCCTTGTAAGGACCCGACGGCGAGCGAGTAAACTGCCTCTTCCATCATCCTATTAGCCAATGTTCAATCATTTGAAAATAAATTGGACGACCTAAGATTAAGGTTATCCTACCAACGGGACATTAAAAACTGTAGTATCTTATGTTTCACCGAGTCGTGGCTGAACGATGACATGGATAACATACAGCTGGTGGGATATACGCTACATCGGCAGGATAGAACGGCTGACTCTGGTAAGAGAAAGGGTGACGGTCTATGTATATTTGTAAACAACAGCTGGTGCATAAAATCTAATACTAAGGAAGTCTCATGGTTTTGCCCGCCTGAGGTAGAGTATCTCATGATAAGCTGTAGACCACACTATTTAACAAGAGAGTTTTCATCTATATTTTTCGTAGCTGTCTATTTACCACCACAAACCGATGCTGGCACTCAATGAGCTGTATAAGGCCATAAGTAAACAGGAAAACGCTCATCCAGAGGCAGCGCTCCTAGTGGCCGGGGACATTAATGCAGGGAAACTTAAATCCGTTCTACCTCATTTCTACCAGCATGTTAAATGTGCAACCAGAGGGGAAACAAGCTCTCAGTTAATAAAAAACTGGTCAGATGACGCAGATGCTAAGCTACAGGACTGTTTTGCTAGCACAGACTGGAATATGTTCCGGGATTCTTCCGATATCATTGAGGAGTACACCACATCAATTACTGGCTTCATCAATAAGTGCATCGATGACGTCGTCGCCACAGTGACCGTACGTACATACCCCAACCAGAAGCACTGGATTACAGGCAACATCCGCACTGAGCTAAAGGGTAGAGCTGCCGCTTTCAAGGAGCGGGACTCTAACCCGGACGCTTATAAGAAATCATGGCTACCTTAGACCACTGCGCCACTCGGGAGGACCCACGCTGCTGCTACTCTGTTTATTATTCATGCATAGTCACTTTAACTCTACCCACATGTACATATTATCTCGACTAACCGGTGCCCCCGCATATTGACTCTTCACCGGTACCCCCTGTATATAGCCTCCCTACTGTTATTTTATTTTACTGCTGCTCTTTTCTTTATTTTTTATTTTGTCTTTTTTTAACATATCTATTTTTGACATAACCCTTTTTTTTTTTCTTTTTTTAAACTGCATTGTTGGTTAAGGGCTTGTAAGTAAGCATTTCACTGTAATGTTTACACCTGTTGTATATTGGCGCATGTGGCAAATAAAATTTTATTTGATTTCCTTGATGGCCAAAAAGCTCAATTTTAGTCTCATCTGACCAGAGTACCTTCTTCCATATGTTTGGTGAGTCTCCCACATGCCTTTTGGTGAACACCAAATGTGTTTGCTTCTTTTTTCCTTTAAGCAATGGCTTTTTTCTGGCCACTCTTCCGTAAAGCCCAGCTCTGTGGAGTGTACAACTTAAAGTGGTCCTATGGACAGATAATCCAATATCAGCTGTGGAGCTTTGCAGCTCCTTCAGGGTTATCTTTGGTCTCTTTGTTGCCTCTCTGATTAATGCCCTCCTTGCCTGGTCTGTGAGTTTTGGTGGGCGGCCCTCTCTTGGCAGGTTTGTTGTGGTGCCATATTCTTTCCATTTTTTAATAATGGATTTAATGGTGCTCTGTGGGATGTTCAACGTTTTGGATATTTTTTTATAACCCAACCCTGGTCTGTACTTCTCCACAACTTTGTCCCTGGCCGGTTTGGAGAGCTCCTTGGTCTTAATGGTGCCGCTTGCTTGGTGGTGCCCCTTGCTTAGTGGTGTTGCAGACTCTGGGGCCTTTCAGAATAGGTGTGTATATATACTGAGATCATGTGACAGATCATGTGAAACTTAGATTGCACACAGGTGGACTTTATTTAACTAATTATGTGACTTCTGAAGGTAATTGGTTGCACCAGATCTTATTTAGGAGCTTCATAGCAAAGGGGGTGAAAACATATGCACACACCATTTTTCCGTTATGAATTTTTTATAATTTTTTGAAACAAGTAATTTTTTTCATTTCACTTCACCAATTTTGACTATTTTGTGTATGTCCATTACATGAAATCCAAATAAAAATCAATTTAAATTACAGGTTGTAATGCAACAAAATAGGAAAAAAACGCCAAGGGGATAAATACTTTTGCAAGGCACTGTACCTTTCGCCTAGTGTGTTTCCTAGAGAGATTCTGCCTACAGTAAAAGCTGTTTTTAAAATACTTGTTGACCAGTATGATTGAAAAAACGACACATAACAGCTTGATGATACTTCGACATCATTGTTTATTGAAATCAAGTGAAACTGCAAAGGCTGGCGTGAACCTTTCAAGAAAATTATTAGCTAATCACACCCTTTTAGTATGTCATATATTTGAGGATTCCATTGACAATTTGGTGTCTAAATCCAAAGTGTCATTTTGTGTTACTCAATTAAAATGAAGGGAAATAACATTGTTATTAATCATATCACTTTAGTAAATTATTTTTAAAAGGGTTAATGAGCTTAGATTTGAGCATTTGTGGCCTCCATTTAAGAAAATCCTCAATAACTTAAAATGTCTAATATGTGTTACTGTCATTGGTGTTACTACTCCTACTGGAGGCACAATATTATCATAATGGTAAAAAAATGTTTTATCATTAAGCAGCCATATTAGTTTTTAGAATGGGAAGGTGTACCCAAATACATACAAAAAATGTAATCTAGATGTTTTTATTTGTATTATTCAAAATGCCATGCCCACATGCCACTGCAATTCAAGAACGACTCTGCTGTTAGCTTTTTGCACTGTGAATTTAATCATTGACGTAATTATTTTCATGGTTTTAGGTTTAATGGGAAACAACTTGAACACTTTTC
Source organism: Coregonus clupeaformis (assembly GCF_020615455.1). Taxonomy (NCBI): domain Eukaryota; kingdom Metazoa; phylum Chordata; class Actinopteri; order Salmoniformes; family Salmonidae; genus Coregonus; species Coregonus clupeaformis. The sequence continues at coordinate 29,561,437 of NC_059210.1, forward strand.
ATTCTGCTCATTTTACCTGTAATCTCTACCTCTCCTGTATCAGTATTCCTCCTCGTACTCCTCCTCCCTTCATCTTGACCATGCTTCTCACGGGGGCTGTTGAGAACAGAAGTTTGACTAATACATTAAAGCTGGGAATTAGAAAGCGTCAGTCTACATGCATATGCAAGTGTTTCTCCTAGTTCTGGGCAGAAAAATTACTGCAGTTTTATGTAAATCTGGGCTTTGAGGATCTGGCAACAATATTTGTACACTATTTTTATGGATGGAAATTTGCACAGTCAAGGGTCCCTTTTTGGCTCTCACCTGAATGAGGACTTATTTACTTTCTTGTAAAGAATGTGAAATGTCTGTGGGCAAACTCTCCCCCCTCTCCTTCGTTTAGGAAAGCAGATCCATCTTTCTCTGGCAGTTTGCAGACCTTCCAGTGTTTGCTTCCTGACAATCGATACGCATGCATATTTCATCCTTTGGGTTAAGAGCAAAATCTTTTTCCCCTGCTGTGCCTTTTGATTTCTCCTCCTCTATCACCCCACTGGGAAAATGGTGTGGATGTCTGCGGTCTCACGGTTAATCACCCCACCAAGTAGAGATGTAACACTGTTTCAACTGAATGCCCCTCTCTGGGTTTTCACACCAGACTCTGGTGCTTGACCCATGTCTGACTCTGAGAAACAGCACTGTAGTAAGTTAGCTGGCTAGCATTAATATGACCCCATTAACAGTTACATTCTAGTCTCTCTCAGGGGAGTCTTTGTGTCCACTGAAGCAGCGGTTGTGTTAGTAATTTAATTTCATTTGGAAAACGTGTCTGAATTCTCAATGGTAACACTACAGACAGGGCATTAAAGCAACAGCCTACTGTTTGCTGTCTACCACAACACAGATTACAATAGGGATGGACACATGACATTGTGAACCACTGTCTGCTCTGCTAATGACCTCTTCCCTATGAGAGGCCAGTGGGAGTGTTAAGTGTCCTAGACTGAGTCCTCTCACTGGGTTGACTTCCCTGGAGCAGCCCTGTAAATCTCTGCCCACATTAGACTGCTGTGTGTCAGTCACTTCCTCCTCCACTGCTGTGTGTCAGTCACTTCCTCCTCCACCTGTCCCCCTCACTCCTTTCCTCAACTCCATCTCTCCTCTCCTCTACCCCGCTCCTCCTCCATCAGTACAGTAATTAGCTCAGAGGCTCAGAAAGAAGGACGGAACAGATGAGCCCTGACGCAGAGAGTTGAGGGGATTGCTGGTCAGGTGGTCTAACTCCTCTGATGGTTCTGAGGAAGATCAGGAGGAGTTTACTGGAAATGTCACTATCTGTATTTTGCGCCACTGCAACCTTTCAGATGCTCCATCTATCCCAGGCCTCTAAACGAGAAGCTAATAGGAGGGCTGACAGCTCTCACTCAACACAGAGCACAATTACAGCCAGAGCCAGATATCAATCAGGCCACCCTGCATCACCTCACTCACACCCTCCCTCCATCTGTCTCTCTGTCATCTATCCTTGGCATCTGCACCACTATATCCTCCTGCTCTCTCTGCCTCTGGTGTAGTGGTATATAGAGAGATTTGCTGACACTGTGTTTGTGAAGTGTGTGTTTGCGTGAGATGAATATATATTTTGGAGATGAAAATTAGGTGTCTAATAAGATCATCCCTCTTCTCTCACTCTCCCTCTCTCTCCGTCTCTCTCACTCTCCCTCTCTCTCTGTCTCTCACACACACGTTCTCGCTCTCACACACCTTTTCTCTCTCTCTCTCTGTTCTCTCTCCCATGCTCTACCACTTAGGGCAGATGAAGGTGTCAGGTTAGATGGGATCAATAGAGGACTTGTCAGGACTCACAGTGGAGAGGGTTAGTGAGGGGATAGAGAAAGTGCTTTCAGTATTTCTAATCAGTACCATAATCACTTCTCCACTCTACAAAGGTCCCCCAAGGCCCAGATCAATTGTTTACTCAGTATTGCTTTCATCTCCTGTCCACAGGACAAGTGACATGACTGTGTAAGTGTGTCTGACGTTTGTGTGTCAAATCTAGTACAAATATATTTGTCACATGCACCGAATACAATGGGTGTAGACTTAACCGTGAAACGCTTGCTTTATAGCCCTGCTCAACGATACAGAGTAAAGAAATCAATAAAATAAAAACCAAGAGGAATAAAATACACAAAAATTGAGCTATATACAGGGAGTACCAGATCAATGTGCATTTTAATTGGGATTAAAATGATTAATGGAAAATAAAACTGAGTGTACAAAACATTAAGGACACCTGCTCTTTCCATGACAGATTGACCAGGTGAATCCAGGTGAAAGCAATGATCCCTTATCGCTGTCAAATCCACTTCAATCAGTGTAGATGAAGAGGAGGAGACAGGTTAAGTAAGGATTTGTAATCCTTGAAACAAGTGAGACATGGATTATGTATGTGTGCCATTCAGAGGGTGAATGGGCAAGACAAATGATTTAAGTGCCTTTAAATGGGGTATGGTAGTAGGTGCCAGGCGCACCGGTTTTGTCAAGAACTGTAACGCTACTAGGTTTTTCACGCTCAACAGTTTCCCGTGTGTATCAAGCCAACTCATCCAGCCAACTTGACAACTGTGGGAAGCATTTCAGTCAACATGGGCCAGCATCCCTGTGGAACACTTTCGACACCTTGTGGAGTCCATGCCCCAACGAATTGAGGCTGTTTTGAGTGTAAAAGAGGGGGGAGGGTGCAACTCAATATTAGGAAGGTGTTCTTAATGTTTTGTATACTCTGTATAACTTGATTTAGAAAAGTATTCAACCCCCTGAGTAGATACATGTTAGAATCACCTTTGACATCTGGGATTATAAAACACACAGGAAAGGTAAAAAACACCTATGTAAATCCAAGATGGAAGGAGGATTGTCTCTCCCAAATTGTATATTTTACTATTGGGCCGCTAACCTCCGCGCTGTTACGTTTTTGCTGGATGACGCACCCCCGCCATCCAGCTGGCTTAGCATGGAGCGGGAGGAGTGTCACCCCTTCTCTATTGGTGCCGTGATTTTGTCACCTGTCAATCTGGAGATGTCACTTTACCGTAACAATCCTATTATACATAGCACAGTCCGAATCTGGAAGCAAATTAAAGTCCACTTTGAGCTTAGACCAATATCATTCATGCTCCCTGTTGCCAGGTGTCACGATCGCCTATGAAATAGGACCAAAGCGCAGCGTTGGGAGTGAACATGATGACTTTAATGTTGAAACACACGAGACTACAAAACAAAAACACAATCCGTGAAGTCCTCAGTTACACTGACTGACACATAGAACAAAAACCCACAACCCCAAAGTGAACAATGACAGTTTAAATATGGCTCCCAATCAGAGATAACGAGCCGACAGCTGACACTCGTTACCACTGATTGGGAGTCACTCGACCAAACACAGAAACAACCAATAACCACCCAACCAATACCCAAACACAACAAAAATTAACACACTCTGGCCCAAAATACCAAGTCCCGGAGCCAGAGCGTGACAGTACCCCCTAAAGGCGCGGACTGCGACCGCGCCTCAAAAAACCCAAAATGGGGAGGGCTGGGTGGGTGTTGCTCCTCGGAGGCGGCTCCGGCTCTGGCTCCGGGCTTGACCACCACCCTACATCAATCCCCCCGTAATGTCCCCGGTCCGATCCATACCAGCTGGCTGGATCAGTACTGATGACGCGCACCCCTAGCTTGGCGCGTGAGGCAGGAACGGACCGGACCTGGCTGACGACTCGCCTCCTCGGCTTGGTGCGTGGAGCCGGAACGGACCTCCTCAGGCTGACGACTCGCCTCCCTGGCTTGGTGCGCGTAGCAGGAATAGGCTGAACCCGGTTGACGACTCGCCCCCTTGGTTTGGTGCGAGTAGCCGGAACGAGCTGACCCAGGTTGACGACTCGCACCCTTAGCCTGGTGCGAGTAGCAGGAACAGGCCGGGTTGGGCCGGCGACGCACCCCGTAGGCTTGGTGCGGGGAGCAGGCACGGGCCGGACAGGGCTGACGAAACGCACCACAGACTTGGTGCGGGGAGCAGGAACAGGCCGGGCTGGGCTGGCGACGCGCACCGCTGGCTTGGTGCGGGGAGCAGGCACGGGCCGGACAGGGCTGACGAAACGCACCACAGACTTGGTGCGGGGAGCAGGAACAGGCCGAGTCGGGCTGGCGACGCGCACCACAGGCTCCATGCGAGGAACAGGAACAGACAGGACCGCACTGGGGACACACACCCCTGGCCCTCCACGGGGATCAGGAACGGGCCGGACCGGACTGGTAACACACCCCAGTACCTTTCGCCCTGCCTCCACACCTTCCTTCCCCTTCGTGACCAGTGGCCCCCTTAACCTGGCGGCCTCCTCTGCCAACCTTCTGCACTCCTCAATCCCGTACTCCTGCTGCCCCGACGTCGTGAGCCCCCCCCTAAAAATGTTCTGGGGGTCTCTCCTCCCCGTGGACCAGGCCTCTATAGTCCTTGCCCAACCTTCGCTCTTCGGTCTCCACCACTCGTCATCCAACTCCTGGAAATGCTGCTTGGTCTCGTTGTGGTGGGTTTTTCTGTCACGATCGCCTATGAAATAGGACCAAAGCGCAGCGTTGGGAGTGAACATGATGACTTTAATGTTGAAACACACGAGACTACAAAACAAAAACACGATCCGTGAAGTCCTCAGTTACACTGACTGACACATAGAACAAAAACCCACAACCCCAAAGTGAACAATGACAGTTTAAATATGGCTCCCAATCAGAGATAACGAGCCGACAGCTGACACTCGTTACCACTGATTGGGAGTCACTCGACCAAACACAGAAACAACCAATAACCACCCAACCAATACCCAAACACAACAAAAATTAACACACTCTGGCCCAAAATACCAAGTCCCGGAGCCAGAGCGTGACACCAGGAATCCCTCATTTGCCCCCTCTAACCTTGATAACACCTTTGAGCGATGGGGAGAGTTGGGGATAAGTACCATAGGGGATTTATATATAGGAGGGACCTTTGCTTCCTTTGAAGCGCTGAGGGAAACTTATAACCTTCCCAGAAGTAACTTTTTCAGATACCTACAAATTAGAGACTGTTAGAAAACACCTCCCAACATTTGAGAATGCTAAACCTTCCATGTTTGACGGATGCATAAAAATATGCCCCACCTCAGACAAACTGTATCTCGTCTATATGACACTTTTCAATCTGTTAGCGCACCCTCTACTGATACCATTAAGGCAAAATGGGAGCAAGAACTAGGGACTGATATTTCGGTGGCAAACTGGGAGGATAGCTTGGAGTATATCCACACCTGCTCCATTAACTCCAGACATCGTCTCATACAATTTAAGGTATTACACAGATTACACTATTCCAAAACTAAACTGCATAGGATATTTCCTGATACATCCCCTATGTGTGATAAATGTCAGGCTGAGCAGGGTACACTACTCCACTGCTTTGCCCTATGCTCTAGTCTGTATGGTTATTGGTGTGGAATTTTTGGGGTCCTCTCTGAAGTTCTGGAGACTTCAATAGACCCAGACCCGCTTCTGATAATCCTGGGAGTGTCCGATTCCCTAAACGGATTAACCAACTCCCAAAAACAACTCACCTCTTAGTCTCATTTCGGCAAAAAAAATAATCTTGTTGTTTTGGAAAAGGAGGGAAGCGCCCTCTACCAAATTATGGCTCAGCGAATTGGCAAAAACTGTATAAGTGGGGGGGTACATCTACCCTTTTTCTTTCTACCTGTCCCTGTTCTGCATGTCGTGTTTTGTAATATTTGTTTTGTGTCCAGAACACTGGGTCTTGTTGTTCATGTCTGTTCTCTTATGTTTAGATAAGAACTGTACACATGTCTTTCATACCTATACACCATTCTTGTGTGTGTTCAATAAAAAATATTTGAACAGAACAGAATCACCTTTGGCAGCGATTACAGCTGTGAGTCTTTCTGGGTAAGTCTCTAAGAGCTTTACACACCTGGATTGTACAATATTTTTCATTTATCCTTAAACAAATGTATCAAGCTCTGTCCAGTTGGTTGTTGATCATTGCTGGACAGCCATTTTCAAATCTTGCCATAGATTTTCAAGCCGATTTAAGTCAAAACTGTAACTAGACCACTCAGGAACATTCGTTGTAATCTTGGTAAGCAACTCCAGTGTATATTTGGGCTTGTGTTTTAGGTTATTGTCCTTCTGAAAGGTGAATTTGTCCTTCTGAAAGGTGAATTTGTCTCAGTGTCTGCTGGAAAGCAGACAATCAGGTTTTCCTTTAGAATTTTGCCTGTGCTTAGCTCTATTACAGTTAGTTTTATCCCCTAAAAAAAAGCCCTAGTACTTGCCAATGACAAGCATACCCATAACATGCAAGCATACCCATAACACTGGGTGTATTAATACACCATCCAAAGTGTAAAATAAATAACTGCACCATGCTGAAAGGGATATTTAATATCTGCTTTTCTTTTTTTACCCATATACCAATAGTTGTCATTTGCGAACCATAAGAAAACCTCCCTGGTCTTTGTGGTTGAATCTGTGCTTGAAATTCAGTGCTATTTGTACAGTGGGGAAAAAAAGTATTTAGTCAGCCACCAATTGTGCAAGTTCTCCCACTTAAAAAGATGAGAGAGGCCTGTAATTTTAATCGTAGGTACACGTCAACTATGACAGACAAAATGAGAAAAGAAAATCCAGAAAATCACATTGTAGGATTTTTAATAAATTTATTTGCAAATTATGGTGGAAAATAAGTATTTGCTCAATAACAACAGTTTCTCAATACTTTGTTATATACCCTTTGTTGGCAATGACACAGGTCAAACGTTTTCTGTAAGTCTTCAAGGTTTTCACACACTGTTGCTGGTATTTTGGCCCATTCCTCCATGCAGATCTCCTCTAGAGCAGTGATGTTTTGAGGCTGTCGCTGGGCAACACAGACTTTCAACTCCCTCCAAAGATTTTCTATGGGGTTGAGATCTGGAGACTGGCTAGGCCACTCCAGGACCTTGAAATGCATCTTACGAAGCCACTCCTTCGTTGCCTGGGCGGTGTGTTTGGGATCATTGTCATGCTGAAAGACCCAGCCACGTTTCATCTTCAATGCCCTTGCTGATGGAAGGAGGTTTTCACTCAAAATCTCACAATACATGGCCCCATTCATTCTTTCCTTTACACGGATCAGTCGTCCTGGTCCCTTTGCAGAAAAACATCCCCAAAGCATGATGTTTCCACCCCCATGCTTCACAGTAGGTATGGTGTTCTTTGGATGCAACTCAGCATTCTTTGTCCTCCAAAGACGGCGAGTTGAGTTTTTACCAAAAAGTTATATTTTGGTTTCATCTGACCATATGACATTCTCCTAATCCTCTTCTGGATCATCCAAATGCACTCTAGCAAACTTCAGACGGGCCTGGACATGTACTGGCTTAAACAGGGGGACACGTCTGGCACTGCAGGATTTGAGTCCCTGGCAGCGTAGTGTGTTACTGATGGTAGGCTTCGTTACTTTGGTCCCAGCTCTCTGCAGGTCATTCACTAGGTCCCCCTGTGTGGTTCTGGGATTTTTGCTCACCGTTCTTGTGATCATTTTGACCCCACGGGTTGAGATCTTGCGTGGAGCCCCAGATCGAGGGAGATTACCAGTGGTCTTGTATGTCTTCCATTTCCTAATAATTGCTCCCACAGTTGATTTCTTCAAACCAAGCTGCTTACCTATTGCAGATTCAGTCTTCCCAGCCTGGTGCAGGTCTACAATTTTGTTTCTGGTGTCCTTTGACAGCTCTTTGGTCTTGGCCATAGTGGAGTTTGGAGTGTGACTGTTTGAGGTTGTGGACAGGTGTCTTTTATACTGATAACAAGTTCAAACAGGTGCCATTAATACAGGTAACGAGTGGAGGACAGAGGAGCCTCTTAAATAAGAAGTTACAGGTCTGTGAGAGCCAGAAATCTTGCTTGTTTGTAGGTGACCAAATACTTATTTTCCACCATAATTTGCAAATAAATTCATAAAAAATCCTACAATGTGATTTTCTGGAAAAAAAATTCTCAATTTGTCTGTCATAGTTGACGTGTACCTATGATGAAAATTACAGGCCTCTCTCATCTTTTTAAGTGGGAGAACTTGCACAATTGGTGGCTGACTAAATACTTTTTTCCCCCACTGTATGTGTGGGGTAGAGAGATGGGGTAGTCATTTAAAAATCATTTTAAACGCTTATTGCATACAGTGAGTCCATGCAACTTATGTGACTTGTTAAGCACATTTTTACTTCAGAACTTATTTAGGCTTACCATAACAAAAGGCTTGAACACTTATTGACTCAATACATTTCAGCTTTTCATTTAATTAATTTGTAAACATTTATAACAACTTAATTTCACTTTGACAGTATGAAGTGTTGTGTGTAGATCAGTGACACAAAACCTCAATGTAATCAATTTTAAATTCAGGCTGTAACACAACAAAATGTGGAAAAAGTCTAGGGGTGTGAATACTTTCTGAAGGCACACTACCGGTCAAAAGTTTTAGAACACCTCAATTTTTTCAGTTTTTATTGAAATTCACACAGTTTAATGTCTTAATGTACTCTTAAATTAAATCATAGAACAAATAAACAATTTTGTTTAACAAATGTTATCTACATTTTTGACTCATCAAAGTAGCCACCTTTTGCAGACATAACAGCCTAACACACTCGTGGCATTCTTTCTACAATGCAAATCAAATATTGTTCGAAAGGTTCTTCCCAACACTTTTGCAGAATTTCCCACTAATGTGTTGCACTTGTAGGTTGCTTTGCTTTCACCCTTCTGCCCAGTTCATCCCAAACCAGCTGGATGGGGTTTATGTCTGGAGACTGTGCTGGCCATTCCATGATTTGAAGCCTACCTTCTTGTTCTTTTCTTCTAAGGTAGTTCTGACATAGCCTGGAGATATGTTTTGGGTCATTATCTTGCTGTAGGATGAACCCCTGACCAACTAGGTGTACACCAGAGGGTATTGCATGGCGCTGCAAAATGCTGTGGTAGCCGTTTTGGTTCAGGGTGCCACTCACTCTGTGCAAGTCGGCAACTCTGGATCCAGCAAAAGAGCCCCAGACCATCATGCTTCCTCCTCCATGTTTGACAGTTGGTGTCACACACTGAGAAACCATCCTTTCGCCTAGTTAGTAGCTACTGTGCTCGAAATGTAGCTAGCTTGTTGCTACCTGGATAGCTAACTAAACAATAGCTGGAACGACCTAGTGAACAGACGCGAACTGGCTGAGTCGATTCAGTGGCTAGCTTTGCACTTGGCTGGCTAACAGTAGCTGCTAGGGGTAAGTTATAACCTACATTTGTGTTTTGTTTTTACATACTAGTAACCAGAGTTGTTCAAGGGAATTCGGGACATGGGTGACTAGTTAATGTTAGCTTGGCTCTCTCTGTGTGTTCGTGCCGTGGGAGGAGTTTTTTTTTTCGTTGGCAGAGAGCAATGGCTAGCTAGTATGCTAACTATTCTAGCTAACTAACTGGCTGAATAAGTTGACGACGTACTCGCTCAAGCTGTCGGGACTAACCCAGAACTTTACACAACGTTAGACACGGACACGAATGATCTGCTTGGCGTGTTGACACACTGGAGGTTTGTTGTGGCCGAGTATTGGTGCTAAACCGTGTTGTTGGAGGCTGGCATGCTAATTGGCTGTGGCGTCATAGGATTCGGTGCCCTGGACGGTTTTCACAGAAGAATACTGTACCAAGTTAGCTAGCTGAATAAACTAAGTTAGTCTATTCCTAGAAAACATTGAACCGCTGTAGTTTACAACAATTATAGTTTCTGAGGTGGATGTTGGGAGAGTTATATTTCAGTGAAACGTAAGTGAGGGAGGCCCCGCTCTCTCGCTTTCCCAGATGTTTAGTTCATTTCATTCCGATCTCCTTTGCATTATTGTAGCCATTTTCTGTAGCCTGTCAACTATGTGTCTGTCTATCCCTGTTCTCTCCACTCCGCACCGGCTACACAAACGCCTCACACCGCGTGGCTGCTGCCACTCTAACCTGGTGGTCCCTGCACATACGATCCACGTGGAGTTCCAGGTCTCCGGCAGCCTCTGAAACTGCCGTTCTGCGGCCAACAAGGCAGAGTTCATCTCAGCCTATGCTACCCTCCAGTCCCTCAACTTCTTGGCGCTGACGGAAACATGGATTACCACAGAAAACACTGCTACTCCTACTGCTCTCTCCTCGTCTGACCATGTGTTCTCGCATACCCCGAAAGCATCTGGTCAGCGGGGTGGTGGCACAGGAATCCTCATCTCTCCCAAGTGGACATTCTCTCTTTCTCCCCTGACCCATCTGTCTATCTCCTCATTTGAATTCCATGCTGTCACAGTCACTAGCCCATTCAAGCTTAACATCCTTATAATTTATCGCCCTCCAGGTTCCCTTGGAGAGTTCATTAATGAGCTTGACGCATTGATAAGTTCCTTCCCTGAGGATGGCTCACCCCTCACAGTTCTGGGTGACTTTAACCTCCCTACGCCTACCTTTGACTAATTTCTCTCTGCCTCTTTCCACTCCTCTCCTCTTTTGACCTCACCCTCTCACCGTCCCCCCCTACTCACAAGGCAGGCAATACGCTTTACCTTATCTTTACTAGATGCTGTTCTTCTACTAATCTCACTGCAACTCCCCTCCAAGTCTCCGACCACTACTTTGTATCCTTTTCTCTCTCGCTCTCCTCCAACACTACTCACTCTGCCCCTACTCAGATGGTAATGCGCCGTCGCAACCTTCGCTCTCTCTCTCCCGCTACTCTCTCCTCTTCCATCCTACCATCTCTTCCCTCTGCTCAACCCTCCTCTCCTCCCTTTCTGCATCCTTTGACTCTCTATGTCCCCTATCCTCCCGGCCGGCTCGGTCCTCCCCTCCCGGCCGGCTCGGTCCTCCCCTCCTGCTCCGTGGCTTGACGACTCATTGCGAGCTCACAGAACAGGGCTCCGGGCAGCCGAGCGGAAGTGGAGGAAAACTAGACTCCCTGCGGACCTGGCATCTTTTCACTCCCTCCTCTCTACATTTTCTTCCTCTGTTTCTGCTGCTAAAGCCACTTTCTACCACTCTAAATTCCAAGCATCTGCCTCTAACCCTAGGAAGCTCTTTGCCACCTTCTCCTCCCTGCTGAATCCTCCTCCCGCTCCCCCCCTCCTCCCTCTCTGTGGATGACTTCGTCAACCATTTTGAAAAGAAGGGTGACGACATCCGATCCTAATTTGTTAAGTCAAATGACACAGCTGGTCCTGCTCACACTGCCCTACCCTATGCTTTGACTTCTTTCTCTCCTCTCTCTCCAGATGAAATCTTGCGACTTGTGACGGCCGGCCGCCCAACAACCTGCCCGCTTGACCCTATCCCCTCCTCTCTTCTCCAGACCATTTCCGGAGACCTTCTCCCTTACCTCACCTTGCTCATCAACTCATCCTTGACCGCTGGCTATGTCCCTTCCGTCTTCAAGAGAGCGAGAGTTGCACCCCTTCTCAAAAAACCTACAAAATACAGCTGGTGTGGAAGGCATAGGAGTTTGTTTACGTGTTTTTAGGTTTGTGTGTTACCCTTTATACCCTATTACCAACTACATACATTGTTTCCAAATTGACTTTTTCGATGTAAAAAAACTAACAAAAAAACAACTACAGACCAGTATCCCTTCTTTCTCTCCAAAACTCTTGAGCGTGCCGTCTTTAGCCAACTCTCTTGCTATCTCTCTCAGAATGACCTTCTTGATCCAAACCAGTCAGGTTTCAAGACTGGTCATTCAACTGAGACTGCTCTTCTCTGTGTCACGGAGGCTCTCCGCACTGCTAAAGCTAACTCTCTCTCCTCTGCTCTCGTCCTTCTAGACCTATCTGCTGCCTTTGATACTGTGAACCATCAGATCCTCCTCTCCACCCTCTCCGAGTTGGGCATCTCCGGCATGGCTCACACTTGGATTGTGTTCTACCTGACAGGTCGCTCCTACCAGGTGGCGTGGCGAGAATCATGCTCTCACCACTGGTGTCCCCCAGGGCTCAGTTCTAGTCCCTCTCCTATTCTCGCTATACACCAAGTCACTTGGCTCTGTCATATCCTCACATGGCCTCTCCTATCATTGCTACGCAGACGACACACAATTAATCTTCTCCTTTCCCCCTTCTGATAACCAGGTGTCAAATCACATCTCTGCATGTCTGGCAGACATATCAGTGTCGATGACGGATCACCACCTCAAGCTGAACCTCGGTAAGACGGAGCTGCTCTTCCTCCCGGGGAAGGACTGCCCGTTCCATGATCTCGCCATCACGGTTGACAACTCCGTTGTGTCCTCCTCCCAGAGTCCAAAGAGCCTTGGCGTGACCCTGGACAACACCATGTCGTTCTCTGCTAACATCAAGGCGGTGACCCGATCCTGTAGGTTCATGCTCTACAACATTCGCAGAGTTCGACCCTGCCTTACACAGGAAGCGGCACAGGTCCTAATCCAGGCACTTGTCATCTCCCGTCTGGATTACTGTAACTCGCTGTTGGCTGGGCTCACTGCCTGTGCCATTAAACCCCTACAACTCATCCAGAACGCAGCAGCCCGTCTGGTGTTCAACCTTCCCAAGTTCTCTCACGTCACCCCGCTCCTCCGCACACTCCACTGGCTTCCAGTTGAAGCTCGCATCTGCTACAAGACCATGGTGCTTGCCTACGGAGCTGTGAGGGGAACGGCACCTCTGTACCTTCAGGCTCTGATCAGTCCCTACACCCAAACGAGGGCATTGCGTTCATCCACCTCTGGCCTGCTGGCCCCCCTACCTCTGCGGAAGCACAGTTCCCGCTCAGCCCAGTCAAAACTGTTCGCTGCTCTGGCACCCCAATGGTGGAACAAGCTCCCTCACGACGCCAGGACAGCGGAGTCACTCAACACCTTCCGGAGACACTTGAAACCCCACCTCTTTAAGGAATACCTGGGATAGGATAAAGTAATCCTTCTACCCCCCCTTACTCCCCCCCCCCAAAAAAAAATATAAAAAAAGAAAATTGTAAAGTGGTTGTCCCACTGGCTATCATAAGGTGAATGCACCAATTTGTAAGTCGCTCTCGATAAGAGCGTCTGCTAAATAACGGAAATGTAAAATGTACTCGACGGCGTGATGAACCGAAGATTTCATATTTTGATTCATTGGTCCATAATACCTTCTTCCAGTCTTCAGTAGTCCACTGGTGGTGCTTCATGGCCCAGGCAAGCCTCTTTTTTTCTTATTTTGCCATCTTAGCAATGGCTTTCTTACTGCCACTTGACCTGTCAAACCTGCAGCTCGAAGTCTTCTCTTCACAGTTGAAACTGAGACTTGCTTACTTCGACCAGTGTTAAGCTCTGCTTGAAGCTGTTGTCCTGTGAGCCGCATATCACGCAAGCTGTTGACTCTCAGAAACTTGTCTTCTGATTCTGTTGTGGCTTTGGGTCTGCCAGATCTCTTCTTGTCAGTTTCTAGGTGCCTTTTGATGGTGTAGGAAACTGTACTCACTGACACCTTGGCTTTCTTTGCAATTTCTCTAAAGGAAAGACCTACACTTTTAAGGGTTATAATTGTCTGTCTTCCTTTGTTAATTGCCTTTTTCTCACCATTATGATAGTAATATACTACTTCCTGCAGTACAATACCGTCCAAATAATGCTGAAGAGGGTGTCTGTTCCAACACTACTTTTATACAGACAGAGGGTTTGTAAGTAATCAACAAAAGTTGGGACACCTGTAGTAATTGTTAGCATCAACTTTCAAGGCTTAATTTACTTCCATTGCAGCAGAATGGCTGTAAGTTGTTAACCCTTTACTTGTTCCCTGAAAAAGGCCTCTTTTTATAACTCTGAAATGTACATTATTTTTCAGTTTTTAGTAACTTAAACTTTTTTAAAAAACCTCTGGCAGTTTACCGCTTACTTTTGTACGATTTCAGGTATTCACTGGACTTGAACTGCTTCAATTTCAATAAAAACAGGAGTGTTCTAAAACTTTTGACTGGTAGAGTGAAGTGACTAGGCATCAGGATAGATTATAATACAAGTAAAATAAAGAACAGAGTATCAGCAGCATATGAGTGTAAAAATGTGTATGTGTGTTTGTGTTGTGTTGGTATGCGTGTTTGTGTTGTCGGTATGAGTGTGTGTGTGTATAGAGTCGGTGCAAGATGGGGTCAGTGCAGATAGTCCAGGTAACCATTAATTAACTATTTAGCAGTCTTATGGCTTGGGGGTAGAAGCTGTCTCGGAGCCTGTTGGTCCGAGAGCTGATGCTCCAGTGCCATTTGCCGGACGGTAGCGGAGTGAACATTCTATGGCTTGGGTGGCTGGAGTCTTTGGCAATTTCCGGGCCTTCGTCTGACACCGCCTATAGAGGTCCTGGATGGCAGTGAGCTCGGCCCCAGTGAAGTACTGGGCTGTCCGCACCACCCTCTGTAGCGCTTTGCGGTTGAGGGTGCTGCATTTGCCATAACAAGCGGTGATGCAGCTAGTCAAGATGTTCTCGATGTAGCAGCTGTAGAACCTTTTGGAGGATCATGCCAAATCTATTCTGCCTCCTTAGGGTAAGAGGTGCTGTCGTGCCCTCTTCATGACTGTGTGTGTGGACCATCATCACCCTATCAGTCCCAAGACCCCAGCAAAAATCGGCTTTTCATTTATCTACATGTCCAGCCCTTATATTTAGCCTCATAATTAAGTATTTTACCATTTTCTTTTCAGGACAACCAGGGCTACAAGTAGAACACACAACAATTTGACATAAATAGTTTCATGAGTTTTATTGACAAATGTAAATAAAATAAAATAAGGTCCGCCAAAGCAAAAACCTGATATAAATGTATTTATATGAATGCTGTAAATACAGAAATTGTTTGCTCACTGGGAAATTAATATCCAACTAGGCAGTAACAACTGTGTAGAGTTTGGAGTTTGTGCCAGCAACTATGTGAACTTATATAGTATAATACATTTAATTTGTATAGTGATTTTCATTAGTTATCGCAAAGCTCTACTGAGTAGGCTTGGGCGATATAAGGTATACCAGGGTATTTCAAAATATACATTTTGGGGGGGGTTTGGGGGCACCCCCGTCTTGCGGGTGCTGTGGGGGTGCATGCTACGCCACTGCTTCTAACTATAAGTTAAGTATAACTATAAGAAATCTAAGATGTGTCAAATAAATTATATCCAGTTCAGGGCTCCAGCTATGCATTTCGTTTGCTAACTTACTAGCTAAGTGGCTAGATGTCAAGATCAAGCTTCTTGGTTACAGCAGAGACATTCAATCCCCTCCTGGATCAAGATCCCTGTTTCCTTAATTGTTTTCTGCGTCAAAAATAGCGGCCCTTGTGTACACACTCAGTAATACTGTATACCCCGGAATGGTACAGAAACGGTAAGATGGTATGAGAATCTGGCTAACGTCCAACCCTACTACAAAAAAAAAGATATACAATAAAAACAAAATACATTTACAATCAAGGCAGATAAAATAGCAATAGTGGGCTAGGTGCTAAATACATTTTAGATTGGGACTAGGACAATGAAAAATAAGTGGGATTTAAAGGCCTCCTGAGTGGTGCAGCGGTCTAAGGCTGCATTACTACAGATCCTGGTTCGATGCCGGGCTGTGTTGCAGCCGGCCGCGACCGGGAGACCCATGAGGCGACGCACAATTTTCCCAGCGTCATCCGGGTTAGGGGAGGGTGTGGCCGGCCGGGATGTCCTTGTCTCATCGCGCTGTAGCGACTCCTGTGGTGGGCCGGGCGCATGCACGCTGACACAGTCGCCAGGTGTACGTGTTTCCTCCGACACATTGGTGTGGCTGGCTTCCGAGTTAAGCGTGCATTGTGTCAAGAAGCAGTGTGGCTTGGCGGGGTTGTGTTTCGGAGGACACACGGCTCTCGACCTTCACCTCTCCTGAGTCCGTACAGGAGTTGCAGCGATGGGACAAGACTGTAACTATCAATTGGATATGATGAAATTGGGGAGTAAAAATCCCCCATAGTTTGGAGACGTGTTTTGGGGACTTGAGGCAGTGTGAGGTGGTTCACTGATTGAGATGAGGTCGCAGACGTAGGTGGTGCTCAATCCATTCAAGGCTTTAAATACAAGCATGAGAATTTTGAAGTCGATCCTGTACACGGAGTATACCAAACATTAGGAACACATTCCTAATATTGAGAGCCTCTGTAGTGATTTGGCTGAGAGGCCACCAGACAGCGCATTGCTGTAGTTGATCTGAGAGAAATCGAAGGAGTGGATGAGTTTCTCTGCATTTGGCTGGGAGAGTGATGGTATGACCCGGGCAATGTTTTTAAGATTGAAAAATGATATTTTACATATTTGTTTTATGTGGGCATAGAAGCACATAGAAGGATCCAATATAGACACTTTGTCCTGGGATTTCCTATGATCTTCTATGTTGAAGAGCCGCTTACCTTCTAACAGATCTTGTGTAGCTTGTGAGCATCATAGAGCAAAACGTGTGTGTTCTTGAGAGTCTCAGCTTTTCATAGATAGATTTTAATAGTTTGTAGCTCAAACCATAAAAAAAAAAACGTAAAAAAGACTTGTGCCCCTTCAAGATCTACCCTTGTCTCACAAACACCGCTGTAGCTCAGCCCCTGTTAATTACAAACTAATCCAATGGTATAACCCAGAAGTCTGTAGCTCAAACGCGCAGTCATTACGGTGAGGCTCCTTGGATTAAATCCTAGATGATGTGGACGTCAAGGAACTCTATGCTCTCGACCCGCTCCACTACAGCCCTGTCGATATTATTATAGTAATTTTTGGGGTGCTTATATTTGTCCTATTTCAAACAAGCGTGTAATGGAAACTATGAAATAACACATGTGGAATCATGTAGTAAACAAAAAAGTGTTAAACAAATCAAAATATATTTTATGTTTGAGATTCTTCAAATAGCCACCCTTTGCCTTAATGACAGCGTTGCACGCTCTTGGCATTCTCTCAACCAGCTTCACCTGGAATGCTTTTCCAACAGTCTTGAAAGAGTTCCCACATATGCTGTGCACTTGTTGGCTGCTTTTCCTTCACTCTGCAGTCCAACTCATCCCAAACCATCTCAATTGGGTTGAGGTCGGGGGATTGTGGAGGCCAGGTCATCTAATGCAGCACTCCATCACTCTCCTTCTTGGTAAAATAGCCCTTACACAGCCAAAAATCTCTGAAGCTGGAGACACTTATCTCCCTCATTAACTTTAAGCATCAGTTGTCAGAGCAGCTTACCGATCACTGTACCTGTACACAGCCCATCTGTAATTAGCCCACCCAACTACCTCATCCCCATATTGTTATTTACATGGTTATTTATTTTGCTCATTTGCACCCCAGTATCTCTATTTGCACATCATCTTCTGCACATCTATCCCTCCAGTGTTAATACTACATTGTAATTATTTTGCACTATGGCCTATTTATTGCCTTACCTCCATAACTTACTACATTTGCACAGACTATTTTCTATTGTGTTATTGACTGTACGTTTTTGTTTATGCCATATATAACTCTGTGTTGTTGTTTTTATCGCACTGCTTTGCTTTATCTTGGCCAGGTCGCATTTGTAAATGAGAACTTGTTCTCAACTGGCTTACCTGGTTAAATAAAGGTTAAATAAAAAATAAATATGCATTTCAATTAACAGGTGTGCCTTGTTAAACTTTCTGAGGCTGGTACCTGCAGCAGAGGTAACTCTGGATCTTCCATTCCTGTGGCGGTCCTCATGTGAGCCATACACAAAAAAAAAAAAATGTATGCACGCATGACTGTAAGTCGCTTTGGATAAAAGCGTCTGCTAAATGGCATATTATTTATTATTATTAAAAGTTAATTTGTGGAATTTCTTTCCTTCTTATCGCGTTTGAGCCAATCAGTTGTGTTGTGACAAGGTAGGGGTGGTATACAGAAGATAGCCCTATTTGGTAAAAGACCAAGTCCATATTATGGCAAGAACAGCTCAAATAAGCAAAGAGAAACGACAATCCATCATTACCTTAAGACATGAAGGTCAGTCAATACATGAAAGTTTCTTCAAGTGCAGTCGCAAAAACCATCAACAGCTATGATGAAACTGGCTCTCATGAGGACCACCACAGGAAAGGATGACCCAGAGTTACCTCTGCTGCAGAGGATAAGTTCATTAGAGTTAACTGCAGCCCAAATAAATGCTTCACAGAGTTCAAGTAACAGACACATCTCAACATCAACTGTTCAGAGGAGACTGCGTGAATCAGGCCTTCATGGTCAAATTGCTGCAAAGAAACCACTACTAAAGGACACCAATAAGAAAAAGAGACGTGCTTGGACCAAGAAACACGAGCAATGGACATTAGACTGGTGGAAATCTGTCCTTTGGTCTGATGATTCCAAATTTGAGATTTTTTGTTCCAACCGCCGTGTCTTTGTGAAATACAGAATAGGTGAACGGATGATCTCTGCACATGTGTGGTTCCCACCGTGAAGCATGGAGGAGGTGAACCAAAAAAGTGTTAAACAAATCAAAATATATTTTATGTTTGAGATTCTTCAAATAGCCACCCTTTGCCTTAATGACAGCTTTGCACGCTCTTGGCATTCTCTCAACCAGCTTCACCTGGAATGCTTTTCCAACAGTCTTGAAAGAGTTCCCACATATGCTGTGCACTTGTTGGCTGCTTTTCCTTCACTCTGCAGTCCAACTCATCCCAAACCATCTCAATTGGGTTGAGGTCGGGGGATTGTGGAGGCCAGGTCATCTAATGCAGCACTCCATCACTCTCCTTCTTGGTAAAATAGCCCTTACACAGCCTGGAGGTGTGTTGGGTCATTCTCCTGTTGAAAAACAACCAGGTGGGATGGCGTATCGCTGCAGAATGCTGTGGTAGTCATGCTGGTTAAGTGTGCCTTGAATTCTAAATAAATCACAGATAGTGTCACCAGCAAAGCACCCCCACACCATAACATCTCCTCCTCCATGCTTTACGGTGGGAAATACATGCGCAGATCATCCGTTCACCCTCACCGTGTCTCACAAAGACACTGTGGTTGGAACCAAAAATCTCAAATTTGGACTCCAGACCAAAGGACAGATTTCCACCAGTCTAATGTCCATTGCTCGTGTTTCTTGGCCCCAGCAGGTCTCTTCTTCTTATTGGTGTCCTTTAGTAGTGGTTTCTTTGCAGCAATTCGACCATGAAGGCCTGATTCACACAGTCCCCTCTGAACAGTTGTTGAGATGTGTCTGTTACTTGAACTCTGAAGCATTTATTTGGGCTGCAATCTGAGGTGCAGTTAACTCTAATGAATTTATCCTCTGCAGCAGAGGAAACTCTGGGTCTTCCATTCCTGTGGTGGTCCTCATGAGTGCCAGTTTCATCATAGCGCTTGATGGTTTTTGCGACTGCACTTTCTGGATTGACTGACCTTCATGTCTTAAAGTAATGATGGACTGTCATTTCTCTTTGCTTATTTGAGTTGTTCTTGCCATAATATGGACTTGGTCTTTCACCAAATAGGGCTATCTTCTGTATTCCCCCCTACCTTGTCACAACACAACTGATTGGCTCAAACGCATTAAGAAGGCACACCTGCTCATCAAAATGCATTCCAGGTGACTACCTCATGAATCTGGTTGAGAGAATGCCAAGAGTGTGCAAAGCTGTCATCAAGGCAAGGGGTGGCTATTTGAAGAATCTCAAATATAACATATATTTTGATTTGTTTAACACTTTTTTGGTTATTACAATATGTGTTATTTCATAGTTTTGATGTCTTCACTATTATTCTACAATGTAGAAAATAGTAAAAATTAAGAAAAACCGTGGAATGAGTAGGTGTGTCCAAACTTTTGACTGGTACTGTATGCTGACCTACACATTCGTATACAGTGAAGGTATTCTTCCTGGTCTGTATACAACCTCACATCGTATGCTATAGATGTGTCCACATACACAAACTCTCACCTTTATTTCAACCCATATAAACCTCTAAGCATATACACATGTACTCAATTGTAGAATGGCTTGATAACACATGCTTGACATTGAACATAAATAAGACCTCTGTGATTTGTTTTTCCTCCAGAAAACAGCCAATGGTAGAATCACTCAACATTATGATCAAAGGAGAGTGAATCAAGCAGGTTTCTGATGTTAAATACAGTATCTTGGAATCAACTCTCAGCTTAATTTTGATAAACATGAGAAAAAAATCAGCAGAACAGTGAAAGCAAGTCTCAGCTGTTTTAAGTTAATAAGAAACTGTTTACCCTTTGAAACTGCACTTACATTATTTACACACAATGATCATTTAGCAAATATCCTTCTGTATGACAACATGGACTCAGGCGAAACTCACCGTAAACAAATCTATAGAATCACTCTACAATAAAGGTTTGAAAATTGCTTTTCAGCAGTCTGTCTTCAGTTGAACCCTGTCACATTCTCTGTCACAATGGAAATCATTCTCACTCAAAATGTTATTTCAATAAGTTTTGTTGAAACTTTAGTGAAGTAGAGTATTGTCTGAGCTCATGTGGAGATAGCTGCTGTGCGCCACTTGAGGGTATTAGCCTGCACTGCTGATGTCTATGCAGCGCTCTGCCTGATCAATCATTGTTTTGCTGGCCACTTTACTCTGTTCATTGATTGTTTATCTGCTGTTCTCTTTTACTCGTCTCAAACGTTCTGTTGTGTAGTGATTTCAGATTGCAGTAATGAAACAGTGGTATTGTTGAGTCCTGGCATCAGCTTATTGTTGAGCCTATCGTTACGTGTATACAACAGATGTTCTCCCAAATGTGGATCACATCTACATTTGATTTTATTTGTCACATGCTTCGTAGACAACAGGTGTAAACTAACAGTGAAATGCTTACTTATGGGTCAATTTCTAACAATGAAGAGTTAAAGATAAGATAAATAATATAAATAGTGACACGAGGAATAAATGCACAGTGAATAATGAGTAAAAGTAACATGGCTATATACAGGGAAATGAATAAACTTAAATGAATAAAATGGTGGATAATTGTTGTTCTTTGTCATAGCTTGCTACATATTTATTTTTTCTTTCTCCTTGTCTCTCTTGTATCAGTGTGAAGATGGTGCTGCTGTGGACTGCTGGAGACATCTTCAAGACAACATACTTTGTGATGAACGACAGCCCGTCCCAGTTCTGGGTGTGTGGGGCAGTCCAGATCCTTATAGACATGGCCATCCTACTGCAGGTGCTCTATTATGACCAGGACATCAGGGTCAAACTGGGATGAACCCTATGACCTTCTCATCATCCTCTAATACACCAATGCTCTTAATCAAAGACTTATACCTAACCTTGTGTGCCTTACCATGTTTAAAAATAGATATATTAGATGGAGAATACCAGAGAGGTATTGTGTATGTTTTACTATTTGATGCCAGTCATTTGTCTTCATGGGTCATTTGCTGTGCTAGTTACTGAAGGGCAGTAGAGCAGCCATGCAGTGTGTGTCCATCAGTCACTCTCTACCGGCTCTACAGGCAGCTTGAATGAATCGACGGGCTACTCTGTGACTGATGACTCCTTCACTGTGTACCTCGTGTGTTTTTAAGATGAAATATAGACATACACTATCGTTCAAACGTTTGGGGTCACTTAGAAATGTCCTTGTTTTCGAAAGAAAATTAAAAAAAATTGTCCATTAAAATAACATCAAATTGATCAGAAATACAGTGTAGACATTGTTAATGTTGTAAATGGCTATTGTAGCTGGAAACGGCTGATTTTTAATGGAATATCTACATAGGCGTACAGAGGCCCATTATCAGCAACCATCAGTCCTGTGTTCCAATGGCATGTAATGTTTGCTAATCCAAGTTTATCATTTTAAAAGGCTAATTGATCATTAGAAAACCTTTTTGCAATTATGTTAGCACAGCTGAAAACTGTTGTGCTGATTAAAGAAGCAATACAACTGGCCTTCTTGAGACTAGTTGAGTATCTAGGCAGAGTTGCAAAGAAAAAGCCATATCTCAGACTGGCCAATAAAAATAAAATATTAAAATGGGCACTCTGAGATATGGCTTTTTATTTGCAACTCTGCCTAGAAGGTCAGCATCCCGGAGTTGCCTCTTCACTGTTGACGTTGAGACTTGTGTTTTGCAGGTACTATTTAATGAAGCTGCTAGTTGAGGACCTGTGAGGCATCTGTTTCTCAAACTAGACACTCTAATGTATTTGTCCTCTTGCTCAGTTGTGCACCGGGGCCTCCTACTCCTCTTTCTATTCTGGTTAGAGCCAGTTTGCGCTGTTCTGTGAAGGGAGTAGTACACAACGTTGTACGAGATCTTCAGTTTCTTGGCAATTTCTCGCATGGAATAGCCTTCATTTCTCAGAACAAGAATAGGCTGACGAGTTTCAGAAGAAAGTTATTTGTTTCTGGTCATTTTGAGCCTGTAATCGAACCCACAATTGATGATGCTCCAGATACTCAACTAGTCTCAAGAAGGCCAGTTTTATTGCTTCTTTAATCAGCACAACAGTTTTCAGCTGTGCTAACATAATTGCAAAAGGGTTTTCTAATGATCAATTAGCCTTTTAAAATGATAAACATGGATTAGCAAACACAACGTGCCATTGGAACACAGGACTGATGGTTGCTGATAATGGGCCTCTGTACATCTATGTAGATATTCCATTAAAAATCAGCCGTTTCCAGCTACAATAGCCATTTACAACATTAACAATGTCTACACTGTATTTCTGGTCAATTTGATGTTATTTTAACAAGGACATTTCTAAGTGACCCCAAACTTTTGAACGGTGGTGTATGTATATGTGTGTCAGTGTGTGTGCGTTTCAGCATAAATTGATTTTAGCCATGGGCATTCTCCAGTGCCACTCAGGAGCATGGCAAGGTTTTGGTATTTTATTGGGATCCCCATTAGCTGTTGCTAAAGCTGCAGCTACTCTTCCTGGGGTACACACAGAATATGAAACATGACATAATACAGAACATTAAATCACATTTTATTAATCACAAACACATATTTAGCAGATGTTATTGCGGGTGTAGCGAAATGCTTGTGTTCCTAGTTCCAACAGTGCAGTAGTATCTAACAATTCACAACAATACACACATCTAAAAGTAAAATAATGGAATTAAGAAATATATAAATATTAGGACGAACAATGTCGAAATGGCATTGACAAGAATACAGTATATACATATGAAATGAGTAAAACAGTATGTAAACATTATTAAAGTGACCAGTGATTTCATGTCTACTTACATAGGGCAGCAGCCTCTAAGGTGCAGGGTTGAGTAACCGGGTGGTAGCCGGCTAGTGACAGTGACTAAGTTCAGGGCAGGGTACTGGGTGGAGGCCGGCTAGTGATGGCTATTGAGATAGAAGCTGTTTTTCAATCTCTCGGTCCCAGCTTTGATGCACCTGTACTGACCTCGCCTTCTGGATGATAGCAGGGTGAACAGGCCGTGGCTCGGGTGGTTGATGTCCTTGAAGTCCTTTTTGGCTTCCTGTGACATCGGGTGCTGTATGTGTCCTGGAGGACAGGCAGTGTGCCCCCGGTGATGCGTTGTGCAGATGGTACTATTTTCCTGGCACCACTCTGCCAGGGTCCTCACCTCCCTGTAGGCTGCCTCGTCATTGTAGGTAATCAGGCCTACTGCTGTTGTGTCGTCTGCAAACTTGATGATTGAGTTGGAGGCGTGCGTGGCCACGCAGTCATGGGTGAACAGGGAGTACAGGAGGGGGCTGAGGACGCACCCTTGTGGGGCCCCTGTGTTGAGGATCAGCGTAGTGGAGATGTTGTTTCCTACCTTCACAAGACAAGAACAGCTCAAGGACAGAACTACATACATTTAAAAATGGCACACGTAGGCTACATATCAATACATACACACAAACTAACTAGGTCAAATAGGGTTTGCCACAACTAAGGTAGGCAAACAGGCTAGGGCTTGGTGACCCGTACTGGACTGGATACACGCACCACAGGTTTGGTGCGGGACGCAGGTACGGGGCTTACCGGACTGGATACACGCACCACTGGTTTGGTGCGGGGAGCAGGTACGGGCCGGGTCGGACTGGGAACACGCACCTCATGTCTGGTGCGAGGAGCAGGAACGGGCCGGGCTGGACTGGGAACACGCACCACTGGTTTGGTGCGGGGAGCAGGCACGGGCCTTACCGGACTAGAAACGCGCACCACTGGTTTGGTGCGGGGAGCAGGTACGGGCCGTACCGAACTGGACTGCTCTGGCTCCGGAGTGGAGCAGCTGACCGGAGCTGGATCAGGCACCGGTGGAGCGGATTGCTCTGGCTCCGGAGAGGATCCGCTGACCGGAGCTGGACTGGACCCCGGTGGAGCGGAATGCTCTGGCTCCGGAATGGAGCCGCTGACCGGAGCTGGATCAGGCACCGGTGGAGCGGATTGCTCTGGCTCCGGAATGGAGCTGCTGACCGGAGCTGGACTAGGCACCGGTGGAGCGGACTGCTCTGGCTCTGGAGTGGATCCGCTGACCGGAGCTGGACTGGGCACCGGTGGAGCAGACTGCTCTGGCTCCGGAGTGGATCCGCTGACCGGAGCTGGACTGGGCACCGGTGGAGCGGTCTGCTCTGGCTCCGGAGTGGAGACGCTGACCGGAGCAGAACTGGACCCCGGTGGAGCGGAATACTCTGACTCCGGAATGGAGCCGCTGACCGGAGCTGGATCAGGCACCGGTGGAGCGGATTGCTCTGGCTCCGGAGTGGAGCAAACTTCCGCACCCGTATCCATCCCCATTTCTGTAGCAGGACTAAACGCCGTGCCCAGCCTGGGCACCGACGCAGAGGAAAATTCCAGCCCTGTAGTAGGACTGGTTGCCGGCCCCAGACTGGGCACCGACACGTTTAGGAGCTCCTGCTCCAAAACGGGGCTGTATGTCGTGCCCACCCTGGGCACCGACGCAGAGGTGGTTTCCAACACTGTAGTTGGGCTGGTTGCCGGCCCCAGAATGGGCACTGACACGCTAAAGTGCTCCCTGCAGGGGACCGTCGCTGGAGGTCGGGTGAGTTGTGTGGTTGGAGGAGGTGTAGAAACGCCACCTCTCTCCCATCGCTCCAATCTACTCACCACGCGCTCCATTGCGCTGCCGAGAGCCTGGATCCTGCTCGCCTGCCGTTGGATACGTTCCTCCAAAGATCTGGACGGACCGACTGTACCTGCTGACTCCATTTTAGGTGCGTGTTCCTGTCCTGGAACGGGCCGTGCCGGACTGGGAACACGCACCACTGGCTTGGTGCGAGGAGCAGGCACGGACCGTGCCGGACTGGGAACACGCACTACTGGCTTGGTGCGAGAAGCAGTCACAGGACATACCGGGCTGGGAACTGGCGTTGGATATGTACGACTGTTCCAGTCCCTCTCTCTCCGCGCCCAATCCTCCTCCAGTGAGGACTCATCCGGGAGCCCCAACGACTTAGGGAACAGAAACTCATCGTCGTCATCCTCCGACTCCTCAGTGTAAAACTATTCCCATTCCTGTTCCCATGGTCGTAGGGACTCCAACTGGAACCCCACTGGGTGCAGTGGTCGGGGCTCCTCTCTCTCGCTCCGCAGGTCTTGGAGGACCTCTAAAATAGCGGCCTCCTCCTCACTAGTCAGCCCTTTCCCGGCCTCCTGCTGCCTCGTCGTCCACCCCGTGAGCACCCCCTCAACATTTTCTTGGGGCTACTTCTTGGGCTTCCTCTTCGGCCGGCTTCGTTGATGTCGCCATTGATCCTCTCCTACCCGGGCTTCCTCCTTCATTTCCTTACCGTAACGGACGGCCTCCTCCTCAGTGATTTTCCCCCAACCGAGGAGGACATCTACCAACGTAGGCTCCTGTTGAGTACCAGGCGTTTGCTCCTTCTGGGCACGCTGCTTGGTCCTTTTGTGGTGGGATCTTCTGTCACGAACGTTGAGAGACGGGTCGGACCAAGGTGCAGCGTGAAAAGCGTACATGTTTATTAATTCAAATAAACATTCAAAACAACGTAACGTGAAGTCCAAAGGGCTATACACATACCAGCCTAACAGGAAACAAGATCCCACAACTAAGGTAGGCAAACAGGCTACTTAAGTATGATCCCCAATCAGAGACAACGAGCGACAGCTGTCTCTGATTGGGAATCACACCCGGCCAAACATAGACACACAACCTAGAACTGCAACATAGAAATAGACTAACTAGAACGTAAACATAGAATATATAACATAGAAACTCACGCCCTGACCAAACCAACTAAGGACAACAGGCCTCTCACGGCCAGGGCGTGACAGCGTCAGAGCTGTGTGTAAGTTGACTATGCAAACTACAGTGGGGAAAAAAGTATTTAGTCAGCCACCAATTGTGCAAGTTCTCCCACTTAAAAAGATGAGAGAGGCCTGTAATTTTCATCATAGGTACACGTCAACTATGACAGACAAATTGAGGAAAAAAATCCAGAAAATCACAGCCCCAAAGCATGATGTTTCCACCCCCATGCTTCACAGTTATGTAGGTATGGTGTTCTTTGGATGCAACTCAGCATTCTTTGTCCTCCAAACACGACGAGTTTAGTTTTTACCAAAAAGTTATATTTTGGTTTCATCTGACATTCTCCCAATCCTCTTCTGGATCATCCAAATGCACTCTAGCAAACTTCAGACGGGCCTGGACATGTACTGGCTTAAGCAGGGGGACACGTCTGGCACTGCAGGATTTGAGTCCCTGGCGGCGTAGTGTGTTACTGATGGTAGGCTTTGTTACTTTGGTCCCAGATCTCTGCAGGTCATTCACTATGTCCCCCCGTGTGGTTGTGGGATTTTTGCTCACCGTTCTTGTAATCATTTTGATCCCACGGGGTGAGATCTTGCGTGGAGCCCCAGATCGAGGGAGATTATCAGTGGTCTTGTATGTCTTCCATTTCCTAATAATTGCTCCCACAGTTGATTTCTTCAAACCAAGCTGCTTACCTATTGCAGATTCAGTCTTCCCAGCCTGGTGCAGGTCTACAATTTTGTTACTGGTGTCCTTTGACAGCTCTTTGGTCTTGGCCATAGTGGAGTATGGAGTGTGACTGTTTGAGGTTGTGGACAGGTGTCTTTTATACTGATAACAAGTTCAAACAGGTGCCATTAATACAGGTAACGAGTGGAGGACAGAGGAGCCTCTTAAAGAAGAAGTTACAGGTCTGTGAGAGCCAGAAATCTTGCTTGTTTGTAGGTGACCAAATACTTATTTTCCACCATAATTTGCAAATAAATTCATTAAAAATGCTACAATGTGATTTTCTGGATTTTTTTTCTCAATTTGTCTGTCATAGTTGACGTGTACCTATGATGAAAATTACAGGCCTCTCTCATCTTTTTAAGTGGGAGAACTTGCACAATTGGTGGCTGACTAAATACTTTTTTTCCCCACTGTATTTGGAATTTTCAACACATTTCTTATAAAAATAAGTGATGCAGTCAGTCTCTCCTCAACTCTTAGCCAAGAGAGACTATCATGCATCGTATTTATATTAGCCCTCTGATTACAATGAAGAGCAAGACGTCGTGCTGCTCTGTTCTGGGCCAGCTGCAGCTTAACTAGGTATTTTCTTGCAGCGTCTGACCACATGACTGGACAAGATAAGATAAAACTAGAGCCTGCGAGACTTGCTTTTTGGAGTGTGGCGTCATAAAAGCAGAGCATCTCTTTATTATGGACAGACCTCTCCCCATCTTAACAACCATTGAATATATATATTTTGACAACAACAGTTTACAATCTTAAGGTAACACCCAAGTAATTTAGTCTCCTCAACTTGTTCAACAGCCACACCATTCATTACCAGATTCAGCTGAGGTCTTGTACCAAATACAATGCTCAGAATGTACACGGTACAGTATATCTACAGGAAGCATGGGCCACATTCATCGCTGTCAAACAGCTATTTCTGGCCAGTTGATATGCTTTGTTTGCCCATCACAGAGAGCAGCTTTCTACTCACCGAGCAGAACTGCCAGCCTGTGACTGAGGGAAAGGAACTATATTGAAAATGTTTATACTTGGGATCACAGCTACCTAAATGACAGCACAATGATATAAAAATGATCCATTAAAACATACTGTTAGTCTTGGATTATTCCTTTAAGCTTTGCTAACGAGTACTCCAGCCACATTTTAAGAAGTTCCAATGGTCAGTTGAGGGAACGTTGTGGAATAAATTGCTATGGTGTTCTGAGTCTGGTCATTTAGAGAGACCATAATGGAGGCTTTCCAGCTCAGTTAGTCTCTGTGATCACACTGGCGTCGTCATCAGTTCCATGCTGTTTAGTTTTATTAAGAGCCATCCGAGAAGACGGAGCTGCCTCTGATTTGTTAGGGAACAGCTTTATGGTCATCAGAGGGACATTTTGTTTTCTCTCACATTGTTTCCTTAGTAGTTTAACACTAGATAGTGCTGGAATGAAGAGAGATCAAGAGATGGATGATCAGCTGAATGTCTGTGCCTGCCTACCTGTCTTCCTCAACTGTCCTCCATGCATGGCCAGGCTATATGTGCCGGTGGCCTCCCAGTGCTTGGACTGTGATAATCATTTACGTTGCTAATGTTTGCACAGTGTGCAGATGGGAAGGCTGCCTCGTTAGCCTTCCCATCAGTAGCGGACGGCCCTGCCTGCCTCTGCCTGGCAATGTGGAGCTGAAAACCAGGGACAGATTTGCCTGTAAAGTGTGTGTGTGATGCCATCCTCCAAATAAAGAAAATAAATGGCGGTTTGGCGCGAATTCTATTGGTGCTATTTCAAGAGGTGTTAAAATACAGTGTAGGTAGCCGATAGGATCATACTCAAATCTGCCTAATACCTAACCCCAATCCCCAAAACCTCTTTGCTCTGTGTTATTATGATTTTAAGTAAGTATACAAAAAACAATTACATTATTTATCTTCATTTTTATTCTGCCATATCATATAGGCTGTTGATATAAGGAGGCTTCTTGTGTTCTATTTTCTTATTGTTTCTTTATCCTATAGGCTGTTATCTTGTGATGTTTATCAAGATAATTGTTTTTTCCTTTGAGCTCAGCATGTTTGTATTCCTCTGTTCCTCCCTATGTTTAATATACTGGGTCTGTTGGCAGCCTTGTATTCCCCAGGAAATTATGATAACCTGGCCATCCACACACACACCCTTCCAATGACAAGCTATCAAGCAAATATAAAATGTGTTTTCCTTCAAACGTAAAACAAAGCCTTTAAGAACGGTATTCCTAATGTAAGTACAGTATATTCACGTAATTGTCTAGATATCTTTTTGGGATAAACTATGTGCTTTGTGTGCCAAAGCTAAAACTACATAGGAAAGCATTAAACCTCTCACATACAAATGTTATACCTAAACCCAAACTGGTTCTCCAGTAGATTAGTAAGAATGGCTCACCCCTTGTTCAAAAATGGCCTTTTTCCCTTTATCCATTCTTTAGGATAAAATTATTATCTTTCTTAATGATATTATGAATAGGAATGGTGAAGTTATGTCACGTGCAGTTAACAAAAATATATGGAAATGTTTGCTCTATAGAAAATGTACAACCAACTGATTGCAGCATTACCGCAAAAATGGAGGAGGCAAGGGGAAGAGGGAGAAGGTAGAGAACTTGTTTGTCTGCACTTTATTAAAGACAAAAATTGTCAAAACAAATGTGGGTCATAATTAGAAAATATACAAGTTTCATTTGAGGACCAAAATGTTGACAGTGGTTCCATATAGGTTGCAAAATTATTGGTATGATATTTTCGATGTGCCGATTCCATGGCACATGGTTTATGAACGGATACACAAAACAACGCTTGATTCAAAACTTCGTTTTTCAATTTAAATGATTATCAAAATTATTGCCACCAACAGAATGTTATGTATATGGGGCATACAACCATCTCACCTCTGCAGTTTTTGTTTGCGAAGAGTCAGAATCATTAGATCACTTACTCTGGTATTGCCCCTTGTAGCTTGTTTCTGGTCACAGGTTCAGGAATGGCGGAAAAACATGATGGTGTTATGTCAAACATGCAGTTAACAAAAATATATGGAAATGTTTCCTCTATCCAAAATTACAACCCCCTTTGCCCTCAGAACAGACTCAATTTGTCGGGGCATGGACTCTACAAGATGTCGAAAGCGTTCCACAGGGATGCTGGCTCATGTTGACTCCAATGCTTCCCACAGTTGTGTCAAGTTGGCTGGATGTCCTTTGGGTGGTGGACCATTCTTGATACACACGGGAAACTGTTCTTGACACAAACCAGTGTGCCTGGCACCCATACCCCGTTCAAAGGCACTTAAACCTTTTGTCTTGCCCATTCAATATCTGAATGGCACACATACACAATCCATGTCTCCATTGTCTCAAGGCTTAAAAATCATTATTTAACCTGTCTCCTCCCCTTCATCTACACTGATTGAAGTGGATTTAATAAGTGACATCAATAACGGATCATAGCTTTCACCTGGTCAGTGTATGTCATGGAAAGAGCAGGTGTTCTTAATGTTTTTTACACTCTGTGTAGACCATATGTGTTAAAGTACTATCTATCCAGATGTATATGTAACTACGGTGTAAAACAAAAAGTGGCATGTGTGTAGAATGTACATGTAAAAAAATAGAAAAACTTGTAAAAACAAATTTATTTTTGTCCTCCGAAGAGGAGGGGGTATGGTGGATGGGCCAATAAAAATATATATTTTTTAAACTACATAGGAAATCATGTATAATAATGTGTGTTATATGATCAGTTACTGTTCAAATGGTCAGATTTACTGAAGTCTGTTGTAGGTAATAGAATCAAAAAGTGTGTATCTAGGAAATGTTTGTATTAGCCCAAACAACTGTTTTATAAACCATTCATAGCAACACCTGGCCATTTCTCAGGTTTGTGTAAGGTGACGTGTATACAGAGTGAGGCGACGGGCAAGTATTTCTATGCGTGGGTTGTAGGAACCTGCCTGTGAAACACCATTCAAATCAGTGAAGCTAAAAGTTTTACATTTGGCTCTATACTCCAGCATTTTGGGTTTAAGTATAGCATGTCACCTTTTATTTGAGGGTATTTTTGTACATATCTGTTTTACCCTTTAGAAATTAAATCACTTTATGTATCTAGTTCCCCCATTTGAAGTTTTTATTTTATAAGTATTTGGACAATTTCACTTATAAGTAGTCAAAAGTTTAGTATTTGGTCCCATATTCCTTGAACGCAATGACTACATCAAGATTATGGCTTTACAAACTTGTTGGATGCATTTGCAGTTTGTTTTGGTTGTATTTCAGATTATGTTGTACTAGAAGTTAATGGGAAATAATGTATTATGTCATTTTGGAGTAACTTTTATTGTAAATTGTAAACCTTTTTGTATTTCTGTATTTTTGTATTTAAATGTATGTTGCTGTTCTTGTTTATCAGTGTTCTGTATTATGTCATTTTTTATGTTCTGTGGGGACCCAAGCTAATGGGCATCCTAATAATATCCTAAATCCTATTAAACATTTGATCTGAAATCGTATAGAGCCAAATTAAAAGTTTTAGCTTCACTGTCCAAATAAATAGGTAGGGGAGTGTATAATCAAAGCCTCTTCTCCGTGTCATGGTGCTGATGAACTGGATAATGTATTACTGGATAATGTATTAGCATAGCTAGCTATAAGTCTATGTAGAGGAGGTCCAGGTGGATAGTATCTCCAGGAGTATATAAATTAAATATTAAAATCTGAGGGAGGGAGGGTCTCCAGATTATAGATGAGATGTCTCCTCTCTAATTCTCTACCTCTTCCCCACTTATAGACAGGCCCATCCATTAATGATGGTGTGTCAAATTATCAATGCTGGGATTGCTGGGTAATCATCCTTGACTCCGGGCTGAGGGGTGCGGGGTGGGATTGGGCTGCAGACAGTGGGGAAGTGGTGTTTCCATGTTGGGAACAAGACAGGGCCAGGCCAGGCAGTCCTGCTCTGTGATGGATGGCCTCATCTGACCCTCTGACTGTGGCCTTGACAGGCAGCCCAGTGATGGAGAGCTTGGCAGAGTACTGTTCACTTTAAAGCACATACTGTAACTCTGACCTAACATACAGTGCCTTCGGAAAGTATTCAGACCCCTTGACTTTTTCCAAATTTTGTTACGTTACAGCCTTATTCTAAAATAGCTTAAATAAGAAAAATCCTCAGCAATCTACACACAATACCCCATAATGACAAAGCGAAAACAGGTTTTTAGAAATGTTTACATAAGTATTCAGACACTTTGCTATGAGACTCGAAATTGAGCTCAGGTGCATCCTGTTTCCATTGATCATCCCTGAGATGTTTTTACAACTTGATTGGAGTCCACCTGTGGCAAATTCAATTGATTGGACATGATTTGGAAAGGCACACAACTGTCTATAAAAGATCTCACAGTTGACAGTGCATGTCACAGCAAAAATCAAGCCATGAGGTCGAAGGAATTGTCCGCAGAGCTCCGAGACAGGATTTTGTCGAGGCACAGATCTGGGGAAGAGTACCAAAAAATGTCTGCAGCATTGAAGGTCCCCAAGAACACAGTGCCCTCCATCATTCTTAAATGGAAGAAGTTTGGAACCACCAAGACTCTTCCTAGAGCTGGCCGCCCGGCCAAACTGAGCAATCAGGGGAGAAGGGCCTTGGTCAGGGAGATGACCAAGAACCCGATGGTCACTCTGACAGAGCCCTACAGTTCCTCTGTGGAGTCCGGGAGAACCTCCAGAAGGACAACCGTCTCTGCAGCACTCCACCAATCAGGCCTTTATGGTAGAGTGGCCAGACGGAAGCCACTCCTCAGTAAAATGACAGTCTGCTTGGAGTTTGCCAAAAGGCACCTAAAGACTCTCAGACAAGATTCTCTGCTCTGATGAAACCAAGATGTGACGCTTGGCATTCAGGCCAAAGAGTTCAGTCTGGAGGAAGCCTGGCACCATCCCTACGGTGAAGCATGGTGTTGGCAGCATCATGCTCTGGGGATGTTTTTCAGCGGCAGGGACTGGAGACTAGTCAGGATCAAGGCAAATATGAACGGAGCAAAGTATAGAGAGATCCTTGATGAAAACCTGCTCCAGAGCGCTCAGGACCTCAGACTGGGGAGAAGGTGCACCTTCCAACAGGACAATGACCCTAAGCACACAGCCAAGACAACGCGGGAGTGGCTTCGGGCCAAGTCTCTGAATGTCCTTGAGTGACCCAGCCAGAGACCGGACTTGAAACTGATCGAACATCTCTGGAGAGACCTGAAAATAGCTGTTCAGCGACGCTCCCATCCAACCTGACAGAGTTTGAGAGGATCTGCAGAGAAGAATGGGAGAAACTCCCCAAATACAGATGTGCCAAGCTTGTAGTGTCATACCCAAGAAGACTTGAGGCTGTAGTCGCTGCCAAAGGTGCTTCAACAAAGTACTGAGTAAAGGGTCTGAATACTTCTGTAAATGTGATATTTCAGGGTTTTTAAAATATAAATTAGCAAACATTTCTAAAAAACTGTTTTTGCTTTGTCATTATGGGGTATTGTGTGTAGATTGAAGAGGGGAAAAAACAATTTAAACAATTTTAGACTAAGGCTGTAACGTTACTAAATGGGGAAAAAGTCAATGGGTCTGAATACTTTCTGAAGGCACTGTATAGCCTAGGCCAAGCAAACAGCTGAGCACACCCACAAAATAAAATGGCAAAGTAGGAAATCTAAAGGCATTATGGCTGGTAATTTAATCTATAGTGGTTTTTGTTGCGTAAATGCACATTAATTATAAACTGTGCCACGTTTTTGTTTCATTACATAGTGAAATTAGATTATTTTATATGGCTAAATAAGTATTTTTACTGAGTGAGTCTTTGACAGTATTTTAGGAGTCAGACTAACTGAGCAACCCTCCCATATCAAATGGGTTTTCTGTGGCAAGATTTATGGAACTGTTTTCCTTAGCTTTCACTACCATTTTTCCCTCCAAGATTAATTTTGGAGTGGGAAAATATGTTCCATACATCCATCTTCCGTGTAGAGATTTATATTTGTATTAACTGGCTGTTGTAGGTGATGTCCCACATGAAATGCAGGCTCCCAGAATACAGTGTGTATTTATCACAGGAAAAGGCTGGAGGTGTCATATTGCAAGAGGACATTACTGTTGTGTCCGAGTTGGCAAGCAAGATGGAAGTAAACAGATAAACATCGATAGGAAGAAGAGTCGGATGTGGTTTCTTGATGGAAGAGATGGAGGTTGGGGCTGAGATGCTGCTTTCTCTTACTCTAAAAGGAACTCAAGGACTTAGAGATGACCTCAACACTAGATGGGAAGTGACATGTAGTATGTCGTTGAGCTTATCATGCAATTCATGCAACTCTTTCTGCATGCGACTCTCTCCGAGTCATCAAATTAAAATCAAATTGTCTGTAAAGCCGTGTGACGAGCAAGGCTGTTCTCTCCATCGCCGTTCCCCAGTTCAAGTTCACTCATCCAGGCATGCTAAGGGCTCTGTAATACCCTGAAGATCTCACCATGTAACATTTATTTACCAGGCCAACCACCCCTTAACCCCCTACCCCCTGGCCCTGGGTAATGAATGACGTGGGCAGGCACAGTGGACATGGGAGAGAGAGAGGCACAGGGATCATACATTTAAACCCTCATAAGTGCCCCTCTCTCTGGATTTGGGCTAAATTACACAATATGTTAGTGTAATGTGAAGGGCCATGCGAGAGGCGGGGAGAGAGAGGGTGAAATATCCATCCTGTCACTGGACTGCAGCTGCCCACCTGACTGGAACATTGAGCCATTGAGGGGGAAGCGTTGGGGTTGTTGCCAGGATTCAACGGGAGGTGGAGGCCATGCCTTTTTCTCCTTATTACTTTAGCTTTCACTACTCCTTTCTCCTCGTATGGCATGTAAGGTCATGCGTCGAGCCACGCGCACCAGCTGTTTCTCTCTGCAAAGACAAAGTACATCGGCATTCTCAGCAGACATGGAAGTTGCTCTTGCTAAAACCTTCACACTGTGCTCCGCTCCTCCAGCTGCTCACTATAGCTTTTCCCTGAAGAGGAGAGCCCACCAAGGCTTTTCTCCTTAACACGCCATGCCACCACCTCATAACTATCCCTAAACAATTAGCCCTGAATTAGATTGAGGTCCATTTCAGTGATTCTCAGTCGACTCCATCCCATTGTGTTTCCATTTTTCTGTAACAATTTAATCAATTCCAATTTCTCTCCCACGATTCCAATTATTTTTCATCAATTCAGATTCAAATGAAACAACTTCTAATCAGGCGGTTAAACATACCAGCATGATGTGCTGACTATTAATCTGGCACAGGAGCTATTTTTGCTCTCAGGTAATTATAACTTCCATTCATGCACTGTATAAGTTTATGACGCAGCGCAGGCCACCATCTGCAGCACCATTCTCCCCCTGTAATGAAAAAATTGAAGTTTGGGAATTCGAGCATGGTGATGATGCATACATCAACGTGACTGATATGGGTCATAACCATCGCCAGGCTGCAATCCGTGATTAGTATTTCACTCAAACAGGAAGCAGGGAAATTCCTGAGAGTCATGGATGTCACAGTCGATAGGGTCCAACTACCATTACTGTGGATCGGTGGGACCAGGGAAGGAAAGGAACAGAAGGGTCGTTAATTAATTATTTGTCCAATAATTCACCGCTGTGCATTTTGGGTTTGCTTAGCAGGATCCTGCCAGGATTTGATGCAAAGATGTTGGTGATGCTCTTGAGCTCAGACCGTGGAGGTGTCCTCTCTTCCCCTGCCCTAAGGAACTGAGCTGTTTGTGAGTGGAGGAGATGATGGAGGGCGTGCTGGGTAAACTCATTAACTTTCTACGTGCCCAATGCCCATATGGTACTTTTACCCCCACATATCCCTCTAACTAATGGAGAATCAATGCACATGCTACCTATCTAACACACACACACACACACTGTCTTGCTTTAACCTCTGTAACAATGATGTATCCATGATTAAGGCTGTTCCCCCTTCATTCTTCACGCTGATGTTTTTGGTCCCCAGAGGAGAAATGCTAAGATGTAGTTAACATGATTTGGTTCTTTAGAGCAGATCCTTTGTATTTAATGCAATGCAAGCATGCTTGTTAGTGATGGTGGATAGGCATTTCTGTGCTCTTAACTTACATCAAGGTAATAGTATATTAAATGGAAATAGAATAGAAATGGAATACTACTGACAGGCTTCCAATCGAATTGCGTGCGTCCTCTGTCACAGTGGTTCAGTATTGGGCTATGTGTACGGTATTTTGCAGCAAATGCCTTTCTCCATGTCCACTGCCCTCAGTTTCTCCCTCACCATGCTTCCCCCCCTGGTGTGTCCTGTCCTTTGGTGTCCTTTCCATTGTTCCCCTGTCTTTCCAGGATGCCATGCCAGACTGTCCCACAGGACAGGGCAACACAAACCTCTCTCTGCTGAGTGCTTGAGGTGTGTGGAGGGCAGCCATAGTCCTCATCCAGGAGCGATTACACGCCCTCTACCAGACACTAATCCCACAATGACTAATTACCCTGGGCATTATAAATTAGATGACACTCGCCTACACACACATAAATGTGCACGCTCCTACACACACACACACACACACACAGTACAGTCTGCATGCACTCCGCTCCCACTAAGGGACGCTTGAAGGTGAAGTTAAAAGTTATGCTACAACACAGCTGGATCACCAGAAAATGACTGTATTGTCCTGTACATGACTTTTTATTTATTTATTTTGTCTTAAATTACCATGGCTATAATCCTTTATTCTCTCTTCATTGCTTCTCTCCTCTTTTCTCTCATGTTGCTGTCACAAATAGAAACACACTCATTATGTTCTCATTCATTCCCATGTCTCACAAGGACTCTTTAAGATAAGATAATGGCTCA
Source organism: Coregonus clupeaformis (assembly GCF_020615455.1). NCBI lineage: Eukaryota > Metazoa > Chordata > Actinopteri > Salmoniformes > Salmonidae > Coregonus > Coregonus clupeaformis. The sequence goes on from NC_059210.1 coordinate 29,598,433, forward strand.
GAAGTCTTAACTGACACTCTTTTGTCATCTGAACACATTCTCTCCATCCAGAGACTATCCAGTGTCCTTGCACTGCAGCTCAAGGTCACAGTAACCGCCAATCAATTTTACTAATCACGTTTGGGGTGACTGCAAACACAAAGCACCTCACCTTACCCTAAACCCAAACTATACAGTGTGTTTCATGTATTTCTCTCTGTTTGTAGGATGCCAATGATGTTGGGCGTAGAGGGTCCATGTACTGCTTAAAGGAGCAGGCTGTCTGTCATCTGGGTGGCCACCTGCTCCCTAACGCCTGGGGTTCACAGAGGGACAGACAGGGGCTTTAGCCCAGGGATTCTACACCCTACCCCATCCCAACCTACCCCACCAAACCCCATTTTAGCTTTCAGACAAGCCTAATGTCCAGCCTCTACTTTCTTTTTAAATTATGTCTATCTTTTTACACTCTCTTATCCCCAGCGTAGCTTTTCTCTTCTCTTGTCATCCTCCCATGGTCTCACAAACATACACTGTAACGGATGCAATCACACGGAGCACAAACACACACACTCACACACACACACACACACACACACACACACACACACACACACACACTAGACAGGAGATTTTCCTCCCCTCATCTGAGTTTTTCTAAAAAGAGACATCTTTGCTTCAGTATTACTCACCCTGTATGGACCTCTCATCCCCAATGTGAATTATTTACTCAGACAGGGAAGAGGCAGTCATTATTGTTCAACTCTCTTCACTTTGAGAAATGTATGTTTCGTTTTTAGCGTCAGAGAAGTCGATCTATATAAGGCTTTTAGGCCTGGTCTTCACCTTCCATTTAAGAGATGTCATAAAAGATTCACAGGCCTGTTGGTGTACAGCAGGACTATGACGGTATTGTGACTGTACTGTGGTTCATGTATAGAGTGTTGATTAAGTGCAGGTATTATGTTCTCTGCATCACTGGCCTTTACTGGGGAGGGGATTGCCCCCCCCCCACACACACACACACACACACCTCATTGCTCTTGTTTCTTTCTGAATAATGAATGTCCTATTGGAGGGAACCTGATGCCAGGAAAGAGATCAATGAAAGTGATCCATGGTGTGTGTTGGGCAATGGAGTTACAGGAGCAGGCTGCTTTAAGAAGTGTTCAGGGAACCAGAGGAAGGACTGGTATTGACCTTGTAATGGCTTCACAGAGTCTCCATGTCTGTGCTGAGGTTACAAAGTGCAAGCACCGCATTTACACTGTTAGCGCGCCTCTGATTCAGTGTGCGGAAATCATTTGATCATCCGATTATTATGGATCCCCATTTTCTTATGCATGTAGGGGAGAGTGTGGTAACTTGAGCCAAAGGGGTATGTTGAGACACCCTTGCTTCTAGGAAACCATACACAAAATGTATAATTTGACAAAATATTAAGGAAGAGTTCATCATTTCATGGAGTTTGGGAAGGAAGAAACCACATGGAAAAAGTGGTAAGCAAGTTACGTCCCAAAAACTGATTTTGTGTTAGAGGTGTCATGATGCTCTAAACCAAAGTAGATTATTTTACGATTATTCTATACATCAGTTGGAGTCTCTATAAGGTTCAATATGAGGTCCTTAACCTTGCATGAAAGTGCATCATTGTAGCTGTGTGGGCTCAAATTGTCGAAATGTTGTGCCAATGGCAAGTTGAGCAAATTGAAGTGTTTTCTTCTCAGGCGTAATGCAAGCCATTATCGCTGGAATATAAAGTAACAACAGAGCCTGGCCTATGTTAAAAGATGCTTAAAATGATTAAAAGACCAAAAAGGTATTGTGATTGTGTTTGGGAAATAAAGATAGACATGGTTTTAAAAAGGTAGTGGTAATATTTCATTCAGTACAGAAATGTGTAGGTGGCATAACTTACCTTGTCCCGCAACTCAATTTACGACCACTTTTTTTTGGACAAGCTATGTTTTCAAAACTGTAATGTTTACATGAATTCTGATTATTTCCAGGGATATACAACATCCAGAAATATATGTAGATGTCTTTGTTAGAAATAATATTTACCTTGACGGAGTGAGACTGAATGTAAAAAATGTCTCAACTTACTCCACTCTCCACTATTGTTTGTAGTTGCTTGTTAAGTACCATGATAGAGGATTTACTTCCTTAAGGTGGCAGAATAGCTAGGAATACTTTTAAAGGGGAAGTCAAGAGGGATATGCAGAGATTAAATTGGCAATTTGTAGATGGTGGATTGTCCGCTAAATTAGTTGCTTTCCATGAACTGAAATCTATTAATGTGTGCTGTCTGCCATCTACAGAAGCACTGCACTATACTATGTTTCTCGGAGTCATCGCTAAACAAGGACATGGATAATATACATCTAGCTGGTTTTTCTATGCATTGGCAGGACAGAACGGTAGTGTAGGGTAAGCTCAAGGGGGGTGGTGTGTGTCTCTTTGTTAACAACAGCTGGTGCGCAATCTCTACTATTAAGGAAGTCTTGAGGTTCTGCTCACTATAGACCATACTATTTACCAAGAGAGTTTTCATCTATTATTCACAGCTGTCTACTTACCATCACAAACTGATGCTGGCACTAAGACCGCACTCAACGAGCTGTATTGGCCATAAGCAAACAAGAAAATGCTCATCCAGATACTCCTAGTGGCTGGTGATTTTAATGCAGGGAAACTGAAATCTGTTTTACCTAATTTCTACCAGCATGTCACCTGTGCAACTAGAGGTGACAAAACTGTGAGCTGCTGAGTGACGCAAGCCTACCAGACGAGCTAAATGCCTTTTATGCTCGCTTTGAGGCAAGCAACACTGAGCCATGCATGAGAGCACCAGCTGTTCCGGACGACTGTGTGATCACGCTCTCTGTAGCCGATGTAAGTAAGACCTTTAAACAGGTTAACATTCACAAGGCTGTAGGGCCAGATGGATTACCAGGACACGTACTCAGAGCATACGCTGAACAGCAATTGTCTTCACTGACATTTTCAACCTCTCCCTGTCTGTAATACCTACATGTTTCAAACAGACCACCATAGTCCCTGTGCCCAAAAACACCAAGGTAACCTGTCTAAATTACTATCGCCCCATAGCACTCACATCTGTAGCCTTGAAATGCTTTGAAAGGCTGGTCATGGCTCACATCAACACCATCATCCCAGACACCCTGGACTCACTCCAATTCACATACCGCCCCAACAGATCCACAGATGACGCGATCTCTATTGCACTCCACACTGCCCTTTCCCACCTGGACAAGAGGAACACCGACAGTTCAAGTCGGAAGTTTACATACACTTAGGTAGTATGAAGAATACAATTGAACAAAGCTGAATAAAATACAAATATTTTCTCCAAACGATTTGAGGGAGTGCGCACATGCGGCTATTCTGTGTTGAGCGGTAAACAAAGAAATAGGTACTCCTACAGTTGAAGTCGGAAGTTTACATACACTTAGGTTGGAGTCATTAAAACTTGTTTTTCAACCACTCCACACATTTCTTGTTAACAAACTATAGCTTTGGCAAGTCGGTTAGGACATCTACTTTGTGCATGACACAAGTCAATTTTCCAACAATTGTTTACAGACAGATTATTTCACTTATAATTCACTGTATCGCAATTCCAGTGGGTCAGAAGTTTACATACACTAAGTTGACTGTGCCTTTAAACAGCTTGGAAAATTCCAGAAAATGATGTCATGGCTTTAGAAGCTTCTGATAGGCTAATTGACATAATTTGAGTCAATTGGAGGTGTACCTGTGGATGTATTTCAAGGCCTACCTTCAAACTCAGTGCCTCTTTGCTTGACATCATGGGAAAATCTAAAGAAATCAGCCAAGACATCAGAAAAAAAATTATAGACCTCCACAAGTCTGGTTCATCCTTGGGAGCAATTTCCAAATGCCTGAAGGTACCATGTTCATCTGTACAAAAAATTGTACGCAAGTATAAACACCATGGGACCACGCAGCCGTCATACCGCTCAGGAAGGAGACGCGTTCTGTCTCCTAGAGATTAATGTACTTTGGTGCGAAAAGTGCAAATCAATCCCAGAACAACAGCAAAGGACCTTGTGATGATGCTGGAGGAAACAGGTACAAAAGTATCTATATCCACAGTAAAACGAGTCCTATATCGACATAACCTGAGAGGCCGCTCAGCAAGGAAGAAGCCACTGCTCCAAAACCGCCATAAAAAAGCCAAACTACAGTTTGCAACTGCACATGGGGACAAATATCGTACTTTTTGGAGAAATGTCCTCTGGTCTGATTAAACAAAAATAGAACTGTTTGGCCATAATGACCATCGTTATGTTTGGAGGAAAAAGGGGATTGCTTGCAAGCCGAAGAACACCATCCCAACGTGAAGCACGGGGGTGGCAGCATCATGCTGTGGGGGTGCTTTGCTGCAGGAGGGACTGGTGCACTTCACAAAATAGATGGCATCATGAGGAAGGAAAATTATGTGGATATATTGAAGCAACATCTCAAGACATCAGTCAGGAAGTTAAAGCTTGGTCGCAAATGGGTCTTCCAAATGGACAATGACCCCAAGCATACTTCCAAAGTTGTGGCAAAATGGCTTAAGGACAACAAAGTCAAGGTATTGGAGTGGCCATCACAAAGCCCTGACCTCAATCCTATAGAACATTTGTGGGCAGAACTGAAAAAGCGTGTGCGAGCAAGGAGGCCTACAAACCTGACTCAGTTACTCCAGCTCTGTCAGAAGGAATGGGCCACAATTCACCCAACTTATTGTGGGAAGCTTGTGGATGGCTACCTGAAACGTTTGACCCAAGTTAAAGAATTTAAAGGCAATGCTACCAAATACTAATTGAGTGTATGTAAACTTCTGACCCACTGGGAATGTGATGAAAGAAAAGCTGAAATAAATCATTCTCTCTACTATTATTCTGACATTTCACATTCTTAAAATAAAGTGGTGATCCTAACTGACCTAAGACAGGACATTTTTACTAGGATTAAATGTCAGGAATTGTGAAAGACTGAGTTTAAATGTATTTGGCTAAGGTGTATGTAAACTTCCGACTTCAACTGTATGTGAGAATGCTGTTCATTGACTAAAGCTCAACACCATATTGCCCTCCAAGCTCATCACTAAGCTAAGGACCCTGGGACTGAACACCTCACTCTGCAATTGGATCCTGGACTTCCTGACGGGCTGCCCCAAGTGGTGAGGGTTGGCAACAACACATCCGCCATGCTGACCCTAAACACGGGGCCCCTCAGGGGTGCGTGCTTAGTCCCCTCCTGTACTCCCTGTTCACCCACAACTGCGTGGCCTCGCACAACTCCAACACCATCATTACGTTTGCCGACGACACGACAATGAAACAGCCTATAGCAGTGGTCACCAACCGATCGATCACGATCGACTGGTCGATCTCCAAGGCGTTCCTGGTCAATCACCAAACATTTCTGTAATTAACCCAACGATAAAGCCATGCGGTCATATTTTTTTTATTTGTTTCGCGCGGTAGGTGCACTTGACTCTGCAGCTCTAGCACTGGGAAGGCAAAGTGTTCCCATTTCGAACCATTTAATGTGTCTGAAGGTAGAACCTTTTTAATATCGAGGAATATTTCACTTTCTCTGGTCATAGGAGTAACAACATGAATTGGTGCATGAGGCAGAAATAATGCAGTGCGACTTTAGTTTCGCCATCAGCTGGAAGACTGTGTCCCCTTTTCTCAGCAGAGGAAAGCTCCTGAGTGGCGCAGTGGTCTAAGACACTGCATCGCAGTGCTAACTGTGCCACTAGATCCTGGTTCGAATCCAGGCTCTGTCGCAGCCGGCCGCGACCGGGAGACTCATGGGCGGCGCACAATTGGCCCAGCGTCGTCCAGGGTAGGGGAGGGAATGGCCGGCAGGGATGTAGCTCAGTTGATATAGCATGGCGTTTGCAACACCAGGGTTGTGGGTTCGATTCCCACGGGGGGCCAGTATAAAAAAAAATATGTATTCACTAACTGTACGTCGCTCTGGATAAGAGCGTCTGCTAAATGACTAAAATGTAAATGTAAATGTGAAAGGAGGGCGGAGGGATGGTGAGTTGAGTGAGTGGCAGCCTCACCGCTGCTCCCTCCCCTCAGACTGACCATTAGATCAGTCCAGTAAAAAAAAAGCAAATTATTATGCTCACAAGTAATACAACAAATGATCTATTACCAGTGTGATCAGATACCAATTTAAAATATATATAATTTCTAAATGATCTGAGAAGAACAACATTGGCAAGGCAATTCAAGCATAGCCAATATGCAGTGATAATGTATTGGGACTATAGACTACTGCACAAACCACATTGCTACAGAACTGTTTTAATAGGTTAAAGTTGCATAGGCTTAAGTTTTTTAAGTCATGTTTAGTAAAAATTGGAACGGTATATCTCGGCTTGCATTTTGACTCAGAAAGGGATCTTGACTCAGAAAAGGTTTGTGACCACTGGCCTAGAGGGAGGAGGTCAGAGACCTGGCAGTGTGGTGCCAGGACAACAACCTCTCCCTCAACGTCAGCAAGACAAAGGAGCTGATCGTGGACTACAGGAAACGGAGGGCCGAGCATGCCCCCATTAACATTGACGGGGCTGTAGTAGAGCGGGTCAAGAGCTTCAAGGTCCACATCACTAAGGATCTGTCATGGTCCACACACATGAACACAGTCGTGAAGAGGGCAAGACAACACATGCATCCCCCTCAGGAGTCTGAAAAGATTTGCTTGGGCCCTCAGATCCTCAAAAGGTTCTACAGCTGCACCATTGACAGCATCTTGACTGAGTGCGTATGGCAACTGCTTGGCATCCGACCACAAGGCACTACAGAGGGTAGTGCATACAGCCCAGTACATCACTGGGGCCGAGCTCCCTGCCGTCCAGGACCTCTATACCATGCGGTGTCAGAGAAAGGCCCTAAAAATTGTCAAAGACTCCAGCCATCCAAGTCATAGACTGTTCTCTCGGCTACCGCATGGCAAGCCATACCGATGCACCAAGTCTGGAACCAACAGGACCCTGAACAGCTTCTACCCCCAAGCCAAAAGACTGATAAAGAGTTAACCAAATAGCTAGCCGGACTATCTGCATTGACCCTTTTTGCACTAACTTTTTTGACTAATCACATACGCTGCTGCTACTATTTATTACTTGTCACTTTATATGTACATATCTACCTCAATTACCTCGTACCCCTGCACATCGACTTTGTACTGGTACCCAGTGTATATAGGCAAATTATCGTTACTTATTGTGTATTTATTATTACATTTATTATTATGTGTTTTATTTTTCTATTATTTCTCTATTTTCTTTTTCTCTGCATTTTTGGGAAGGATCCGTAAGTAAGCATTTCACTGTTAGTCTACACCTGTTGTTTACGAAGCATGTGACAAATAACATTTGATTTGATCTGTGATGGTTTTGCACTCTCCACCCCCATTTAACCCTATACGGTTATAGAGAGTATGAAGATTCAGAATTAGCATCAAATTAGATGGAGCAAGATGTGATGTTTATTGGAGAAATTCTGTTTTTATATATCCATCCTTTGATTGGGTCTCAGAATGACTGTAAGCTTGGTTACAAATGAGATAATTAACCCTCGGTTTGTTTATTCTGTATACTTGGATCATTTGTTTAGTTATTTTTGTGAATATGAATGAAGGGATTAAAACACTACCTGAAAAGAGAGTGAAGAAACAGTTGAGAGCTGGTGAAATGAGACATCTCATTAAAGCAGTCCCATCCCTCTCTTCTCCTCTGTTTCATGTGCAGCATGCCTTCAGCATTGTGTTTCCTTGTTGTTGTTTGGACTCTTGCGTGACAATTAGTGTGAGCAGGCGGCCCTTTCCCCTTTCCAGAAGAACTCCGCCCATCCATATGTGTGTTTTATGAATTGTATCTCTGTGCTGTGGTGTGTGTATCTTTGTGTGTGCATGCATTTGTATTTGCATTCCTGCATTCATGTGTGTCCTCTCTAACAGCATGGATGTGTGCATTTATACACAATAATAGAGGGTTAAAGAGAGAAAGTGAGGTTTTTCTGAAATGCAAATCAGTCCCTATAGTGTTTGTCTGTACATAGGGGCTGGGAGGGAGAGAGGGAGAGAGAGACGTGTGGCTCCCAAGCCTCACCTCTGAGACCCTGTGCACTGAATTCCAGTCATGCCTCATTTATTCACATTGGTCTGGGCTCCACTTTGAAAATATACTGAATAAAAATATAAACACAACATGTAAAGTGTTGGTCCCATATTTAATGAGGTGAAATAAAAGATCCCAGAAATGTTCCATATGCACAAAAAGCTTATTTCTCTCAAATGTTGTGCACAAATTTGTTTACATCCCTGTTAGTGAGCATTTCTCCTTTGCCAAGGAATGTCCACCAGAGCTGTTGCCAGATAATTTAATGTTAATTTCTCTAGCATACGCCGCCTCCAACGTCATTTTAGAGAATTTGGCAGTATGTCGAACCAGCCTCACAACCACAGACCACGTGTAACCACGCCAACCCAGGACCTCACATCCGGCTTCTTCACTTGTGGGATCGTCTGAGACCAGCCTCCCAGACAGCCGATGAAACTGTGGGTTTGCACAACCCAAACATTTCTGCACAAACTGTCAGAAACCGTCTCAGGGAAGCTCATCTGCGTGCTCGTCATCCTCAACAGGGTCTTGACCTGACTGCAGTTTGGCGCCGTAACCAACTTTAGTGGGTAAATGCTCACCTTCGATGGCCCAATGGTGGCGGTGGGGTTATGGTATGGGCAGGCATAAGCTGTGGACTATAAGAAGTCCTGGATGACATCAGAGATGCCTGCATACTCATGCAGAGGATACAGTAACCTATATACAGTACACAATCAGGTGTTTCCTGCATTTATTTGGTTTGTATATAGAAATGAGTGTTAATTTGACCCATTGTTGATGATACAGATGCATTGGTGCTAATTGTGCTGTGTGGTGTTGCTGTGGGTATGAAAGGATATCAGAGCTCTGCATGGTGACTCACTATCTAGCATAGCGTACCAGACCCACCGTAGGGGCCAGGGAAATATGGAAACACCGTAGGGGGAGAGTCTGCTGTGTTTCATGTGTTTCCTCCTCTTTCCTTCTCCTTTCTTCTCCCCTTGCCTCAGATCCCTTATTATTCTGTGTGCAGCTCCCCGCTCCTCCCGTTCCCTGCTCCATGTTCTGGGATAGGAATTAATAAGCATCATGGCTGGAGCTGGGGAGGGAATCAGAGCAGGCGGAGGAGAGGAGTGTGTGATAAAAGGGGGGAGAGGAGAGAGGGAGGCCCGCCCCACTCGGCCCCCTGAGTAGAGGAGAATCCAGAAGCAGGCTGAGGCTGACCTGCTGCTGATTAAGCCCAATACAGAGGAGACTTAGCGCAGAGCCCTGGAGGGGTGCACCACTGCACCATGCACCTCACCATCCACATAACCATTACCCACCACCATCATTTTAATCTGACTGCTAACCTCCCCTCCCATTGCTCAGGCAGTCTCTCCAACACTGGGAGGTACAACTAATCACATCCACATAGAGGAGCTAAGTCAGATATGGGCCGTATCTTAGGAATGAGGAACCAAGAGGGGGTTGGATATGTACCAAAGGACAAATTAGCGGTCATTATGCTCCCCTCTGATTCATTATGCTAATTTATGTTTACAGAAACATCACATTTTTGAGTCCTCCTAAGTACTGAGTAAATACTAAAATGGTAAAATGCAGGGAGTTGGTTGCGATTCTAAGGTAGTCCTAAAACTTGGATGTAGTCCTAAAAAAGTAGGCTAAAACTCTACACCATCAATGAATGGCCTGTGGTGGGTTTCTATGAGCAGAAGCATTTTATATTCTGCTCGTCTTTCGGAGCAGGGTGGAGATGGATAGCTGATCTGATCCTCTGGGATCAGCTAAAGTCCTAGGCAAAGGATCAGGCAAAAGTATTGTGCCCATGCTCGATCATCCTCCCTCTGTAAAACCTCACTTAAAGACCTGCCCTCCTTCTACCCACAATCATTATATCACAAAACCCAAGGCAAAGGAATTCTTGATCTTAGAAAATCTCAGGTAACAAACCAGGTTCAGCACAAACAGCAACAAGCAACTTACTGTTAATTCTCAAGAAAATGTCAACTGTTGTTAAGGCAGGTTTCCTTCAGCAGTAAGAGTCTATGCTTAGTTCTGTCGCTAGCCACATTTATACCTGGTGCTAACATGTATCCTTTGTCCTGATCTTGTCCACATTCTGATTGTGCCAACATTTTTAGAAAGGTGTAGATTATTAAAAGATGTATTGTGTTCTGATTGTGATCAGATATTCCTGACCACCTCTGGAGGTAGTCAGGCACACATTGCATCTAGATATGTTGTAAGTGTATACAGATCTGGACAGCAAATCCATTTAAACCATAATTCTACCCTCTAAAATCATTGACAGGTGGCACCATTGACTTATATCATCAATATGTGTCTTGAAAAAAATAAATATGTTTTGAAATAATTACTGTCAAATAATTTGCATACAGGAAGGGACGGGTAAATCAGTTGACAATGCGGAAACAGTGGACAGATAAGACACACATTTTAATACCATGTGCTGATGCATGTCTGAATATACAGAATGTGCACAATCAGAATGTGGACAAGTTCAGGACAAAGGATGCACGTTAGCAGCAGGCTCAATTGGAATCATGCTTCAAGATTGTTTTGATCACGCGGACTGGGATGTGTTCCGGGTAGCCTCTGAGAATAACATTGACGCGTACACGGACACGGTGACTGAGTTCATCAGGAAGTGTATAGTGGATGTTGTTCCCACTGTGACTATTAAAACCTACCTATACCAGAAATCGTGGATAGATGACAGCATTCGCGCAAAACTGAAAGTGCAAACCACCGCATCTAACCATGGCATGGTGACTGGGAATATGGTTGAATACAAACAGTGTACAGTCGTGGTCAAAAGTTTTGAGAATGACACATACTAATTTTCACAAAGTCTGCTGCCTCAGTTTTGATTATGGCAATTTGCATATACTCCAGAATGTCATGAAGAGTGATCAGATGAATTGCAATTAATTGCAAAGTCCCTCTTTGCCATGAAAATGAACTTAATCCCCCCCAATAAAATCCACTTCATTTCAGCCCTGCCACAAAAGGCAGTGATTCTCTCGTTGACGAGGACAGGGCTGAAGATCACGCTGTCATGCTGATTGAGTTAGAATAACAGACTGGAAGCTTTAAAAGGAGGGTGGTGCATGAAATCATTGTTCTTCCTCTGTTAACCATGGTTACCTGCAAGGAAACACGTGCCATCATCATTGCTTTGCACAAAAAGGGCTTCACAGGCAAGGATATTGCTGCTAGTTAGATTGCACCTAAATCAACCATTTATCGGATCATCAAGAACTTCAAGGAGAGAGGTTCAATTGTTGTGAAGAAGGCGTCAGGGCGCCCAAGAAAGTCCAGAAAGCGCCAGGACGGTCTCCTAAAGTTGATCGGGGAACCACCAGTGCAGAGCTTGCTCAGGAATGGCAGCAGGCAGGTGTGAGTGCATCTGCACGCACAGTGAGGTGAAGACTTTTGGAGGATGGCCTGGTGTCAAGAAGGGCAGCAAAGAAGCCACTTCTCTCCAGGAAAAACATCAGGGACAGACTGATATTCTGCAAAAGGTACAGGGATTGGACTGCTGAGGACAGGGGTAAAGTCATTTTCTCTGATGAATCCCCTTTCCGATTGTTTGGGGCATCCGGAAAAAAGCTTGTCCGGAGAAGACAAGGTGAGCGCTACCATCAGTCCTGTGTCATGCCAACAGTAAAGCATCCTGAGACCATTCATGTGTGGGGTTGCTTCTCAGCCAAGGTAGTGGGCTCACTCACAATTTTGCCTAAGAACACAGTCATGAATAAAGAATGGTACCAACACATCCTCCGAGAGCAACTTCTCCCAACCATCCAAGAACAGTTTGGTGACGACCAATGCCTTTTCCAGCATGATGGAGCACCTTGCCATAAGGCAAAAGTGATAACTAAGTGGCTCGGGGAACAAAACATCGATATTTTGGGTCCATGGCCAGGAAACAACCCAGACCTTAATCCCATTGAGAACTTGTGGTTGATCCTCAAGAGGCGGGAGGACAAACAAAAACCCACAAATTCTGACAAACTTCAAGCATTGATTATGCAAGAATGGGCTGCCATCAGTCAGGATGTGGCCCAGAAGTTAATTGACAGCATGCCAGGGCGGATTGCAGAGGTCTTGAAAAAGAAGGGTAAACACTGCAAATATTGACTCTTTGCATAAACGTAATGTAATTGTAAATAAAAGCCTTTGACACTTATGGAATGCTTGTAATTATACTTCAGTATACCATAGTAACATCTGACAAAAATATCTCATAACACTGAAGCAGCGAACTTTGTGAAGACCAATAGTTGTGTCATTCTCAAAACTTTTGACCATGACTGAAGTTATTCCCTCTGTAAGGCAATCAAACAGGCAAAATGTCAGTACTGAACCCTGCCCTGTGCAACTGGGTCCTGGACTTCCTGACGGACCGCCACCAGGCGGTGCGTGCTCAGCCCCCTCTTGTACTCCCTGTTCACCCATGACTGCGTGGCCACGCACGCCTCCAACTCAATCATCAAGTTTGCAGACGACACAACAGTAGTAGGCCTGATTACCAACAATGACGAGACAGCCTACAGGGAGGTGAAGGCCCTGGCGGAGTGGCCCTGGCGGAGTGGAAATTAACCTCTCCCTCAACGGCAACAAAACGAAGGAGCTGATCGTGGACTTCAGGAAACAGAGGGAGTACGCCCCTATCCACATCGACGGGACCGCAGTGGAGAACGTGAAAATCTCCAAGTTCCTTGGCGTACACATCACTGACAATCTGAAATGGTCCACCCACACAGACAGTTTGGTGAAGAAGGCGCAACAGCGCCTCTTCAACCTCAGGAAGCTGAAGAAATGTGGCTTGGCTCCTAAGACCCTCACAAACTTTTACAGATGCACCATTGAGAGCATCCTGGCGGGCTGTATCACCGGCTGGTACGGCAAATGCACCGCCTGTAACCGCAGGGCTCTCCAAAGGGTGGTGCGGCCTGCCCAACGCAACACCGGGGGCACACTGCCTGCCATCCAGGACACCTACAGCACCCGATGTCACAGGAAGGCCAAAAAGATCATCAAGGACATCAACCACCCAAGCCATGGCCTGTTCACCCCGATACCATCCAGAAGGCGAGGTCAGTACAGGTGCATCAAATCTGGCACCAAGAGACTGAAAAATAGCTTCTATCTCAAGGCCATCAGACTGTTAAATAGCCATCACTAGCTGGCTACCACCCGATTACTCAACCCTGCACCTTAGAGGCTGCTGCCCTATATACATAGACATGGAATCAATGGTCACTTTAATAATGGAACACCAGTCACTTTAATAAGGTTTACATACTGCTTTACTTATTTCATATGTACAGTCGAAGTCGGAGGTTTACATACACAAATACTAATTGAGTGTATGTAAACTTCTGACCCACTGGGAATGTGATGAAATAAAATCTGAAATAAATAATTCTCTATACTATTATTCTGACATTTCACATTCTTAAAATAAAGTGGTGATCCTAACTGACCTAAGACAGGGAATGTTTACTAGGATTAAATGTCAGGAATTGTGAAAAACTGAGTTTAAATGTATTTGGCTAAGGTGTATGTAAACTTCCGACTTGAACTGTAAATACTGTATTCTATTCTACTGTATTTTACTCAATGCCACTCCGACATTGCTCGTCCTAATATTTATATATTTATATATTTTCAATGCGAGCTTCGTATTCTGATAGCAGAAGTTGAAATGTAAATGTCACATGTAGACACAACCATTGACTGACTCCTGGCCCCAGGCAACTCCAGGCATGCACCTCAGGTGGCTTTACCTCCACATTCACATATGGGACACAGCCAATGAACAGCAGAGGCTGCGTTTACACAGGCAGCTCAATTCAGATTTATTTTCTCACTAATTAGACCAATCAGATCAGCTCTGAAAATGATCTGATGTGAAAAGATCTGATGTGATTGGTCAAAAGATCAATGAGTGGAAAAAGATCAGAATGGGTCTGCCTGTGTGAATGCAGCCAGAGTAACCCAGTAGCCAAGAGTTAGACTGGGCCTGTGCAGAGTAATGCTGTTCAGGCTTCATATGGGACTGAAAGGGAAAGGTCCTCCAGATGCGTGTGTGTTTGTGGGGTCTTCTGTTGTGTGATCTTTTAGAGATGCCTGTTGGTTCCCTCTCTCAGCTCCCTCACTGTGAACAGTAGTATGATGGCAGGGTATAGAGTGAAATTAAACAGGTTTCTGAGTTCAGCAGAGAGAAAACATTCCCTGAATAGAATATTGGATTAGATTCCAAATTAATAATTAATTGAACAAGCTAATCTAATACCTTGCGCATGTTCACCTGTGGAGAAGAATTTGTTGCACCCAAATTAAAATCAATAATGGTGGTAGGAATTTAAAGAGATTCTCTGGTACTTTGTGATACTTTTTAGGCAGTAGTTCTGAAAGTAGAGCTCACAAGCCAAAAGTGGTCTCTGAAAATGGCGTACTACGTCACATACTGTATGTGCAGATACAGTGGGGGAAAAAGTATTTAGTCAGCCACCAATTGTGCAAGTTCTCCCACTTAAAAAGATGAGAGAGGCCTGTAATTTTCATAATAGGTACACGTCAACTATGACAGACAAAATGAGATTTTTTTCTTCCAGAAAATCACATTGTAGGATTCTTAATGAATTTATTTGCAAATTATGGTGGAAAATAAGTATTTGGTCAATAACAAAAGTTTCTCAATACTTTGTTATATACCCTTTGTTGGCAATGACACAGGTCAAACGTTTTCTGTAAGTCTTCACAAGGTTTTCACACACTGTTGCTGGTATTTTGGCCCATTCCTCCATGCAGATCTCCTCTAGAGCAGTGATGTTTTGGGGCTGTCGCTGGGCAACACGGACTTTCAACTCCCTCCAAAGATTTTCTATGGGGTTGAGATCTGGAGACTGGCTAGGCCACTCCAGGACCTTGAAATGCTTCTTACGAAGCCACTCCTTCGTTGCCCGGGCGGTGTGTTTGGGATCATTGTCATGCTGAAAGACCCAGCCACGTTTCATCTTCAATGCCCTTGCTGATGGAAGGAGGTTTTCACTCAAAATCTCATGATACATGGCCCCATTCATTCTTTCCTTTACACGGATCAGTCGTCCTGGTCCTTTTGCAGAAAAACAGCCCCAAAGCATGATGTTTCCACCCCATGCTTCACAGTAGGTATGGTGTTCTTTGGATGCAACTAAGCATTCTTTGTCCTCCAAACACGACGAGTTGAGTTTTTACCAAAAGGTTATATTTTGGTTTCATCTGACCATGTGACATTCTCCCAATCCTCTTCTGGATCATCCAAATGCACTCTAGCAAACTTCAGACGGGCCTGGGCATGTACTGGCTTAAGCAGGGGGACACGTCTGGCACTGCAGGATTTGAGTCCCTGGCGGCGTAGTGTGTTACTGATGGTAGGCTTTGTTACTTTGGTCCCAGCTCTCTGCAGGTCATTCACTAGGTCCCCCCGTGTGGTTCTGGGATTTTTGCTCACCGTTCTTGTGATCATTTTGACCCCACGGGGTGAGATCTTGCGTGGAGCCCCAGATCGAGGGAGATTATCAGTGGTCTTGTATGTCTTCCATTTCCTAATAATTGCTCCCACAGTTGATTTCTTCAAACCAAGCTGCTTACCTATTGCAGATTCAGTCTTCCCAGCCTGGTGCAGGTCTACAATTTTGTTTCTGGTGTCTTTTGACAGCTCTTTGGTCTTGGCCATAGTGGAGTTTGGAGTGTGACTGTTTGAGGTTGTGGACAGGTGTCTTTTATACTGATAACAAGTTCAAACAGGTGCCATTAATACAGGTAACGAGTGGAGGACAGAGGAGCCTCTTAAAGAAGAAGTTACAGTTCTGTGAGAGCCAGAAATCTTGCTTGTTTGTAGGTGACCAAATATTAATTTTCCACCATAATTTGCAAATAAATTCATAAAAAATCCTACAATGTGATTTTCTTGAGAAAAAAAATCTCAATTTGTCTGTCATAGTTGACGTGTACCTATGATGAAAATTACAGGCCTCTCTCATCTTTTTAAGTGGGAGAACTTGCACAATTGGTGGCAGACTAAATACTTTTTTCCCCCACTGTATGTGCACCACGTCATTACCTCCCTCTCGCTCTGCTGTGTGTGCATCTTGCTCGCCGTCACTCAAATTATGAGAGGCTGAACTCATTGGCTAGAACTCAAATTGCAAGGGGGCTGGACCACGTGGGGGAACATGTAGGGTAAATGGTGAAGCACAGCTTCCACAAAAACAGTCACTTTCAATCTAGGGATTTCGTGGCTAAATGAGGTAAAACAGTAATTCTGCTCATAGACTATGCTTTTATTAACTACACATTGACACATCCAGCCCAAAGCGGATGTGGGTACTTCAGATTATCACAGGTGTCTGTAATTATCTCTGGCCCTCTGTGTGGCCTTATCACATGTAGAATATATACAACAATTAATAAAATAACAAATAAGATGATTTAAAAAAATTGAATGAACATTATCCTAAATATAAACCATCAACTTAGTGAATACCTTTGGTGTTTAATGAGGGTTTCAGCATGAAATATCCTTTATATTGTTTTTACATACTTCCATTTATTTTACTATGTCAATATGTCTTTGTTGTATATTTTTTGCCAGAAAGTTGCAGTTAATTTTCATTAAAGGGAAACTTCACCGCTAGACACTATTTGGTGTGTTTTCCCAGTCTCCCTACATAATTATAAGTAATGAGAGGGTGTTTAAGACATAATTATGCACTATAGCTGTATTTTAGAATTTCCGCCCAGGAGATTGGTTGATTGAGCCTCCTGTCTGATCTAAAAATGAATTGAGTCATGTTTTGTAGCAATTATTGTGACCTTTGTGTTTCGCCGATTGCGTAATCATGCTAGCAGTGAGTAGATATGGTTGTCTTTGTTCAATAGAGCCATTAGACATCTCAACGATGTTCCTATCTGCCAGGACATTGCAGGATATCTAGGTAGACTCATTTTCCCTGGCTTTGTAAAGACTACAGCCTGATGGGGGCCATACTTCCTTGTTCCCACTCTCGAATGCAGGCTTTTCAAAACAGGGCGGTACTAGTTTACAGGTTCACTGGAGCTATGTTAGCATGCACTGTCTATCCGAGATTGCTAAATAATTAGCTACGATGGCTGCTTCTGATGATTCCTCTTTCCAATAACATATTTTTTATGTTCGTTTACTTAGGAACATACAGACCTACAGTGGGGAGAACAAGTATTTGATACACTGCAGATTTTGCAGGTTTTCCTACTTACAATGCATGTAGAGGTCTGTAATTTTTATCATAGGTACACTTTAACTGTGAGAGACGGAATCTAAAACAAAAATCCAGAAAATCACATTGTATGATTTTTAAGTAATTAATTTGCATTTTATTGCATGACATAAGTATTTGATCACATACCAACCAGTAAGAATTCTGGCTCTCACAGACCTGTTAGTTTTTCTTTAAGAAGCCCTCCTGTTCTCCACTCATTCAAACAGACTCCAACCTCTCCACAATGGCCAAGACCAGAGAGCTGTGTAAGGACATCAAGGATACAATTGTAGACCTGCACAAGGCTGGGATAGGCTACAGGACAATAGGCAAGCAGCTTGGTGAGAAGGAAACAACTGTTGGCGCAATTATTAGAAAATGGAAGAAGTTCAAGATGACGGTCAATCACCTTCGGTCTGGGGTTCCATGCAAGATCTAACCTCGTGGGGCATCAATGATCATGAGGAAGGTGAGGGATCAGCCCAGAACTACACGGCAGGACCTGGTCAATGACCTGAAGAGAGCTGGGACCACAGTCTCAAAGAAAACCATTAGTAACACACTATGCCGTCATGGATTAAAATCCTGCAGCGCACGCAAGGTCCCCCTGCTCAAGCCAGCGCATGTCCAGGCCCGTCTGAAGTTTGCCAATGACCATCTGGATGATCCAGAGGAGGAATGGGAGAAGGTCATGTGGTCTGATGAGACAAACATAGAGCTTTTTGGTCTAAACTCCACTCGCCGTGTTTGGAGGAAGAAGAAGGATGAGTACAACCCCAACAACACCATCCCAACCGTGAAGCATGGAGGTGGAAACATCATTCTTTGGGGATGCTTTTCTGCAAAGGGGACAGGACGACTGCACCGTATTGAGCGAAGGATGGATCGGGCCATGTATCGCGAGATCTTGGCCAACAACCTCCTTCCCTCAGTAAGAGCATTGAAGATGGGTCGTGGCTGGGTCTTCCAGCATGACAACGACCCGAAACACACAGGCAGGGCAACTAAGGAGTGGCTCCGTAAGAAGCATCTCAAGGTCCTGGAGTGGCCTAGCCAGTCTCCAGACCTGAACCCAATAGAAAATCTTTGGAGGGAGCTGAAAGTCTGTATTGCCCAGCAACAGCCCCGAAACCTGAAGGATCTGGAGAAGGTCTGTATGGAGGAGTGGGCCAAAATCCCTGCTGCAGTGTGTTCAAACCTGGTCAAGACCTACAGGAAACGTATGATCTCTGTAATTGCAAACAAAGGTTTCTGTACCAAATATTAAGTTCTGCTTTTCTGATGTATCAAATACTTATGTCATGCAATAAAATGCAAATTAATTACTTAAAAATCATACAATGTGATTTTCTGGATTTTTGTTTTAGATTCCGTCTCTCACATTTGAAGTGTACCTATGATAAAAATTACAGACCTCTACATGCTTTGTAAGTAGGAAAACCTGCAAAATCGGCAGTGTATCAAATACTTGTTCTCCCCACTGTATTTATTTGAGCTGGAATACACTTAAGAGGAGTTGAGACAGCGAGAAAAATAATTGCGAGACCAGCAATCAGCGGTGGCAGACTAGACCAACTGGACCAGGACTCAGGTGGGTAAAAGACAAACAAGTATTACGCAGAAAGTTGTTTTGCTGTCGGTAGCTAGATAGCAATAAAAGCATTAACTGGCTCAAATAAATGTTACGGGCTCCTAACCAACCGTGCTATTTTGTTTGTTTTTTCGCATTGTTGCTACCGTCTCTTATGACCGAAAAGAGCTTCTGGACATCAGAACAGCGATTACTCACCTCGAACTGGACGAAGATGTTTTCTTTAATGAGTCCGATGCGAAGAATATACTGCTTTCTCGAGACCAGGCCCAAATCCCCATCATTCGCGTGAAGAAAAGACGGAGAAAACGGGGGCGGGGGGTTGGGGTGCCTTGTGAGAATTCGGAGGCGAGTGTGTAAACCACCACTACCATCAGTACTATTTGCCAACGTGCAATCATTGGAAAATAAACTCGATGATCTACGATTAAGACTATCCTACCAACGGGACATTAAAACTGTAATATCTTATGTTTCACCGAATCGTGACTGAACGACAACACGGATAATATAGAGCTGGCTGGGTTTTCCATGCATCGGCAGGACAGAGCAGCTACGTCTGGTAAGACGAGGGGCGGGGGTGTGTGTCTGTTTGTCAATAACAGCTGGTGAGCGATGTCTAATATTAAAGAAGTCTTGAGGTATTGCTCGCCTGAGGTAGAGTACCTCAAGATAAGCTGTAGACCACACTATCTACCAAGAGAGTTTTCATCTATATTATTCGTAGCCATCTATTTACCACCACAAACCGATGCTGGCACTAAGACCTCACTCAACGAGCTGTATAAGGCCATAAGCAAACAAGAAAATGCTCATCCAGAAGCGGCGCTCCTAGTGGACGGGGGACTTTAATGCAGGGAAACTTAAATCCGTTTTACCTAATTTCTACCAGCATGTCACATGTGCAACCAGAGGGAAAAAAACTCTAGACCACCTTTACTCCACACACAGAGACGCATACAAAGCTCTCCCTCACCCTCGATTTGGCAAATCTGACCATAATTCTATCCTCCTGATTCCTGTTTACAAGCAAAAACTAAAGCAGGAATTACCAGTGACTCGCTCAATACGGAAGTGGTCAGATGACACGTATGCTACGCTACAGGACTGTTTTGCTAGCACAGACTGGAATATGTTCCGGGATTCATCCAATGGCATTGAGGAGTATACCACCTCAGTCACCGGCTTCATCAATAAGTGCATCGACGACGTCATCCCCACAGTGACCGTACGTACATATCCCAACCAGAAGCCATGGATTACAGGCAACATCCGCACCGAGCTAAAGGCTAGAGCTGCCGCTTTCAAGGAGCGGGACACTAATCCGGACGCTTATAAGAAATCCCGCTATGCCCTCAGACGAACCATCAAACAGGCAAAGCGTCAATACAGGACAGATTGAATCCTACTACACCGGCTCTGACGCTCGTCGGATGTGGCAGGGCTTGCAAACTATTACGGACTACAAAGGGAAACCCAGCTGAGAGCTGCCCAGTGATGCGAGCCTACCAGACGAGCTAAATGGCTTTTATGCTCGCTTCGAGGCAAGCAACACCGAAGAATGCATGAGAGCACCAGCTGTTCTGGACGACTGTGTGATCACGCTCTCCGTAGCCGATGTGAGCAAGACCTTTAAACAGGTCAACATTCACAAAGCCATGGGGCCAGAGGGATTACCAGGACCTGCACTCAAAGCATGCGTGGACCAACTGGCAAGTGTCTTCACTGACATTTTCAACCTCTCCCTGACCGAGTCTGTAATGCCTATATGTTTCAAGCAGACCACCTTTGTCCCTGTGCCTAAGAAAGTGAAGGTAACCTGCTTAAATGATTACCGCCCAGTGTCGGTAGCCTTGAAGTGCTTTGAAAGGCTGGTCATGACTCACATCAACACCATCATCCCGGAAACCCTAGACCCACTCCAATTTGCATACCGCCCCAACAGATCCACAGATGACGCAATCTCAATCGCACTCCATACTGCCCTTTCCCACCTCGACAAAAGGAACACCTATGTGAGAATGCTGTTCATTGACTACAGCTCAGCGTTTAACACCATAGTGCCCACAAAGCTCATCACTAAGCTAAGGACCCTGGGACTAAACACCTCCTTCTGCAACTGGATCCTGGACTTCCTGATGGGCCGCCCCCAGGTGGTAAGGGTAGGCAACAACACATCTGCCATGCTGATCCTCAACACCGGGGCCCCTCAAGGGTGCGTGCTTAGTCCCCTCCTGTACTCCCTGTTCACCCACAACAGAGTGGCCAAGCACAATTCCAACACCATCATTAAGTTTGCTGACGACACAACAGTGGTAGGCCTGATCACCAACAATGATGAGACAGCCTATAGAGAGGAGGTCAGAGACAACAACCTCTCCCTCAATGTGAGCAAGACAAAGGAGCTGATTGTGGACTACAGGAAAAGGAGGGCTGAACAGGCCCCAATTAACATACACAGGGCTGTAGTGGAGCGAGAGTTTCAAGTTCCTTGGTGTCAACATCACCAACAAACTATCATGGTCCAAACACACCAAGACAGTCGTGAAGAGGGCACGACAACACCTTTTCCCTGAAAAGATTTGGCATGGGTCCCCAGCTCCTCAAAAAGTTCTACAGCTGCACCGTCGAGAGCATCCTGACCGGTTGCATCACCGCCTGGTGAGAGTAGTGCGTACGGCCCATTACATCAGTGGGGGCCAAGCTTCCTGTCATCCAGGACCTATATACTAGGCGGTGTCAGAGGAAGGCCCAAATACAGTGGGGAAAAAAAGTATTTAGTCAGCCACCAATTGTGCAAGTTCTCCCACTTAAAAAGATGAGAGAGGCCTGCAATTTTCATCATAGGTACACGTCAACTATGACAGACAAAATGAGAAAATAAATTCCAGAAAATCACATTGTAGGATTTTTAATGAATTTATTTGCAAATTATGGTGGAAAATAAGTATTTGGTCAATAACAAAAGTTTCTCAATACTTTGTTATATACCCTTTGTTGGCAATTACACAGGTCAAACGTTTTCTGTAAGTCTTCACAAGGTTTTCACACACTGTTGCTGGTATTTTTGCCCATTCCTCCATGCAGATCTCCTCTAGAGCAGTGATGTTTTGGGGCTGTCGCTGGGCAACACAGACTTTCAACTCCCTCCAAAGATTTTCTATGGGGTTGAGATCTGGAGACTGGCTAGGCCACTCCAGGACCTTGAAATGCTTCTTACGAAGCCACTCCTTCGTTGCCCGGGCGGTGTGTTTGGGATCATTGTCATGCTGAAAGACCCAGCCACGTTTCATCTTCAATGCCCTTGCTGATGGAAGGAGGTTTTCACTCAAAATCTCACGATACATGGCCCCATTCATTCTTTCCTTTACACGGATCAGTCGTCCTGGTCCCTTTGCAGAAAAACAGCCCCAAAGCATGATGTTTCCACCCCCATGCTTCACAGTAGGTATGGTGTTCTTTGGATGCAACTCAGCATTCTTTGTCCTCCAAACACGACGAGTTGAGTTTTTACCAAAAAGTTATATTTTGGTTTCATCTGACCATGTGACATTCTCCCAATCCTCTTCTGGATCATCCAAATGCACTCTAGCAAACTTCAGACGGGCCTGGGCATGTACTGGCTTAAGCAGGGGGACACGTCTGGCACTGCAGGATTTGAGTCCCTGGCGGCGTAGTGTGTTACTGATGGTAGGCTTTGTTACTTTGGTCCCAGCTCTCTGCAGGTCATTCACTAGGTCCCCCCCGTGTGGTTCTGGGATTTTTGCTCACCGTTCTTGTGATCATTTTGACCCCACGGGGTGAGATCTTGCGTGGAGCCCCAGATCGAGGGAGATTATCAGTGGTCTTGTATGTGTTCCATTTCCTAATAATTGCTCCCACAGTTGATTTCTTCTAACCAAGCTGCTTACCTATTGCAGATTCAGTCTTCCCAGCCTGGTGCAGGTCTACAATTTTGTTTCTGGTGTCCTTTGACAGCTCTTTGGTCTTGGCCATAGTGGAGTTTGGAGTGTGACTGTTTGAGGTTGTGGACAGGTGTCTTTTATACTGATAACAAGTTCAAACAGGTGCCATTAATACAGGTAACGAGTGGAGGACAGAGGAGCCTCTTAAAGAAGAAGTTACAGTTCTGTGAGAGCCAGAAATCTTGCTTGTTTGTAGGTGACCAAATACTTATTTTCCACCATAATTTGCAAATAAATTCATTAAAAATCCTACAATGTGATTTTCAGGATTTTTTTTTTTCTCAATTTGTCTGTCATAGTTGACGTGTACCTATGATGAAAATTACAGGCCTCCCTCATCTTTTTAAGTGGGAGAACTTGCACAATTGGTGGCTGACTAAATACTTTTTTCCCCCACTGTAATTGTCACAGACTCCAGTCACCCAAGTCATAGACTGTTCTCTCTGCTACCGCATGGCAAGTATAGAATGATTTTATGTATCATTAAGGCAAATGTAGGGAGATGCCAAAGGTAAAATATAATAAACATGTTTGATATTTTATAATCCAGATACATGCTTAAATAAGGAATATAGCCATGTAGTCTATGCTGGGTTTTAAATGAATGTATGTGCTCTTTCACAAAAGCTCTCAACCTGTGACCCATGTGCTTATTATGGACACATTGTATGCATTACATTAGTTCTTTTTTAAGAAGGGGCCTCGCAGCCAATAGAATGATAAAATGAGAGGCTTCATATAGAAAAAAGCATTCATGACCTTTTGGAGTGGACATTGTGTGACAGCTGGACGTTGGAATAGAAGGGTGGTGCAGAACTAAAATAAGTTAGGAATATGCCATGGAAGTATGCTTGTGCATTTATGTGTGTATAAAAAGGAGCTCTAAGCCAAAGGAAGGCAGCCGTTCCATGGAACTGCTCGGCTTTCGTTATTAGATAATAAAAGTCTAATTTTTGGATTCACAGGCTCCAGTTTCTTGAGAGATATGTTTGAGTTGACTACTTTCGAGTCATATATATTTCTACGACACAAGCGGTACTGGAGTGCCAAGACTAGAACCAAAAGGCTCCTTAACAGCTTCTACCCCTAAGCCATAAGTCTGCTGAACAATTAATCAAATGGCCACCTGGACTATTTACATTGACCCCTCCCCCTCCTTTGATTTTACACTGCTGCCACTCGTTGTTTATTATCTATGCATAGTCACTTTACCCATACATACATGTACAAATTACCTCGACTAACCTGTACCCCCGCACATTGACTCGGTACCGGTACCCCCTGTATATAGCCTCGTTATTGTTATTTTGTTACTTTTTATTTTATTTTCTACTTTAGTTTATTTAGTAAATATTTTCTTAACTCTATTTCTTGAACTGCATTGTTGGTTAAGGGCTTTTAAGTAAGCATTTCACAGTAAGGTCTACACCTGTTGTATTTGGCGCATGTGACAAATAAAATATGATTTGATTTGATTTGATAACCGGCCATAACCGGGCTTGCTAGTACCACTACAAGCCAGGCTAGCCAAGTTTAGCTAGCCAAGTTTAGCTAGCTAGCTAGCGGTGTTTGCAATACCTAAAATGTACTGTAGTCTAACGTTATAGCTAGTTAGCTAACTAGCCTAGCTAGTCTCAGTGCCTCTCATTAGGAGCAAAACTGGATAAATATTTTGATGATGATGGTGGTGGAGATAGTGCCAGGTAGGGATAGTGCCAGGTTTCCTCCAGACGTGACGCTTAGCATTCAGGCCAAAGAGTTCAATCTTGGTTTTATCAAACCAGATAATCTTGTTTCTCATGGTCTGAGAGTCCTTTAGGTGCCATTTGGCAAACTCCAAGCGGGCTGTCATGTGCCTTTTACTGAGGATTGGCTTCCGTCTGGCCATTCTACCATAAAGGCCTGATTAGTGGAGTGCTGCAGAGATGGTTGTCCTTCTGGAATGTTCTCCCATCTCCACAGAGGAACTATGGAGCTCTGTCAGACTGACCATCGGGTTCTTGGTCACCTCCCTGACCAAGGCCCTTCTCCCCCGATTGCTCAGTTTGGCCGGGCGGCAAGCTCTAGGAAGAGTCTTGGTGGTTCCAAACTTCTTCCATTTGGGTACCCTTTCCCAGATCTGTGCCTCGACAGAACCCTGTCTCTGAGCTCTATGAACAATTCCTTCGACCTCATGGCTTGGTTTTTGCTCTGACATGCACTGTCAACTGTGGGACCTTATATAGACAGGTGTGTTCCTTTCCAAATCATGACCAATCAATTGAATTTACCACAGGTGGACTCCATTCAAGTTGTAGAAACATCTCAAGGATGATCAATGGAAACAGAATGCATCTGAGCTCAATTTCGAGGGTCTGAATACTTATGTAAATAAGGTATTTCTGTTTTTTATTTGTAATAAATTTGCTAAAATGTTAAAAAATAAATGTTTTCGCTTTGTCATTAAGGGCTATTGTGTGTAGATTGCTGAGATAATTTTTTAAAAATACATTTTAGAATAAGGCTGTAACGTAACAAAATGTGGAAAAAGTCAAGGGGTCTGAATATTTTCCTAATGCACTGCATATAAAAAGGAATACTATATATGAAAACAGTTTTTAAAGGTTATTCAAGTATAAATTACTAAAATTACCATAGATTGCCATAGATTACCTGTTAATTACAAAAATTTAAGAAACTCATGGTAAATTTGGTAAATTAACAGTAGTTTTGCAACCCTAGTTATAACATACTGACATGGTTTAAGGGGATGCTCTGATTAACAACATGGACAGCTGACTCTGCGCGTAAAGTAAAAACATGCAAAGACGTGTACAGTCATGGCCAAAAGTTTTGAGGATGACACAAATATATATTTTCACAAAGTTTGCTGCCTCAGTGTCTTTAGATATTTTTGTCAGATTTTACTTTGGAATATACTGAAGTATAATTACAAGCATTTCATAAGTGTCAAAGGCTTTTATTGACAATTACATGAAGTTTATGCAAAGAGTCAATATTTGCAGTGTTGACCCTTCTTTTTCAAGTCCTCTGCAATCCTCCCTGGCATGCTGTCAATTAACTTCTGGGCCACATCCTGACTGATGGCAGCCCATTCTTGCATAATCAATGCTTGAAGTTTGTCAGAATTTGTGGGTTTTTGTTTGTCCACCCGCCTCTTGAGGATTGACCACAAGTTCTCAATGGGATTAAGGTCTTGGGAGTTTCCTGGCCGTGGACCCAAAATATCGATGTTTTGTTCCCCGAGCCACTTAGTTATCACTTTTGCCTTATGGCAAGGTGCTCCATCATGCTGGAAAAGGCATTGTTCGTCACCAAACTGTTCCTGGATGGTTGGGAGAAGTTGCTCTTGGAGGATGTGTTGGTACCATTCTTTATTCATGGCTGTGTTCTTAGGCAAAATTGTGAGTGAGCCCACTCCCTTGGCTGAGAAGCAACCCCACACATGAATGGTCTCAGGATGCTTTACTGTTGGCATGACACAGGACTGATGGTAGCGCTCACCTTGTCTTCTCCGGACAAGGTTTTTTCCGGATGCCCCAAACAATCGGAAAGGGGATTCATCAGAGAAAATGACTTTAACCCAGTCCTCAGCAGTCCAATCCCTGTACCTTTTGCAGAATATCAGTCTGTCCCTGATGTTTTTCCTGGAGAGAAGTGGATTCTTTGCTGCCGTTCTTGACACCAGGCCATCCTCCAAAAGTCTTCGCCTCACGGTGCGTGCAGATGCACTCACACCTGCCTGCTGCCATTCCTGAGCAAGCTCTGCACTGGTGGTACCCCGATCCTGCAGCTGAATCAACTTTAGGAGACAGTCCTGGCGCTTTCTGAACTTTCTTGGGCGCCCTGAAGCCTTCTTCACAACAATTTAACCTCTCTCCTTGAAGTTCTTGATGATCCGATAAATGGGTGATTTAGGTGCAATCTTACTAGCAGCAATATCCATGCCTGTGAAGCCCTTTTTGTGCAAAGCAATGATGACGGCACGTGTTTCCTTGCCGGTAACCATGGTTGACAGAGGCACAACCCTCCTTTTAAAGCTTCCAGTCTGTTATTCTGACTCAATCAGCATGACAGAGTGATCTCCAGCCTTGTCATCGTCAACACTCACACCTGTGGTAATGAGAGAATTACTGACATGATGTCAGCTGGCAAAGAGGGACTTTGCAATTAATTGCAATTCATCTGATCACTCTTCATAACATTCTGGAGTATATGCAAATTGCCATCATTCAAACTGAGGCAGCAGACTTTGTGAAAATTAATATTTGTGTCATTCTCAAAACTTTTGTCCATGACTGTACACACGCATACACACACAAGCACACACACACACACACACTCTCTCTCTTTCTCTCTCTCTTTCTCTGTCTGTCTCCTTCTCTCTCTCTCTCTCTCTCTCTCTCTCTCTCTCTCTCTCTCTCTCTCTACACACACATGCAGGTGGATACCCCATGCCCTTGAATCTTATTTAGAGATTAATGGCAATGAAATACACCTGGTAGAGCTTGATGTCCACCACCACCTTAAAGTGTCATATGTTATAAATCTTATTTGTTTACGCAAACAGATTGTGGAGTGGTAGAATCAAACTCAGTAACCCCTCTAGGTGGTTACAGCATTGTCATTGGGTCATGGGGGTTACCGGCACTGTTTTGATCCTGAAGAGAATAGAGACGAAACACTAGCTGGCCGACTAGAAGATGAGCCATCAGCCACAGAGTTCATGTTTCGCTCTCAGGTTCTCACTCAGGTGTGTTTATATCATTACAGGTAACATTAGACACAGGCAGAGATGTGGACTCGAGTCACATGACGTGAGACTTAACGTGATAGAAAATAAAATAAATTGAGAGCCTAAAGAATCAGGACTGGACTTTGACATGAGACTTGACGAATTGAAATGAACATAGAAATTATTGTCAAATAAACATCTAATCTGTGCTTCAGAACCAACAAGTTGCTGACCAATGACCAGTCATCAGTATTAGCGCACAAAGGTGGGTGCGCATATCCAGATTAGTCTTCAGAAAGCACTTTGCCTGGCAAAAACAGAGTAAGCCTACGTTTATATTATCCATATAAAAGTTATCCACATACAATGCATTCGGAAAGTATTCAGACCCCTTCACTTTTTCCATATGTTACATTACAGCCTTATTCTAAAATTGATTTAATTACTTTTTTTCCTCATCAATCTACACACAATACCCCATAATGACAAAGCGAAAACAGGTTTTTAGACATTTTTGCAAATGTATTAAAAATATAAACAGAAATACCTTATTTACATAAGTATTCAGACCCTTTGCTATGAGACTTGAAAGTGAGCTCAGGTGCATCCTGTTTCCATTGATCATCCTTGAGATGTTTCCACAACTTGATTGGAGTCCACCTGTGGTCAATTCAATTGATTGGACATGATTTGGAAAGGCACACACCTGTCTATATAAGGTCCCACAGTTGACAGTGCATGTCAGAGCAAAAATCAAGCCATGAGGTTGAAGGAATTGTCCGTAGAGCTATGAGACAGGATTGTGTCGGAACATATCTGTGGAAGGGTACCAAAAAATGTCAGCAGCATTGAAGGTCCCCAAGAACACAGTGAACTCCATTATTCTTAAATGGAAGCAGTTTGGAACTACCAAGACTCTTCCTAGAGCTGGCCGCCCGGCCAAACTGAGCAATCGGGGGAGAAGGACCTTGGTCTGGGAGGTGACCAAGAACCCGATGGTCACTCTGACAGAGATCCAGAGTTCCTCTGTGGAGATGGGAGAACATTTCAGAAGGACAACCATCTCTGCAGCACTCAACCATTTGGGCCTTTTATAGTAGAGTGGCCAGATGGAAGCCACTCCTCAGTAAAAGGCACATGACAGCCTGCTTGGAGTTTGCAAAAAGGCACCTAAAGACTCTCAGACCACGACAAACAAGTTTCTCTGGTCTGATGAAACCAAGATCGAACTCTTTGGCCTGAATGCCAAGCGTCACGTCTGGAGGAAACCTGGCACCATCCCTACGGTGAAGCATGGTGGAGGTAGCATCATGCTGTGGGGATGTTTTTCAGCGGCAGGTACTGGGAGACTAGTCAGGATCGAGGGAAAGATGAACAGAGCAAAGTACAGAGAGATCCTTGATGAAAACCTGCTCCAGAGCAATCAAGACCTCAGACTCGGGCGAAGGTTCACCTTCCAACAGGATAACGACCCTAAGCACACAGCCAAGATAATGCAGGAGTGGCTTCGGGACAAGTCTCTGAATGTCCTTGAGTGGCCCAGACAGAGCCCGGACTTGAACCCAATCGAACATCTCTGGAGAGACCTGAAAATAGCTGTGTAGCGACGCTCCCCATCCAACCTGACAGAGCTTGAGAGGATCTGCAGAGAAGAATGGTAGAAACTCCCCAAATACAGTTGTGCCAAGCTCGTAGCGTCATACCCAAGAAGACTCAAGTCTGTAATCGCTGCCAAAGGTGCTTCAACAAAGTACTGAGTAATGGGTCTGAATACTTATGTACATTTGATATTTCAGTTTTCAATTTATAATGAAATTGCAAACATTTCTAAACAACTGTTTTTGCTTTGTCATTATAAAATCAAATCAAATTATATTCGTCCCAAGCGCTGAATACAACAGGTGTAGACCTTACAGTGAAATGCTTACTTACAAGCCCTTAACCAACAATGCAGTTTTAAGAAAGAATACCAAAAAAACTAAATGTGCGGGGGCACCGGTTAGTCGAGGTAATTGAGGTAATATGTACATGTAGGTAGAGTTATTAAAGTGACTATGCATAGATAATAAACAGAGAGTAGCAGCAGTGTAAAAGAGGGGGGTAATGGAAATAGTCTGGGTACCGGATTAGATGTTCAGGAGTCTGGATTAGATGTTCAGGAGTCTTATGGTTTGGGGGATAGAAGCTGTTTAGAAGCCTCTTGGACCTAGACTTGGCGCTCCGGTACCGCTTGCCGTGCGGTAGCAGAGAGAACAGTCTATCACTAGGGTGGCTGGAGTCTTTGACAATTTATAAGGCCTTCCTCTGACACCGCCT
This sequence comes from Coregonus clupeaformis, assembly GCF_020615455.1. Classification (NCBI taxonomy): domain Eukaryota; kingdom Metazoa; phylum Chordata; class Actinopteri; order Salmoniformes; family Salmonidae; genus Coregonus; species Coregonus clupeaformis. The sequence continues at coordinate 29,628,500 of NC_059210.1, forward strand.
GGAATAGAGGTCCTGGATGGCAGGAAGCTTTGCCCCAGTGATGTACTGGGCCGTACGCACTACCCTCTGTAGTGCCTTGCGGTTGGAGGCCGAGCAGTTGCCATATCAGGCGGTGATGTCACCAGTCAGGATGCTCTCGAAGGTGCAGCTGTAGAACCTTTTGAGGATCTGAGGACCCATGCCAAATCTTTTCAGTCTCCTTAGGGGGAATAGGTTTTGTCGTGCCCTCTTCACGACTGTCTTGGTGTGCTTGGACCATGTTAGTTTGTTGGAGAAAGTTGTTCCTTTTGTCCAGGTGTGAAAGGGCAGTGTGGAGCGCAATAGAGATTGCATCATCTGTGGATCTGTTGGGGTGGTATGCAAATTAGAGTGGGACTAGGGTTTCTGGAATAATGTGTTTATCAAAATATGTATCCTTTCAAAGCACTTCATGGCTACAGATGTGAGTGCTACAGGTCGGTAGTCATTTGGTGGTCTGCTTGAAACATGTTGGTATTACAGACTCAGACAGGGAGAGGTTGAAAATGTCAGTGAAGACACTTGCCAGTTGGTCAGCGCATGCTCGGAGTACATGTCCTGGTAATCCGTCTGGCCCTGCGGCCTTGTGAATGTTGACCTGTTTAAAGGTCAACATTTACATGGGGTATTGTGTGTAGATGGGGTATTGTGTGTAGATTGATGAGAAAAAAAACAATTTAATCCATTTTAGAATAAGACTGTAACGTAATAATTATGTGGAAAAAGTCAAGGGGCGTGAATTCTTTCCAGATGCACTTTAGCAATCTACTATGGACGCATGTTTGCCAGAACAATAATGTTAGGCTACCTGCCGATTTTATTGATCATTTTCATATTTCAGATAGTCCTAGTTTGGGTTGCAATTGGCTATATGTTTGAAGATAGATGTAAGATCACACTGACTTCAATATTATGGGATGACAATGTAGGCCTAACATATTCTGGCAAATGTATTACGATATTTGTGAGGAAGAAAGGTGCTACCCGTTGGTAACGAGCACTCCTGCAGGCAGGCGGCCCTCCAAAGTCATAGCGCAATGTGCAGACTGACCATGCTTTCCTTCTCCTTTAACCTCAGCTACATACATCTATCCTGTTATCGCTGAACTCCACAGAAGTGACATGATATCCCTAGCTGATACTGGCTGCTAACATGAATGATGTTCATCTAAAAATGCAGATGTAAAACTCAGTTTATTTCTGTGTCTTGACAGGCTACATTTGCATAGCGATAGTGCGCACATGTGCGTGCATGAGGGATCGCAAGCTTTGAACCACTTATTTTGGGGGGTCACGGGTCAAAAGGTTTGAGAACCACAGAGCTAGCAAACAGATAGCTGATTTGCTGTACAGCTATAGAATCGGGTGCAGCACAAATGTCAACTGGTAGGGAGAGAGGATTCCTATTAATAAATATACAGCTCCAAAAAGAGTTTGGTGATCAAGAGTATTAACTGTTTACCTTGCAAGCTCATCAGCAATGGGGCATCAAGCAACAATTACTAGCAAATGCCTACTGGTCTTTTGGAATGAAATTGCCTGAAATTGATATGAAAATTGCATTTGAAATTTGTTGTTAAAATTAATTATGACATAATCAAAATATGTTGTAGATAAAATAATGAAAAGGGCTGTCCGGTAACCTTAATAAATAGACAAAGATTTGTAGTTGAACAAGTCATTGCATGTATAGATTTTTGTTTTACTTGACTTGAGACTTGACTTGGAAAAACTTGTGACTCGACATGACTTGCTCTTAGAATGCATGACTTGGACTTGACTCGAGACTCGAAGTGTTCTACTTGGGACTCGACTTGAGACTTGGACCTTGTGACTTGAATAATAGGGACATGGTCCCACCTCTGGACACAGGAACAGGCTAGGGGATCAAAATAGAGCCTCTTGATACAGACAAAGCACTGCGTACATTAACCTTATCCAACGGGCAGACGAGAATGTTCCTCATTCATTTACACTAATATTAATTGACTTGTAGATCTAAACCCTGTGGAGAGGATCCTCCATTGCCCTCTGATTCAAGCATATGATACATGATCAGTATAAATCATATACTGTATATACAGTGAGGGAAAAAAGTATTTGATCCCCTGCTGATTTTGTACGTTTGCCCACTGACAAAGAAATTATCAGTCTATAATTTTAATGGTAGGTTTATTTGAACAGTGAGAGACAGAATAACTACAAAAAAATCCTGAAAAACGCATGTCAAAAATGTTATAAATTGATTTGCATTTTAATGAGGGAAATAAGTATTTGACCCCCTCTCAATCAGAAAGATTTCTGGCTCCCAGGTGTCTTTTATACAGGTAACGAGCTGAGATTAGGAGCACACTCTTAAAGGGAGTGCTCCTAATCTCAGCTTGTTACCTGTATAAAAGACACCTGTCCACAGAAGCAATCAATCAATCAGATTCCAAACTCTCCACCATGGCCAAGACCAAAGAGCTCTCCAAGGATGTCAGGGACAAGATTGTAGACCTACACAAGGCTGGAATGGGCTACAAGACCATCGCCAAGCAGCTTGGTGAGAAGGTGACAACAGTTGGTGCGATTATTCGCAAATGGAAGAAACACAAAAGAACTGTCAATCTCCCTCGGCCTGGGGCTCCATGCAAGATCTCACCTCGTGGAGTTGCAATGATCATGAGAACGGTGAGGAATCAGCCCAGAACTAAACGGGAGGATCTTGGCAATTATCTCAAGGCAGCTGGGACCATAGTCACCAAGAAAACAATTGGTAACACACTACGCCGTGAAGGACTGAAATCCTGCAGCGCCCGCAAGGTCCCCCTGTTCAAGAAAGCACATATACAGGCCCCTCTGAAGTTTGCCAATGAACATCTGAATGATTCATAGGAGAACTTGGTGAAAGTGTTGTGGTCAGATGAGACCAAAATCGAGCTCTTTTGGCATCAACTCAACTCGCCGTGTTTGGAGGAGGAGGAATGCTGCCTATGACCCCAAGAACAACATCCCCACGTCAAACATGGAGGTGGAAACATTATGCTTTGGGGGTGTTTTTCTGCTAAGGGGACAGGACAACTTCACCGCATCAAAGGGACGATGGACTGGGCCATGTACCGTCAAATCTTGGGTGAGAACCTCCTTCCCTCAGCCAGGGCATTGAAAATGGGTCGTGGATGGGTATTCCAGCATGACAATGACCCAAAACACATGGCCAAGGCAACAAAGGAGTGGCTCAAGAAGAAGCACATTAAGGTGCTTAATCCCATAGAAAATCTGTGGAGGGAGCTGAAGGTTCGAGTTGCCAAACGTCAGCCTCGAAACCTTAATGATTTGGAGAAGATCTGCAAAGAGGAGTGGAACAAAATCCCTCCTTAGATGTGTGCAAACCTGGTGGCCAACTACAAGAAACGTCTGACCTCTGTGATTGCCAACAAAGGTTTTGCCACCAAGGACTAAGTCATGTTTTGCAGAGGGGTCAAATACTTATTTCCCTCATTAAAATGCAAATCAATTTCTAACATTTTTTACATGCGTTTTTCTGGATTTTTTTGTTGTTATTATGTCTCTCACTGTTCAAATAAACCTACCATTAAAATTATAGACTGATCATGTCTTTGTCAGTGGGCAAACGTACAAATTGAGCAGGGGATCATATACTTTTTTCCCTCACTGTATGTAGTATGATGATGTGCTCCTTGAATACAGTATGTGTCCTTCCACAAAGTGATGATACAAGATTGTCTAGTCTATTTGTGAGGAACTGACTCAGATAACTAGGTTTTTCCATGTCTCTTAGGTCTCCCATATATGAAATGTATGGTTGTATACAAATATTTTACAGCAAAAGTGGTTAAATTGATAGATATTGAACTCAACCAGTGCAGAATAATGCATGGCTAAAATATCAACTGTGTAAACTTCCAAGTCAAATTTGCTTTCATTCAGTACTGCATGGTCCTGCCTGACAAAAATACATATAGTAGGGCTGTTGATGACCATATTACCACAACACCAGCAGTCATGAGTCATGACTGCAGTAAAATTCCACTTGACCTTTAAATCAGGTAATCTCCTTTTATGCATTCTGGACATGCTTTGGTAGTACCCAATTTGCTAACTACCATCACGTCCTAATGGCCTGGTACTCAGGGCTCTATTGTCCCTCTAACCACTCTGACATCAGTGCAAATGCAATCGAAAATGACATCAAACACATCATCAAAACAGTAGGCCTATCATAAGCCTACTTTTAAAACTCACCTTACTGCGATGATCAATTTGAAGAAAGAAGTTCAACAGCAGGTTGAAACAGTGGCCCCGTGTAGCTCAGTTGGTAGAGCATGGTGTTTCAACGCCAGGGTTGTGGGTTCGATTCCCACGGGGGGCCAGTATGAAAATGTATGCACTCACTAACTGTAAGTCGCTCTGGATAAGAGCGTCTGCTAAATGACTAAAATGTAAATGTAAAACATGGTTGTTGTGGATGTTATTTCAAAGCTTAACAACAAAATGGACAGCGCTTTCTAAGGTGATGATAAATTCAAAATCCATATGCATAATAGAGTTTATGCATACGCATAGGCCTATGAGCCCAAGCCCGAAAAAAACCCTTAAAATTGTGATTGTGCCATTATACAATATATACCCGACCGCATATTACCCATGGCAGAAATACATAAAACAAAGAAGTCTACATAATTGGTCTAGCCTATACTCCAAAATTAAACAAACAAGAGTAATTGCCTTTGAGTGTGGACTGTATTATTATGCATACTGGAAGGACTGGTAACCTTATGCTATGCTCCAACATTTCTATCCATGTCTGGGAGTGAAGGTATGCTAGGCAATGCTGTTGGTTCATTGATTGTGCTTACAGTTAGCCTACAATTTGTGAATTTGTATTTTATTTTGAATACCCTATAATAGGGAATTGTTTACATTTTCATAATTAATTGAGTGACACATTATCTTCAGCTATACAGAATATCCCACCACCATGCATTTCCATCTCCTCTCTCTCATGTTACTATTGATGTTCTTGAACAGATTTCACTTTTAAGCACTGGGTAGCTGCAGGAACAAGGTTTGAGAGCCAATGGTATACAGAGTTTGGGTGGAATATCAACTGTCGAGCACCGAGAGCATGCTCCTCAAACAGTGGTTGATGCGTGGAGTGAAATAAGTATTCTTATATTTATTTCTCAGCTGCTCATATTAAGCACATGCTCCGCTATAAAACCGAAGTAGCCTACAAAACGGACCGTCGGGAAAGCGCGCGGCCTCCATTCGCTATTTGAGTGCATATAGATTACATGTAATTTTTCCCCTGCCCCTGTTCCTGCACATTTGATAATGGGACATTCTAAATGGAAACTGATTTTACATATTAGTAAAGACTAAATTAAATTAAGAATAGTCTGCTGAGTAAAAATATGATCACATGATGAGAGAAAAGCTGTGCAGCCTGAGGCAATGAACAGAGCGCAAGCTTTTCTTTTGCTACTTTCTCAAATTATCAATAGCCTATAATAGTCGCACCATGCAGCCCATATATGTTTTGATTTCTAAGACATTCTAAGGTTTGTATCATTCACAACTAAAGTTGCAAAATAACTCTAAATCTAGCATATAGGACCTGTTTCAAATGATCACTTTTACGCTCAACATATATAGTCACTTCATATGCGCACTCGCTCTGTAATGGGAAAACTATCCTTTCTATTTTATTTAGCTAAGTTAAATTATATTATTCTTACTATAAAATCATGGCATAGAGCATAGCCAGATAACATAGGCCTACATAGGCCAACATAAGCTCATGTAACCCAACATTGCAAGTTCGGATATTTCTAGAATTTGGAATACAAGTAGGCAATTGTCTGCCCTATATATACAAAGAAACAACATTAGGATATCTTAATGCATCTTGGAAATATAGACCTGTAAACACACAGTCGGAAATATCAACTATGATACAGTAGCTGTTCAATCGACAACTCTTCAAGTCAAATTTGCTCTCATTCAGTGCTGTATGGTCCTGGCTGACAAAAATGCATACAGTTACACATGTTATTTGATGTTGTGGCTATTGTAATCAGCTCTAAGGCTCTAAAACTGTAATTTTAAGGTTCCTCTGTGGATTTTATATGTTTAGCCCCTACTCCACAAATTATTTTAGGGCCCCCCTAATACCCCGCCAGTCATTCAGGAAGGCTACTACCCTTGTCGCTGCAGCTTGCCCAGAATGACCAGTTAGCTGTGCAAGCTGTTCTGGCACCAGAACTACAACCAACACTGGCTACTTTGTCTCCTCACCTGTTAAGACACACTCATGTCCTGTCACCTCAAAGACTTTGAATCAACCTTGCACACTTTGTTGTAGTGGGGAAAAGAGGGCTACTACTACTAGAGTAGCTGACTTGGTTACGCTACTGTGTAATTGTGTCGTGAAAGGCTTGTTTATACACAGTGAGGGAAAAAAGTATTTGATCCCCTGCTGATTTTGTACGTTTGCCCACTGACAAAGACATGATCAGTCTATAATTTTAATGGTAGGGTTATTTGAACAGTGAGAGACAGAATAACAACAGAAAAATCCAGAAAAACGCATGTAAAAAATGTTATAAATTGATTTGCAGTTTAATGAGAGAAATAAGTATTTGACCCCTCTGCAAAACATGACTTAGTACTTGGTGGCAAAACCCTTGTTGGCAATCACAGAGGTCAGACGTTTCTTGTAGTTGGCCACCAGGTTTGCACACATCTCAAGAGGGATTTTGTCCCACTCCTCTTTGCAGATCTTCTCCGAGTCATTAAGGTTTCGAGCCTGACGTTTGGCAACTCGAACCTTCAGCTCCCTCCACAGATTTTCTATGGGATTAAGGTCTGGAGACTGGCTAGGCCACTCCAGGACCTTAATGTGCTTCTTCTTGAGCCACTCCTTTGTTGCCTTGGCCGTGTGTTTTGGGTCATTGTCATGCTCTCCTGAGTGGCGCAGTGGTCTAAGGCACTGCATCGCAGTGCTAACTGTGCCACTAGAGATCCTGGTTTGAATCCAGGCTCTGTCGCAGCCGGCCGCGACCGGGAGACTCATGGGCGGCGCACAATTGGCCCAGCGTCGTCCAGGGTAGGGGAGGGAATGGCCGGCAGGGATGTAGCTCAGTTGATAGAGCATGGCGTTTGCAACGCCAGGGGTGTGGGTTCGTTTCCCACGGGGGGCCAGTAAAAAATAAAAAAATATATATGTATTCACTAACTGTAAGTCGCTCTGGATAAGAGCGTCTGCTAAATGACAAAAAAATAAAAAATAAAAAATGCTGGAATACCCATCCACGACCCATTTTCAATGCCCTGGCTGAGGGAAGGAGGTTCTCACCGAAGATTTGACGGTACATGGCCCAGTCCATCGTCCCTTTGATGCGGTGAAGTTGTCCTGTCGCCTTAGCAGAAAAACACCCCCAAAGCATAATGTTTCCACCTCCATGTTTGATGGTGGGGATGGTGTTCTTGGGTCATAGGCAGCATTCCTCCTCCTCCAAACACGGCGAGTTGAGTTGATGCCAAAGAGCTCCATTTTGGTCTCATCTGACCACAACACTTTCACCCAGTTCTCATCTGAATCATTTAGATGTTCATTGGCAAACTTCAGACGGGCCTGTATATGTGCTTTCTTGAGCAGGGGGACCTTGCGGGCGCTGCAGGATTTCAGTCCTTCACGGCGTAGTGTGTTACCAATTGTTTTCTTGGTGACTAGAGAGTTTGGAATCTGATTGATTGATTGCTTCTGTGGACAGGTGTCTTTTATGCAGGTAACAAGCTGAGATTAGGAGCACTCCCTTTAAGAGTGTGCTCCTAATCTCAGCTCGTTACCTGTATAAAATACACCTGGGAGCCAGAAATCTTTCTGATTGAGAGGGGGTCAAATACTTATTTCCCTCATTAAAATGCAAATCAATTTATAACATTTTTGACATGCGTTTTTCTGGATTTTTTTGTAGTTATAATGTCTCTCACTGTTCAAATAAATCTACCATTAAAATTATAGACTGATAATTTCTTTGTCAGTGGGCAAACGTACAAAATCAGCAGGGGATACTTTTTTCCCTCACTGTATTTGGTGGAATTACCCATTGTTGATATGCTGTAAGTGTGTGAATGAGATTAAAACATGAACACACATTGAAAAACTAGTTGGCTTCGGCTATTCAAACACAACAGAGGCATGGCAGTGCCACTCATAGGCCTAGATATACACATTCTATTCTGAATCCAAAATGGCCAACATGATTACACTCAAACACCTTCGCCTGCATATAAGTAGCCCTTGTTCATTTTGTATTGTGTTATTCTGACTTTAAAATGGTTGGAGGCCTTGATATATCTAGGCCTATGAGTGGCACTGCCATGCTTCTGTTGTGTTTGAATAGCCGAAGCCAACTAGGTTTTCAATGTGTCTGAGCCCATTGTGTTCCTTAGAGGATTACAATAGCGATAACATAAAAAAAACGTGTAACTGTATGCATTTTTGTCAGGCAGGATCGTACAGCACTGAATGAGAGCAAATTTGACTTGAAAGGTTGTCCATTGAACAGCTACAAGAAAGGTACGTTTATATTCATCCTAAATATTCATAGTTGATATTTCCGCCTATTGTAACTGTGTGTTTATAGGTCTGTATTTCCTAAATGCTTTAAGATATCCTAATGTTGTTTGTTTCTGTATGTAGGGCAGATAATTGACTACTTGTATTCCACATTTTTTGCAATATCAGAGCTTACAATATTGGGTTACATGAGTTTATGTGCCCCACCGCCCCTCCAACCACGCATTACTCTGCACTGTTTGAGCCTTCATAATATCTATCAATTTAACCACTTTTGCAGTAAAATATTTTTTACACAACCATCCATTTCATACAGTGCCTTCAGAAAGTATTCACATCCCTTTACATTTTCAACATTTTGTTGTGTTACAGCCTGAATTTAAAATGGAATAAATTAGGATTTTGTCTCACTGATCTACACACAATACCCCATATTGTCAAAGTGAAATTTTGTTTGTAGATAATGTTTGAAATTAATAAGAAATTAAAAGCTGAAATGTCTTGTGTCAATAAGTATTCAACCCCTTTGTTATGGTAAGCCTAAATAAGTTCAGGAGTAAACATTAGCTTAACAAGTCACGTAATAAATTGCATGGACTAACTCTATGTGCAATAATAGTGTATAACATGATTTTTGAATGAATACCTAATCTCTGTACCCCACACATATAATTATGTGTGGGGTACAAAGGGATTTTGATGTCGCCAGGGAGCCTTGTTGATAGCGCTACTTCAGCCTCCAATATAAATATTTCACACTGAGCAGTTTGTCAGATTTTTTTTTATTTGCCTGTTTCACTCAAAAAAAGCTTTTCTGCTTCACTGTGATGTCATTTTGATGACAGGTTTTGACTACAGGTTCAGATCTCAGGTGACTGGAAACTGTGTCCCCTGGGAGCACTGATCTGAATGAGTCTTTATGAATAATACATGTGATTATCAAATAATGGGTGTCGTGGTCTGCCATGTACCTGGTAGCTAATTCCATGTTCTGATAGTAATTACATAATAGTTACTTCATAATTACCCTTTGTTTATATAGACCTCATTAGATGAAGTAGCATTGTTTCTATAGCTTTAGTTAGAGTTAGAGCTTTAGTTAGTTAAAGTTCATTATGTCCCATTTGTCACGTAATGTTGTATATATTACCTTTGAACTGTATCATCTGTTCTCTGAACTAATAAAGAAGACAATTACAGGGCCTCCGGCTAGCAGGGCTCCTGCAGTAGCCTGTTTCCTCACCGGTTGCCTGCCTGCCTCCATCCTCTTAATCTGACTATTGACACATCTGCTTTGAGGACAATTAGCCTGATCAGAACCTGCAGAGGGATCAAACTTATGCCAGTCAGAGTGTGGGTCTTTGGGCTGCCAAAGGCTTTTCAGAGATTACTGCACTCATACACAGTGCCTCATGGCTCATCAGACCCCTGCTGTCCCAGCATGCTTGCTGTTGCGATCTCATCTCCCCGCTGCTGGGGATTAGGGCCTAATCCCTAGGATGGTTTTTTCTATCAAACCCAGGATCGCTGTTCTGCCGGCGTCACCAGCTACTGTCCCTCTAATGAGGACACCCACAGTGCACGGCTGAGAGAGTATGGTTCCAGAGTGTACCCCTGGAACATAATTTAGGTGTGTGTGTGTGTCTGCCCACATATCTCTCTCTGTAGGTATATGGAGCTGCCATCCAGTTCTATGAGCCATATCCAGTGGATGTCTGAGTGTGTATGAGTCTGTTTGTTTGTGTTTGGTGGATGGGCAGAACGGTGGAGATTGCATAATCTGTTTCGACCCTCTCTCTCCCTCTCTCTCTCTCTCTACCGCACCTGCTGTCTCGACTTCTGAATGCTCGGCTATGAAAAGTCAACTGACATTTACTCCTGAGGTGCTGACCTGTTGCACCCTCTATAACCACTGTGATTACTATTTGACCCTTCTGGTCATCTATGAACGTTTGAACATCTTGAAGAACGATCTGGCCTCAATGGTCATGTACTTTTATAATCTCCACTGGGCACAGCCAGATGAGGACTGGCCACCCCTCAGAGCCTGGTTGCTCTCTAGGTTCCTGCCTTTCTAGGGAGTTTTTCCTAGCCACCATGCTTCTACATCTGCACTGCTTGCTCTTTGGGGTTTTAGGCTGGGTTTCTGTATAAGCACTTTGTGACATATGCTGATGTAAAAAGGGCATTATAAATCAATTTGATTGATTGATTGATAATGGTTAGAATGAAAAGGGTTGGTATTGTGAGGCGTATAATCTATTCAACTGTGTGTTGTTTGCATAGCTCTTTTCCTTTGTCACAAAATGCTGACATTAAACTTACAGTATATGTGTGATTAGTCTCATGTTTCCTATGCTAACCACCCAGGCATATGGAGGGGACAATAAGCTGTGCATGGGTCACTGTTTGTCTTCCCCACTCTCACTTCTCATCTCTCCCACTAATGTCTCCACTCCCCAGCTCAGCCTGTCAGCCATGAGAATTTATAAAAGTGTTTGCTTGTTTTAGCATTTCCCCAGGCATTCACAACCTAATGAGCTTTCTCAAAGACAAAGTGGGTGTGGGTACAGTTTCCTGTGCAACGCTTTGTTTGTAATACTGCACCTTGTGCATGCATAGACTACTATACTAAACAAAAATATAAACATAACATGTAAAGTGTTGGTCCCATGTTTCATGAGCTGAAATAAAAGATCCCAGAAATGTTCCATATGCACAAAAAGCTTATTACTCTAAAATGTTGTGCAGAAATGTGTTTACATCCCTGTTAGTGAGCAATTCTCCTTTGCCAAGATAATTTATCCACCTGACAGGTGTGGCATATCAAGAAGCTGATTAAACAGCATGATCATTACACAGGTGCACCTTGTGCTGGGGACAATAAAAGGCCACTCTATAATGTGCAGTTTTGTCACACAACACAATTCCACAGATCTCTCAAGTTGAGGGAGCATGCAATTGGCATGCTAACTGCAGGAATGTCCACCAGAGCTGTTGCCTGAGAATGTAATGTTAATTTCTCTACCATAAGCTGCCTCCAATGTCATTTTAGAGAATTTATCAGTATGTCCAACCGGCCTGACAACCGCAGACCACGTGTAACCCCGCCAGCCCAGGACCTCCACATCCGTCTTCTTCACCTGCAGGATCGTCTGAGACCAGCCACCCGGACAGCTGATGAAACTGTGGATTTGCATAACCAAAGAATTTCTGCACAAATTGTCAGAAAACGTCTCAGGGAAGCTCATCTGCGTGCAGTTCGGCGTCGTAACCAACTTCAGTGGGCAAATGCTCACCTTTGATGGCCACTGTTGGCGAGCGGTTTGCTGATGTCAACGTTGTGAACAGAGTGCCCCATGGTGGCGGTGGGGTTATGGTATGGGCAGGCATAAGCTACAGACGACGAACACAATTGCATTTTATCGATGGCAATTTGAATGCACAGAGATACCGTGATGCAATCCTGAGGTCCATTGTCCTGCCATTAATCTGCCGCCATCACCTCATGTTTCAGCATGATAATGCACAGCCCCAAAGGATCTGTACACAATTCCTGGAAGCTGAAAATTTCCCAGTTCTTCCATGGCCTGCATACTCACCAGACATGTCATCCATTGAGCATGTTAGAAATTATCTGGATCGACGTGTACAACAGTGTGTTCCAGTTCCTGCCCATATCCAGCAACTTCGCACAGCCAATGAAGAGGAGTGGGACAACATTCCACAGGTCACAATAAACAGCCTGATCAACTCTATGCGAAGGAGATGTGTCGCGCTGCATGAGGCAAATGGTGGTCCCACCAGATACTGACTGGTTTTCTGATCCACGCCCCTACCTTTTCTTAAGGTATCTGTGACCAACAGATGCATATCTGTATTCCCAGTCATGTGAAATCCATAGATTAGGGTCTAATGAATTTATTTCAATTGACTGATTTCCTTATCTGAACTGTAACTCAGTAAAATCTATATTATTGTCCTTGGTGAGTGAGGATAATGTGATGTTTGCATGATGCTGTTGTACTGTTGATTAGGTGATCTGATCTCAAGGTGTGTACTGTACATCACAATGAGTGTCTGGATTGTCTAAACTAACTGTATCACCATATTGACTGTAATAAAGACAAGTCCTAAAACATAGGTGATAAGACATCATGAAAACCTTTATCAGAATTCACCACATTGACCTTTCACTTTAGAATGATTTGATGATCATAGGCTACCTCATACCCCTGCTAAATATATTATATTTTATATGAGCATACCTTATGGTCTATATCAGATTAATGCCTAGTATTATCAGACTAAGGAGTTTATTTCCCACGGCGACCATAATCCACTGCTGCATAAAAACATTATTGGGTTCGAAATTATCCGCGCTCCCCGCTGGGACGTTTGAAGAGTATCAAAGCAGCAGAACCGCTTGCTGGCTACGGGATGAAAAAGGTTAGCTTGGCTCCGGAGTTTTTCAGTCGATTTAATCCTACTGCCCTAGCATAGGCAGTGCTGCGCTGATAACCAAACACCACATCAGGATAGCCTGCATTTTTTTTTTTTTTTGCTGGGGCTTTGTGGCACGAGATGGTCCAGCGAATCTATCGCATGTTATTATCGTAGCAAAGGGAAAGGCAAGATTTGGTACTGAAAGTTAGGCTTTGTGAGGTGCCTTAATTGGTAAGGGAAAGGCACTTAGGCTACTCACGACACTCACCTACTCTTCGCAAACTTGGGGTAAGCTACAGTATACCCTACCCGTCCTCATCTGTGGAGCGCGCACGCATCGCAACGCCTCTGCAGTACGGTTCTGTAACGGGACACTCGGCTCGTCTCATTTTCTCTCTTCGTATTTTGAATACTTTTTAATCGCGTTTACAGGTTGGGACACTGTGGATCCCGGGAATACAACATGTAGCAGCTGGTATTTTTCGGTGAGAGTGACTGATGTTGAATGGTCAAACGGACTGAGAACTAGAGAGCTGTTCTCTTCACTAATATGGTACGTGACAAGTTTCTGTAGTCGTCATTCTTATTATTCAACGTTCACTGTCAAATAATGTAGGCCTATTTTCATGGTCATTGCGCTTATTGGAGTTTAATGTCAACTGCAAATCTGATCATATCTTGGAAATAATAAAATTATTATGATAGAATAGCAAGTAGCCTAGATTTTATATGAAGTGTAAACACCTTTACAATCCTATTTTGATTAATTGGAATAACCGAAACAGCTATTCGATCTGTTCAAAGATAAATGAGCAACAGTCTATATGATATATAGTGAGAGCAGCCTCCGCTGTTTAAAATTATGTAGCCTACAGTATTTGTACAGTGACAGCCAATGCTTAAGTGGGACGTTCAAGACAATAAGACAAGGCATTCAACACATACCGGTAAGCTTTATAATAAAACATTAAAAGCCGATTAGGCTATGGGTTCCATAAAATAGGCTATTATAATAGTCTACAATAGTCTATTATTGACGCCATGTTATTCGCTTTGTAACTTGACGTATAAACTCCTTTCCTTATTAAAGAAGACTTCTATGCAGAGTCACCCATAGATGTGTGTGTGTGTCACTGGCGCACCCACAAGCTCTGGGGGCCCATGCGCCTGTCATCAATGTCAATTTTTATATATATATAAATAATTTTGACAGTAACCCTCCAAAAACTAATTCATAAACATTTTTATTTTCCATATGCAGGCTACTAGGAAAATAAGTGTTTCTTTCTTGGGCTTCAGGAATGTGACTGAAAAAGTGCCTCAGGCCTTTAAAAAGAAAAAATGAAACTGTTTGAAAGTATAAGGGGATATGGGTGAATAAATGCTGTGGTCAAGGCTATGCGGCGCCAGTGCAATGAGTGGAGCTTACTCAAGTGTTCAAAGCGCATTTCAGACAGAGCCTAATGCTTCTTTGGTAGGCCTAGTTCTTTATGGGTTTAGTTTATAAAACGATCAGTTCGCAGAAGCGACAGTTACAGGGATGATAAAAACAGCTTGACTTCCATACATAGCGGTCCTCTGTAGCTCAGCTGGTAGAGCACGGCGCTTGTAACGCCAAGGTAGTGGGTTCGATCCCCGGGACCACCCATACACACAAAAAAAAAATATATCCACGCATGACTGTAAGTCGCTTTGGATAAAAGCGTCTGCTAAATGGCATTTTATTATTTATTATTATTATAGCAACATCAGATAAACTGGGGCAGAAGGGAGTTGCGCTTCAAATACAGCAGTTCTGCAACATCGTTAATTGAGCCTCTCATTCTCCTTAATTGCCGGCCTCAACACGTTACGGAAAGAGATGAACTGTATAGGAAGCTCTGGGGACAAGTCGTCTGGATTCTGGACAGCCATTAAATTGGCAGATGCAAACAGATTATCATCTTTAGCAGACTTGAACAAAAAAAGCGGCTTGGGATTTCATTCATAGGCTACTGGTGAATCGGCATTTGAGTTGTGTGGTTGCAATATCAACAGTCTATGCTATATCTTAGCATGGGTCATGCAAGACTAAGTTTAAATTGTGTGCAGCGCAATGGGCACAATGCAATGTCTCAGGAAAGACTGTCTGGGGCGGCAATACTCAGTTTAGAAAACATTTGGGCCCCTACAGGCCATGGTGAAAACATTTGCACACAAACAAGGAGGACTTCAGGAGACCAGGGGAGTATCTCAAGTTGGATTTAATTTGATTTAATTTAATTGACCTTGAATATTGCAGGACATTTGCTATTAGCAAGACAAAACAATATTTCAACAATAGTGGCGGAATTGATCTTCAAGCGACTACTTTTCCCCCTCATTGTTAGGCTATTTGATGTGTAATTTTTATACAAAAAAATATCATAAATAGCAGATTAGTATGCAGTTGCGTCGAACATTTATTTTACAATCTGCAATGTTTGAATTTCCAACTTGAATTAGCCGACTGAATAAGTAATTACATTATTGCCACCAGCCAGCAGTCTAAAAATTGCAGCATTGCGAGACAGTTTCGTGAAATGTTAGGCTTAACATTAGAAAATGATGACCAAATAGGCCTACCAAAAAACATGTATCCATTACCTAAAGCAAATCTATATGTGCACTGGCACCACAGAAAGCATATCAATTCAATAGGCATGCAGCCGCATAGACATGTCGCAATTTCAGCACAATGGACAGCGATTGGTGGTCTATAGGGGCCGACTTCGAATTTGCAGGGGTCCTGAGAAACTGCGTTATGCCAGTGGTGTGTGTGTGTCTCTCTCGGGCTACATGGTTCTTAGGCTATTTCATGAAATGGCACGCAATGGGTTTGTAATGGTCCTATAGCGGATGGAAACTTAATTGCGCTTATCTCCTGTGTCTGTCACTAGTGAGCGCAGTGGAGGGAATGTTCCTGATAATACCACTGAGCCGCTAAAACACTTATTTCAATTAACTTTCCACTCGGCAAAGCAACCAACCCTCAGTCGGGAATACTGTATTACCAGTTATTCTATTAATAAATAGTGTATAATTCTTTCCCACCACGATCGAAATGAAACACCTTGACAGCAGTGCTTTATTGAATCCCCTATGCAGAACTAGAGTTACATTATGTAGCCCACCGCTGATTTAAACTGTAATTATCCACCAACTATTATCCACATCCCTAATGTTCTCCAAGGTATAGGCTAATAGCCATACCCCACTTGCTAAATTGATGGTGACATTTTATACCACAATTAAAATGTGCAGTAGTAGAGCTGTGAAAAGCACACCACTGTGCAACAAATCTAAGTAGTAGTCAGATCAGCTGTTGTCAGTGTCATAAACATCTTGAGAAAAGAGTAGCCCTGTTAGATATCTGTCAGTATACCATATGGTATACACATGACCACAGTGAGCCACACATTTCAAGATTAATCCTCAGCTTTACTCATTCTCACAGGTTGAGATTCACACCCATTCATGATGACAGATTATGTGTCTGGGCTGGTCTGTCTGGGAAGAGTGGAGGTGTACTCCGAAGGGTGATGCCTGATGAGGATAGTGAGTGACTCTACTGACTACACTGCTGTAATGTACTACAGGAAACAGAGGCCAGAGCACACCCCTATCCACATCGACGGTGCTATAGTGGAGCGGGTCAAGAGCTTCAAGTTCCTCGATGTCCACATCACTAAGGAATGGTCCACACACGCCAACACAGTCGCGAAGAAGGCACGACAACGCCTTTTCCCCCTCAGGAGGCTGAAAAGATTTGGCATGGGCCCTCAGATCCTCAAACAGTTCTACAGCTGCACCATTGAAAGCATCTTGACTGGCTGCATAATCGCTTGGTATGGCAACTGCTTGGCATCTTACCACAAGGTGCTACAGAGGGTAATGCGGATGGCCCAGTACATCATGGGGGCCGAGCTCCCTGCCATCCAGGACCTCTATACCAGGCAGTGTCAGAGGAAGGCCCTAAAGACTCCAGTCACCCAAGTCACAGACTGTTCTCTCTGCTCCTGCACGGCAAGCGGTACCGATGCACCAAGTCTGGAACAAACAGGACCCTGAACAGCTTCTACCCCCAAGCCCTAAGACTACTAAATAGCTAACCAAATAGCTACCCGGACTATCTGCATTGACCCTCTTTGCACTAACCTAACTCTTTTGATTTATGACATATGCTGTTGCTACTGTTTATTATCTATCCTGTTGCATACCTATATGTACATATCTACCTCAATTACCTCATACCCCTGCACATCAACTCGGTACTGGTACCCCTTGTATATAGCCAAGTTATCGTTACTCATTGTTGGGAAGGGCCCGTAAGTAAGCATTTCACTGTTAGTCTACACCTATTGTTCACAAAGCATGTGACAAATACAATTACATTTTATTTGACAGTGCAGTACAGAGCTCTGATCCATTACAGAGTCACTGATGTGTCTGTCAGTCTCTGGACTAGGGATGTACTGTAGACGAGGAGGAGCCTCTACACCACTGCAGTCTAACTGAGATTTAATGTCCTTCTCGTCTCTCTCTCTCAGTGTCTGCATGACTCCACAAGCCTGGGACCGGCTTGCTCCTTCTGCAGAGCCTGAAGAGACTCACCTGTTCCCCAGCCCCCAGATGCCCAACACCAAGACCAGCCACTGAGCCCCCAGTGTGACCAGCCCAGCCGGCCACCCACCCCGATGCCGCCATGCCCATCATCAGCAATGCAAACCATGACTTCAGCAACCTCTCGGCCAGCGATGACAGCAGCCTCGATGCCATCTTCACCCAGATCCCCGAGACGGAGACGGTCAAGGGTGTCTACTACCAGAGGGCCCAGTTCATCAGACGACCAGAGGACCTACTGTCAGTGGACCATGGCCTACTAGCGGTCATCAACGTGGGAGGCAACCGCTACACTTTCCCCTGGAGCACGCTGGAGCAGTTTCCCTTGACCCGGCTGGGACGGCTCTGTGGCCTCAGCAGCCCAGAGGATATCGCTGGCGTGTGTGACGACTACGACGAGACGCGGCGAGAGTTCTTCTTCGACCGCAGCCCCTCGGCCTTCCGCGTCATCCTCAACTTCCTGGCGGCGGGGAAGCTGCGCATGCTGAGGGAGATGTGCGTGCTGTCGCTCCATGACGAGCTGCTATACTGGGGCGTGGAGATTACCTACATGGAGCGCTGCTGCAAGAGGAAGATGTACACGCGCATCGAGGAGATGAAGGAACACGAGCGGCAGGAGGAAGAACAAAGGCAGAGGCACGCCATGCTGCGCCCCCCAGTTGAGGAGACACGCTACCGCAAGTTCATGAACCAGCTGAGGGATATGGTGGAGAATCCCCAGTCTGGCCTGCCAGGGAAGATCTTTGCCTGCCTGTCAGTGGTGATGGTGGCAGTGACCGTCATCAGCCTGTGTATCAGCACCATGCCGGACCTCAGGGAGGAGGAGGACAGGGTGAGTGAGGCCAACCCCCCGCAACCCCCAAAACATTAACAATGACCGCCACAGTGCCATTAAGGCTGTAGCTTTAGAAATATCCACCAAGGTAACTTACATTTGTCACTGGAGTGTGTCTCGTGTATTTGTGTGTGTGTTTGTGTGTTGGGGGCCTCTTCATCAGGTTAGTTTTCCTTGGATTCATAATGACTGGTGATTAAGGACATTGCTTAAAGCCACAATGATTCATCCTCACTTCAGATTTATGTTGAAAGACAGTGTCCATAAACCACAATGATCAATATGCTGACTATCGCACAAACAGGGCATAAACAAGCTCAGAAATTACTTCTCACTTTATTACCCTGCACCCAATGTCAGGTTTGTGCGCGATTGCGTGTATGTGTATGGTTGTTGTTGTGTTTGTGTGTGTTTCAACTGATTAATACTCTTCTATTCTCAGTTGGATGCATACAGTATAATGCAGAAAATTTTTGTCTTTCAGTCACTGACCATCAAAAGCTGCATGCAGGACACACTCTCCCTCACACACATAACACACACTCTCCCACACACACACACGCAGACTGGGATATGATCCGGGTTGCCTCTGAGAATAACATTGACGTATACACTGACTAAGTTTATCAGGAAGTGTATAAGGGATGTTGTTCCGAATGTGACTATTAAAACCTACCCAACCCAAAAACCGTGGATAGATGGCAGCATTCGCGCAAAACTGAAAGTGCGAACCACCGCATTTAACCATGCCAAGGTGACTGGGAACATGGTTGAATACAAACAGTGCAGTTATGCCCTCCCTAAGGCAATCGAACAGGCAAAACATCAGTACAAAGACAAAGTGGAGTCGCGATTGTCATGATGTGACTTTCATTAACATGATGACTGTTATTTATCGAATCAACTAACTATATTTAATTGTTACTCGATTCAATTAATAATGTAACAATTAACTCATTAGGATTTGGGGCACAATCGAATAAGTTGTTTATAGAGTTACCATCTCCCGAATTAAACTCTAAAAGGTCTTTACCTATCAATATGTATAAAACAGTCAACGTATCAATCATTACCTCTTATCAGTTGTCATTCTGAATGGTCACAGAATTCTTGGATCCGCAAGAACCCCAGCTTTACTTATGATTCAGCACTACACAAATTGGCTTAATTATTTATTTACTAGCTAACTAAATAATAACACAGAATACATACACTACCGTTCAAAAGTTTGGGGTCACTTAGAAATGTCCTTGTATTCAAAAGAAAAGCAATTTTTTTGTCCATTAAAATAACATCAAAATGTCCAGAAACAAATAACTTTCTTCTGAAACTCGTCAGTCTACTCTGGGATGCTGACCTTCTAGGCAGAGTTGCAAAGAAAAAGCCATATCTCAGACTGCCCATCTTAATATTTTCTTTTTTTTGGCCAGTCTGAGATATGGCTTTTTCTTTGCAACTCTGCCTAGAAGGTCAGCATCCCGGAGTCGCCTCTTCACTGTTGACGTTGAGACTGGTGTTTTGCGGGTACTATTTAATGAAGCTGCCAGTTGAGGACCTAGTTTCTCAAACTAGACATTAATGTATTTGTCCTCTTGCTCAGTTGTGCACCGGGACCTCCCACTCCTCTTTCTATTCTGGTTAGAGCCAGTTTGCAATGTTCTGTGAAGGGAGTAGTACACAGCGTTGTACGAGATCTTCAGTTTCTTGGCAATTTCTCGCATGGAATAGCCTTCATTTCTCAGAACAAGAATAGACTGACGAGTTTCAGAAGAAAGTTATTTGTTTCTGGCCATTTTGAGCCTGTAATCGAACCCACAATTGCTGATGCTCCAGATACTCAACTAGTCTCAAGAAGGCCAGTTTTATTGCTTCTTTAATCAGCACAACAGTTTTCAGCTGTGCTAACATAATTGCAAAAGGGTTTTCAAATTATCAATTAGCCTTTTAAAATGATAAACTTGGATTAGCAAACACAACTTGCCATTGGAACACAGGACTGATGGTTGCTGATAATGGGCCTATGTAAGCCTATGTAGATATTCCATTAAATATCAGCCGTTTCCAGCTACAATAGCCATTTACAACAATGTCTACACTGTATTTCTGATCAATTTGATGTTATTTTAAATGGACAAAAAAAGTGCTTTTCTTTCGAAAACAAGGACATTTCTAAGTGACCCCAAACTTTTGAACGGTAGTGTATATACTTAATGCATGAGAAAAAGTCCCTAGCGGACCAACAACAGCATGACTGCTTGGTTATTAAAAGAGGGAGGGGTAGATAAGGAGAGGGAGAGACAAAGAGAGAGTCAAAGTAATCATAATACTTTGCTCACGAACCACCGCCCATTTGGGTAAGAAGTCATGAATGTATTTATACAGTGGGGAAAAAAAGTATTTAGTCAGCCACCAATTGTGCAAGTTCTCCCACTTCAAAAGATGAGAGAGGCCTGTAATTTTCATCATAGGTACACGTCAACTATGACAGACAAAATGAGGAAAAAAAATCCAGAAAATTACATTGTAGGATTTTTTATGAATTTATTTGCAAATTATGGTGGAAAATAAGTATTTGGTCAATAACAAAAGTTTCTCAATACTTTGTTATATACCCTTTGTTGGCAATGACACAGGTCAAATGTTTTCTGTAAGTCTTCACAAGGTTTTCACACACTGTTGCTGGTATTTTGGCCCATTCCTCCATGCAGATCTCCTCTAGAGCAGTGATGTTTTGGAGCTGTCGCTGGGCAACACAGACTTTCAACTCCCTCCAAAGATGTTCTATGGGGTTGAGATCTGGAGACTGGCTAGGCCACTCCAGGACCTTGAAATGCTTCTTACGAAGCCACTCCTTCGTTGCCCGGGCGGTGTGTTTGGGATCATTGTCATGCTGAAAGACCCAGCCACGTTTCATCTTCAATGCCCTTGCTGATGGAAGGAGGTTTTCACTCAAAATCTCACGATACATGGCCCCATTCATTCTTTCCTTTACACGGATCAGTCGTCCTGGTCCCTTTGCAGAAAAACAGCCCCAAAGCATGATGTTTCCACCCCCATGCTTCACAGTAGGTATGGTGTTCTTTGGATGCAACTCAGCATTCTTTGTCCTCCAAACACGACGAGTTGAGTTTTTACCAAAAAGTTCTATTTTGGTTTCATCTGACCATATGAAATTCTCCCCAATCCTCTTCTGAATCATCCAAATGCACTCTAGCAAACTTCAGACGGGCCTGGACATGTACTGGCTTAAGCAGGGGGGACACGTCTTGCACTGCAGGATTTGAGTCCCTGGCGGCGTAGTGTGTTACTGATGGTAGGCTTTGTTACTTTGGTCCCAGCTCTCTGCAGGTCATTCACTAGGTCCCCCCGTGTGGTTCTGGGATTTTTGCTCACCGTTCTTGTGATCATTTTGACCCCACGGGGTGAGATCTTGCGTGGAGCCCCAGATCGAGGGAGATTATCAGTGGTCTTGTATGTCTTCCATTTCCTAATAATTGCTCCCACAGTTGATTTCTTCAAACCAAGCTGCTTACCTATTGCAGATTCAGTCTTCCCAGCCTGGTGCAGGTCTACAATTTTGTTTCTGGTGTCCTTTGACAGCTCTTTGGTCTTGGCCATAGTGGAGTTTGGAGTGTGACTGTTTGAGGTTGTGGACAGGTGTCTTTTATACTGATAACAAGTTCAAACAGGTGCCATTAATACAGGTAACGAGTGGAGGACAGAGGAGCCTCTTAAAGAAGAAGTTACAGGTCTGTGAGAGCCAGAAATCTTGCTTGTTTGTAGGTGACCAAATACTTATTTTCCACCATAATTTGCAAATAAATTCATTAAAAATCCTACAATGTGATTTTCTGGATTTTTTTTCTCATTTTGTCTGTCATACTTGACGTGTACCTATGGTGAAAATTACAGGCCTCTCTCATCTTTTTAAGTGGGAGAACTTGCACAATTGGTGGCTGACTAAATACTTTTTTTCCCCACTGTATGTAGATGTCTTTGTTTGTCGTCTCTTCGTTGAAACCAATCAATCCTTCTATGGGAAGGGGTAGGTTTTAGTTTCCCGTTTCGGTATGAGGCTGTTCTTGTCCACCAGAGGTCACAATGTCCTTCTTAGTTGTCCTGGCTTGGAGTGTTCAAATAGAACAGATACTGGGATTTTCTTCTTCCCACCTTGTGTGGTTAGTCAAAGTTCTAGATCACGTTACACGCACAGCTGCAGACTGGCAATGTTCTGGTCTAGTGAGTTTATCTTCTTCACCTTGTGTTGAGATTCAAAGTTCTAACCATTTAAAACATGTAGACTACCGTCTCCACGCTTTCTGGTGTAATGTTAATTTCGTTACCAAGGCCTTTTATGCACTCTGGTAAAAGGGGCGTTCCTACTTGCTGACACGGTTTCTGAGCTCACTCGGGGCATGTCTAGTCACCATGCACAGCTTATATGAAAACCTATGATCTCATTAGAAAACTAAACTCACATTCCTATCTTAACAAAAACACTCTCATAATTCTCCATATTATATACACAACATATTGGATGTAAACTTGACAGATAGTGTGTATACTTTCCAAATTACAGTATTTTCGTTATAACATTTTTAATGACATCACAAAATAATAAACAATATGACATGATTAGTCTTTATATCCCCACTGACCGTTCCAAACATTCGGATTTTAGGAATATTGTTCCAGTGTTTACTTTCTGGAAGTTATAGTTTTGGCGGCAAAAGTCTTTTGGGGGACAAAGCACATTCCTTTCACCATACTAGAAGGCCAGAGATAGATTCTCCTCCCCTCTAATTTATGGCAGAGTGTTAAGGTGTCAAGACTGGCACAGCCCCCCCCCCCCTGCACTGTTGGAGCTAGGTACACAAGTGTTTCGCTACACCCGCAATAACATCTGCTAAATATGTGTATGCGACCAATAACATTTGATTTGATTTTGACACACACAACACTAATGGCCCAGGTTGACTGCCTGTGCCTGTGGAGGTGTGTTCCCTAGCTTAGTGTGTGCTCCCATCTGTGTCTGCTCATAGCAGCAGGGAATAATAAAGTCAGCCCAGCGAGACCTCCCCAATGTCAGTCAACAGTGGGAGGTAATGAACTGGGCCCAGCCAGACCTCCCAATGTCAGCTAACACACACACTGCTAATAATGAACTCACTGCATCACAACCACAGTGTGTTAGTGGATGCACAGCGGCCCATTTCCACAGACACTGGAGCTCTATGGGCAAAACTATCACATCATCACGGCAGAAGTCACGCTCACAATCATATCATAGTATTCTCTGGCAGGGTCCCCAGTATTGGAGGGAGAGAGAGGGAGAGAGAGAGAGAGAGAGAGAGAGAGAGAGAGAGAGAGAGAGAGAGAGAGAGAGAGAGAGAGAGAGAGAGAGAGAGAGAGAGAGAGAGAGAGAGAGAGAGAGAGAGAGAGAGAGAGAGAGAGAGAGAGAGAGAGAGAGAGAGAGAGAGAGAGAGAGAGAGAGAGAGAGAGAGAGAGAGAGAGAGAGAGAGAGAGAGAGAGAGAGAGAGAGAGAGAGAGAGAGAGAGAGAGAGAGAGAGAGAGAGAGAGAGAGAGAATGTTCCAAGTTTGTACAGTGGCTTGCGAAAGTATTCACCCCCTTGGCATTTTTCCTATTTTGTTGCCTTACAACCTGGAATTAAAATGGATTTTTTGGGGGATTGTATCATTTGATTTACACAACATGCCTACAACTTTGAAGATGCAAAATATTTTTTCTTGTGAAACAAACAAGAAATGAGACAAAAAAACAGAAAAATTGAGCGTGCATAACTATTCACCCCCCAAAGTCAATACTTTGTAGAACCACCTTTTGCAGCAATTACAGCTGCAAGTCTCTTGGGGTATGTCTCTATAAGCTTGGCACATCTAGCCACTGGGACTTTTGCCCATTCTTCAAGGCAAAACTGCTCCAGCTCCTTCAAGTTGGACGGGTTCCGCTGGTGTACAACAATCTTTAAGTCATAACACAGATTCTCAATTGGATTGAGGTCTGTGCTTTGACTAGGCCATTCCAAGTCATTTAAATGTTTCCCCTTAAACCACTCAAGTGTTGCTTTAGCAGTATGCTTAGGGACATTGTCCTGCTGGAAGGTGAACCTCCGTCCCAGTCTCAAATCTCTGGAAGACTGAAACAGGTGTTCGCCAAAAGGCATGTGGGACTCCCCAAACATATGGAAGAAGGTACTCTGGTCAGATGAGACTAAAATTGAGCTTTTGGCCATCAAGGACAACGCTATGTCTGGTGCAAACCCAACACCTCTCATCAACCCGAGAACATCGGCAGGGACTGGGAATCTGGTCAGAATTGAAGGAATGATGGATGGCGCTAAATACAGGGAAACCAATCGTGTTTGCTTATTTTTTTTCTTTAAGCAATGGCATTTTTCTGGCCACTCTTCCGTAAAGCCCAGCTCTGTGGAGTGTACGGCTTAAAGTGCTTCTATGGACAGATACTCCACTCTCCGCTGTGGAGCTTTGCAGCTCCTTCAGGGTTATCTTTGGTCTCTTTGTTGCCTCTCTGATTAATGCCCTCCTTGCCTGGTCTGTGAGTTTTGGTGGGCGGCCCTCTCTTGGCAGGTTTGTTGTTGTGCCATATTCTTTAAAAAAATTTAAATAATGGATTTAAATGGTGCTCCGTGGGATGTTCAAAGTTTCCGATATTTTTCTATAACCCAACCCTGATCTGTACTTCTCCACAACTTTGTCCCTGACCTGTTTGGAGAGCTCCTTGGTCTTCATGGTGCCGCTTGCTTAGTGGTGTTGCAGACTCTGGGGCCTTTCAGAACAGGTGTATATATACTGAGATCATGTGACACTTAGATGGCCCACAGATGGACTTTATTTAACTAATTATGTGACTTCTGGAGGTAATTGGTTGCACCAGATCTTATTTAGGGGCTTCATAGCAAAGGGGGTGAATACATATGCACGCACCACTTCTCCGTTATTTATTTTTTGAATTTTTTGAAACAAGTTCACTTCACCAATTAGGACTATTTTGTGTAAGTCCATTACATGAAATCCCCCAAAAAAGCCATTTAAATTACAGGTTGTAATGCAACAAAATTTGAAAAACGCCAGGGGGATGAATACATTTGCAAGGCACTGTGTGTGGTGTTCTGTGTAGTGTGTGTGCTTGCGTGCCAGCGGGCGTGACGTACACGTGAGTGAAGTTGTTTGTCTATCTATATGGTAAAGATCCGCAGTCTCAGTTACATTTCATATGGAGGGAAGCTAGAGAAGGTCCTGCAAGATGGGTCTTGCAGGAGCTGCAGGCCTGTCATATTTAATTCACACAGTAAGGTGGTTAGTCACTGTCTCTGACTGCCATGGGCCAAAGTACCCTATCCACTCACGACATCTCTACTCTGTGTGTATGTGTGAGTGTGCCAGTGAGGGTAGTGTGTGTGTGTGTGTGTGTGTGAGAGAGTGAGTGAGTGAGAGTATAAGAGTGTTTTATGAGAGAATTTAAGAGGGTATGTTCTTGGATTATCTATTTTATGCCTTTACTGTGGGTATATGTACAGTAACTATATGAAGGGGAGTGTGGGGTAAGTTGAGCCAAAAGGGTAAATTGAGCCACCCTTGTTTGTAGGAAACCATACATAAAATTAATAATTTGACCAAATATTTAGGAAACCACATCGAAAAAGTGGTAAGCAAGTTATGTCCAAAAATCAGATTTCCACCAAGTCAAATTAATGTATTGTGTTAAGATGTTTCATGATGCTTGTATCTAAACCAAAGTAGATACTTTTAAGATTGTTCCATACATCAGCTGGGGTCTCTATAAGCTTTAATATGAGTTCCTACACCTAGCATGAAAGTGCATCCTTGTAGCTGTGTGGGCTAATATAGTCAAAATGTTTGCCTTGGGGTAAGTTAAGCCCAATGGAGTCTCCTCAGAGGAAGAAGGGGAGGACCATCCACCTCAGTAAATTTCATTTTAAAAAAAATAGTGAAACATTAAAAAAGTTATCCTTTTTAGATAAAACTATACTAAATATATTCACATCACCAAATAATTGATTAAAACACACTGTTTTACAATTAAGGTCTACAGTAGCCTCAACAGCACTCTGTGGGGTAGCACCATGGTGTAGCCGGAGGACAGCTAGCTTCTGTCCTCCTCTGGGAACATAGACTTCAATACAAAACCTAGGAGGCTCATGGTTCTCACCCCCTTCCATAGACTTAGACAGTAATTATGACAACTTCCAGAGAACATCCTCCAACCTATCAGGGCTCTTGCAGCATGAACTGACGTTGTCCAATCAAAGGATCAGAGAATGAATCTAGTACTGAAAGCATAAGCTACAGCTAGCTAGCACTGCAGTTAAAAAAATGTGGTGAGTAGTTGACTCAAAGAAAAAGACAGTACTTGAACAGTTTTGAACAAATTAATTTCTTAAAAAATGAAGAAGCAAGATAAGAGAGAGATATTTCATCATTTTTTTTCACTTTCACATTAACTTACTTAGCTAGCAAATGCAGCTAGCTAGGTTAGCCTACTCAAACACCCGGCTCAAACAGAGGGATGCTATGTTAGCTAGCTGACTATGACTATCCAACACTGGAACTTTTCCAAGTCAAGGTAAGCTTTTGGTTTTACAAATGTATTAGTAAAACCAGGGCCCGCTGGTGTAACTGCTAAACTGCTTACTGACTGTACACTGTACTGCATGATTGTAGCGGGTTTACTAACGCATTAGTTCTATTAGCTATGTTGACTATTATGTTACTTTAGCTAATATGGTGACAACGATGTAGGCTGTGTGTAGCGGTCAGTGGTTATGATATGGTTTGGCTTGGAAAGGTTTTTTCGCCTGGTCACATACAGCTGATGTGTTGTGCATTGAAGTCCACAAGCGAAGGGAAAAGGTGAGAGGAGAAGAGCACGTAGATGCGAGAAGGAATACAATGTAGCTGCTATGGAAGTGAACTGTGTTTACGTGTGATCAGGGGGGTATTCATTCTGCCGATTCAGTTGAAAAACCTTTCTTAAATGGCGAGTGGCGCTGTGGTCTAAGTGCCACTAGAGATCCTGGTTCGAATCCAGGCTCTGTCGTAGCCGGCCGCGACCGGGAGACCCATGGGCGGCGCACAATTGGCCCAGTGTCGTCCAGGGTAGGGGAGGGAATGGCCGGCAGGGATGTAGCTCAGTTGGTAGAGCATGGCGTTTGCAATGCCAGGGTTGTGGGTTCGATTCCCACGGGGGGCCAGTATGAAAAATAAAAAAATTATGTATGCACTCACTAACTGTAAGTCACTCTGGATAAGAGCGTCTGCTAAATGACAAAAAAAATGTTTTTAATGTAAAATGAAACGGGGATAAACATACCTGAATTTGGTAATAGAAACTATTGTTTGTAACTGTTGGAGTAATGATTACACCCTAGAGTGGCTAGATGCAGGCAAGAGTGTGCAAGCGGTATTGAATGTGTCACTGTCTGTCACCTCAAATTTCTCTCTCGACCATGTTGTCAACTTTCATTCATATGCTAGGTTGTAGCAACATTATGATGGGTATAGGGACAATTTGAGTACCATATAGTAGCCTAAAGCTATCGATGTGACATTGAACTGGGTGAATGGAATATGAATATAAGGTAACAGGGCCTGGCCTATGTTAAAAGTGTTTAAAAAAGTACAACGTGTTTGTTAGGTATTAAGCCTGTGTTAAGATGCTCAAAATGATTAAAATACAAAAAAGCGATCGTGATTGTTTAGGAAATAAAGATAGACATGGTTTTTAAAAGGTAGTGGTAATATTTCATTCAGTACAGAAATGTGTAGGTGGCATAACTTACCTTGTCCCGCGGCTCAACTTATACCATACCCGGGGTTAGTTGTGTGAAGAGACAACTTTCTTTGGACAAGCTATGGTTTTCAAAACTGTAATGTTTACATGATTTCTGATTATTTCCAGGGATAAATAACATCCTCAAATATATGTAGATATGTTTGTTAGAAAAAAATACTATATTTCCCTTTAAAGAGTGATGCTGAATGTAAAAAAAATCGCTCAATTTACCCCACGCTCCCCTACAGGAAATGGGTTGGAGGAATACACAGCGGCAGAGCTTCCTTTGAAGGTTTGATTATTGCTGTTAGTAAATCTTTACAGTTTCTCTTAGTGTCTCTACTGTATTTGTTCTGTATGTTGCAACATTTCATTTCATTTTGCGCTGTCGGTGCCTCAGACAATTTAGTAAGACTTTGAGGTATTAATGAAATGCAAATGCATAGTGTACAAATTCAGGGAGAGTAAACTGAGTGTGGTCGTGTAAACCCCCGAGTGAGGCCGCAGCAGATAAATAAAAAGCGAAATCCCAACATCACCCACAGGGCCAGAATGCTTAACCACGCTCTGACCCCAACACCAACCTTGATTGAATCCCACTCTGTCAGACAATGTTGGAATGTTTTGGATTAGCATAACAAGCTATTATAATTCCATCACACGGACAAAGGACTAGGTCTATTGTCAGCATGTCCAAGTGAACATCTTATTTCCCATGTGACAGCTATTGGCCTTTTCTCAAGTTATTTATACTTTTGCGGCCCAGTGTGTGTAGGACACTAAAGTATCTCTCTCTGATTCATGTCTTCTAACTGCATGGCCTTGTGGCACCAGAAAAGCTCCTAAAATATGCTCCAGTATTTAATTCAGCAACTCAGACTGGGGGAATAATTGAATGGTGGTTTTATGTTCGTATTTGCAGTATATTTGAGAATGATTATATGTGATGTTTAATAGCATCCCTCCCAGGACATTAATCAGAAGATAGAGTGAGGGAATAAAGTATTTGATCCCCTGCTGATTTTGTATGTTTGCCCACTGACTAAGACATGATCAGTCTATAATTTTAATGGTAGGTTTATTTGAACAGTGAGAGAAAGAATAACAACAACAAAATTCCAGAAAAACGCATGTCAAAAATGTTATAAATTGATTTGCATTTTAATGAGGGAAATAAGTATTTGACCCCTCTGCAAAACATTACTTATACTTGGTGGAAAAACCCTTGTTGGCAATCACAGAGGTCAGACGTTTCTTGTAGTTGGCCACCAGGTTTGCACACATCTCAGTAGGGATTTTGTTCCACTCCTCTTTGCAGATCTTCTCCAAGTCATTAAGGTTTCGAGGCTGACGTTTGGCAACTCGAACCTTCAGCTCCCTCCACAGATTTTCTATGGGATTAAGGTCTGGAGACTGGCTAGGCCACTCCAGGACTTTAATGTGCCTCTTCTTGAGCCACTTCTCTGTTGCCTTGGCCGTTTATTTTGGGTCATTGTCATGCTGGAATACCCATCATCGACCCATTTTCAATGCCCTGGCTGAGGGAAGGAGGTTCTCACCCAAGATTTGACGGTACATTGCCCCGTCCATCGTCCCTTTGATGCGGTGAAGTTGTCCTGTCCCCTTAACAAATTTAGTTTTGTCCTCACTCATCTTTTTTCGTTAAACTTTTTCACCCCGGACGTTTATCCCGAGACAGAAGAGTCATTTTCCTGTGCGTTTTAGCTGCCAACTTTACGTTATTTTCCTTTTTTCCATCGCAACTTTTTTCCCTTATTCAACTTTTTCACTCCGGACGCTTTATCTGGACATGGTTCATCAACATCTTCAACAGCCGAAGCTAAGTAGTAACATTAACATGATGTCTTCTAATTGCAGTCGCTGTACTCATAATATACAGGAGAACGATCGCCTTACGGCGAAAAATAGCTGTGCTACAAGCCCAGCTTCAGACGCAATCGTTAGGCAAGGGTAATCTCAGTGTAGGAAAGGAAGAAACAGCGTCTGTGCCACCAGTAAGTACAGACAGTAACGTTAGTATAAATTCCCCCGCACAGTCCCCGCAGCCGGACAACTTTCTCATGGCTTCTGGAGGGAAATACTGTTGGAATGCTCAACCGGTGTCGCTCATTCAGCCGACAGAAACCTTCAACCGGTTTTCCCCATTATGTAGCGAGTGGAGTCTGAGTCTGAGTCTTCTCTAGTCTCTACTCCTCCCGTTACGGGGTCTGAGACGCCGAAGGCTCCCACCATTAGCTCTGACAAATTGAAAACCCCTAGTCATTGGCGACTCCATTACCCGCAGTATTAGACTTAAAACGAATCACCCAGCGATCATACACTGTTTACCAGGGGGCAGGGCTACCGACGTTAAGGCTAATCTAAAGATGGTGCTGGCTAAAGCTAAAACTGGCGAGTGTAGAGAGTATAGAGATATTGTTATCCACGTCGGCACCAACGATGTTAGGATGAAACAGTCAGAGGTCACCAAGTGCAACATAGCTTCAGCTTGTAAATCAGCTAGAAAGATGTGTCGGCATCGAGTAATTGTCTCTGGCCCCTCCCAGTTAGGGGAAGTGACGAGCTCTACAGCAGAGTCTCAGCACTTAATCGCTGGTTGAAAACTGTTTTCTGCCCCCTCCCAAAAGATAACATTTGTGGATAATTGGCCCTCTTTCTGGGACTCACCCACAAACAGGACCAAGCCTGACCTGCTGAGGAGTGACGGACTCCATCCTAGCTGGAGGGGTGCTCTCCTCTTATCTACCAACATAGATAGGGCTCTAACTCCTCTAGCCCCACAGTGAAATAGGGTGCAGGCCAGGCAGCAGGCTGTTAGCCAACCTGCCAGCTTAGTGGAGTCTGCCAATAGCACAGTCAGTGTAGTCAGCTCAGCCATACCCATTGAGACTGTGTCTGTGCCTCGACCTAGGTTGGGCAAAACTAAACATGGCGGTGTTCACCCTAGCAATCTTATTAGGATAAAGACCTCCTCCATTCCTGCCATTATTGAAAGAGATCGTGATACCTCACATCTCAAAATAGGGTTACTTAATGTTAGATCCCTCACTTCAAAGGCAGTCATAGTCAATGAACTAATCACTGATCATAATCTCGATGTGATTGGCCTGACTGAAACATGGCTTAAGCCTGATGAATTTGCTGTGTTAAATGAGGCCTCACCTCCTGGTTACACTAGTGACCATATTCCCCGTGCATCCCGCAAAGGCGGAGGTGTTGCTAACATTTACGATAGCAAATTTCAATTTACAAAAAAAAAATGGCGTTTTCATCTTTTGAGCTTCTAGTCATGAAATCTATGCAGCCTACTCAATCACTTTTTATAGCTACTGTTTACAGGCCTCCTGGGCCATATACAGCGTTCCTCTCTGAGTTTCCTGAATTCCTATCAGACCTTGTAGTCATAGCAGATCATATTCTAATTTTTGGTGATTTTAATATTCACATGGAGAAGTCCACAGACCCACTCCAAAAGTCTTTCGGAGCCATTATCGACTCAGTGGGTTTTGTCCAACATGTCTCTGGACCTACTCACTGCCACAGTCATACTCTGGACCTAGTTTTGTCCCATGGAATAAATGTTGTGGATCTTAATGTTTTTCCACAAAATCCTGGACTATCGGACCACCATTTTATTACATTTGCAATCGCAACAAATAATCTGCTCAGACCCCAACCAAGGAGCATCAAAAGTCGTGCTATAAATTCTCAAACAACACAAAAATTCATTGATGCCCTTCCAGACTCCTTCTGCCTACCCAAGGACGTCAGAGGACAAAAATCAGTTAACCACTTAACTGAGGAACTCAATTTAACCTTGCGCAATACCCTAGATGCAGTTGCACCCCCTAAAAACGAAAAACATTTGTCATAAGAAACTAGCTCCCTGGTATACAGAAAATACCCGAAGCTTTGAAGCAAGCTTCCAGGAAATTGGAACGGAAATGGCGCCACACCAAACTGGAAGTCTTCCGACTAGCTTGGAAAGACAGTACCGTGCAGTACCCGAAGAGCCCTCACTGCTGCTCGATCATCCTACTTTTCCAACTTAATTGAGGAAAATAAGAACAATCCAACATTTCTTTTTGATACTGTTGCAAAGCTAACTAAAAAGCAGCATTCCCCAAGAGAGGATGGCTTTCACTTCAGCAGTGATAAATTCATGAACTTCTTTGAGGAAAAGATCATGACCATTAGAAAGCAAATTACGGACTCCTCTTTGAATCTGGCGTATTCCTCCAGGGCTTAGCTGTCCTGGATCTGCACAGCTCTGCGAGGGCCTGGGATCGGGAGAGACACTTAAGTGTTTTAGTACTATATCTCTTGACACAATGATGAAAATAATCATGGCCTCTAAACCTTCAAGCTGCATACTGGATCCTATTCCTACTAAACTGCTGAAGGAGCTGCTTCCTGTGCTTGGCCCTCCTATGTTGAACATAATAAACAGCTCTCTATCCACCGGATGTGTACCAAACTCACTAAAAGTGGCAGTGATAAAGCCTCTCTTGAAAAAGCCAAACCTTGACCCGGAAAATATAAAAAACTATCGGCCTATACTCGAATCTTCCATTCCTCTCAAAAAATTTTAGAAAAGCTGTTGCGCAGCAACTCACTGCCTTTCTGAAGACAAACAATGTATACGAAATGCTTCAGTCCGGTTTTAGACCCCATCATAGCACTGAGACTGCACTTGTGAAGGTGGTAAATGACCTTTTAATGGCGTCAGACCGAGGCTCTGCATCTGTCCTCGTGCTACTAGACCTTAGTGCTGCCGTTGACACCATCGATCACCACATTCTTTTGGAGAGACTGGAAACCCAAATTGGTCTACACGGACAAGTTCTGGCCTGGTTTAGATCCTACCTGTCGGAAAGATATCAGTTTGTCTCTGTGAATGGTCTGTCCTCCGACAAATCAACTGTACATTTCGGGTGTTCCTCAAGGTTCCGTTTTAGGACCACTATTGTTTTCACTATATATTTTACCTCTTGGGGATGTTATTCGAAAACATAATGTTAACTTTCACTGCTATGCGGATGACACACAGCTGTACATTTCAATGAAACATGGTGAAACCTGGCCTTGCTGCTATTCCAGTTTCAACTGTTCTGCCTGCGGTTATGGAACCCCTACCTGTCCCAGACCTGCTGTTTTCAACTCTTAATGATCGGCTATGAAAAGCCAACTGAGATTTATTCCTGATTATTATTTGACCATGCTTGTCACTTATGAACATTTTTGAACATCTTGGCATGGTTCTGTTATAATCTCCACCCGGCACAGCCAGAAGAGGACTGGCCACCCCTCATAGCCTGGTTCCTCTCTAGGTTTCTTCCTAGGCTTTCGCCTTCTAGGAGTTTTTCCTAGCCACCGTGCTTCTACACCTGCATTACTAGCTGTTTGGGGTTTTAGGCTGGGTTTCTGTACAGCACTTCGAGATATTAGCTGATGTAAGAAGGGCTATATAAAATAAAATTGATTGATTGATTGATTGAAGCCCCAAAATTGCCCTCGCTAGAAGCCTGTGTTTCAGACATAAGGAAGTGGATGGCTGAAAACTTTTACTTTTAAACTCGGACAAAACAGAGATGCTTGTTCTAGGTCCCAAGAAACAAAGAGATCTTCTGTTAAATCTGACAATTCATCTAGATGGTTGTAAAGTCGTCTCAAATAAAACTGTGAAGGACCTCGGTGTTACTCTTGACCCTGATCTCTCTTTTGACGAACATATCAAGACTGTTTCAAGGACAGCTTTTTTCCATCTACGTAACATTGCAAAAATCAGAAATTTTCTGTCCAAAAATGATGCAGAAAAATTAATCCATGCATTTGTTACTTCTAGGTTAGACTACTGCAATGCTCTATTTTCCGGCTACCGGATAAAGCACTAAATAAACTTCAGTTAGTGCTAAATACGGCTGCTAGAATCCTGACTAGAACCAAGAAATTTGATCATATTACTCCAGTGCTAGCTTCCCTACACTGGCTTCCTGTTAAGGCAAGGGCTGATTTCAAGGTTTTACTGTTAACCTATAAAGCGTTACATGGGCTTGCTCCTACCTATCTTTCCGAGTTGGTCCTGCCGTACATACCAATACGTACGCTACGGTCACAAGACGCAGGCCTCCTAATTGTTCCTAGAATTTCTAAGCAAACAGCGGGAGGCAGGGCTTTCTCCTATAGATCTCCATTTTTATGGAACAGTCTGCCTACCCATGTGAGAGAAGCAGACTCGGTCTCAACCTTTAAGTCTTTACTGAAGACTTATCTCTTCAGTAGGTCATATGATTGAGTGTAGTCTGGCCCAGGAGTGTGAAGGTGAACGGAAAGGCTGGAGCAACGAACAGCCCTTGCTGTCTCTGCCGGGCCGGTTCCCCTCTCCACTGGGGTTCTCTGCCTCTAACCCTGTTGCAGGGGCTGAGTCACTGGCTTGCTGGTGCTCTTTCATGCCGTCCCTGGGAGGGGTGCGTCACTTGAGTGGGTTGAGTTACTGACGTGATCTTCCTGTCTGGGTTGGCGCCCCCTTGGTTTGTGCTGTGGTGGAGACCTCTGTGGGCTATACTCGGCCTTGTCTCAGGATTGTAAGTTGGTGGTTGGGGATATCCCTCTAGTGGTGCGGGGGCTGTGCTTTGGCGGAGTGGGTGGGGTTATATCCTTCCTGTTTGGCCCTGTCCGGGGTTTCTTCGGATGGGGCCACAGTGTCTCGGACCGCTCCTGTCTCAGCCTCCAGTATTTATGCTGCAGTAGTTTATGTGTCGGGGGGCTGGGGTTAGTTGGTTATACCTGGAGTACTTCTCCTGTCTTATCCAGTGTCCTGTGTGAATTTAAGTATGCTCTCTCTAATTCTCTCGTTCTCTCTTTCTCTCTGAGAACCTGAGCCCTAGGACCATACGTCAGGACTACCGGGCATGATGACACCTTGCTGTCCCCAGTCCGCCTGGCCTTGCTGCTATTCCAGTTTCAACTGTTCTGCCTGCGGCTACGAAACCCCTACCTGTCCCAGACCTGCTGTTTTCAACTCTTTAATGATCGGCTATGAAAAGCCAACTGAGAGACCTGAGCCCTAGGACCATACGTCGGGACTACCGGCCGTGGTGACTCCTTGCTGTCCCCAGTCCGCCTGGCCTTGCTGCTATTCCAGTTTCAACTGTTCTGCCTGCGGTTATGGAACCCCTACCTGTCCCAGACCTGCTGTTTTCAACTCTTAATGATCGGCTATGAAAAGCCAACTGAGATTTATTCCTGATTATTATTTGACCATGCTTGTCACTTATGAACATTTTTGAACATCTTGGCATGGTTCTGTTATAATCTCCACCCGGCACAGCCAGAAGAGGACTGGCCACCCCTCATAGCCTGGTTCCTCTCTAGGTTTCTTCCTAGGCTTTCGCCTTTCTAGGAGTTTTTCCTAGCCACCGTGCTTCTACACCTGCATTACTAGCTGTTTGGGGTTTTAGGCTGGGTTTCTGTACAGCACTTCGAGATATTAGCTGATGTAAGAAGGGCTAGTATAAAATAAAATTGATTGATTGATTGATTAGCAGAAAAACACCCCCCAAAGCACAATGTTTCCACCTCCATGTTTGACAGTGGGGATGGTGTTCTTGGGGTCATAGGCAGCATTCCTCCTCCTTCAAACACAGCGAGTTGAGTTGATGCCAAAGAGCTCGATTTGGTCTCATCTGACCACAACACTTTCACCCAGTTATCCTCTGAATCAATCAGATGTTCATTGGCAAACTTCAGATGGCCCCTGTATATGTGCTTTCTTGGGCAGGAGACCTTGCAGGCGCTGCAGATTCAGTCCTTCACGGCATAGTGTTACAGTCCTGGCCATTGAAGCGGCTGCTGTTCCCAGCTGCC